>NC_090449.1:166267922-166892922 GCF_031143425.1 Pleurodeles waltl | reverse complement strand
CCGCCACCGCCGGCGCCCTTCGCCATTGGCTCCTGAAACCCATAGGCTTCAATGTTAACCAATGCGGCTTCGCGCCGCGGTCTTCGCCCGCCGCCCGCCGCGGTGTGCCACGCCAGCGCATTGACCTCACATCCCATTGTCACACTTCACAGGTCAGGCAGCCGCCATTTCCAGGGCCCACATGGCTCAATTTCAACTGCGTCACACAGGCCTAGGCCTTGCATAGCCACTCAGACACGCCATTCACTGCATAGAGAATCGTATACTGTGCTAGCTGTGAGTACGTACCTGTGGGTTGCCTGACTGTGTGCTCCATGTTGTCCTTCCTAGGCACCGTCCGCTGGGTTGGGCGAGGAGACGGATGAATCCTCCCGTGTACCGACCGCTGGTGGACCTGTCGACAATGGAAGAACGCCACATTATCCTGACCTACCGTCTTAACCGTGCCACTATCCATGAACTGTGTGCCCAGCTGGAGCCCGACCTGATGTCCCCCATCCGCCAACCCACAGGGATTCCCCCTCTGGTGCAGGTCATGTCAGTACTACATTTCTTGGCAAGTGGGTCATTTCAGACAACCGTGGGAATTGCTTCCGGGATGTCTCAGCCCATGTTTTCAAAGGTGTTATCCAGAGTGTTGTCTGCCCTGATGAAATCCGTGAGGAACTACATCATTTTCCCTGAGGTGGGCGAATTGGCTACAGTAAAGGGTGATTTCTACGCCCTTGGACATATTCCCAACGTAATTGGTGCCATTGATGGGACCCATGTGGCTTTGGTTCCCCCAAGAGACAGGGAGCAGGTGTACAGGAACAGAAAAAGTTACCATTCAATGAACATCCAGGTGGTGTGTTTGGCTGACCAGTACACCTCGCATGTAAATGCCAAATTCCCAGGGTCAGTGCATGACGCCTACATCCTCAGGAATAGCAGCATCCCTTACGTGATGGAACAGCTACAGAGACACCGTGTATGGCTAGTGGGGGACTCTGGGTACCCCAACCTGTCGTGGCTACTGACCCCAGTAAGGAATCCCCGGACCAGGGCAGAGGAACGGTACAATGAGGCCCATGGGCGTACTAGGAGGGTGATCAAACGCACCTTTGGCCTCCTAAAGGCCAGGTTTAGGTGCCTGCATATGACCGGTGGATCCCTAATGTACTCACCTAAGAAGGTGTGTCACATCATCGTGGCCTGCTGCATGCTTCACAACCTGGCTTTGCGCCGCCAGGTGCCTTTCCTGCAGGAGGATGGTCGAGACGGTGGTGTTGTGGCAGCGGTGGAACCTGAGGAGAGTGACGAGGAGGAAGACGACGGGGCTGAAACAGACAACAGGGACAGAATCATTGAACAGTACTTCCAATAGGACACAGGTAACATTTCAAAGATAATTTAGTAAATGTTAACTACTCTGCAGCATCTCTGCTGCCTGTCTATTTGCCCCAGTGTATGATGACTGAGTTTTGGCTTTTCCCTCCCTATTTCAGATCTGGGGTCCCCACTACGAGTCCTGTGCTTCGTTTCCCCATGGACTACAGCTTTGTGGCAGCTGTTTGTTGACTTCACCATGTACAAGGACATATTTGCACTGTCATGTCAATTACAATCTATTGAAATCACAGCCAGACTCCTGATATTTTGGTGCAAAATAGGTGTTTATTGAAGTGCTCAAAATGGGATGGGTGGTTTCAAGTGGGTGGGGGCTATGGTGAAGGAATGTCCATGGCAGAGTCCAGAGTAACAGTCACACAGGTGCATTGTCCAGAGGCCTGTGGAGAGATGGAGCATGGGCAGTTCAAGGATGGACAGGGTGACAATGTGGGACAGTGGGATGACATCAGGTGGTATCCATTGCTGGCGGGGGTCTTGACATCCTACTCTGTCTTGCGAGATCTCAGGGCCCTCTTGCGGGGTGGTTCTTCTCCTGCAGGAGGTGGGGGTCTGGTGGGCTGCTGCTGTGCGGGGGCCTCCTGTCCACTAGCGCCGGCGGAGGTGGATGGCTGTTCTTGGTCCAGGCTAGTGGCAGGGGCCCTTGGGTGTTGTTCAGTGTCCGCCCTGCTGTTTACGAGGTCCTGCAGCAGCCCTACCATGGTAACCAGGGTGGTGTTGATGGCTCTGATGTCCTCCCTGTACCCCCGATAGTGTTCCTCCTGCAGCACCTGGATCTCCTGGAACCGGGCCAGTACCGTCGCCATCGTCTCCTGGGAGCGGTTGTATGCTCCCATGATGGTGGTGAGGACCTCGTGGAGAGTGGGTTCCCTGGGCCTCTCCTCCCCCCCCTGTCGCACAGCTGCCCGCCGAGTTGCCCTGTTTCCCTGGGCCTCTGCCCCCTGGCCGGTGTGCCCACTACCACTGCCCCCAGGTCCCTGTTGTTGTTGGGGTGGTGGGTTATCCTGGGTGCCCTGTAGTGGTAGACACACCGCAGATTGACGCGCCCTGGAGACAGAGGCATGGGCCCGCTGGGTGGGAGCTGTGCTGGTGTTCCCAGAGGGGTTAGGGTCTATAGTGGCCTGTGCCTGTGTGAGGGGAACCGACTGTCCAGAGGTCCCCGATGGTCCGGGCTGGTCATCGGTGTCCAGATCGACAGAGCTGCTGTCATCGCTGACGGCCTCTTGGGTGGGGGGTGTGGATAATTCTGGCCCCTCCGCCGCGGTGTGTTGACGGTCGGGTCCTGCAGGGGTATAGAGGTATGGTTATAGTTTCAATGTGTGGCATATGGGTGTATCTGTGGGTTCCCGTGTCCCCAAGTGCTGGCATTCGTGTGTGGGGGCTTTGGTGAGGGTGGCTTGTGGGGGGGATGTGTATATGCATTGGGCATGCTTTGGTGATGGGTGTCCATGCTTAGTGGACGCATGCAGGCCTAGGTTTTGGGATGTGTGGGTTGTGATGGTGAGACATTGGCGGGGAATAGGTGTGCTGGGGGTGGGGGTGAGGATGGTGGTGGGGGTGAGGATGGTGGTGGGGGTGAGGGTGGGGGTGAGGATGGGGGTGGGGTTCGAGGATGGGGGTGAGGGTTGGGGTCTGATTTGGCATGCAGGTGGGGGGGAAGCAGTATTGAAGCTTCAACTTACCAGTATCCATTCCTCCGCCGACTCCTGCGAGGCCGTCAGGATGCAGGATGTTCAAGACTTCCTCCTCCCATGATGTGAATTGTGGGGGTTGAGGTGGGGGTCCTCCGCCAGTCTTCTGCACGGCGATGTTGTGCCTGGATACCATGGAACGCACCTTCCCCCGTAGGTCGTTCCATCGCTTCCTGATGTCTTCCCGATTTCTGGGGTGCTGTCCCACTGCGTTCACCCTGTCGACAATCCTCTGCCATAGCTCCGTCCTCCGGGCAATGCTGGTGTATTGTATCTGTGTGCCGAACAGCTGGGGCTCTACACGAACGATTTCCTCCACCATAACCCTGAGTTCTTCGTCTGTGAAGCGGGGTTGTCTTTGGGGTGCCATGGGGTGGTGTGTATGATGTGTGGGGTGGAGTATGTGTATTTAAGTGAGTTGAGTGTGGTGGTGTGTGTTGTTTTGTGTGTGGATAGTGTGTGGGTGATGGTGTTGAGTGGCTGTGGCTGTTATGTTTTGGATGCTGGTGTCTCGCTCTTGTCTTCTTTACGAATTTTTAAGCGTAGGGGTTTGTGGGTGATGTGGGTGGGTGTTTTATATTGTATTGTGTGTGTGGGAGTGGTGTGTGTATGTGTATCAGGTGTGTGGGATTCAAATCGTCCAATGTGGGTGAGTTTTGTTCGTTTGTGTGTATTCTGACCGCGCCGGTGTGTCCCGCCAATGGAATACCGCGTTTGAATGACCGCCGCGTGGATTCGTGGGTCGTAATGGCATGGGCGTATTTCTGTTGGCGTGGCGGTGGAGGTTTGGTCACCTCCACCTTTCCGCCGACCGCTGGTCTGGCGGTCTGTTGTGGCGGTCGGATTTTCGGAGGTTTGCCTTCTGCGGGTCAGAATGACCGTGGCGGGTTTCCGCGACCGCGGCGGGATTATGGAGGATTTCTGACCGGCGGTAGGCGCCTTTTACCGCCGAGGTCAGAATGACCACCAGACACTGCAGTGGAAGGACTGAACATTGTTTACAGGGCTACTCAGGTGGGTGGCACAATCAGTGCTGAAGGCCTAATAGTAGCATTTGATTTACAGGCCCTGGGCACCTCTAGTGCACTTTACTAGGGACTTACTAGTAAATAAAATATGCCAATCATGGAGAAGCCAATTACCAATACGATTTATACAGAGAGCATAAGCACTTTAGTACTGGTTAGCACTAGTAAAGTGCCCAGAGTCCTAAAGCCAACAAAACTAGTAAAAAAAATAGGAGGAAGGAGGCAAACAGTTTGGGGATGACCTTGCAAAAAGGGCCAGGTCCAATATACATACATACACATGTCACAAATACATATAGGTACGCACAGAAACACTGCACAGGCCCACCTGTCACGTAGGCTCTTATTATCCTAATGAGACTACTTGATTTGGGCAGGCGAATCACTTGCACTGTGGGGGACTGAGTCTGAACCCACCTGTTGGCCCAATCCGGTTTTGTTCTGGCTAACTAGCAGAGCCTCATCTCTACCCAAGAGCAGGGTTGATTGGGCAACTGAGCATATGACACAGTTGACTCCTCAGGGAAATCGTGGTCACTCAGATCTCATACGTTTCTCTCAGTTACATTAGTCTTACATATGCAAGGACAATCAGAGGCAGAGTTCAATAAGGTTTTATTGAAGTAACTGCATCATAGATAAAAAAGCATGTAATGCAATAACTAGGACGATGAAGCATGACAGGATTAAAATTGTGACAAGGAGAGTGAAACATAAAAAAACACTGCCAGATTGTCACTAAAATCGTTAAGAATAGCTCCTACCTAGGCTATGTTAGAGCACAGTATGTTAAGCTCTAATTCTGCCCTCCAGGTTCCCCTGAGAAGATATCATCCCTTATACCTGAGCAAGAGCCCTGTAGTCTACATATGCAGCTGCAGCAAAGCATTCAACAATCAGCATACAGTCATAGTGATATGGCTGGAATCTCCCTCTAACGTACTTGGGTCAAAGTAGTGTTTTTATAATAAAACAGACGAAGTTCCAAGAAAGGATCCCCATGTAAGAGTGTGTATGTTTCTGTGAACATTAGAGACAAAGCGTACATTTTTGCCGATAACCTATCTTACTGCAGCTTTGAAAAAAGCACAGAGTGAAAGAAATGTCTTGTTTAAGAACACAGTGCTGGCCTAGGCAAAGAACAGCTAGATAGAGTAAATAAAACAAGACCGCAAATGTGGCTATTGGTAAAACAATAAAACAAAGCTGAATAAAATATGTCTAGGTTAAAGTGCAAAGCGGCAGGCTTAGTTTGCTAAAATAACGTGTATGAAGCTATTACTAAAATGGCTACACAACACACCCTCACACAGTTCCACACAACACCACAACACGTCACAACCACAACACAACCGCACCATCTCCAATCTATTGTCAGGGACCCACAGTCGACACTACCCAGGGACTAATCACACATACATCACAACTTAACAGAGAAAAAACACACACAATTATAACCATACTAATTACCGATCGACTTACACAGAACATCGTATCTAACATACCATGCAAAAACACGCGCATGTACACAGGCAAAGCACACAAAGCCACACAACAAACACATATCAACACAAACACCACTCAATACCAACACAACAAAATATGTCAAACACACAAATGTCCATCACACAACACACACTCTACCACTGTCAGGCAACAGCACTGCACACAACCTCACACACTGGCTAAACACATAGCACATACATATACAGACACACAACTAATGTAAGCCAGAAACAACTCCATACTAGGGAAATAAATCCATGATAAAGAAGTAACCACAAAACCAACAACAGGCTGGTGTATATTATTACCAGAATCCAAAAGTTTGGAAAAACAAATACCAGTACTCATACAACACAATGCACACAATGCACATATGTGTGCCCCGAACTTAACTCCTGACTGCCATGTAACCTCCACGGGTAGGGCATCTATGGGGCAGGCAGGCCTCTCAGGGGTTATCAGGAGGGGTGGCGGGGTGGGTTTAGGTTTTGGAGGGGGCCTTTGGGATCTGGCTTAGGAGGGGGCTTAGCTTTGTCTTAGGTTTAGGGGAGGGTTGTTTTTTGGGAGGGGTAGACTTCTTGGCAGGGGGAGGGGCATGGAAATGTGCACAGGGAGTGGTAGGTCTTGGAGGTGGAAGGGCAAGACTTGGGGAGGGACACAGACCGTCTAGGGATACCATGGGGTGGGAGCGGCGTAGAGAAAAGGCCAAACTCAGAAAGGAATGATTTTTTACATATACCGGGACTGTCGGAGCAAAAGGGTTTGGGTGTGGAGGGAGAGGGAGTGGTTGTCTGTGGTGTTGGTGTGGATGTCCTGGGTGCATGTTTGTGTGAGGTATGTTTGTGAGTGGTGGGTGTCCGTTGGGTGGGTGAGGGAGGAAGTCTATGGGGGTCATTCTAACCCTGGCGGTCGTCGACCGCCAGGGCTAAAATGACGGGGGCACCGCCAACAGGCTGGCGGTGCCCCGCAGGGCATTCTGACCGCAGCGGTTCGGCCGCGGTCAGAAGTGGAAAACCGGCGGTCTCCCGCCGGTTTTCCGCTGCCCTTCTGAATCCTCCATGGCGGCGCAGCGAGCTGCGCCGCCATGGGGATTCAGACACCCCATACCGCCATCCTGTTCCTGGTGGTTCGCCCGCCAGGAACAGGATGGCGGTATGGGGTGTCGTGGGGCCCCTGGGGGCCCCTGCAGTGCCCATGCCAATGGCATGAGCACTGCAGGGGCCCCCGTAAGAGGGCCCCACAATGAATTTCACTGTCTGCATTGCAGACAGTGAAATTCGCGACGGGTGCCACTGCACCCGTCGCAACTTCCCACTCCGCCGGCTCCATTCGGAGCCGGCGTCCTCGTGGGAAGGTTGTTTTACACTGGGCTGGCGGGCGGCCTTTTGGCGGTCGCCCGCCAGCCCAGTGTAAAACCCAGAATACCCGCAGCGGTCTAATGACCGCGGTGCGGTATTCTGGAGGGGGGAACTCTGGGTGAGAATCACCCCCCATGTGTCTTGGGATGGGGTGGAGGTGCTGGGGGATGCTGTGGTGGGTGGGTGACTGTCTGTTGGTGTGTCTGCAGGTATGGTAGATATGCTGCATGTAGACATGTCAGTGGTTGTGGTGTCTGAGGGTCTGCTGTGGGGCTGTCTGTGGGTATGATTATTAGAAAGCTAAGGCATGGGTATGTGATAATTCTTTTCCTGGTGATACAAAGGCCCAGTCTGTATGCCTCCTGGCATGCAGGAAGACTGACATGTCTCTTACTTCAGTATCCTGTGGCTTAGTAGTGTATGACACCTATGCTGACATTCAGAAGTCACCATCAGTACTACTCTATCTGTTGTTTGCAAATCTGCAAATAAATGTGGGTAGATGTACAATGCAGTTGTTCTGGCGTATGTCTATATTACAAATGCAATGCAAAGAGTCTCCTGGTGATACAGTGCACATGTGATGTCCATAGCAAAGGTTGTACAATACAGAGGGTCATATTGGTAGAAGAGTTGTCATCTATTTCAGTTGTACATGGTTGATACATAACCCTTACACAGGGCCTGTGTTTAAGTGGTATTCATTGGGCAGTGAAAAACAATATCTGTGAACTGAAACAGAAATAACAGTGAATGGTTCAATCATGGTGGATTAAATCATCAGGGTAGCTAGTACACCATTTGGAAAGACAAGTACAGTGCCCTTGCACCATAGGTAAATGGAGTTAGGTTTCTGAACAGACAACAGGGTGTATCTGTGGCACACAAGGGGGACCATTCAGGAGAGGTTCACTTCTTGGCAGTAGGTTTGGTCTTGGCATCTGCTCCGCCGGGATGTCTGGTAGTCGTCCACATTTGCGGGGAGGTTCCTCTGCTACAGATGGTGGGATGTCTGAGGCAAGTCCTTCCCCTGGCAGGGCCTCCATTACACTAGCAGCTGCAGATGTTGAAGGGCCTGAGGAGTCATTACTAGTGGGAGAGGTATGATTATGTGTGGCAGACCTACTTAGGGTAGTGTTAATGTCCCTCACACCCCATCAATGGATGCTAGGAGGGCATTTTGAGCCTGCCACTGCTCTATGGCTTCCTTATGGTTGTCCCTCTGCAGCTGTTGGATTTGCCCCATCATGGTGAGTACCTGGCCCATCATGCCTTGAGAATTTTGGTAGGCCCCCAAGACTTGGGAGATGGTTTCCTGGTCAGTATTGTCCCGTTGAGCCTTCATCCTCTGGCCCACACCATTCCTCTCAAGCACCCTACCCCCACGTGCCTATGCCCCTGGCACAGTGTCCCACTCCCAGGGGGACAGGTCCATCATTGTCAGGGATGACAAGAGGAGACTGAGATACCTGTACTGGGGGAGGTGGCACACAATGGAGGAAACAGTCCTTGGGACACAGGTTTGGGATGTATGGTTGCCTGTGATATAGATGCAACATGGCTGGGAGGAGTCGATGTGGGCAGGGTGAGGCCAACAGTTGTTGACTGGCCAGAGTGTCCAAACATCCAGTGGTGTTGTCGTCACTGGGGCCTTCATCCAGAGGGGTGGTGGCAGTGTCTGGTATGCTCTCCATGGTGACAATGGCAAGGTTACCTTGGATAGAAGTGGAACACACACTTGTAAGTGATACAACAAGTTATGTTTGAGTTTGACTATTAGTGATGTTGTGTGAGATGCACACACTGGCTTAAAATGATCCCCAGAAATGACAATGACAGCTGCTACCAATTCTTACTTCGTACAACATGAGACTCTGATATTTTATTACCATACACCATGCTCAAATATGTTAAACTATGTTGGTAGTTATTTGACTGCTGATACCCTGTTATGTTGTCTGTCTATTGACATGGCTGATAACCTTTTTGTACCTAGTGAAGTGTATTGCATGATACATGGCACATACAGATGAACAATGCACAATAGTGTCAGAGTAGGGACACAGTATGAGAATGATCAATTGGCATAGACCTCTATATGGTTGTGCTGCATGTGCATCCCCTTGGCCATCTAGATTTTCCCCCAGGGGAGTACATTTCAATTTTAGGTATCTTTTTTCTAAGGGCAGTTTCATAGGGCACTCAGCTGTAGCTGTGTTTTGCTTGTAATGGTAGTTGAAGTGGGCCATTGCATTGCTGTCATTGCCATAAACTGTTTCACACTGCAACATTCATGATGGGTTACATCGGTTGTTAGTTTCACATGCATAACATCTCACATTTGGTGCACTGTTTTGTTTTTCCTTATGGTGGAATATTGCTTTCTGGGAATTGTAGTGCTATCAGTTCCCAGGACTAAACATACCATTTCCAAGGGCTGCGGGCCTAGGTGAGTTTAGTGGACATGTGGCATGCCAGAGAGGGGTATTTGTACACTTGGCACAGAGAGGTGTTGGGTAGTTTGGTAATAGAGGTGGGGTAAGATGTTGAGGGAGCATGCAAGACAAAACATTTTGGTGACATGAATGTAGTGGGGACTTACCAGACTCCACTCTCCCAGGTATTCCAGTCAGGCCCTCAGGATGCAATATGTCCAACTCCTTTTCCTCACAAGGTGTCAAAGTAGGGGGAGGAGGTGGGGGCCCGCCACCAGTTTTGAGTACCGCCAGTTTTTGCCAGGATGCGATGGAACGAACCTTCCCCCTGAGGTCATTCCACCTCTTCCTGAAGTCCTCCCTTGTGCATGGATAGCTGCCTGCAAAATTCACCCTGTCGACTATTCTTTGCCACAACTCCATTTCCCTGTCTATTGATGGACCTGTGCTCTGAACAGGTGTGGCTCTACCCTGATAACTTTGTCCACCATGACCCTCAAATCAACATCAGTGAAAGGTGGGTGTTTTGTGGGGACATGGTAGTGGTGGTATAGATGGTGAGGTAGTGTTAAAAAAAAATAGGTTGAAAAAACTTTGTGATGAGATGTAGGTGCTGTGATGTGAGTGGGTGACAGTTGTTGTGTATTGTGTTTGATAGTAAATTGTGTGTTGTGTACGTTGTGCAGTTGTGAGATGTATTCATGGGGAAATTTGTATGGGTGCCAAACATTTTTTTTGATAAATCTGTGATAGTTTTTCCTCCTCTGTGGCTGTGAGTGGCGTTCTGTTTTGTTGGTTGTGTAGGGGTGTGTTATATAGTGGCGTGTGTAGGTGTGTGGATGTGTGTTCGGTGTGGGATATTCAAACTATCTCATGTTATGTTGTGCTCAGTGTGATGAGAGTTCAGACCGCCGCGGTTCGCACCACCAATGGTTTTCTACCATGGACGAACCGCTGTTATTATTTGTGGATCGTAATCCGATGGGAGGATTTTTGTCATGCTGGCCGTGCTTGTGGTGGGACTGTCTCTTTTCCTTCCTCCAGTGTCCTGGCGGTTTTTGATTTTTGGCTGTTTTTTGGCAGACTTCACAGTGTAACTCTTAATACGGAGGTCGGATAATGCCAACATGTTGGTGTTTTGGCAGCAGCCACCACTGCGGTCTTGCCAAAAGACCGCCAAACACGAAATGACCGCTATGTCTCTTCTATTCTAGGTATTCCACTTCTTGTATTACTTGATCCCATCTATTAGTTCAAATTAAATATGTGTGATTAGTAGAATGCTTAATATGTGTGAGTAATGTGATGCATATTTGGTTTATATTAGTTTATTCTGTAATGTTATAACTAAGCGTACATGACTATGTTCACAGCATTTATTATAAACACTAACTGCTTCATTTTACAGTAGTTGACTATTGATTTCCAACAGTTTCTAGAAGGTAGACAACTATGTGCACTGTTGTTAGTCAGAAGAACATGCCCACCAAGGAAAAAAATAAGTGGAAGTACATCAGGCTACTTTGCTTTAATTGTTTATGCTAAGAGTTGTAACAGTGAAATGAAAGCAGAGCACAAAGAAGGAACATTAGATGGAAATCCTCATGCCAGGTGATACCGAAACAGATTTTACAGAAGCATATCTTTAGTCCAAACTAAAGGGCACTGGGATGGGATGCACTTAGCCTTTGGTTGCTGTGTTATCCGTACACCTGGCCTCATAAAATGAGACTAGCAGACCTTGCTATTTCATTGAACATCATTTCCCTGTTCAAACAGGTATCTGGGTGTGTGCAATCACTGAAACTTGTTTTATTTACTGGTATGCCACAATTCGATTAGTGCTTAGAAGTAGTAAGTGATTGAAAGTTTGCAGTAAATTTATAACAATGATTAAATTGGAATGGTGTCTTTTATTCAAGTTTCAGTAACCATTTGCTGCTGCCATTTTATTTCTCTTCCTTATGGTGATAAGTCAGATGGTGTGCACCAGACTAGGATTTTAATGTTCAAACAAATCTTTTAAATGTATCGTCATCGTCTTGTCTGTATGAGATAGTTATTCCTTAATAAAACATGACTCAGGGTTCTACTGCATATCTCTGTAATGACTCATGTAATTGATAGTTACCTGAAACACATATCTCGCTCAAATGTTACTCAATGAGTTTTTTGATTCAGTTTGCACATTGACAAAATCCTTAGTGCCAGAGGGTCTATAAAACAGACCTCTGTGCTTCTAAGAAACAAACCATCTAGAATATGTATCAATTTGGTACCAATAGGGTAGGTGTGTGCCCCACAAATCACAGGAAAATCAACCTTACTTTGTAAGTCCTGCCTCTCCAAGCTGAGAAGGAGCATTGAATAACAGAAGAGGGACCAGCATCATGGATGAACCTCTGTTAGACTTTGGGGGCTCCTGTCTTTTGGATTTTCTCCAAGGCTGAAGGAGGTGGTGCCCTGGGCACCTGTTGTACTCGTCATTTTATAGGGACCTCAGGAGTAGGCACTCTAAACTACAGTTGTTCAACACTGTCACTCTGTAAGCACTGCTGCGTTAAGGATTTTTGGAACTCTGAGCAAGACACAATTTAAAACCCCGTTCAGAACAACTTTGATTTTGTTTAATATTTTTCTGCTAATCTAAGCTCTCATGATGCCAAAACCTATTGAATATACATTAAACTTTCAGATATGGGAGCATGCAAAAAGAGCTGACGGCTTAAGCTGCCCATTGTCCACAATCCAAATTAAACCAAAAGAAAACTTAGACAAACACTGATTAAGTTATTTTTTGCACTTTAATCTAGATGTATTTTTTCGTCCAGCAACAATATTTTGTATGAAATTCTCTGATTAATCGCCCTGTTGCTCTCATTGTGGGTAAGGATTGCTTGCTGGGTATGTGCATAATATTAAAAAAATATATAAGCACATAGCTTTTGAAATTGTAGCTTTATTTGGTGCACACTCCTAATCATAAATGAACCACTCTTTGCAACTGCTGCAACAATAGAAATCAAAGAACTACCCTGAGGATTTTCAAGGTTCCATCAGGTTAAATCTGATAATTCCCCCCCCCCCCCCCAAGTCTCTTCCACTGGCTTACTCCTCCTCTCTTCCATGTGTACACTTTCCTGCCTAGACTGTGACCTCCAGTTCTGCTGAGTAACAGAAATGACAGTGGGCAGGAGAGGGGGAGACGGGCAAAGATGTATAGAAAATGGTTTAGTGAGATGTTGAGTAGAGGGAGAAGGGAAGTAAAGATAGAGGTGAGGTTGAACAAGAGCTGAGGTAACAAGACGAAGTGAAGTGAGAAAGGTGAGGTGGCCAGAAAGAGAGATGCATCAAAGAAGAATGAGGAAAATGTAGGCACAGACAAAAGTGATAGAGAGATAGATGAGGTATTAGAGTGTACTACATTTTCCCTCATGTATCTCACCTTTGACTCCTCCAAAACCCCTCCTCTGATCCCCCTAACCCTTTCCACAGACTCTTCTCTCCTCCATCTCTCCTTTACTCATCCCAAGCCTCATTCTATTACTATAAACTCCCAATTAACAATTCTGGAATCTTCCCTCCTCTATCCCTCCATCAATCCAACTAATAAACTCAAATATCCTCTGCCTAAATTAACTCATAAAAATACTAAAACTGAACTCATATTTCCCTATACTAATCCACCACTAATTCCTCTTGGGCTCCGGAGTAGCGTGCTTCTCGCCGAAAAGCACTTTTACGCCTTGTCAGGGGTAGTTAGTGCAATATAAATACTATTACAATACAATACAATACAATGTAGTGTGGAAATGAAAGCTAGAAATCGAGAGAAAGAAAAGTAGAGTGAGTGAGAGTGTGAGCTATACTGACAGATGAGCTGGTAATAGACAGTTAAAGTAGAATAAAAGATGGGCTCGCAAGTGGCAGTGGCCGACAGAGAGAAGCAGAAGTAGACATGCGGAGAGATAGGATAGTGAGAAAAGTATATAGAGATATCTGGTAGAGAGAATGTGAGGTAGAAAGAGGGGCAAACGAGAAGTGGGACAGGAATACAAGTCCGGTAAATAGAGTAGTGAAGCAGTAAGAAAGGTATAGAGAGATGAGATGAGGGAAGGAATGAGAGGTGGCATGATAGAGGTAGAAAGAGTGTGAGGTGGAGGAAGATCTGTGAGTTAGAGAAAGTAGTGGAGGTAAGAAGTGGGGTAGTGAAATGCATAAAGGTAGAGAAGTGGTGAAAGAGGTACGGAATAGATGTTGATTTGAAAAACAGAGCACATGCGAGACAGATGCTAATGGTAGGGAAAGGGAGTAGAGGTATTGAAAGAGGTTGCAAGAAATGAGTAAAAGTAGTGCGAGGTGTGAGGTGGTGAGGTAAGGTAATAAATTATGTGAAGTAAATCAAGAGGTTTGGTAGTGACAGAAAAAGGCTGGATAAAGAAAGAGATGATGTTGTGAGTTGTAAGGTAAAGAGAGATAGAGGGTCCAATTTGTCATTTCACCAGAAAATCTATAATTATTTGTGATTATGTGTGTACTATTTAGTCGTGCATGCATTAAAGTAATTATTCTTCAAAAAGAAAAGGACTGAATGGACAATGCTTTATTTAGTACTCTTTTGTGCGCTATTGAGATCTGAATTTCTAACCCACAGCACCCCCTTTAGTCAGCCTTCGTCTGCTCTTCTTGGCTAGCCTAAAAGTCAATTGCTTAAAAGAGGTAGTTGGTCAACAGTTTGAGTGACTACGTTACGGAGGCCCCTGGACACCAGAGAAGTAAGATACCCATTCACAATCTCACTGGCCAAATACCTCTGATTGCCCTTGAAAACTGTCGAATTGGCAGTCTCACAATTGCTAAAACGTATCTTACATCGAGAATATTCATTGTTTAACCCTCCTCGGTCATCTGATCTTCAAGAAGACCCATAATGCCAGATTTACTACGATTTTTCATTGGGGATGTGACAATTTTTTGGCACAGCCCAGTCACAAAATCTATTTTAACATTTCAAAGTCATGCAAAGCCCAATTTGTGTGGCTTTGCATGGCATTGTGAAAAAAGGGTCATGCAACTTATAGTGTTGCCTCGCGTTACCCTGCATCAGGGAGGCATAACATGGATGGAGCATGGGCGTTGCCATGAATCCACCTATTAATTTTAATGCAAACCCAGATTTCCTAGAGTTTGGAAACCTGGGTTGGAACGAAAATTATGTGCCTAACTGAGGCTGGCATAACAAGAAGAAATACCTTTACTTCCCCCTGTTACTTCGACATTCTGCAGCACACATGCAAAGAGGAATACAGCTATAAGAAGTTTTTGAGCAGGAAGGCTCACCGCACAGCCAGGCATGCTTGCACCATGGCACAATGGTGACTATATTGGTGCTAGGCAGCCACAAATGTGCCAATGCATGGAAACAATTGAACAGAACCATATCTCTGCACATTGCAGCTCTCTCCATTCATGCATAGCAGCGATGCAACTTGCGTAAATTTTATGACAAGACCGGAGGCTCCTATTATGCGTTTCTTCTCTTGCTTTATTTATACAGCAGCAGTCAAGAAGAACAACAAATCCCATGAGGCTTAAAACAAACAGCCAATGGGATTGAAAAAGTAGTATGCTAATATAACAACCAATAGGAACGACCCTATACCATTATGACGTCACTTGACTGCAAGCAGCCCTCTTTTCTTGCTGCTGCAGTCAAGATAAGTTCATACCAATGTTTCTCTCATGACTTTATGATAGTTTAACATGTTTATCTGTATTTCTTAAGGTAATTGTTTTCCGATATCATATTTTGTTGACGGCATGTTGCCGCATTGATTCTAGCGCGTTGCTGTGCACTCGCGTCCTCTTCCCGGTTCCAGGGTGCAACGTCGTGCTGCTCCCGGGCCGCGAAACCTAACGTTTTCTCTGCGCCTCGCGCGCAACGTTCCGGAGGAGTTTCCCTCGCGTCTGGGAAGTGACCGTTATTCTGGTTTCTCCCCTGACGCGAGGAATACTTCTGAGACACCGCTCTTACCTGTCGAGTTGTTCAGACGACTCCGGCTCTTCACTAGCTTCACGCAGCCTCATACGGCTTGTCACTCGGTCCCGCCCTGAAGTAGGAGGAGTTTTTCGGCTCCAAGTCAACTTAGTTTTCTATTAACCCCCGGTTGCCTGGGTGTTAACCCTTTGTGATTATTTACATTTTCCCTTTATATTTCATTGACATTTGTTCTTTAACAATTTAATACTATATTTTCCTTTATAATGGAACCCAATTCCTCACCAACGGAACATAGTGCTTCCAGTGTAGAGGAAATAAGGAATGAACTGCGCAATTTTATTAAAACTTCTGTTAAACAGGCAATGCAGTCATCCATTCAAAAACTATCAAAGAACTTGGAATCAAATTTTGCCAACTTATTGTCTAAATCTTCGGCCCAGACTGCGGGGGAATGCAGTCAACGCCTGCCTGTCAACCCCTCGGGTTCGACTCAAACGGAGAGTGAGTTTAACTCACACATGACAGAGGACGCAGTTCCTCCCACGGCTCCTGCCAAGGAGTATAATAATATGGCTTCCAGACCATTTTTAAAGAGAAAGTCCAAACAACATAATATTCCCCCTTCTATTCCTACGACCTCTGCTCCAGACACTGATGAGGATTTGCCTGACGCTGATTCAGACTACTACGTTTCAGATAAGGATCATGATGATTCTTTCAATCCTCCCCCTCCAAAGAAACCCAAAGTTTCCTCGGTTCCCCCCCTCTTGGATGCAGAAGGCTTACCTATGTTCGATCCCTCCCACATTTTACACCCCAACTCTACAGAATGGTTCCCAGCTGAACATGTGGGGGATTATGTGGCGCAAAAGTTATTTTCCCCCCTTGATAAGCAAATTAGAAACAAATTAAAATCGGAATGTCCACGTCCGGTGCTTCCACACAGGGCAACAACTACCCCTGTCATCGACCAACAGATGTTAACCTTCTTTACTAAGCAAGGCAAGGACCCCCGCAAAGGGGTAGACAAAGCGTGGTCGTCCTGCCAGGACAAACTCCTCGATACAATTGGCCCATTAACGAGAATTTTTGATATGGTGGAGTCGGCCAGACTGGAGGGAACCTTTTTGGACCCGGAAGAGCTTTCATTGTGGGTTCAACGTTCTATTTGTCTTTTAGGAAATGCGAATTCCGCTTTCATTCATGAGAGACGTAAAGGTCTTCTGATCAAATTGGACCCTAAATTAATTAATTTGGCGACTGTACATCCTCAGATCCATACTGAGGGACAATTGTTCGGGGATTCCTTCATAAAGGACCTCGGCAAGTATGTAGCCACTTTTACCTCGCTGGACAAAGCCCAACAATCTATGAGGAAGATGTTTAATCAACGGGTTTTTGCCAGGGCCGGTAGAGGCAGGGGTCGCTTTACCGGCCGTGGTTTCTCCAATCAAGGCTCCAGAGCGTATTATAATACCTACCAACAAGACTTCAGACCTCAATTCTACCCCCAACGTGGCAGAGGTTATCGTGCCAGGTCCTTCAGACATACTAGAACCTCCAACCCTACAGGTAAGCCCTCAAGTTGCTCTCCTTCCAACTGGGGGTCGTATTTCCCATTTTCTTTCAAATTGGTTAACAATTACAGCAGATGTATGGGTTCTAAACACAGTCCAAGGTTACAACATAGAGCTTTACTCTACTCCGGTGCAAACATTTCTCCCCCCTTTTCCTCATTTCTCTGCGGAAATGAAAGACTTGATATCTACCGAGGTAAACGCACTCTTACAAAAACAAGCGATTTCAATCACTCGTCCTCATCCTTTGGGATTTATCAGCCCAATTTTCCTGGTTCAAAAGAAAAACAAAAAGATGCGTCCGGTCATCAATTTAAAACATTTCAATCAATTTGTGGTGTACCGACATTTCAAAATGGAGACAATTCTTCATCTCAGAGATATACTTCTCCAATACGATTGGATGGTCAGACTGGACCTTCAGGACGCTTACCTAGTGGTTCCCGTACATCCAGAGTCAAGGAAATTTCTACAATTCCTATGGTTAGATCAAACGTATCACTTTTCCTCTCTACCCTTCGGTCTATCGTCTGCCCCTTGGTGTTTTACCAAGCTTCTCAAGCCCGTAGTTGCTCATCTAAGGGCTCAGGGTATAAGGCTCCTAATCTACTTAGACGACATCCTCATCATGAATCAGTCTCCCCAAACTCTACTACTCCATTTGCAGATCACTTGTTCTCTCTTAGAGGACCTCGGTTTCATAATAAACAGAGAAAAATCTCTCCTAACTCCCTCCCAAGTTCTAGAATTTCTGGGTTTCCAAATAAATTCCATTTCCGCTACTCTTCTTCTTCCTACAACGAAAATAAAATCCATAAAGTCGGAAATTCTTCAGATTCTTCGCACTTCACTCATATCTCTCAGAACTTTAGCACGAATAGTAGGTCTGCTTTCCTCTTCCATCCAAGCGATATTTCCAGGTCCCCTCCATTACCGATCACTCCAAAGGCTAAAGATCCAGCACTTAAGGAAAGGGCTGTCTTATTCCGACCTCGTACCCTTAGATCTCGAATCTCGCACAGAGCTTCAGTGGTGGATAGACCATTTAGATGCTTGGAACGGGAAAAGTATATTTCCGTCAGCCCCAGATCTTGTATTAGAATCCGATGCAAGCCATCTAGGCTGGGGGGCCCGTTGTGGTCCCATCTCGACTGGGGGTACATGGTCTATCGAGGAGTCCAAATTGCACATCAATTGTTTAGAGATGCTTGCCGGCTCCTTTGCAATCAGAAGCCTGGCAAAACACAAGGTACATTGTGCAATCCTTCTCAGAATGGACAATGTATCCGCAGTCAGGTACATAAATCATCTCGGAGGTATAAGGTCCAAACCTCTGGCGGATTTGGCCAAGAGTTTTTGGGAATTTTGCCTTACAAACCATCTTTCGGTTCATGCAGAATATCTTCCAGGAGCCCTGAATTCAGTGGCAGACTGGAATTCTCGTCATCTTCGAGACTCCAGCGATTGGAAACTCCATCCTTCAGTGTTCCACAGGATACAATCCTTATGGGGTCCGCTCTCCATAGACCTTTTTGCATCCCGTCTCAACACACAGCTTCCTCGATTTTACAGTTGGCGTCCAGATCCATTAGCCTTAGCATCAGATGCTTTCTTGCAAGATTGGTCTCATGCGCTCAATTACGCCTTTCCCCCTTTTATCATGATCAACAGAGTCTTAGCACAAGCCAGACGTCAACAGGCCTCTCTTATTCTCATAGTTCCGTTTTGGCAATCCCAGGTATGGTACCCTACCTTACTGGAACTTTCAGTGGATTTTCCCCTGTTGATACAACCCTTCCCAGACTTACTCCTAGACCCTCTGCATTGTCCTCACCCCCTCATTTCAGACAATCTCCTTGTTCTATCCGCCTGGAAGATTTCAGGAATTCCCAAACTATCCCTTTCATTTCGTCAGAAGCTTCTCAATACATCGCAAATTCCTGGGCACCTGGTACCAAGAAAGCATACAAGGCAGCCTGGTCTTTATGGAGCGGCTGGTGTTTGGGAAGGCACATTAATCCCTTTTCAACAGATATAATATTTATAGTAAATTTCCTAGCGGCAGAAGCCAGCAAAGGCAAAGCTTTCCGTACTATCAACCTTTACAGATCAGCTATTTCCTCTAACCATACACACGTCAATGGGAAACCGGTCGGCGAACACCCGCTGGTATGCAGATTACTAAAGGGAGTAAAATTTTCCAAACCTCCTCTACCAAAGTTCAATAACTTGTGGGATGTTAATGTTGTTCTAAAGTATTTGAACTCTTTACCAGACAACTCAATTTTTTCACTAAAAATGTTATCTGCCAAACTTACAATGTTATTATGTTTAATTTCTATTAAACGTCTTTCGGATGTCAAGGCATTGGACGTCTCCAACCGCCAATTCACTCCTTCGGGGGTGTTGTTCTCGGTTGTCCGACGTACCAAAACCAATTTATCGTCAGTTTTCTATCCTTATTTCCCTCAACATCCGAAGTTATGTGTGGGCCAATGTCTCAAAGTTTATGAACAAAGAACTGCAGAGTTGAGAACATCCTCTTCCCAACTTCTTATTTCTTTCAGGAAACCTCATAACCCGGTTTCATCAGCTACCTTAGCACGTTGGGTTAGATTGATCATGTCCTTAGCGGGCATAGATATTTCCACTTTTGGAGCTCACTCTGCCAGAGGGGCTATGGCTTCCAAGGCCTTCTGGGCAGGTTCTCGTTTGGAGGATATTCTCAAGTCTGCAGACTGGTCCAATGATAATACCTTTCGACTTTTCTATTGCAAACCTGTTGATAATATGTCGTTAAATGTAGTTAATATGCTTTAAACTCGCATAATAGGAGCCTCCGGTCTTGTCATAAAATGTAGATTTTCCTAGTTTATGACGGAAAGTCTTAATTTTATTAAAGACACGGATGCGAGTATTATCCCACCTCTGGATTAACTTGGTGTTTTTTCCCTCCCTTCTTTCCAGCACCTGCTACAACTACGCAACCTACATCCTAATTGGACCTCCTGGCATCACGTGGAACTCCCATTCACGTCAAGTCTGGAATCATATCCCTCGGACTTCAGGAAACATCCCTATCTCTACAGAATTCTGGACTTTTGTTCTGATGTTTTTGCTTTTCTCATGGCATTGTTTATCCTTTGTTCTCTATTTCCATTATTTTTCAATGATTAACTATTCGCAAGAAAAGAGGGCTGCTTGCAGTCAAGTGACGTCATAATGGTATAGGGTCGTTCCTATTGGTTGTTATATTAGCATACTACTTTTTCAATCCCATTGGCTGTTTGTTTTAAGCCTCATGGGATTTGTTGTTCTTCTTGACTGCTGCTGTATAAATAAAGCAAGAGAAGAAACGCATAATACTCGCCTCCGTGTCTTTAATAAAATTAAGACTTTCCGTCATAAACTAGGAAAATCTACATTGTTAGTAGCTCAACACATCGTTTTTTGGCAAAAAGTGAATAATGTAGGCAGCAAAGTCTGTGCCATCCAGTCTGCCAAGGCATGATTGGCCTTCCAAATGCTCTTGAATCAAAAATAGAGCTGCTGTCTTTAAAACGTAAAAAAACTGATATTTTCCAGCTCATCTGATTCTTTTAATTTTGTAGGTGCTAGGACATCATTTTGGGTTTAGCGCAATTTAGGGGTAAAGAATAATGGTGACGTGCCAAAGGGAATATAAGGACTTCAAGTCCCAGAGTGACTATCTGCCGGGAGATGGGACCCGAATTCAGCACACAAGCGGGACATAAATCCTGCACTCTCTTATCGCAGCGTGGGACACGCTAAGAGGGGGATAAGGACTTTAAGACCCAGAGTGACGTTCTACCTGGAGGAGGGACAAAAATCAGCACCCCAGCGGGTGCATAAATCTAGCACTCTAGTACCGCAGCACTGGATGTTCTAAGAGGGGGACAAGGACTCTTAGGGCCTGATTTCAATTTTGGCTGTAATGGTCCCGCCATTGACTTTTTGACTGGAAACCCATTGGCCACCGCAATGGTCCCCCCACCGTATTTAGATGTTGGTAGACACATAGACGAAAGCCTGCATTGGAACGGCCGTCTCCACCAAGAAACACAGCCACATTGACAGCGGCGTAGGGAAAAGTGGCTGATGGCAGAACCCCAGACACTTTTTCTGCCCTGCAGTTTGGATGTGCATTACCGCCACAAAAAAAGTGTCCGTCTGACCTCCATGTTTGAGTTGGCGGATTGGGGGGGGAACGGGTGAAAACTCATCTTTTTTATCTAGTCTACTTCCGTCTTTGACTGATCATGACTGGACAACACCTTCCAACACTGCAGCCACCAGCCCATGGAAAAAACATGACCCCCAGAAGCTGGTCTTGAAGGTATGTACTCCGTATTGCCAGGAGGTCGGGACACTGCAGGCGTATACATGTTACAGTAATTTTTTTTAATTACTCTGATTTGTGTTTGTGGGGTACACAATGGTGTTCCACATGGCTGGGGACGCACTGGCAAGACATGCATATCGGACAAATACATAACTGTCATTGTGGTGTCATCATTCACTGCAACATGAATGCTGGCACCACAGTGACAGTACATTAACACTGGGCAATGGTGTCTATGTATGCGCATTGGAAGGAGACCTGTACTGGTAGGTTTGTGTCATCTGTTGTGTATGAGAGTCTCTATGTGTATGTGTGTGCGTGGATTGGCTGGATGAGGTGGAGGGAGCAGGAGCGGGGGGTATGGTTGTATCTGTGTGTGTCACTTGCATGTGAGTCTGAAGTTGTGTGTGTTGTGTTGCTGAGCGACACATTCAGTTGAGTGTTGTTGTGTGGCGGTCGTTGTCACGCTGTGTGTATTTGTGCTTGTGTGTGAGTGTGCTTGTGTAACTAAGTGTGTAGTTGTGTTGGTTGTTGTTGTATCGTGTGTGGGTGCATTGCCAAAAGTGTGTGTATGTTTTCTCATGATGTATGTCAATGTGTGTTTTCGGCAAGTGCAGGTTGTGTTGGAATTGTAATGGATGATTGTGTGTATGTGATGTGTTGTGCAGTGTGTAGTGCAGGGGTACACATATGGCTGAGGGACAGTGTGTGTGTCACTTACCTCTAGCTCATAGCCCCTGCTGTTGTACAAAGTCCATTGAGTCCCCCTGCCGTCTACCTCCATCAGAAATCCATTGCTAGTTAATCCGCTAGCAGAACTGGGACATCTAAATACGGTGTGAGGAACACAGATGGCTTGATGGTCTTTTTGGGTCTGCTGTCGATGCGGTTTGGCGATAAAACTGCCAAGATCTAAATCAGACCCTAAATCCCAAAGTGACTTTCTGCCAGGAGGCGGGACCCAAAAATCAGTGCACCGACGGGGGACATAAACTGAGTACTCCAGTACCACAGAGCGGGACAGGCTGAGGGGGACAAGGACTTTAAGTCCCAGAGTGACTTTTTTCCAGGATGTGGGGCCCAAAGTCAGTGTGCCAGCGGGTGCATAAATCAAGCACTACAGTACTGCAGCGTGGGACGCTCTAAGAGTGGGACAAGGACTCTAAATTTCAGAGTGACTTTTTACCAGTATGAGTGGCCTGAAATCAGTGCATCAGTGGGCACATAAATCCAGCACTCCAGTAGCACAGCGTGGGATGCACACAGGACGCACCCTGGCGCTGCCCAGGCAAAACCCCGGCCAAGGATGGGCCGGTTCTGCACCCGCCAGCTCCAGTAAGAGGCTGGGCAGGGCCACTCCCCTTGGCTCTTCGAAAGGTCATCACTTTCTACTCGATACTGCGGCCAGCTTTTCTCCCAATCCGGCTACATGTTTAGCAGTCTCCCCTTGTGTTGTTATAATCCTCGCCTCTCCCACACATGTTTGAGTTCCCACGAGAGAAAAGTTTATAAGGGCTGCAAGTAAGACAACTAGGCTGAGTTGGACAGTTTTCAACAGGGGCCCATGCCAGCCCCCTAGCTGATGGGCTTTTGTGCCCACCTTCAAGTCTCTCCTCTCACTTTGATGTATTCAAGCATAGAGAGGCTGTGGTAGAGAGGAAGCTGTAAGATTGGTCTGTGTTGGTATAGTTCCGGTGCCAAGAAAGGACCGGGTCTCCTAACTCCATTTTTGTGGGCCCAGGAAAGTAGTAGCCCATACATCAGCACTAGTGACTACTGTAAGGCAAACATTTGGAGTGGGTGGACCGGGCTGGTGTAGCTGTTTTATACTCCCCCTAAAGCATGGGGTGATGTTTGTTTTTCTTTGTTCAATTCCATTTTAGAATTTTCTGTAACTAGTGTCTCTGTGTGACGGAGGGAAGTTTGTGTTATTGTTTGCAACCTCAATTTGGCCAAACAATGGGTAGAAGGAAGGTACTGGAAGGGGCTTCGGGGTCATCAATTGACAATCTAATATCTGAATGTGAGGATATCATCAACCCCTACCCCTCTACTTGCAGTAAAAGAACCAAAAGTACCCTATCAGGACCCACTAAGCATATATACCTCAAATGTTTAGCAAATCCCAGGTTTGTGTTGGAACATCTTTCTTGGGGGAAATCAATGATTTTTCCCGCATTTGCAATCCTGAGAGGTCCCAGAATGCATTGAGCACTGAAATCGCTTCCCGGTCCTCTACTCTGATGCTATTCCTAATGTGGGATCATGCAATGATACGACTAGTGTTTCCAATCTGGATATGAATTCAATGCTTCAAACTTGATGGATGTAATTGGGGATCTGAGGGATTAGGTTATGGCCCTGAAGAAGGTTGTGGAGAGGATGGAAGGGAGGGAAGTCAGAGAGCAAGACCCAAATCCAGCAAGTCGCCCTTGGTTGATGAGAGTAGAAAGGTCCTGGAATGCAAAAAAACAACTTTAATTGGGATACTCGTTCCCTGCACCGTACTGCCCTCATCCAGCAGCCCATATTGGAAAACCTCACACAGCCACTTCACATCCCCTCTACTCCCTTTCACTGTCTGTGTAACAGCTCTGGGCATATAGGATCCCAAACTAGCATCCTCTGAATGGGATCTCCAAGGAAGACCCTGATGATGCACAATTTTCACCCCAAAGTTGGGGGGGACCCCCTAAAGCCAACAGTAATTGCACAATGTTTTCAGGTCCCCCTTAGTGAACAGATGTCAGGGTATGACTGAAAAACTATGGTGGAGGCATGAAAACCCCAGGCTCCTTATATTGCGACCCCAATCCAGCAGCTACTGTTAAAAATGTTATTTTAGAATGTAACAGGGGTATCCAAGTTGCTTCACCAGATGGAATGGGGTCAATTCATTGATTCTCGTGATATTTGTCTCTCCCGAGCTGTGGGTCATAATAGCTGTGGCAGGATTCCGCGGCCGCGGCGGTGTGTTGGCGGTCTTCTGCACGGCGGTAAGCGGCTTTTACCACCAATGTTGTAATGAGGGCTATGGTGTCTAACCCCTTTTCACAGGAGCGGGTTTACATCCTATTATGTAAAAATGGTCCATGCTGGAAGGGGTAGGCCCTCTAGGGGGTTAGGAATTTGGGTTTAGACAGCACTCCAGTGTAAAGTCAGAATTGCTCACATTGATTTACTTGACATTATGGCAGTCAGGCTGGTGCTTCCATAAGGGTTATCTGTGAACATTTTGAATGTTTACAACAGAGTAGGAACAAGTAATGCAGAGACTAGAGTATTAAATGTATTAGAGCAAACCCTCTCTCCTAAAGCAGCCCAGGTGTTGGCATTGATGCTAAACTTTGACCTTAGAGCCACAAATGGTAGGACCTCTTCAGATCAACAAGGAAAAATGTGAAATAATAGGCGGGCCACCTTTGTAGAATCTATCATTTCTTGGTTGTTTGAAAGATTTCTCCAGCCGTCTTGGACATGGTAGTGGTCGATAGGTCTGACAGTGACCACCATGCTCTAAGCTTCATACTCTTAGACAACTCAGTCACAAAACCAGTACTTTGGGATAGTATGAATTTGGGTATCCTTTTACAAACAATTAGTCAGAAGACTATCAGGTGGAAATGGGTGGAAAAATATCCTGCAGCCTTAGAGGTAGAGAAGGAGGTTGAACATCTATCCCAATTATCCTTGGATTACATGGGAGTAGGGTTGAAATCTAGCCACAAACAATTGTTTTCGAAGATAGTGGAACTCTTACATAAATCTACTATCAAAAACCATCTTGTCTGGCATGGATATTCCCACTTCATGGTAACTGGTTGAGAATATCCCAGTCTACAAGAAAAAGCATCAGTCAAACCCAGGGAACTATAGGCCTACAAGCCTGATTGACTTCCTCCCAAAAATCTTTTACAAGCAGGTACTGGTACACCTACATGACTGGATCACTGAAGATGGTGTTCTGTCAGACTTGCAGGCAGACCTTGGAGCTAAATCCAGTACCATAGCCCAGGTCTTCCATTTTACTTGTATTTACTGGAAAGAGGTATTAATTAAAAGGGGCAAACTTTTTGTTGCTTTTGTTGATTTACATACTGCTTTTGATTTAGTCCCCCGTGGTAAACTCTGGCGGGTGTTGGAAGCAATGGGCATTCCCACTCCTCTACTGAACATCTTGGTGAGATTTCATGCTGATAACATGGCTCAAGTAAGATGGGGGAGGATGGGCAAGTGACCAAACCCATGAAGGTAGATCATGGGGTCAGGCAGGGGTGCGTTCTCGCCCCCACCCTGTTCACCCTTTACATCATTGGGGTGATAGAGTATTTCAACAGGGATGGGTGTGATGCGCCATAGCTTGGGGGGAGGAGAGTGCTGGCTTTCCTCTTTGCACATGACACCCTGTTGATATCTAAGTCACCCCAGGGGCTCCAGCTGCTACTAAACACCTTGAATTTCTCCTGCGATGAGAGGGGTCTGGAGCCTAACAGCTCCAAGTCAAAGTGCATATATTTCTCCAATCGAAAGCTGACCCATTGTAAGAGATGCATACCAGTGGGCAATACCCCTATAGATCTGGTGGTCGATTTTGACTCCCTATGGTTTAGACTCGTAACTTACTTGAGTTGTGCCTCCCATCTTGAAAAGGCACACATGTCCCTAATTAAGCAGACAACAAGCATAGCCAAGATACATAAAAGGACAACATCTAGAAGGGTTGATCCAGCTCTTGAGATCTATAATATCAAGGCCATGGGGATGGGTATGTACGAGTCCGAATTATGAGGCTGTACAAGCACATAGAGTCTAGTTAGAGTGGAGCATAGGTTTTTAAGATCCATACTAAACATTCCTTTGGGTACGCCACTGACCCCTACTTATCTAGATTCGGCAGAAAGGATTTCCCATAAAATAGAATGCAGACTCCTTACTTTTTGGCATCGGCTGTGGACCACCCCAGCACAAGAATCCAATCGGAAGGGTCAAAGCAAACTTATGGTGCCCATGTGCGCTGAAAAAAGTCCCAGGTTCCGAGCCATCAAGGAACTACTGCAGATATTGGGGATAGAAAACTATTAGTCCTCTCCTGAGAAAACGTGTACCATCTCACGAGATAGGCTCAAAGAAAGCTATTGGAAGTTTGTAACCCTTGAAATTGTGCCAAGGAGTAAAGGAACACTAGATTAGTCTTTATAGACACAAAACTTTGTGCGCGGTATGAGCCGACCATTGATTAAATAGTTTCTGTCCTAGCACACAAGCTGTACCTTCAATTTAGATACTGAACTCTACCCATTAAAGCATTTAGCAGTAAATGGCAGGAGAAGGGTGATGTCGATGATTGGCGCCCAGTATGCATGGAGGCTCAGAATCATTGACACATATATTATTCTTTTGTCTATGCAACCACAACCTTTGGGTTAAGCAGTTTGTGCTAGTCTGTAGAAATCTGGATAACTAGAAGGTAGTTTTAAAGGCATACAGAATTCTGAGCACTGGCACAAGCAGAGTAGGGGTGCTTGGCATGGCTAAATACCTAATGACATTATGGATAACGCGCACCAAGAGTATAAAGGGAAGTGTTTAAATGCTGGTAGGATAATGTGCAATCTAATGTTAAGGTCCAGTGAAAAGAGGGAAGGGACTATGGGGATAATCATGACATTGGCGGTAAGTGCTGCTTAACGCCATGCTGACTGCCGCCAACATACCGCGACCGCGGCGGTATACCGCTACCTGTTTTATGACCCACACATAGAATTCCGTCACTATACAGCCACACACACAAGTCCGCCAGCCCAAACAAATCAGTGATAAACTGGTGTATCAAAACCCACACTGTTACGCCAACAAAACTACGCCCACAGCATTATGACCCATGAATCACTGGCGGACATTCAACCGTGGTAAACCATTGGCGCTACATACCGCCGCGCTCAAAATACACACACTCTTACAAAACAACACCACATTGGACAATTCAAACTACACACACCTGACACACATACACACACCACACCCACAATTCTATAAAACACACACACACAATACCCACAACCCTTCACAGCTTAAACATTTTTTACTACTGAGAGAGAGAGAGACACCAAGAGCACCCCCAGAACCAGAGCCGTAGAACACCATCACCCATACACCATCCACGCACCTCACAGCACACACCCCAACACATCACCCCACACACCCTCACACACACCACTCACACTACACCCACGGCACCACAAAGACACCCCAGGTTCTCAGAGGAGGAGCTAAAGGTCATGGTGGAGGAAATCATCCGGGTAGAGCCACAGATATTCAGATCACAGGTGCAGCAGACATCCATTGCTAGGAAGATAGAGCTATGGCGGAGAATCGTGGACAGGGTCAACACCGTGGGACAGCACCCCAGCACAATGGATGACATCAGGAAGAGGTGGAACGACCTATGTGGGAAGGTGCGTTCCGTGGCAGCAAGCTGTACAGAGGACTGGCGGTGGACCCCCACCTCCTCCTCTACAACTAACAACGTGGGAGGAGCAAGTCTTGACAATACTGCATCCTGAGGACCTGGCAGGATTAGCAGGAGGACTGGACTCTGGTAAGTCAAATCTCTATTACTGCCATCACAAACCCCCACCCCTACCCTCAGCCCCATAACTCCACCACCTCACATACACCCCACCATCACAACCCACTCATCCCACTGCCAAGCCCTGCATGCACCACCAATGCATGGACATCAATCACAGACCTGCATGGACAACCATCACCACTGCATGCACACTAGAGACAATCACCTAACCCACCAAATAAAAACTCTCACTAAGGCTAATCTGCCATGGCAATATCAACTATCGAGGGCAACATACCCATGCACAAGTTGACGCACACAGAACTAGAACACTGCATTTACATCCCCACAGGTCCCCCACACAATGTCACCAGAGAGGAGGTGCCAGCAACATCCAGTCCCCCCCAGAAGAGGCCCACAGTGGTGGCAGCAGCTCTGCACGCTTGGATCAGGATAACCAACCTGGTCCATCAGGGACCTCCGGACAGTCGGTTACCCTTGCACAGTCCCATAGCACCACCGACCCGCCCCCCTCAGGAAACACCACCACAGCACCCACCCAGCGGGCCCATACCACTGTCCCCAGGACACGTCAATCAGCAGTGTGTCCACCACTACAGGGACCCCAGCACACCCCACAAACATTGGACGATCAGGGACCTGGGGTCAGTGGCAGTGGGCCCACGGTTCAGAGGACAAAGGCACAGGACAACAGGAAAGCTGGGATGACTGCTGTGCGACAGGGGGAGGCCAGGCCCAGCGAACTGACTCGCCACAAGGCACTTGCAGGGATCCTGAGAGCATACCACCATTCCCAGGACAGGATGGGCCAGATACTGGCCAAGTTGCAGGAGACCCAGCGGCTGCAGGAGGGACAATACCTGGGGATCAGGGAGGACTTGAAGGACAGAAACACCACCCTGGTCACCATTGCAGGGGTGCTGGCTGACATGGCCAACACCATGAGGGAGGCAGTGGCACACCAATGGGCCCCTGACACTAGCCACACCGATGAACAGCCCTCCACCTCCACTAGTGGGCAGGAGGCCCCGCCACAGGAACAACAGGCCACCAGCACCTCACTCCCTGTGGTATTACCACCGCTTTATCACTGACTGACAGGGTTGTAATGAGGGCCTATATAGTTTAGGCACACATGCATTGGTGACTTTTATTGGAATTGCAGTCTGTATATTATTGTAGTGGGAATTTTTTGTGATATTCCTGACTTAACACTACACCATGTAGGCAATTTCTATAGAGTTATTATATGGCACACTGCCATCCTGGGTCGCCGATGTATTGTGTTGTAAATGATTCAACGGTAGCGACTTTCGTTTTGCACAGGATTCTTTTAAAAATTTGATTTTCTCCTAATTTTAAACTGGTACCGTAATGGCAAATTCCTATAGAGTTACTATTTTGCACACTGTCATCATGGGTCGCCCGATGCACTGTGTCATAAGTTATTCAATGGCAAGGGCTTTCGTTGTGTACAGGATTCTTTTGAAAATGTGATTTGCAGCCAAATCAGAAATGCCATTTTATTTCTGCTGTGGCTTACGGCGATTTTATTATATCGTACGTTTAATAGAAGATGATTGTAGGAATGTTATTATGTGTTATGTATTTATGTGTGATGTACTTCGAAAATACGATTTATAAATGATTTTTTAAAGACATTTAAAATGGCAATCTTTTATCATAAGGGTAAATCTATGATGATTAGATTGTCCACTTGTTACTTAAAGTATGATTGTGAATCTTTCAGTTGTCTTCCTATTCCGCAGTTTATTGACACTCTCAATTGTATTCCAGGAGTAGTGCTACGTGCAACGCAGATACATACCAGTTTATGGGTTCCTGGCGACATCACGTGGCAGAATCACAGTATTACTCTTCTGGAAAACGTCAATCGTAAAATAGGTTTTGAAAATGTTGGCCATTAAACAAGCAATGACAAATAAACAAGGTCAGGTTTACTCACTGAAGCCACAACTACTGCCTTTGAAAATCCTAGTAGAGTTTATGGAAGTGAGGTAGCACAGCTGATGGGGATATCGACAGGGTATACCTGCCCATTTAGCTGGATTAGGAACCCAAAGTCTCCTTAGCAAATTTTGTCAGACCAACCTCCATAGGAAACAGAGCAAGCAAGCCTGAACACTACAATAGAGCACCCCCCAAAACGAAGTGGGAATAAATGGCAAAAATGGTGGACTCGTGTTTCATTATCTATTTAATTGTATTACTTTTTAAAGTACAGTATAGTAAATGATGGCCTTACAGTGCATCAGGATAGGGAATCTTTACTGCGGTTATTTAATAATTTCCTCACCATTAACATCTAACAGTGCCTCTCATCTCTCTAAAGCTTCTCTCTCACATGTATTTCATTTCATTTCATTTCTTGTACAGCGCCTCTCTTACCAGTGTAGGGTGTTGGACCACTTTAAATCACACACACATACCGAGACAATGAATCATGCGTGTGTAAATCAGTGTAAAGGAAATGCTGATAAAGGAGATTATAAGGTGTAGGATTCACACGTCATCCATACTGGTGGGCATTTTTTAAGAGAGCCTGGCCTAGGAAAGCATAAACGCAGCATTTGGAACGTAACACAGTGGTTAGGGTTAACTTTACTAATAATTTATTTCATAGCTTTCTAACCTGTACCTTGCAGTTTGCATGCAGCACTTTGATGGCAGTTGATAGCTCACTGTGCTGGATTATTATTGTAATAAATGACCTGCATTGTAACAAGAGGAGTGTTCTGTGATCTGAATAGCACACGTTCTTTGCAACAGGCATATTAACCCTGTTCGCTACCTCAGGTGAGTCCAAACTGCCACTAGACAAAACCCAGATCTCTCTCCAACAGGTGCATTAAACATCAATCATAGCATTTGTAAAGCACACTACTCACCCGTGAGGGTCTCAAGACGCTGAGGGAGGGGGGATGCTACCTACTGCTCGAACAGCCAGGTCATGAGGTGTTTCCTGGAGGTTAGCAGGTCCTGTGTCTGTCGTAGGTGGATAGGAAGAGTGTTCCACGTCTTGGCGGCGAGGTGGGAGAACGATCTGCCACCTGCAGTCGTTCTGTGGATGCGTGGAACGGTGGCGAAGGCAAGGTCAGCGGAGCGAAGCTGGCGGGTCGGGGTATAGAAGGAGAGTCGTCTGTTGAGATATTCTGGTCCAGCGTTGTGTAGTGCTTTGTGAGCATGGGTGAGGAGCTTGAACGTGATTCTCTTGTTGACTGGAAGCCAGTGCAGGTCTCTCAGGTGGGCTGTGGTGTGTCTGTGGAGGGGGATGTCCAGGATGAGGCGTGCGGAGGCATTCTGTATGCATTACAGTCTTTTCAGGAGCTTGGCTGTGATTCCTGCATAGAGGGTGTTGCCGTAGTCCAGTCTGCTGCTTACAATTGCTTGGGTGACCGTCCTTCTGTTTCCAGTGAGTATCCATTTGTAGATCTTCCGAAGCATGCGGAGGATGTTGAAGCAGGAGGAAGAGACGGCGTTGACTTGCTGGGTCATTGATAGCGATGAGTCCAGGATGAACCCCAGGTTGCGTGCGTGGTCGGTGGGTGTTGGTACGGTTCCCAGTGTAGCAGGCCAACAGGAGTCATCCGAGGTGGAGGGGGTGGAACCGAGGATGAGGACCTCCGTCTTGTCAGAGTTTAGTTTCAGGCAGCTGTTCTTCATCCATTCGGCAATGGCCTTCATTCCTTCGTGGAGGTTGGTTTTGGCAGTGGCGGGGTCCTTGGTGAGGGAGAGGATCAGCTGGGTCATCAGCGTATAAGACAATGTTGAGGCCATGTGATCGTACGGTGTTTGCGAGCGAAGCCATGTAAACATTAAAGAAGGTCGGGCTGAGGGATGACCCCTGGGGTACGCCGCAGATGATCTTGATGGCTTCAAAGCAGAATGGAGGGAGGTGGACTCTCTGGGTTCTGCTGGTGAGGAAGGAGGTGATCCAGTCCAGGGCTCTGTCGCGGATCCCTGCGTCATTGAGGCGTGTGCGTAGGGTGTGGTGGCAGACGTTGTCGAAGGTGGCCGAGAGGTCCAGTAGGATGAGGGCCACAGTTTTGCCATTGTCAAGTAGGGTCCTGATGTCGTCAGTGGCAGCGATGAGGGCGGTTTCGGTGCTGGGGTTTCTGCGGAATCCGGATTGGGATGAGTCCAGAGTGTTGTTCTCCTTGAGGAAGTGGGTCAGTTGTTTGTTGAGAATCTTCTCGATTACTTTTGCCAGGAAGGGGAGCAGGGAGATGGACCGGATGTTCTTGAGGTCCTTTGGGTCTGCCTTGGGTTTCTTGAGGAGGGCGTTGATCTCAAAGTGTTTCCAGCTCTCTGGGAAGGTGGTGGTCTCAAAGGAGCTGTTGATGATTTTCCGGAGTTGGGGTGCGAAGACGGAGCTTGCTTTGTTGAAGATGTGGTGAGGGCAGGGTTCGGATGGTGAGCCGGAGTGGATGGTGTTCATGATTGTGATGGTGTTGTCGTTGTTGACATGGGTCCAGCAGAGCAGGAGGTTGGTGTGGCTGGGGCGGTGAGTCTGTGGTGGCGGTGGTTGATTGGGGGTCTGAGTATCGAAGCTGTCATGGATGTCTGCTATCTTTGCAGTAGAAGAAGGTGGCTAGCGAGTCACAGAGGTCTTGTGATGGCGGGATGTCATTGACGTTGGAACCGGGGTGGGAGAGTTCCTTCATGATGTTGAAGAGCTCCTTATGGCTGTGTGGGTTGTTGTCGATGCGTTCTTTGAAGGAGGTTCTTTTGGCTGTTTGGATGAGTTGGTGGTTTCTGCGGATGGCGTTCTTGAAGGCTGTGTGGTTGTCCGGTGTCTTTTCTAGGTGCCACTTCTTCTCGAGTCTTTGGCATGTTTGCTTGGATTCTTGGAGGTCGGCGGTGAACCAGAAGGCCTTTCTGTTGGTGCGTCTGTTTGAAGGTTTCTTGATCAGGGTGAGAGTGTTGGCACAGTCGTCGATCCATTGCCTGAGGTTGCGGGCCGCTGTGTCGGTGGTGTCGATTGGTGGGTTCCGGGAGAGGGTGGTGATCAGCTGGTCTTCGGTGACCTTGTTCCATTTGTAGTGAGGAGTCCGCCTGGGGTGGTGCTGCGTTGTGGGTTTCTCGAAGGTGAAGTGGATGCAGCGGTGGTTGGTCCAGTGGAGTTTGGTGGTGTGGCTGAAGGAGATGTGTTTGCTGGTGGAGAAGATGGGGTCAAGGGTGTGACCTGCGGAGTGGGTCGGTGTTGTGACGAGCTGCTTGTGTCCGAGGTTGTTGAAGTTGTTGAGCAGGGTGGTGGAGTTGTTGTCATTGGTGTTCTCAAGGTGGAAGTTCAGGTCCCCAAGGAGTATGTAGTCTGTGGATGCGAGGGCATGCGTGCTGACAACGTCGGTGATGGAGGCGCTGAACGGCTGTCAGGGTTTGGGGGGTCTGTAGACAAGCATCCTTCTCAGGGTGGTCTTTGGATCAGTGTGGATCTGGAAGTGCAGGTATTCGGCAGCGGTGAGGGTGTCTTTGGTGCTGATCGTGATTCTGAGGGTATTCCTGTGGACAATGGTGATGCCTCTTCCTGGTCTGTTGGTGCGGTCCCTATGGGTGATCTTTTAGCCATCTGGGATGGCTATGGCGATGTCGGGCGCTGATGAGGGGTTCATCCAGGCCTCGGTCAGGAAGGCGATGTCCAGGGAGGCTGAGTCGAGTAGGTTCCAGAGTTTGATGGCGTGTTAGTGGACGGAGTGGGGGTTGATTAGGATGCATCCGAGATAGTTGCATCCTGCCTTGGCGGGTAGGGCCGCTGGCATGGAGGCTGGTGAAGGTGCAGCTACGGCAGGAGAAGGGTCCACGGGTGAGCCATGGGGTGGCCTGGTGGCAGGTGGATGAGTGGCCGGCGTTGAGCGTGTGGAGGGTGATGGCGTCAGTGGTGTCGTGTGTCACGGTGGTGGGGAAAGCGAGAACCAGATGCACCGACGCTGGGCACGGTCCAGGCACAGATGGGCTTGCCATAGGCGTGCCTTCGGCCGCCATAAGGTAGGGAGAGGGGGAGGAGAGCTCAGCTGGGAGATGGGAGCAGCGGCAGAAAACAGCGTGAAAAAGGGGGTGGGGCTGCTGTGGCAGAAGCGGCGGGGATGCAACGCGAGAGAGAGGAGGGGCCCGCAAGGGCAGCAGCAGCAAGAGAGAGAGAAGGGGGGGAGAGCGAGAGTGAGAGAGAGAGCAGAGTGAGAGGAGAAAAAAAACGGGGAGGAGAGAGTGAAATGCAGAATGTGAAAGACACAAGGAGCAAAAACGGGACAGAACAAAGAAGGAAAAGAACACAAAGAGTGAAACAGAGGCAAAGTAGGAAAAAGGAGAAGAGAGGCAGAGGGCAGCCTAGTAGAAGAGCAGTGCTCTCCCACTAGACACCAGGGATGAGGTGCACGTAGAAGCCTGCGGGTGGAGGAGGGCCTCAAACTCCTGACAGTGGTCAGGATTTCAGAGGGACGAAGGGCTCTACTTGCTGGTGGAGGTACCGGAGCCAGAGCAGTTCCCTGACCAGGTCATCAGAGTTATTTATCTTTATTGTTGCTTGAACACTACTGAATATACAAGGAACTCTGCAGTTCTTTCAAAACTGCAGCACTGGTACTAAAACCTTCCCAAGGAACAAAAGTGGCCCCTCACCATTCCATCCTCCCAGGGAAACGCCAGATGCCTGGTGGGCCCGTCTGGCCCTGTTATCCATGCTCCGACCTTTTGAGTACTTGTTGCTTTCATGAATAAGCTGTACTTACTTGATTAACCTGCAGCAGGTGCTTTCAGAACTATCCCATAAAGCATGGAGATGAGGAGGTAGAATGGAGATGGGAAACCATAGGGGAATTCCGCGTACCCCAACTTTGCCCAAGCAAACACAGCACACCTACCCACACTTCGCTTTACACACTGGGATGAAGCTCTGTGAAGCAATTACATTAAGTGGATTTCAAGCAAAGCACTGTTTTTGAACCACGGCAGACTTCTTACCGACATTGGTTAAAATATAACGACTACACTACACTTACTGCCACAGTCTTCCACAGTATGGCACTTGAAAGATCAGAAGATATTTATTTTACTCGATTTCTTCTTTTTAAGTGAAAAATTAATTTTAACAAAATAGTTCCCATACCTTTTTTTAATGAAAAAAACAACCTTTCTGAACAGTTGAGTTGCCTCAGACTCAAACAGAAAACGAGGGAGGGTCTACTTTAGAGAGAAGGGACAGACAGTTAAAGAAGAAACACACCTTCTCTCAGGGGTTCCTGCCACAAGAAAGAAATGCAAATGTGTGTAATTCGTTATTGGTAAATCTAAAGGCTATTTGGAGTCATGTAAACTTTAATTGATAGAATCACCTGAAACTTCATAGCGATCAAGAGTTATTCTTTTTGAGAAAGTAATGTAAGAGTGCAGCCATTTCTGGAATGAATACTTTTGATGGAAATATATTAAAAAGAGATCTGCAGTGGATATAGTTTGCATGTTACTAAAAGATAACTTTTGAAAGCACTGTAAACACATTGGGCCTGAATCACAAAGGTAAACTTACTATGATTGTTTGCTATTCACAAAGGTATTTTAAGAGTAGCATCTTTAAGATTGTGGAGTCTCACCACATAAGATAGCACTGTCCTATCTTTTTTGTGCAGGACTCCGCAGTCATAAAGATACTACTCGTAAAATACCTTTGTGAATAGCAAACAATTGTAAACTTACACAAAAATGTAAGTTTACATTTGTGTATCATGTCCTAAATGTTTTTGCACATTTTGTAACAGTTTACATATAACGTATGCAGTATATCCTACACAGTGTGTAATATATTTTGTAAACTAAGGCTCCCTATCTTATACTGTGTGCAATACATTTTATGGACGGATTCAAATATTTACAGAGGCTGGTACCTTGTAACACTATAAATACTTGTCACTATGCCCCACTGCACTAGCCAGGAAGCAAATCAATCACCCTCTAGTTACACGCAAAGACATCTGAAGCAATCGTATTAACCAGCTGAGCTTTTCTACAAACAAAATTGCATTATCCACCCATAAATGCAACTTATTTTTTCGTGTAAAGTGTGTGCTTTATATTTTACATGCAGTTACCTTTAGGTGCAAAGCCAACAAAAGAGTAGCAGAAAATTCTTCTTTTTAGCCACGCCTCTGTTCCTACCCGCCACAATCAGTGGTTCTGCCCCCTCTGAACTCAGGATCACAGTTTTCATATGTTTCTTTGTGCACTTCGACTGATGTGTGCAGTGCAGTGGCAATGAGAAGCGGGATGAGCATTGTATAAAGGAATTCAAGAATAAGGAAAAACAAAACAATCTGCTAGTCTGAGCTCCGTGGTTTCTCTCTTGTCATGCTGAACTACTTTTAATGGCAAGAGGTTGGCTGTGAGTATCTGTCTGCTGAGCTATCTAGGGCAGTTTGAAAGTGCTGGATCAGTGGAGAGCCATCAAACACAGTGAGTGTGTCCACAACGGACCCATCCCGAGTGCAGGGCTGTTACATTCCTTTCTCAGGACCAGAAACACATGCCTCCTGGCTAGTAAGCACTGGGTCCTGTTCAAGCACAAAATCATATTTCAATCCTTTAAAAAGGAGTGTTCTGTCTTAATTGCAAGACATAAGACTGTTACCTGAATGGGACAGGACTGTATGGAAATGCCCTGCCTGGTTTGCCCCGCGCCATTAACCTTTTCTGAGATTCTTTTACTGCAAAGTAAGATATTATTCTCAGATCTAACTATAATGTCACTATGTCACCTATATATCATAAATAAATATATATATATATAGATAGATATATATGTGTGTGTCAGTGACTAACATTTTGAACTAAAATTATGTTTTAAAACTAAAAAACACAGAAATTCACAGGTTATAATAAGCTACCTACAACTTATATTAATACATGTCATGAGTGATGTACTATGTAAGTGTGAGAAGCAGGGCGGGGACACTATAAGACACTGTAACTGGTGAATTTCTGTGTTTTCTTTTTAGTTTAAAATGTTATGTTATCACTAACATAGTCACCTAACTACCTTAAGTTTTGTTTTTTCACCCCCTCCAAACGGTTTTGGCCCTGAGGACCCATCCTCCTAGAAGCATACTCCTCAACCTGGGTACCCACTAATGAATATGCCACACACAGAGCTACGTAGTACACGTCTTTATTTGTCTGTGTGTGCCCACAAACTCAACATACTAAACCTGCATTCACTTCACCACATTCGAACATCTGCGTCATCACTCTACGGAGTCTTTCAGGAGCCAAAAGGGTTCACACAGTCATGTGACACACACCTCCCCTGTTAAAAAAAATACAACACATAGACAATTATAACTCTTAAATAAGCCCTATTGGTGCTTTGATGACTCGTCCTAATTGTGTCTTTCGAAACTGACAAACAGCAATAGGGGTGACCATGATCGACTTTGGCAATGTATGAGCAATAGAAGTCTGGGGTTTTCCGATTGTCTGTTCTGAACCAGTCTCTACATTGTCATCAGCATCTGACGAGCATTGAGCCACATGTCTGAAATGTGACATAATTCCCAAGATGCTGGGCAACCACCATGTGCCCTTTGCTGGTTATGCCATGTAATGGCTCGGCATCGAATGGAGTATCAGATTTACGTCTTCTTGGCTGACGTATGACCACTCAATCTCTTCTTGTGAAAACAATGTCCTTTGCATATCATCTCCAGTCTGGATAGGCCGTAATTTTCTTTTTACATTTCAAGTCCTTTCTATGGGTCTCTTCATCAGTTCTTGATCTTGTGATGGTCCACTGCGGTAACTTTGTCTTCATTGCTCTCCTAAACATCAATGTTGTAGGTCTTTCACCTGTGCTTGAGTGAGGAGTTGAAGGGTGAGTTTGCAGGGTAGAATTCAAGACAGTCTTGCGATCAAGCTTTACTAATGCAGCAGGCTGAACAGCTTTCTTTAACGTACACATGAAATGTTCAACAAGGCCATTGCCTGTTGCCAAAGAGGTGTGCTCTTCAGATGCTTCACATTAAACAGATTGAGAAAGTTTCTGAATTCTCAACATTTGGAAGATAAGCCATTGTCAGATTTTCAAATTGTAGGAATGCCCCATGTCACAGGCATGCCATCTAATCTCTCAATGACTCTTTCCTGGGTGAGAGGTGAGAGATATTCAATTAATAGGAAGTGAGAATATGCATCAACAATCACCATCAGGTGATGTCTATTGTCAAGTGGACCAAAAAAGTAAACAGTAATTCTTTCCCATGAATGCTTTGGCAACTCTGACATATTTAAGGGATGTAGAGTGGTTTTTGATGACAGGCAGTTGCATTGATGACAGGTCTTCAACTCTCTTTCAACTTGTTCATCGAGATGAGGAAACCTTGCTCGATCTCGGAGAGCTTGTTTAGTGCCAACAATTCGACGATGTCCTATATGGACCACTTTAGTTATGTGTTGTTGCAGACTCTTCAGAATGACAGTCCTTGAATGCCTCAGGATACTTCCTTCTTGTGTCATGGACAGTTAATCTTTGACACTTTTATACTTCTGGTATTCCCTGCCACTGGTAAGAGGTCGAGTCTGTTGGTTCCATGACTGATGTGATAATGTCTTCCAGTTTTAACATTACTACCTTGACTCACAGTAGGGACAATTTCTTACAACAAAATAGCAGCTGATGTGTTTGCCATCAGAGTGACATTTATGTTGGCCTCAGCTGTCTTTGATGGGGTATCTTGACCCTGAATAGGCACTGTGGAGAAGTATTCAGTAGGGTTTTGACCTCTCCCTGGAAGATGCACATTTGTTTAGATGTGTTCTTATAATTGTAGACTCCAATGTTCAATACGCAGAGGCGTCTTGGCTTTTGACTTGCCAAAGATGTCAGCAATGTGAAAGGTTTTCTGTATAGGAACACATGGAAATGTTCACACACCAAAACACTGCTAAGCTTTCTTTTTTAGGTTGTGAATCAGCACATTCAGTCTGTGACAAATGTTTGCTTGCATAAGCCACAATATTTCTTCAGACATTTGAGTATCCACTGTGCTGTTCAAGTATTGTGCCTAACCCAACTGGGCTATCATCAATAACAACTTCTGTATGTAGCTTTGGATCAAAATTTCCCATTCAGTAGAGTTTTCAATAGCTTGTTTGATTCCTTTAAAACGTTGCTCGCATTCATGTGAGTAATGAAATGAAACATTATTTTTTGTCAAATCTCTTAATGAAGCACTCACAGTGGCAAAGTTTTGTATATATCTTGAACAGTAACTGGCCATGCCAAGGAATTAATGTAACATGGAAGCATCATGTAGGGGACAGGCAGGGGACAATGTTTGTACTTTGGCTGAATCTGGTGCCATGCCCCCATCAGAAAAGATATGGCCAAAGAATTTTAGCTTTATCCTATTAAATTCACATTCCTCAGCATTTAGCATTGAACATGTATCAGCAAGCAATTGACACACTTGCCTGAGAGCTTTGTCTTGCTCTTTCTGTGTAGGCTCAGAACTAATATGTCATCCTTTTGGTTGAATGCATTTAAAACAGGCTGTTTGATATGTCTAATGACATGTTGAAAACTCTCTGCAGCTGATGGCACACTGAAACCTAGGGTCTGATTTAGAGCTTAGCAGATGGGGTTACTCAGTCACAAATATGATGGATATCCCTTCCGCCGTATTACGATTCCAGTTTATTCTGTGAAAATCGTAATACGGCGGATGGTATATCCATCTTGTTTGAGAAGGAGTAACCCGCCCACCAAACTCTATATCAGGCCCGTAGTCTTTTGTATCGAAACAGACTAATATGTGTAGAAAGGTTGTACTGTACCTGCAATTCTCTTCGCGTTTCAACATATGATATGTTTTATTTAAATCAAGGGAAGACAAGACCTTCACACCATTCAATTGTGTTATCATGTCAGCAGTGTGGGGACCAGAGTGTCGTTATCTTTCAATAGCCTTGTTCACTTGACGCATATCCACGCTTATGCATACAGCTCCTTCACTGTCCTTTTTTGGTAATACCACTATGAGAGAAACCCATGGCATTGGACCAGTAGAATGCTCAATGATATAAAGCTTAAGTAATGATTTGAGTTCCTTTTCAACAGCTTCCTGCAAATGAAATGCAACAACACGAACATCCTCATTAATGTGTAATTATACTTTCATAGTCCATGAAATAATGAAGGGAACTGATTTACTATTTTGTGATGAACATTCATATTGTAGTTCACTGATATCAGTCCCGTATCAGCAGCTGTGCTGAAGCTGAGTAAATAGGCACTTGACACCATACCTTGAAGTAGGTGAATGGGTGCTTGCACATTTGTTTTCTTGTGTTTCATAGTCACTACAAATGAACCTTTACTGTTCAAGGGTTTCGATGCAGCCCATGTGTACATTTTGGTTTTCAATGACATCAGTTGTGGTAATTGAAATAGTTCATTATATTTCTCCACAGACATAATATTTATTGGCATACCACTGAAAATGATAAAAGGTATGAAACAGCTGTTTATTTTCAGTGTAATCTTCTGAAAATGTTTGAATAACTGTTGTTTTTTCATGTCGACTTTTCTTTGTCTGGTACTTTTCTTCACATGCAGCCAGTTTAACGTGCACATTTGTCTGAGGTAAACACCGATATCATGCAATCATCTTCACTTTCACTTGATATTGACACTGAAAAACGATTTAACAATGATTTAGATGATGATCATCTTCATTTGGGGTTGATTTGTCTCAACTCATGTTGTCTCCATTTTATCTTCTCTCCATGACGCACTTTCCGTTTCCTTCACCTAGCAAACCATCACATAATAGTTCTCTTTACTACAGCCTTTGCAAATCTGTCCAATTGTGGGACATTTACCTTCATGAGGAAACGACAATCCACATCTGGAGCACAAATTCTTTTTCAGTGGAAACATCACCTGGTGTCCTTCAGCTTTGTGTTTTTGCTTGCTTTTCATGTTCAAGACTGACTGCTGACAGCCTCCATGTCAGAAGTTTGTAGATTGTCCCTCTTTTTAATTCTGGCAGCCATGAGAACTCACTCCAGACTAAGAGTTCCTCTCAGAATGTTTTGTCTGAATGAATCTGATAGACACCCATCAATAACTCTGAGACGTATTGCATCTTTGTTATTGAATTCATTGAATCTGCAGTGTTTTATGAGTGTATCCAGTCTATAAAAAAATTCATCTATGGTTTCACCAACTCTTTGTCATTCTTGACTGAAAATGTATCTTCCGTAATCTACATTGAACATTGGATTGAACTTGACATTCAAGGCTTCTTTAATTTGACAGTGCGTAACTTTGTAAGCTCACAGCATTTTCCTTATGACTTCTTTTACACCATCACCAGCAAGATTCTTGTGGTATTTGACAATCTTTTTGTTATCTGTCTCTTCTGGTGCATCAATGAGATCATAAAATGTCTCTATCCAGGCAGTCCATCTATTGCAAATATTTAGCTTTTTGGCAGTATAAAATGATGGGGCTGGTTTAAGGAAGGTGGCAATATTTATAATCGCTCACCAGATTGGCTGACATTGCAGCTGAAGCTTTTTCCGTCTCCACCTGCTGATCTTGGTGAATTGGTTCATGCACACCACCTCTGAGGGCTCTGGATCGTCTTGAACAGTCTGTAGAACTGTAACCTCTTTCCTGGTCTCTATTGGAGCCCTTCGCTTTATATAGACTTCTGGAGTTCTGCTGAGCCACCACATGGCAGCTTTGGTGGTGTGCCGGTTCAGGTATTGAACAGCACAGTAAGCACAACCCCTGTGCTGCTTCTTGGGTTTCTTCACCTGCCACTGGGGTTGCAGAGCTCCTCTGCTCAAGGCTCTGGTAATTGTAATGATGGTATGCTTGGTTATCAATTGTTCTGTCAACTAGTCCTCTTTTCTGTATCTGTTTATGGCCGCCTTCATCATTTTCATCCTATGCACTGTATAGCTTATATTGTGTAGTAGTGCTGTACTTTCTGTATGGCCTTGCTAGTAGTTTCTTAAGCAATGATGCATAGATGTCTCAGTGAAGCATTCTTTATCTACAAATGCTTCTCATCGGCTGGAGCTGCACTTTGACTTCACATTTCCAAACCTTTATCATTGGCACTTTGATGAAGGTACACGTGGCACACACAAGCAGTTTGCTTGGACCACTGCAAACTCTCTGGGAGAGCACTGTTGATCTTCAGGTTACGTCTGCCTTATCTCATCACCAGTTGTAGCGTCCTTCTCAACCTGGGTACCTACTAATGAATACACCACACATGTTGCTATGTATTACACGTCTTTGTTCGTCTGCGTGTAAATGCAAACTCAACATTCTAAACCTGCATTCACTTTGCCACGTTCTAACACTTGCGTCATCACTCTATGGAGTCTTTAAGGAGCCAAAAAAGTTCTGTAATGCACACTCACATAACACAACAGTTCTGGGCCTTTTGGAGGGGATGTTGGTCATTTGGCCCCTTTCCTCAGCCTCATTAGGTACTGGGGATTCCATCCCCCAGGGCCTTAAGTATTTTAAAATGGAAGGGGAACAAAGTGATCCTCCCTCCTCAGCCTTTAAAAGGTCCTAGGGACCCCACCCTCCGTGGTCATGTTTTTTAAGAGGAGGGGGGGGGGGTGACTGCCACCGGGTAATATATAGTGACTTACTTTAGGGTTTCATGAAAATGTCAGTTTAAATGTAAAATTTGAAAAACAGTTACATTCCCCAATTAGAAACAGATCCAGTAACTATAACATTCCCCCTCACCATGCACAGTGATGTCATCAAAGATGTCAGTTCAGTTGCCATTAGAGGTATTTTCGTTGACCTCATAGAACATGTCATGAGTGCTGTAATATGTGAGGACATAAGCAGAGCATTGCACGAGCACAAGTTATAGTTACTTGAGTTAATTGAAACTGTTAAATTTCTGTGGTTTGTTGAGTTAAAATGTTATGTTTCAACTGTCATTTTCACCTAACTATAATCTCACTGTAATCTTTAGTTATTTCTGTGAATTTCTGATTTTGTTAATGTAAATTAAGCTACTATTAACATGCCTACCTGTAACATCACTTTAAACTTTTTTTTAATTTAGGATTTTTGTAACTTAAGGTACTAATTTATTCAGATACCTAATGATGACAAACCCCACTGAGCACACCCTCTGGCCTTGTATAGGGTTGTCTGCAGGGCAGCCAAATCACCTAACCCCAAAGGATACTAACCCATAATTTATTTTATTGCTACCCCGATCCCGCAGGACTAACAGAGGAGTTCATTGGAGCCATGTTGCCTCCCATTGGACTCCTGCAGACGTCTAGTGGTCAGTGCTAGCTCATACAATATTCCCACGGGATTGTGATTTCCCCCAAAAAAATTACTTTATTTTTTTAGAAAACCTTCATCACAGGGTTTGAAGGTCATTGTTTGATTTTTTTCCCTTGATTTAGCGGTTTGTTTTTTAAAAACAAAAAAACTTTTGAAATGTTTGATGGCCAGCCACAGCTGACAATAATGTCAGCCATACCTTTCCTACATTGACAAGAACCATCAAGATGGTGCTTCCTATCAATGTTCAGAGCTGTCTGCAGGGTGGACAACTCTAAATCTGGTGGGTCGAGGTCTCTTAGGGTAATGTAGTTATTCTCTGCCATTCCAACTGAGTTATCTATGTCTAACTAGATCAGGCAGTTGGCAGTGACAACCTGAGTTTCATGGGGTAATGCTGCAGTTATCACTGAAATGTAGCATACGCAGCATGTTGCAAGTGGGCTCCACTGATTTAATGTGCCCAGATTTTTGCATTGCTTTTTGATCATCTGATTTTGGACTTTTTACTGCAGCTTACTCTCACTGATTGTGTTTCACCCACAGTAATCACAAGGCAAATGGACTGTGCATGTTCACCATCAATGTCTGCCTTTTAAGATAGAGCTGCTGTGACGCAACTAAGGTAAGGGGCACCTGAATGGGTTCACACACACGTACTGGCTGTACATGAGACTACCACCATGCGTAGCCCAGTATCTGTGCTCAGGTAGCCTGGCTCAAGGGTACTCTGTAGGGTAGATGTTGACCTGAGGTAGGCCTTATAATATTAGTAGCCACTCATAGGTTACGTCAGTGGAGCTCACTGGTTAATCAGCAGTGTCACTGTACTATACACATATGGGAAAATATGTTTTAAAGAGACATTTCGCTTCCATTAGATCTACAAAGTCCTGTAAGGTATGAAACTGGGGAAAAAACTGTGCGTCAAGTTTGACTATGCAGGTCCTAAGAACCTACATGTACACTTTATGGATCATCCAGAATTTTCATATTTCTCTGACTCAGTTCAGGATCAGATCTAGGCCTTTTGTCACCCTGCTCAGCCAAGTTAATTACTCTGCTCACCAGCAGAGGGAGCAAAGAGTCCCCTACACAAAGGAGTAATTAACAGTGCTTTGCTCAGTTTCTGAGGAGGAAAGCGTGAGAGAAGAGAATCTGCATCTGTTAATTAGCTGTCACACTGTACCAGGGCTGGGCCAGCCCAGGCAAACTGAACAAAGGAAAATGCCCAAACATCTGGAGCCAACAAAGGAGAGGGTTCCCCTTTGATGTTTTGGTAGGAATGTATGTGGCAGGGATGTCAGCTAGGAATGGAGCCAAGGTCCGCAGAGGAGACCACCACTTGACAGTGCCATCTTGAATTGTCCTAGCATGCCATGCAGGAGGGGTGCGACAGGGACAGAGGGGTGATGGGACACCCTAGGATTGAGCAGTGGTGTCTGGCCTCTAGGATTTTTCATCCCCATTTAAAAAGCACACAGGAGAGAAAGAGAGTTGGGCACTGGAAATGGATGACAGCAACAACATCTGCCTGTGAAGTGAGCTGCTTGTAGAGTTCGGGGTGGCTAGAGCTCAGCCCTAGGAGAAGAATGAGCTCACAACTGTCAAAATTGGCCCATTGGGACCCAAGTTATGCTCATTTAAAGATTCTTGACCTTTGTCTCCTGAGGGAAAATGGAGTGTGTGGGACTCTGCCTCTATTTTCAAAAATTGGCAGTTGTTGAAAGTACATTAATCTTAAATAAGACATGAATGGGGCCTAGGTAGGAATTAGTCTATTGACTCTAGTGACAATATGATAGCGTTATTTCTATGCTTTACTCTCATTGTCACAATTTTAATCTTGTCATGCTGTATCGTCCTGGTTATTGCAGCCCATGTTTTGCTATCTAAGATGCAGTCGCTTCATTAAAGCATTATTGAAACATATACTGCCTCTGATTGTCATTGTGTAAGTGAGACTAATGTAACTGAGAGAAACGGAAGAGACCTGAGTGACCACGGCTTCCCTGAGAAACCAGTTATGTCATGCGCTTGGCTGCCCAATCATCTTGCCCTTGGGTGGAGGTGAGGCACTGCTAGTTAGCCGGAGCAAAACCCAGATTGGAGCGACAGGTGTCACCTGTAGTGGATCAGACTCAGTCTCCCACACCGCAGGCGGTTCTGCAGCTCAATATCCAGTAGTCTCATTGGACTAATGAGAGCCTATGTGACACTGCGGAACAACAAAGCAAATGCATGGCGGGAACTGCTACTTAAAAATGTGCAGTTCAAGAGGGAGTGTCCAATAAGGCCCAGCTAGGCTCATTTGCCTATGTTTTGCTGCATGTAGTGGCCCGAGGATGTCAGGGGCACCACGAATGTTCACATGTTGTGGGGGCTGGGGGAGTGCAGCAATCCCTCCACCAACAAGATTTCAAAAGTGACCCATACATTTCAGCCTAGTTTTCAAGCCCTCCTAAGTCTGGAACATTTGTTCTATAGCCCAGACGTGCAGGGACCTCTAGTGGTTAGTTTTGTGGCTGCATGTTTTGGGGCCTATGATGGTTACAGAAAGGCATAGAATCATATAAGGTCAGTTTACAAAGATTTATTGTAAATGTATTGCTGACAGTGAGTTTTCATAAAAGGTTTGCAATGTTTTATTAATAATAATCATTACAGATTAAATAAGGTTACTTATATCAGTGATGATGGTTCATATAACATGTCACTTTTGGTCTTTTAAATGTGCTAGCCCTGACATCATTAGGACTATTTTATCCCCCCTTCCCCCTCCGATATGCTGACAACCATTTTGCAAAGGAGGGATGTACTGTATTATTTGTTTGGTGATCACCCTTTAGTGGTCAAATGTAATGTCACCAAAGGTATTTCTATCTGCCTGATTTGTAAATTAGGGCATAGTATTTAGTAGTGCATATGTAATAAATTCACTTTTCATTTTCCAAAGAAAAGCCACTGATTAGACAATGGCTTATTGAGTATTAATATTTCATGCCAGCGAATGGTGATTACTAGTCCACACCACGTCCCATGAGTAGGCCTTAGACTGTTCTGCTTTTCTACTCTGAGGGAGCCAAGTGTTACAATGGGGCCAAGGTTCCACAGATACTGGTACACCGATGAGGTACAAATCCATTAAAAGTCAAGTCCAATTCCAAATTGGGTGTATTTCAAATCATCTTTATTTTCGTTGGTGATATAAAACAAGGCAGACAACGTGTGTCGTTCACCTCATTAAAACTTCCTCAGAGCTGTAAAAAACATATATTATAACATATATCTGCATGCTCACATTAAAACGTACAAGAACATAAGTTCACATTTCTGAAATATAAGCAGACCATTTTACATAGACCATAAATGCCATATAATAGCCACATACAGACAGAGGGAACCGTCTTAACTAACCCCAAGTGCACCGCCCACATTTAAAAAAGATACTTTCACATATTTACAAATGCAATTAAAAACAAATTAAAAAACATGTGAGTGTAAGATGGATATTGCCCACACCATAAGAGATAAAGCATAGCAAGTCATAACCACATGTATAAACACATAACACCAACATATTTCATTTTCAATATCTTGTGTCAGCAGTATTGTATCAACCAATCTAACGTATGACAGTATGTTTTATTACACAATTGGTTTACTCATGAATAAATAATGGCAAATTTGCAATATATCATACATCAACCACAGACTGTACATGTCGCCAGTGAAACTTTTTTCTGAACCCCCCAAATCCAGTTAAATATCAATAAATCCTCAGGGACTGGAACAGAAGCATATGGATACACATATGGCTATCTTATAAAAAGTGAATGCTCAGACACATTGTTATGGTGATCCTCTCACCTAGCTAGTCACAATTTATATGCTCCTCACTCGAAAACCAAGCAACATCCCCTTATTGTCAATGTAATCTTCACTCATACTGGGTGGCGGTTAATAATACATTGTTCTCAACAAATATCAAACCCGCAAGATATCACAAAATCTATACTGTGAACCATAACAAGTACATTACATACCACTTAGAATTCTATGTCCACCATTGAAGCATCTTGGTTCTTGATTCCACCCATTGTTGCCTCAATCCCGATCCTTTATATGGATATGATCCTCATATCCTTAACCGATCCCAGTACCTCAATCGGTTTATGGCTATTAAGCCACTGTAGTTGACACCTTTATTTGAATAATATAAATGTGCTTATTCCATTCAATGTCAACACAATAGTGCACTGCCTGATCTCATCCCCATCTGACCGTGATACTTCCTTTGCTTGCGTTAATGAATCCTACATGCCCTCTAATGGCTATCCGCATGATACAGTGTTGTATTCCTAGTGTTAATAACTGGTCACCCTAAAGTTATGTCACATACTCAATAAATTCCACCTTGTTTGTATATTATAATCCAAGGGGAGAACAGCATTACTGGTGTTTCTGCTGGTTGATATCCCCATCCAATAGCCAGATACCAAGCAGTACATCCTTGCACCCAGCAGGCCATAATGCTTCCAAATGCCCAATATAATGTGGAATTCAAACTCATCGAACATCAATCACTAAATGGTCCTCGGCACTTTAAAGGTTTGTGCATTATCCCATACAAAGGAATTTGTTCCAACCAATGAGGTCCCATTGCATGAGCCCCAGGGCGCGTGGTTCCAAACACCATTGGGCCTATCGGAAATGGTAGCCAAAAGTTTGCCTGCGCCTACATGGAATCCGAACAACCCAGATGCGGTGACATCCGCACCCAGTTGTCTAGTTCCCCCCATTCCCGCTTTATCTCATACCTCAATGCATGTCTGTAAACATCCAGCAGCCGTGGCTATTGTATTCCGAAAACGGGCTGCAGATATAAGAAAAAAAACTGCTTTATTGAAAAGCAGTCACGGACATGGTGGTCTGCTGTCTCCAGCAGGCCACCATCCCCGTGAGTGCCTAGACTCGCTATGGGGTCGCAAACTGCGACCCACCTCATGAATATTAATGAGGTGGGTCATTGCGACCCCATAGCGAGTCGCAGACGGTGTCTGAGACACCGTTCTGCATAGCAAATTGCGAATTGCAAATTGCGAGTCGGAAGGACTCGCAATTTGCAACTCGCAATTTGCTTTCTACCTACATCTGGCCCAAAGTGTTTTCATTGCTGCACAAGTCTTGCTGTAGAGTAAAGGCATCTCTAACTATATAACAAAATATATAGCTCAAATACTGTCAACAAGAACTGTGTATGACTGTTTTAATATTAGCTTAAACTGTAAACAGCCTGACAATATCCATGTACATGACAATGTTACTTACTAGTGAGAAGCATCTTATTAACTCAGTGTTATAAAATTAATATCGACGCATATTATTTGCACAACCTTGCTTGAGAACTTTGCATTACACTGAAAGGAACATCGAGTCTAAAGGTGATGCCTTTGGGTAGCGTGTTACCTATGTCTAAAGAACTTTGGCACTTGTCAGGGGTATTAGGAGTCATCTAAATATCTATACACAGCAATTAAAAGACAAAATAAATTGGGGTTGTCCCTTTTGCTGTCCAATGAAATCATCAATGTAGGAAAGTATAGTTCATGTTTAAAAGGAGTGAAATCCTACTGAGGCAGTTACCACTACTCAAGCTGAGGTGAAGCCTCAAGCAAACTCCAAATCAGCCTGTGCTTAACCCTCTAGTACCTTGGATCAAAGCAGACAGGCTTAATATAGAGGCAATGCATAAAGCATTTATGCAGGACTTCAAACAGTAATAAAAGTGAAAACACAGCACAAGAATAATCCCACACCAATTCAGAAAAATAGAGTAAAATCTAATGAATTATTTGAGACCAAAATGATAAAAATCCAATTAGTAGAGGTTTTGGTGAAATCCAGCACTAAGAAGCAAAATACGCCAACCACAGTTATCTGGTTGCAGTAGACTGGGTCCAAATCAGACCTTCAGGCTGAATGCAATGGAGCTCGGTCCGGATACTGACTGAGTTCAGCCCTCTAAACAGTACTTTGTGTCTGGATGTTGAATGGAAAGACCTTGCAAAGAGAGGTGCTGGCGAGCATTGAGGAGCCATTGGCAAGGGAGTGTGATGCGAGGTCAGGCACTGAGATGTGTCATGCAGTGGCAGAATCTGTGACTGTTGACGAGGTGTGATGCAGGGACTGGCAGCAAGATGTGTTGTGCAGTAGTGACGTTATAGACAATCAACAAGGACAAGGTCCTGCATCGTCTTTGAGAAGCCAGGAGGGCTTGCAGAGATTTGCGCTGCTATGTGACGCCACCAAAGGTGAGATGGGTCATGCTGAGCTGATGTCGGCATGGGGCTGAGTCGACACTGAAGAAGCCACCAGGGCCCTGCGAGTACTTGCTGAGAGATACATCGGCATTGAGGACTAGCTAAGTCACTCTGGGCCAGAGCCGAAGGAAAGCTGCATCACTCTGCGTCGAGATGCACAGAGTTGTGTTGAGATTAAGGAGCCTATTATATTCCGGTGGCTTGAACATGGGGTCAGCCAAATGACCCTTGAGGACACTCATAGAGGCCTCAGTCCACACAGACAGGCTAGATCCAACAGGGTAGATAACAGCAGCTGAAGAGTCCTGGTGCAGCAACAGCAATCATTGGGCAGAAAAGCAGTCATTGGTCAGCAAGCAGATCAGAAGGACACGCTTCACAGCTGGGCAGCCCTTCTACCTGGCAGAGTCCATAGGTCCAGAAGTGATCTGAAGAGTTGGGTCTGAGGTCCACTATTTATCTTTGGTGCCTGCTTTAAAGTAGGAGACATTTCTAGAGGCTTAAACTCCATGAAGTGTCTGTAGCTTTCTCCCTTCCTTCCCTTGCCCCAGCTTGTTGGGGGCACAAAAGACTAGTGCAAAACCCTTTGTGAGAGTGCTAAGGCAGAGGCTTTGTAATGTGCAAGTGTGGTAGATGACAGCTCCTCCCCCTCAACCTGACAGAGATGGCCCATCTTGCCAATGCCTATTCCCCTTTGCCTCACTGTTGAGGAGTAATGCAAAAGACCAACTGCCAGCTACACCTAATCATGTGACGCAGGATACTGGCTGCAGACACCAAATGGAGGGGACAAGAACATTTCAACTTTCTAAAATTGCCATTTTCAGAATTGTGGATAAAATCTGGCTGTACTTTTAAAGAGAATATTAAATTACAATTCAATAGACACCAAACTCAACATTCCTGCCTGCTCCCAATTAAAAGTTCTCACTTATTAAAAGTAATAAGGTACCCCAGTGTTATCCTATGGGAGAGGCAGGACTTGCAAGAGTAAAAAAGGGAGTTTAAGTGGTTTCACTAGCAGCACATGTACAATTATTGTCCTACCTTTTTAGATAAATTCTGTGGCTTCTCACCTGTCACAAGCCAGAGTTACCTCCATGTGGTCTTGCTCCAGTGTGTCAACAGGATAGTGATAGAGATCTGGTAGACAATCACTCAGGAGGTGAGGCACTCATCTAACAATAAATTAAACAGTTCCTCATATATAGCCACATTCTTCCTGCTTACCCATATTCTCATAGACTTCCAGGATTCATACAACTTATTCGTAGTCTCTCACATCTTGATATTGCATATGGAAAGTGTCTATTCAATCTGCCTTATTAGTGCATCTTTCGCGCTCACATACATTTGTCTTTCGTACAACACTATATTCCATTAAGTCCTGCTGAGGTATTCATATAATTAGCCCTGTTGTTGTCTCCTTACTACTGAGCCATTAAGCTTTATACACAGGGTCATACCAAGCCAGCCATGCCAACACATTCTAGTCTACAAAATACATTTCTACTAAATCTTTGAAGATATTAGTGCAACAGGTGGACATCAAGCCTCAAGAGATTCAGTTGGAGGTATAACTTTTTGGGCTTCAGTTTTTAATTGCTCTACCCGCAGGGCCACGACCCTATCTTTAGCTTTCTCTTTTTCATTTCTGTATTTGGTTTGTCCTGAAGAAATGTCCTCTTTCATTTAGCCTCAGACAACTTAGTTTTCTCTACTTCAGCCTTATCTGGTAAATTGTAGAACAATGACATTTTGGGATGGGTAAAAAGGGTTGGGCAGGAGATGGTGTGCTGTGGCCAACATGATACCATTAGCTGTGTCTTTCTCAGTTTCCTTGGCCTAGTACAATAGCACAACCTCTAGTGGTCCTGATTATAGCACTGCTCTCTTCAGTTATGTAAACTTAAGACAATCAGGGTCAGTGTCCCCTGAGCTCTAGTCTGTGATATCAAATGCTGCTCATCAATATCAAGAATTTCCTTAATTGGTAAATAGCTCACTTGCATTTTACTTAACAATACTTCACTTGAACTTTCAAGGACAACCTAGCAAGATCAAAGGTGATTTTAAAGGTGTCCTACACTAATAAAGACCTGGGTACTTGGCTTGTGACAGAAAGTTGAAATTTCAGGATACTGTGAATCTCTAGGTTGCTGTTTGAGAGGTTAAGGCTACCTCAAAGAGATAGCCTTAACCTCTCAAATAGGTCATTAGATAGAACATTAGATCAGGGTAATTATTTTATACAAAAGAATAACTTTTAAAATGATCTCATTTGTATAAATATATGTATAATGCGGCTGGAATCCTTGTCACCCATTTTCATCCCTAATTAATCACTGGCAAGTTGCGAACACTGTGATATTCCTATCTACAGAGCAAATGGTGAGTCTTAAAACAGTTCTGTGTCAGAGTATTAGAGAAATATCGACCTGCAAAAACACCGATTTCAGAATGTCAACTATCTTGTAGATGTGGAGTCAAAAAATCTATTCCTAACTTTTACACAGAGATTTCTCAACTCCATGTCTACAGAACTTGAAGATCTATAAGCCATCAGGTACATAGATGTGGAGTTAAGAATAGTAAATATATGCTTACGTACATATGCTTTCCTTATCAATTTAGAGTTAATCAATATTCTGGCGTTGATGTTCTACTGATAATAGAATCTCAATGTTCTGGCAATGCACTCTTAGAATTGGCTAACACCAGACATCTTACTAAAACACATACTCCTAATGGTGAAACCAGCAGGCATTCTATTCTAGCAGAGTGCAGTTGAGTATCTCAGTGTCCACAGCCAAGAGTGATGGTTTGCTGACAACTAAAAAAATAGATATCTGCTGAACTGTCCGTCCTAGCCATTTTGAGTCAGTGGCTTCACATCCATGGAAAATTGATTTGAGCCCGATTTAGAGTTTGGTGGACAGGTTACTCCATCACAAATGTGACAAACATCCTGCCCAACATATTACGATGTCCATGGGTTATGATGGAATCGTAATACAGCAGACGGGATATCCATCACGTTTGTAACAGAGTAACCCCATCCGGCAAACTTTAAATCGTGCCCTTTGGGACCAAATGAGTGAGGCAGCTGTCTAACTCAGAGGAGGACTTTTTGTATGAGCACAACCCACGGGGCGCATACTTGGACAAAATAAGCCAGTCACCAAATGCTTTGCCTCTGCACTACAAGGCAGAGCACACCCCAAGTGTGATTTAGAGGGACTTCCTTGGAAACCCAGGCCACTTAGGCATGCTAATGTTACAAGTAGGAGGTTGGGGTGCACCATGAAAGGGCAAGTGTGAGGAAGTACAAGGTTGAACAAAAGTAACAAATGTTTGCACAGATTAACCACTTTTACACATTCATTTACAGGCAGTAATTTCTAGGGTAGCCATTATATGATTTGAGGTGCAGTGCAGAGAACGTTTTGTGCCTCTTTGTGTCTGTGTCTCAGTACTACCTGGGCTGGCTCGGAGTTTCCATACAGACAAGGTCAAAGATAGCTCCCACTCATTCCAGGGGAGCTTCAACTAGAATGCATGCCTAATCCAAGCCCTGAGGAAAGGGGCAGCAGACTCATCCACATTTCAGAATCAACGCGGAAAGATCTGAGGACATCTGTGTGGATAGAGGTCTTTCCTTAGATGGAGTGGGACTCGTGCTTACATTGACTGATCTATGTAGTTTTTGGCGGCACACTGTAAAAAAGTGTATATGTATGTTTACTGTTGAAAATTCCAATCAACTCGGTTGAGAAATAGTACCTTTCCTTGGAGGGGTGTCTGGTAAGGGCATTTGTAGGTACAATTCCAGGGCCCTGCTCTTGCATGAGGTTTTGTGTATTTCCTTCAGCTGTGACCTGAATACAAAGGAATCTGAGAGAGGAAAACGAGGGTAATGAGGCTAACCTTCTTGTTTCTGTATATGCAACAAACATCCACAACAACTCACGTTGGTATGCTTAAAAAATGTTTGCAATCATCTATGAGTTTTCAAGCTACACTTGTGCAAATGGTGGCTGTCTTCATCCACATTCCACTGATGTTTAGGACTACTGCAGGAAACCAGTGCACACAGTGTTCATGACTGTTCATAACTATTAAAACAAATAAACACGGAGGGGCCCTTTTTGCTCCAGGGCACTGGACTTAATGTACGCGGGGAGGCAATCATGCATTTCCTGTGGGTATAGCTACTGTAACCCAAAAATGATGCATTGCTGACACCAGCCAGGACCTGGACTAGGGGGTAGAAACTATATGGACGTGGACTACTTGGATGACCTTCAAGCTTAGGGCACAAGTATGTTTGGCCAAAGGAGCATTAGACCTGCAGTCCAGGCAGTTCCTTGGGCTTATGCCTTTTCATCAAATTAAGCCAAGTGGAAACTCCAAGTCAAAGGAAACATGCTGTGATTGGGACAGATGTGCAGATGGTTTTGGACGTTCATCTTTACAACAGGTTTAGGGCTGTTTTGTTTTCCTGTGCCACTTGCAAGTAGTCACCCTGCTTCTACTTCCTATTCCACTTTTGAGACATCTCATCAGCTCCTGAAACCTATACATTGAAAAGTTCCTCATTGCTTCATTGGGATTTCTTGACTTTCCACCTGAAACTTCCTTCACCCCCTGGCTACCTTTGCTGCTCTTTGCTGCTTTTTCTCTGGACTCAGGACTAGTCTGTCCTGTTGACTCCTAGCAGCCTTCCATGGATTGATACACTGCTGGTGGCACCAAATTGCACACCAGAATCGAGACTTACTTCATACTTCATGGATTCTGTACTTTCTTACAAGTGCACAAACTGTGAGCAAAAATCTAATCAACCTCCTGGAAAGTAACTGTACTCCAGGGGAGGAAACCTAATATGTGGGCACTATCATAAACTTCTAAATACATTTCTGCTAAGATGCACTTACCTTACCTTGTTCCACAGGTGTGGACCAGGACTTTGAAGCATCAGCTGGTTTCTTTGTTGACAGCAGTCCTTCTCTGACATTACCTCTGATGAGGAGAAAAACACCCCTCACTCAGAGTTGGACCCCAGGACAAACTCCCCTGGAAGCACTATCCTCTTTGTTCCTTTGTCCCTGTCTTAAGAAGCTGCATCTTCAATGAACCAGGTTGTCCTTCAGAAAGTAGCATAAACCTTGGTGAGGATATGTTTCTGCAAGGGGGAGACCAGAATAAACTACCATATTGTCAAAGAGCACCCATAAATCTGTATATCCCCACTAGAACATTTTCCTCTTTTTTCTCTTGCTTCCTCCTACCTTATAAGCCTTGTGCCTCCATCTTTTCACCCTTCGGCCCCTTCCTATGTCATGCTTTCCCTAGAGTGTGCATTGCACGCGTTTTTAAAAAAAAATCTTAGGAGTGAGCACATTATATCTGATGACATCACAAGAAGCGATACCTTATAACTGGGGACAGCAATTTCAGAAAATGTATGCCAAACAGCATTGTTGCCATCAGTTACAACATTTGCACGCAGTGTCAATGTATATTCTTCAGACTGTAACACATGGTGCACATGGAAACAAGAGGGACCTCTAGAGCCAAGTGTTGAACCACTAGGGGCGAGTTCGGGTTCTTGGGATAGAAGATTGAAACGCTACACAAAGAAACACCTCCAGCTAAGGAGCTAGCTCTGCAGGTGTTTTGCTTTCATTAATGACTGAGCTGACAAAAATCTCTGGAATGCACTTCTCAGTTCAAAGAAGACATTTATTATTATTTCACCACGAGGTTCCTAAAAGGAGATTAGTAGGTCGAAAGCACACATTTAAAAATAGTCACAGCAATGAAAATTCATCAGCCTGTCAAGCTCTTCATCTTTTTCATGCCAGCAAGAAAATGACCCCGTTCAACTGCGAGAAAGAGATATCCAACCTCATGGGACTAATGTCAGGCATTTGATGTCCAATCTTGACCGAGGTCTTGGAAATTCCACCGCTACTGAACAGGGCCACCTTTTTATATCTTAAAGAACCAAAAGGGCTTGCTGGAGAAAACCCCTCCCATTAAAGAGAAATATTCAAACATGCCGGCTACTGTAGGTCAGAGTTGAAAGGAACGCATTGAGACTGGCCAACATCTCAAGGCATTTCTCCCAAGGCCAAACCGTTCCCTGCACTGAAAAGAAATGTAAGTCTGGTACATTCTTATCATGCTGACTGACTAACTTTTCGGTGATAATATGTCCTAGCTCTTTGGTGAGAAAGGATGTGTAAAACAAACACAGTTTACCATGTGGAAAAACACACCTCAACTGCAATGTCTAATGCTATGATAAAGTCAATAGGTAGCTAAACTGAATACAAAATGTAATCTGCAACTGGTGAACAACTAATTCAGATGCAAAGTGGTGCAACACAAACTCAGTGGTCAAAAATACATATTTCCCTACAGCAGGAATTTAGGAAAATCTGTTGGGCCAGGGCGGGTGAGTCGAAGTTAATAACACTACAATCTCATGCTCCAAGCTTATTCAGCGGACCCACCTATCCCACCTTCCTCACCATTAATATTGAAGGTACCTTAAAAAATGCAAATTTAGCATTAACATGCAGCCAATGGATGGCCTTATTTTTCAACTCTATATAAGTCTCCACTCTGTTTGTTCTGAGCCTAGGAACATTTGTAATTACAAGCACATATGGGCAAGATTCCGGGGGTAGATGTAAAACTTCTAACTGACCCCCATAGTTATCAGGCCTAGTTCTGCTAGACTCCAGGTCCGTCACTAGAGGGCTTACTAATTGATGCTCGTGGACATTGGAAGATTTAGGCATCTTAGACACTAAATTAGTTGTCGGAGCAGCATCACATATCCCCCTATTAGCATTGTCTACATCATTAGGATAGACTTCTGCTTGATTACGGCCCGGCCTGGCATTCTGACCCACCTCAAATTGACAGGAATTAATACAACAACCCTTAGGTGACGTTTGGCTCTCAACAGAATGTGAGGGAACCTTGCCACCAGTGCCAGAAGATTGTCCCAGAATTGAAGACTGGCAGTGGGGTTGTGAGTTAGCTCAAGGAGTGATGTCGAGCACACAGGTCTGAGTAAACCCAGCTAATTTCTCTTCAATGGCTTTTAGATGGAGTTCAATAGGATGCAACCTCTTGGTGAGCTCCTCCATTATGTACTCAAGCGCCAGTGGACCAATAGTACTCTCCTGTGGTTTTTTGAGCCGTCATTACTGGTTTCAAGTCCAGAATTAGTGGTGCTCATAGTACTCGCTCTTTTGTCCCTTAAATTAATATCACCGTGCTTTATTTTTCCTTTTGGCTAAGGAACTGGTGCACCGTCCAAGGGGCCCGGTGATGACAATGCAAGTTCTGTTGCAGTGACCTCATCCAGGGCCGCAGAGGGAATCTCCCGGGCATTGTCTGAATGGTAGGCTGATGAGAAGGCCAGATTTAACTGAGTGTACTGGGGCCACGGGACTCTGAAAGCTGTGGGGGTAATTGTGATGGGGTGGAGATAGAGAAATAGGAGTCAGTGATACGGGGGTAGATAGGTGACGCTCAGCTTTCTCAATCTCTTTGTCTAAGGCTCCAACAGCCTTTTGTAGAAAGCTATCTAAAGTTTTGTTGATTCTGAGATTATCTTGGGGGAGCCCTCCCTTCCGTCTACCCATCTCTCACCCATTTATACTCTCACCCCTTTGTACTCTCCTCTCATGTACTCCCTGGACCCCCTCCTCCTCCTGCAAAAGGTGCAACACTCACTTTTGCCTCCAGCTGTTGCCTCTAGCTGTCCACTCAGTATCCACTCACTCTAGGAAATATTAAATTGTTGAGTTGTAGGGCTCCGGAAGACCAACAAATTATGACTTGCTGACCAGCACAAGGATCCCATCAAGAGAGGCCGCGGCTATACTTCCTCCTGATAAATTAGCCTTATCTACACTTGCGCCAATCAGCTCACCAAAGAGTAGGGTGAAGAGAGAGAGGTGAGGCCAGTCTCTAGGTACTATCAAGGTACTATCAAGACTTTACTTGTGGATCCCTCTTTCCCCCACCTGGGAATAGGAGGCGCGCAGAAGGCACAGGGAGCGCGCAGGGAGCCCAGGAAACGCTACATAAACCGGTGAAACACTCAGCTCATCAAATCAGGCTCATCAGATCTGGCTCCAGCACCGACAACAAAGCATGAAGATCACACTGAACACAGGACGCTGATGCTTCAAACAAAACAGGGCAGAAGACGAACAGACAGATGCTGCACCCAGGGCTACTGCTGTACTATGTACTCAGGACTCTCCAGCTGCACCTTTCCTGCTCATCACAAAATTGGGTGGGTTGGATCGCCAACCACTTGCCAACCGCTTACAGTCTGTTGGAGTTGCAACCATAGTCTACTGCAAATTGGCGCTGCTTGCTGCTGCTTACCGCTGGTTACCTCTATTTGCCGTCGCTGTCAGCCACTGCTGTTTTGAAGGAACCAATTCGCTGATACAATCCACGGGAGCTGGGAGCCGGTCAGCACCATGCAGCTTCTTTCTGCAGCTCCTCGCTGCCCACACTCCCCACACAGGCACCAGCACCAGCGCTTTGCTTCTAGGTGCCAGGTCACACTCAAGGACAAGTGCAGGGGGGCAGGGGAAAAGAGAAGCCTTCAGGTCATCAGGCCTTCAGTGTTTGGAGCCTTCAAATCGCCATTCTTCAAAGAGCTCAAAAAGCGTTCCCCATGACCTCCCGTGGGCCCCAAGATACCGGGTGCCAGTGAGCTGTGGTGCTCTGGGCCACGTCCCCCTCTCTACCGTCTGCCCCACCTGGCCCTGTGGGGATTTCGGAAGCGCTGAGTGGCCGCGACCCCTCACCTCTCAGCCACCATGCCCCGTGCTCCGTGCTGCGGTCTCGGAGCCACCGTGCCTCTGCCTCTACCGGGGGGGGGAGCTGCCTTAACTTGCGGGGATTTTGGGAGCACTCTGAGCCTCTGCGCTCTGCGTCCTTCGCCTCCCTCACCTGCTCCCGCTCACAAACTAATGATCTAAGAATGCACTGAATCAATAAAATGTTCAGGTGTCCAAACAGTCTAAGGGGTCTGATTTACAGTTTGGCTGACAGAGAACCTCAGACAAATAAGGCGGAGAACCCTGTCCGTGAAACTGATTGGCTTCCCGCTTAATTTAGAGGTGGGCAGACCATCATGTTTCTGACAGCAATGCACTAACCGGCTCCACTGGTGGGAACCCAACACTTATGCCTTGATGGAGTTAGGGGTGTCGGGGTAGGTGCATCTGACCATTTGCCCTATTTATAGCAGTGTGTCTGATATACTGTTATTCATTTTAGGACTGTCAGGGAAACTTTGGCAGCCCTGCACAGGAAAAAAAGTAAAATTATCCCATAACCTGGGAGAAACCAACCAGAGTGTAAGATTCCTTTTTTTCAAAAACAAACTCCTGCTTTGGGAGTTTTTTTTTTTTTTAAACAAAAATGTTTGCTGAACAGCCGTCTGAAACATGATAGCCACTCACCAAATGTTCAGGGCCTTCAATAGAGCAACTTTGGTGGCAGTTTCTCTTAAGGCAAAGTTATCTCTGCAGGGCCGGCAGACATCTCTAAATATAGAGGGCAGTAGTCCCATAGTAATTACCTCAGTCACCCTAATTGATGGCAGGCCACCCTCTCTATTCTAAATGAGGTCCTAAATTTGGAAAATATATCTTTCCCAAGTAGTGTTTAAAAAGTGTGATGAGTCCAAAGACTCAAATGGAATGTAATAGGGCTATCCTTTAGTGAACAGTACTCTGCAGTCTCATCATCTTTCAGGAGCTGCTTGCATTATGTCGGGACACATTCATTTTTGTTTGGTAAGTACAGGGATATTAAGTGATTTGCCCAAAATCACAGAATGTTGAGCCAACGCCGAGACTCGATCCTGGTTCACAGCCAGCAGTACTGATTGTTAGGCTACAAGGTTGCTTGTAAACAACATGTATTGCCAAAGTTGGCTTTGTCAATGTTTTTTATTTTTACTTATACAGCTGCCAAGGATTCAGAGTGCTATGTGTGACATTTGTATAATTTCAGTGTAATTATGAGTGACATTTCAATGACTGTGAGTGACACTTTTTTGCAAGCAAAATCAAGCATAGGGAAACATATAAATGCCAGAAATTACACCCATTTGAGCAACAAGAAACTCTAAGATGTAAAAAACACCAGTAAAGGAAAGGCACTAACTTAGTGCCCTTGCAACCTGATCGTACTGTTAAACAAATGTGTAAGAATGATAATAAACATTATATAAGTCTTTGACACTCCAAGTTAGACAAAGCCGCTGTGCAGCAGTCTGATTACCCCAGAATTACAAACAAATTTGTTAAACATTTCATCAGACTGTAGCCAAAATTGAGGAAAATAAATAAAGCGGTCTGGAAGACCTTAATTTAATCATAATGATCAGCTGAGTGAATCGTAGACTCACTCGACTGCCACCAGCGAGATGAGCACGGTTGCATTGCAAAAGGTGAGAGTGGGAGGCACTCTTTTAGTTCACAGCTAGGCAAGCAGCTGTATTTATTTCAAGAATAAAGAGTCTTTGCTGCTTTGGGAGACAAAAGCTGGGCAGCAGCTTGTGCTATATGATCAGCTGGAAGTTATTAGGGACTACTGACCATCGACTGGTGTGGTCAGTGACAGTGAGTCCTATTCTCAACCTTGGAGTGTTGCGCTTGGTTGAGGCGGCAGCCCAGTACAGCATAAAAAAAAATGCTGCCGGCTCCTCAGGGCCCAAGTGTCTGCTCTCAGCCAATCCTGCAGCGTGGTCACAGTGGGGCAGGCGCCTTTCTGGAATTTGGATAATTACAACAGACAAGGTGATGGATCCATGTGACGGACCAGAGCACTGTATCTGCCAGCAGTCTCGATTGCTTGTAGCCACAGCTGAGAGACTACATGGTACTCTCACTAGCCGGGCGGGGCGCCTTGCTTCATTAAGCTGCCTATTGTATGCAGTTGATATCCCGGGCCCACAGTTTGGTGAAATGTATGTTTTTTTTTTAAATAAACTTGGAAGCAGTCACTATTGTGAGGACACAGAACACGAAGTTGGGCAGCACAAAGTGCTTGCTGCATTAATGGATTGTGGCCTCCCCTTGTTATAGGGTGCCTCGGGTGGTCTCTGGGGTGCTATATTTGCGTGACTAATGCACTTTAGGGCTGTGATGCAGACACCAGACTAAAATGCGTTAGTCTAAGCCCTGATGCATGGTAATTGACAGGGCTGGTGACGGACCAAAGCACTGTTTCTGCTGGCAGTCTGGATTGCTTGTAGTCACAGCTGAGAGACCATGTGCTACTCTCACTAGCCGAGCAGGGCGTCTTGCTTCCTTCATCTGCCTCCTGTATGCAGGGGATATTTCGGGCCTACGGCGTGATGAAATGTATGTTCTTTATTTTTATTCAATTAAGATGGACATTGTCACTATTGTGAAGACAAAGAACATGAAGATGGACAGCAAAGAATGCTTGCTGCAAAAATGCATTGTAGCTTTCCCTCATTATAGGATGCCTCTGGGTTGTGCCTGGGGGACTATATTTGCGTGACTAATGCCTTTTAGTGTAGTGATGCGGACTCCAAATTAAAATGCATTACTCTAGCCCCCCGATTCGTAGTACTTGGCCGGGCTGGCCAATAGATTTCACATAGGCGAAACCAATTAAAAATGTCCTAGCTAACGGGAAGGAAAGTTTCAATTCTATTAAGGACACGGAGACGAGGATTATGCATTACTTTCTTCACTTTATTTAAACAGCATATTCAGAGGGAAAACATAATAAAGTCAGAAACAAAAACACATAAAGACTACAAGTCCCATGAGTCTAGGGTGTAGAGGATATCACGGTCCAATCACAGTACAGTATATAAATATAAATGACGTCCCTTCCTGTTCCTCTTCTTCACTGGAGGAAGTTAAAGGTGGAAGTAGGTTAATCCAATCCTTGAGTAGTGCCTGCGTACGTGAAAATAATTATAAACACGTTATCTGATACTTCATCACAATGATAAGTGTTGTCAGAGAAAAAAACATAATGTTGTAGGCAAGATAAGCAGACATTAGAGAAAGATATGCATCAAATTAAATGGAAGGCATCATAAACAAATCTTAAGCATGAATAGAACAACAATAGCAGTTACTTACTTATGGTAAAACCGAACAACAGCAGCCGGGAGGGAGAGGCTATAAAGGTGAAAGCCTGGGTGGGATAATCCTCGCCTCCGTGTCCTTAATAGAATTGAAACTTTCCATCACGTTAGCTAGGACATTTTTTATTCTATGTCAGGACAGGAGGCGAGGATTATGCATGTTTAAAGCTTACCGACAACTAGAGATTCAGATTCTAGAATAGGTTTAAAATAGAACGTTTTAAAAGTGGATTTGGAAGACCAATCCGCTGCATTCATAATATCTTCAAGCCTACCACCTACCTGAATGGCTTTAGAAGCCATTGTACCTCTGGTGGAATGAGCTCCGAATCTACGTATGTCAATACCTGCCTCAGCCATGATCCATCTAACCCATCTAGCAATAGTAGGAGATGAGACCGCTTTAAAGGGTTTCTGCATGGCAATAAGAAGTTGATTCTCACCTGTGGGTCTGACATCTAAAGTCATGTCCTCATATGCTTTAATTCAGTTTCCTACACATGGGCCCTTTCAGCCGCCCACCAAGATCGGACCGCCGGGCAGCCGCCAATGCGGCCGCACTCCCACCGCAGCCATTTGAAGATCCCCGCTGGGCCAGCAGGCGGAAACCTAGTTTCTGCCCGCCGGCCCAGCGGGGATCTCGGCCGCAACACAGGAGCTGGCTCCAAATGGAGCCGGCGGTGTTGCGGCCATGCGATGGGTGCAGTTGCACCAGTCGCGCTTTAGCTGCACTAGGCCCTGTCAGGGGGCCCCGCGACTACCTGTACAGCCAGCCTTTTCCTGGCGGTTCAAACTGCCAGGAAAAGGCTGGCGGTAGGGGGACTCATAATCCCCTGGGCAGCGCTGCCCTGGTGGATTAAAACCGCTGCGGTCGTAATGCCATGGGAAGCACCGCCAGCCTGTTGGCGGTGCTTCCGTCAAAAACCGCCAGGGTTGTAATGACCCCCATAATCTTTTTTGGTCGGGAAAAGCGGGATAAGAAACCTCGCTGATATTGTTTTTGGTTCTTCTAGAAATAGTAAAAGTTACACCCTCTGGGGTAAAAGTTCTAGCTGAGAGATCTAGGGCTCTAACATCCGATACTCTTTTACAAGAATTAAGACAGAGAAGGATCGCTAATTTAGCCGAAATTTGCTTACGAGATAGAAGATGATTGTCATGCCAATGGGAGAGGAAATGTAAAATAACATTCACATCCCATAGACCCGAATACCTGGGTTCAGGGGGTTTAGAAAGGTGAATGTCCTTCATAAGTTTACACACCCATGGATGTTCACCCACTGGTTTGTTGTTAATGGCAACATGTCCTGCTGAAATAGCTGACCTAAAGGTGTTAATGGTACGATAAGCGAGGCCAGAGTGGTCAAGTTCTGCCAAGAAATTTAAGATATATGTAAATTGTGCCCCCAAGGGATCAATAGATTTTGCCATACCCCAACAAGAGATTTCGCCATACCCCAACGATTCCATCTGTTCCATGCCAGTCTGTATGTTTTGGTGGTACTAGAGGACAAGGCCTGTTGGATGAAGTCATTAGCTTTCTTAGAAAGGAGTCTGTTCTTTCAGCGTCCCTGGAAATCCTCCATGTCATGAGGAGAAGATGGCCCTGGAGAACCAACGGGTGAGGAGATCCCTGGTGATCGAGAAGGATTGAAGGGAATGACGGTAAGCGAATTGGAAAATCCCAAGACAGTTCCATGAGGGTCGGGAACCAGGCCAGGGTTTTCCAAATCGGAGTCACTAGAATTAAGGACGCAATTTGACGTCTTACCTGAGCTGCTACTCTGGGAATCATTATTAAGGGGGGAAATGCATAGGGAAGGCTCTTTGACCAATCTTGGAGGAAAGCATCTATCGCTACTGCTCCCAGATCCGGTCTCCAGCTGACATATCTCGTCAGTTGGTGATTGAGATGGGATGCAAAAAGATCCAGATCACAAGGACCCCATCTGTCCATCAGGGCTTGAAAAACCTGTGGATTTAATTTCCAATCGTTGCTGTCCGTGAAGTTTCTGGCGTTCCAATCTGCCACTATGTTGTTGGTCCCCGGCAGATACTCCGCCACTACCGAGATCTGTTTTTGAAGGCAATAATGCCAGAAATCCTTCGCTATATCAGAGAGAGCCCTGGAACGAGTGCCCCCCAGGCAGTTTATATACTGGACAGCGGATCTGTTGTCCATCCTCAGAAGAATGGAACAGCACACTTTGTCCCTTGTGAGGGACTTGATTGCAAAAGATCCCACCAGGAGTTCCAGACAACTGATGTGAAGGGAGAGTTCCTCCTGTGATCACCTGCCTCCCATGGAGACTGTCCCACATCTGGCTCCCCATCCCAGACGACTGGCGTCTGATTTTATAGTCATGTCTGGGGCTGTGCTGAAAATCGCTGTGCCATTCCAGGCACGGTCTATCCACCATTGGAGTTCGGTTCTGGCCTCTGGAGATAAAGAAATCATCTCTGAATAAGTAAGACCTCTTCTGAGATGAGATGCTTTTAATCTCTGCAATGCACGATAGTGACGAGGACCGGGAAAAATGGCTTGAATTGAAGAGGAGAGGAGACCCACAATCCTGGCCAATTGACGAAGTGTAATTCTGTCCCTTCTGAGGACCTTGCTGAGTTATTTCTGAATCTTGGAAAGTTTGGATAAGGGAAGGCTGAGAGACGCTGCCACAGAGCTTATAAGAAAACCTAGAAATACTATTTCCTGAGTTGGAATTAACTCCAAATTGGATTTGTTGATCACAAACCCCAGATTGTGAAGAAGAGCAATAGTTATGCTCAGATTGGATTTGACCTGGGATAGGGACTGATCCATCATAAGAATATCGTCCAGGTAAATTATCATCCTTATTCCCCTGGTATGAAGAAATTCTACAACCGGTTTCATAAGTTTGGTGAAACACCAAGGGGCTGAGGAGAGCCCGAAAGGGAGAGTTTGGAACTCGTAAATCTGATCTCTCCATGAGAATTGAAGTAATCATCAATGAGGGGAAAAAATGGGGACAGAAAGGTAAGCATCCTTGAGATCCAGTCTGATCATCCAATAGTTTGGAAGTAGGATGTCCCTCAATAGATGAACGCCTTCCATTTTGAAGTGTCGATACACTAGCCACTCGTTGAAACCTCTCAAATTTATTACCGGACGAAAACCCTTTTTTTTCTTCTCTACCAGAAAATCGTTGTTTAAAAACCATTTTGGATGAAGGGTCAATCTGCAAATGGCCTTTTTTAATAGGAGATCCCGAACTTTCAGATCTATGAGGTTCATCTCGTGAGATGGGAAAACTAAAGGTCTGGGGCGTGACTGCTGAATTGGAGTACTGTAGAACTCTATATGAAAACCTCAAACAGTTTGAAGGATCCCTTGTAATCGTGTTCCAATTTTGAGCAAATCTGCGAAGCCGTCACCCCAACTCTAGAGGGAAAGAAGGGCTAATGCTTACCAGCAGCTCCTCCTGGTGCGTTAGCTCCTCCTCTGATGCGATTGCCTTTGCCAGAACCTCTGGAAGGGTAGAATGTCCCTTGTCGACCATCATTCCAGCCGTTGTTCCTCTTCGGGTAGCCTCTAGAGGGGCCTTGGTGGTAAAGGTGGCCAGAGGAGCGACCCCTTCCTGATCCGGCCCCAGCAAAAAGCTTAGCAGGAAAGATCTTTTTTGATGAAAGTTTGAGCTTTGGCTAAAGCCAAAAAGGTTGCAACTATTTACCCAATTCCTTAACAAAGGGTTCCCCAAAGAGGTTTCCCTGGGCAATAGCTCCTGCTTCCAAAGTGGCTAACTCGCCCAACTTGGGATCGATCTTAATAAGCAGGGATCTTCTGCGTTCAGCAGCCAGAGCACAGTTGGCATTACCAAGGAGGCAAATCGTTCTCCGAGCCCAACCAGCAACAATCTCAACTGAGAGAGGGGTACCAGAATGTTTAGCTTGCTCCGCTAGCTGGATAATCTGCGTAAGCAGTCCCACTACATCTAGGAGCTTGTCCTGACAGTTCCTCCAAGATCTGTTAATACCCTACTTAGGGTCCTTCATATATTTGCCAAAAAAGGTGCACATTTTAAAGTCAATAACGTGAGTGAGAGCTACTTTGCCGTGTAAAGAGGGTCGTGGACACTCTGCCCTAAGTTTAGCTCGGACCTCTTTTTCTAAGGGCTGACGAATTGTATTCACCACATAGTCTGCCACTTTAGTGTCAGGGACCCATTCAGAAGTCCTGGGGTGGTAGATATCCGAAGGATTAAACATATCGGAATCCTCTTCAGGGGAGTCTGGGGAAACAGGGTTAGGACGCCAAGGCCTACCCATTTCTAGATCCTCATCTGAGGACAGATCATCATAGGAATCACCATCCCCTCCAAGGGGGAACCCTGATAAAGGGTTTAAAAGTTTTGCGACGAAGTTGCGGGTTTCTCTGGAGTTATCTTCCTCCCGGAAGGGTAAATCTTTAAGCATGCGCACACTCTTATGGAAGGTTTCGGTAAGCTTATCAAAACCTTCCAGGTGCCCCGCGTCACGCTTGGAGTCCTTTTTACCCCCTGATCTAACCCCACTAGGGCCCGGGGTAGGCTGAACTGGATCATAAAAAAACACTGAAATGCTCTTCACAACCTTATCAACCTGCTCCCTAAGAGGTGCATGCGCATTTGAAATAGCAAAAGAGAGCGCTTGGCTCACCTCTGGGGGAAGACGTTGGGGAGGCCAATCTTGTTGTGCATCCTGAAAAGGAGCAGATTCATGACCAGCAGATTGGTCCATTATAAGGGTGAGAGCACCAAACTCAAAAAGAGTATCGAAGAAAAAAGTATTAAAATTATCTAGTCTCCTTATTATTATTATTATTATTTAATTTAAATTATTTATTTTTCTTGCTTTTTATCTTTTTTTTTCAAACTATATTTTTTACAAAATGTAAAATTATATATACACCCTGAAAGATATAAAAGGGCAGCCCCCTTGCAGTTGTTCAATGCAATGAAAAAAAAAAAACAAATATATATATATATATATATATATATATATATATATATATATACATATACGCAGAATATAAAAAATATGCCACTAGATGGTGCTACATAATTAGAAAACTGCTAGGAAGCAGTGTACTGCGAGGGTTGGTTGGGGTGTTGAACGCATGATAGGAATTCAAAGAATTTCCTGTCAACGTTAATGCCGAAACGCGCGTCGCGGTCAGCTGAGGCACTCCGAGGGAGTCGCCTGAGGCAAAAAGCTGCCGCGCCTGACAGGTCGGGAGAGAGCGCGCGCGTCTCTGCCTGGCTGCGAAGGAAAAACAAACAACGAGAGCGCTCAGGCCTGAAGCCTACCGCGCAATATAAATACTCAGAAAAATAATACAAATGGAAAATGTCCCCAATATATAAATACAAACGAACTCGACAGTTAAGAGAAAGATAATGTTAGGAAAGTACTTAACTGTCGAGCAGCGAAGAAAGAGGAACAGGAAGGGTCGTCATTTATTTTTATATGCTGTACTGTACTGTGATTGGACCGTGACATCATCTACACCTTGGACTCATGGGACTTGTAGTCTTTATGTGTTTTTTTTTTTTTACTCTATTACGTTTTCCCTTTGAATATGCTGTTTAAATAAAGTGAAGAAAGTAATGCATAATCCTCGCCTCGTGTCCTGACATAGAATTGGTTTTGCCATGTTTGTTATTTCTTTCCATTTTACATAAATTATGGGTGACTACAATTGTCCTGGGTATAGGAACGCTTCTTGGAAACTCTCTCACTATGTATTTTCATTTCCAAACAGATGTAACTGATTAAAAGACATATTGTTTTAAAACAACAGGTTATAAATATCTATGAACAAGAAAGGATGATTAAGCGCCTATTCTGCACCCTAATCCGTGGGAAACAACCACATTTGCTGTTCGAGCAGTATGGCGCCCGCGCTTGCATGATCAATGCTAATTTTAAAATTAAAAGATTGCACTCTAGTTCTTCGTTTAGAACTGCGTGAGTTGGTGTCGTTCCTTTTAAGGTTGTTGTCACCAGAGCAGCCATTTTAGAGAATTGTGGGTGGCCTAAATGTCCATACGATCTTTCATGCATTATTGGAAGTTTGAATTTATTCTGAATCGTAGCTAGAAAAACATTACGTTAAACATAGAGGTTTCCGTTAAAACAATGAAATATTCGTAATCCCCAAATAAAAAGGTACGTATCTACTTACTTTCATCTTTGAACATTCAAGTCAAATGAACTTTGAATGTATCCAAAATACGATTCAGGACTATCGATGGTGCTCAACGGGTACAAGAATTGTAGAGCTTTAAAATCACTTCCCGGTGTTTTAGTAGGCGTATTGTGAAAGACTCGTTCTTGTCCGTCGTTTATTTCTAGGCGAGCAGTGCTGGTCAGGCTCAGCTGCTGTCTAATTTCCGCTGCGAAAGAGTAGTTTTGTCTCTTTGCGTGCTCCGTTGGCGTCCTCAGTTACCAAGCACCGTCGTTGCGTTGCTATGTTTGAACCAGTCAAAGCCACTGCGGCCTGCTACTGACCCAACTCGAACAATGAGTGGCGCGGCAAGTCCTAGTGTGTTCTTGTTGATGGTGACCGGGCAGATAGAGAGCGCCGAGGTGAGGAAATAAAATATCGAAATGTTAGTAGGCTACTCATTGTTGCTTGAGACATGAGCATCAACTAAAAGACCAGACCCCATTGGCCACCTTCAGGGGCTGTTCATTCGTTGTTTAACCTTTGCCCCAAATATCAGAATGACCCGCGCCGTCGGCACACCCCACTACAAAACCCCCCTTGGGCCATACTCTCATACATGTACCCAGGGCTTTAAATGGGGTATTAATAGGTTGACGTGTCTAAAAAGGGTGTGACTTAGACAGGTAAACTAAATGTGTGTGAATCCCCGAGTATACCACTGTGCTGGTTGTTAGCTTTTCAAAAAAAAAAAAATTTGACTAACAATTATGATTTTGTTGTAAATAATTAGTATAAAAAAATGTTTATTGTGAAATCGCGAGGCTCTGAATTTAACATTACCAAGGTCTGTGGCAGTGGTCTTCAGACTGTCTCAATCACTCCTGTTATGTTTACACTTTGTTACCCATGTGCGCCCTGTTTCTCTTCTCGTCAATCTGCCTAACTTTCCACTTCTGCACCCTCTTTTTATTTATCTGAATGCACTTCCTCAAATCGCCTTCACTTCACCATCCCGAAACACACAACACGCCCACTCACCTGTAAGCACTACATTTTCGCCTTGTCAATATTTCGACAACTGTGCGCATTTGCACGGAAACACAAATGCAAATGGCATACGTGACAATTGTTCTGTGCGCTCTTCAGAGAGATGAAGGATTGGATAACCATGTATTCGGAACACCGTTTTGACCCGCTGACAGTGTGAGAAACTCGCCCTAACTCTAGCCTCTGTTCCAGAGCTCTCAGTGTGGTCTGTTTTAAACATCAGGACGTGACTCATTTCAAAGTATGCACTAGACAAGAGTAACATGCAATACAAAATAAAATACAGAAACACAACATCCTGGGAATAGTTCACACTTTTAGGGAATATAAGCTTAAGTAAAACATCTGAAATATAAATTGCTGATAAGGATTTCCCTAAGGTATTTTACAATCATGGTTCAGAATTTGATCTAACATTTTTGCCACTTAAGTTAAGTAAAAAAGAGAATATGATGGACGGATTGCTGAACAATGCAAACATTCACCCCTAGTCACATAGAACTGGGTGTAATCCATAGTTTTTTTGCCCAACGCGCCACCTCAGTTTGGACCCAGCCATATGCAAATCAGTATCGACCCTGTTCCCTATAGGAACAGTCCAGCCCGAGCTGCCAAGCCCGGTTCTCCCTGGACCAGAAACAAGCATCCTGGGACCGGTTTCAGGGTATCACGCTTCATCAGGCAGGCTAGCTTGATTCGTTGTTTAACCTTTGCCCAAATATCAGACTGGCCCGTGCCGTCGGCACACCCCACTAAAAAAGTCCTTTCAAATAGAGAAACCAGCAATGATTTCTCAGGACATTATCGCATAAACGAAAAGTCATGTAGAAGGTTTACAACCAAAAACAAATCATAAGTGAAAAACTGCATTTGGAAATGGAGACTCTAAGCAGGCCCTAACATGCTATACAACACCAACCCACTGGCTGTGAGAGACAAGCATAATTTAAAATAATAATATAAAAACTAGCCTAATATCTGTTTAATCGCTATGCATATAAAATGTATTTCAGCAATAAAAGCGAATGAAAGGCATATGTGTTAATAATACACCAATTAAAAAAGCCAATAAAACTAATAAAAGCAATTTAATTAAATCAAAAAAGATGCTGAATCAAAATCTGGGAGTTTCCTGACATAGTTCCATGTCCAAATTCAATGGGATCCAAGAAGGAACTCACAACTGCAGACAAGAGGTCCTCTAAGTCCTGAGTAGCATATTCCAAAGAACAGAAATGGTCAGATACAGCTAAATCAGTTGATGCTGAAGACAAGTCAGCCAACTGTGATCCGCATGGTTAGAGCCAGATACCAGGAAACCCGGAGCCAAAGCGTCCATATCAACTGAAAAAGAAGGCTCATAATACACTTCTAGCAGCAAAGGCAGCCTCATGGGACAACACTGAAGGTGGGTCCTCAACAAACTCATGTGCAGGTTATTGTCCACAGGTTCAACAATAGCGTAGCCAGACACAGGTCCAGTGCACTCTCAAAAGGGCACAACAGACAGCGTAACACAGGCTGCACACATTGTTACCACACTGGTCGAAACAACAGAGACCAATTTATGATCCATTCCAGGAGTAAAGACACTCCAAAATACCGTATATCACATGCACAGCACAATAGGACCTGTGGCAGATTAATTACCATTTGGCCTCTGGTGGTGGAACATCTATTGCGGATCAGAAGAAACTAAACCAAAATAGCGATAACTAAGAAAAGTACAACAGGTATCCCTCCAAAAACACTGAAAACCAAAGAGTGCAGGAAGGATGGGATTTCTTCAAATGCAGTCTGGAATGTGGTAATAAACCCAGACCCTGGATTGGCTATAGTGGGATTGTAAGAGGACTGCCTTTGTTTGTAAGGTGCAGATAGCATCCACTTTGGGCCTTCCACTGTCTTTGCTCTGCTCGCCCCTCACCCCAGGTATCTAGTCATAAGTCTTGACCCACTTTGCACTCTTTTGTTCTTCACTTCATTGTCTACATTCGTTCTCAATATATAATAGGGGAGAGAAAATATCCTTCTATCATGACCATCTCTAAATCTCCTGGCATGGCCCCCAAATCACCTGTTAAACCACAGACCACCACTGCGGACCATCTTATTGGATCCATGGGTGAAATGAAAGAAAGAAATCCCTAGTATTGGAAGGAGAATGTCTAATTGTAATCAGGATGTAACAGACTCTCTGAGTATCTCAAGTATGATGCCTCCGTTAAACCCTCTGGGTTGGCCGCAAGTGAAGGGTCGCATGGTTGTGTGCAGTCCTTGTCAGCTTGTAGCTCTCCACCTGATGCCTGCCTCCTCAAAAAGAATGAGGACACCTGGGTCCTGTTCTCACACACTCGAAAGTATTCAACTAGCTAGGGCTACAGCACCAACTAAACGTAAGGTACCACCCAATTCTAAGTCCACAGCAACAACCTCAAGGATACCGTCAGGAGACTTTAATTGTACACTTGCTTCATTCTCTGCCCTGGAATCAATGGTAAAATCTTCCCTGGACTCAATTGTTACCAGACTGATTCATGTGGAGAGCACCTCCTCCAGCTGTTTAGAGTTACTTAAATTGAGCAGCCAGCCAGTTACCACTCAGCCCACACCCATCTCTAGTGAAGTTTCTACTATGGTTGTGCCTGACCTCTCCCAACCTGTGGATGCTCGTTCTTTACCCCAGTCAAATCACGGTGGTACTAGCATCTTGTATGAACATCAAAATGCGGGTGGCGGAGTTATTCCACCAGCCCTCGCTGTAAGCAACAACTTTCTTCCCATACCTGGTCATTCACTTCCATGTCCTGCCCATTCGAAAATACTGCATTGCAGTGAGCTTCCACAAGTAAAGGCAGACAGGAACTGTAATACATTGGATCTTCCCCTTGAAGCAAAAACATATTTTGTAATTTTGGCAAATGTACCTTCATCACTAGGAGCTGACACAGAACCGTGGGAATCACTGATAAATAATTCGTTAAATTGGTTTGGCAAGAAAACAGATCTTGCAGGGGCACTTTTTGATGATTTTAACATGCAAGAAAAGTGAAGTGGGTGGGTAAGGGTGCAAAAAGGTTATCGGGCGACTGTTTAGTTCTGTTCTTTAAATCACCGATCTTAGTGAATTCTATCCTGTTGAGAACCAGATCTCCCACTGCTTCATCACATCACATATCAGTACTCCCGCTTGTTGTTTTTACCAGCCACCTTTCCCTGCCAGCTGTTCTAAAACCCTCAGTAGATGGTCTGCACCACTCAGTCATTCCACTATATCCTATTTCAACTTTCAACCGCTTTGAGGGATTGGCCATATTAGAAGGTGTCGATTGACTTGACGTAAGCCCATCCTTGTCCGCCACTTCTAGTGTTGATGGTCCCATAGCAACCAGTGAGCTTTTATATCCCCTTGTATTTACATCTGAAGAGCCTTCTGTTAGGTCCAGTTCCCTCCATCCTTTGCCTATCAATAACTTGGCCCTCATATTTTACGCTCTCAGGACAGTATTCAACAAGCTTTCTGTAGTTTTATTTTGCAATGTGGCAGGTTTACGGGGCAAGGTGGGCATTATTGAATGGGAGGATTTTGTAACTAAATTTCAGATCCTTTTTACAGGAGACGTTGTCCGTGGGATCCATTCATATCAAAGTGTATAGAACCCCTTATGTTTCAGCAGAACCAACAAAATCAGGAAGAGCAAAGGGTGGTTTAGCTGTTTACATCTCTAATTACCTGCCTTTATGTAAGGTATCCAGCACATCAGCCTCACAGTTCTTTCAGTTTATTAGTGTTGAATGTTGTGAAACTGATGTTTACAACAATTCCTCGCCAAGTGAACTTTGGTCTGCTCTTAGTCAAATTGACCATGACTAAGAGATTTTCTGTTATGATAAATCAAAAGTTGTTCTCATGCCCTGGGTGGCAATTTTAACCTTCACCTGTGTCCCTTGACCTTGAATAACATCTGTGGCCTGACGGACATCTATGACTGTGCCCTTACCCATTACACTCACAGCGACTTTTGTGATAAATAAAGCAAATTGTTTAAAGAAGAGCTCACTTTTTAAAATGACATTTGTGCCCCCAGTGTTAATTTTAAGTGCACTTTCAATGGCAGAGGAGAAAATAATGTTATTGATTACCATTACATATGATCTTACAATAGGTACTCTTCACTGATATCTAATTTTACTACTCACAGTATCTCTTTGAACGACATTTACCCACAAAGTATAGCTCTTAAGTCTAATCACTTGAGCATGTTAGCCAAAGCAGTTGCATCATGCAATGTTGATAATATAGAGATTGCTACTCACAACAGCCTCACGCTCCGTTAGTCGCAGATTCATTTAAATGTTTTCATGGAAAGGCTGGTTTCTACACATAGAAGGGCTTTTGATATTTGCTTAATTGAAACAGCTAGCCCTAATTACATTATTAAGGCTTTCCTCGAAAATACAAAAGGAACTAAGGATGACTTATTTATAAACAGCCAACACCCTAATCAGGACAGAGAAGGGTGGTTATACTCAACCTTCACTAAGGCTCATAAACGTCTAATGGAAGCCCTACATAAATCCCTCGGTGTGCACGTGGTGCAGGATAGGATACATGAATGTAGACTTGCTTTAAAGGGAAGGAAAAAAGTACTAAAGGACAAAGCATGGGAGGCCCTACTTGATGCGGGACTTATTAAAGATGGTGCAGCTTATTGGAAGACGATTAATTGTCATTATCTGAGAGAAGACTCTGCACCCGAAGTGGAAGTTGCTATTTTGGAAGCCGAGTGGATGACTCATTTTAATAAAATGTGTAAATTCCAGCAAGAGGCTTGTCGATACAGTACCCCATTCTACGCTTACTGCTACTGCAGATTTTCCTCTTAGCCCCCCTACTCCTACGTTTTCCTTGAAGGTGTTCAATAGAGCCTTTTTGGCTAGCAAAGGTGGAAAGCACCAGGCCCTGACTGCATTTCCATCGACTTGTTTAAGAGCAATGTCCTTCTCTGGGGTCCTTTACTAACTCCGGTGTTGGGAGAGACTAGTGCCACTGGTATTTTTAGCACATGGTCAGAGTCACTCATTGTCCCAATTTTCAAGACTGGGGACAAATCCTCACTATCTTGCTACCGCTCAATTTAATTTCTTGACTCTGTAGTGAAAATAGTAGGTCGCATTATTTTGGGTAAATCAGAGGACTGGGTAGCAAGCAATCATATTTTATACGACTTACAATACAGTTTCTGTAGCGGGCTTTGGACAATAGAGTATGGACTTAACCTCAAACGGGGCAGTATGTTTTTATCATTCGTCGACTTATCTTGCGCTTTTGACTTTGTCGTGCAGAATAAACTTTGGACTATCATGAGAGAGCAGGGTGATGACCCATCCATCATCCAGTTCCTGAGGGAGCTGTATTTTGGGAGTAGGGTCACAGTCAAGTACAGATTTAGGGGGGAATGTCCTAGCCCCTTTAGTGTTGAGAGGGGCGTCAGACTGGGGTGCATTCTTTCCCCATTTTCTGTTCACACTGTACATTAATAATCTAGGTAAAATTCTAACAGACAATTGCACAGATCTGCCCCAAATTGGCCATCGTCTGGTCCCGGTCCTCTTTAATGCAAACAGCGCAGTTCTTATGGCCCACGCACCTCTGGCTTTCAGTGTCTACATTACCGTTTTGTTGATTACATGCAAGACTTTGGCCTCTGAGTCAATTTAGCCACAACCTTTTTTATGAAATGTGGGGAGAAGCAGCAGAAATGCAGTGATTTGGTGATTGGGGGCACCAAGATTAATGTAATCTCAACTTTTCCATATCTGGGCATACTGTCTGACAAACACGGTTCCTGGAAACAGGCGATTAACACCCAAACATTATACTTTGTGTAGGCTATCACAGCCTGCCCTCCAACTTTGCAACGAAACTAGGCAGGAACCCACTTTCGGTAATGTTAACCATATACAGGGAGTGCAGAATTATTAGGCAAATGAGTATTTTGACCACATCATCCTCTTTATGCATGTTGTCTTACTCCAAGCTGTATAGGCTCGAAAGCCTACTACCAATTAAGCATATTAGGTGATGTGCATCTCTGTAATGAGAAGGAGTGTGGTCTAATGACATCACCACCCTATATCAGGTGTGCATAATTATTAGGCAACTTCCTTTCCTTTGGCAAAATGGGTCAAAAGAAGGACTTGACAGGCTCAGAAAAGTCAAAAATAGTGAGATATCTTGCAGAGGGATGCAGCACTCTTAAAATTGCAAAGCTTCTGAAGCGTGATCATCGAACAATCAAGCGTTTCATTCAAAATAGTCAACAGGGTCGCAAGAAGCGTGTGGAAAAACCAAGGCGCAAAATAACTGCCCATGAACTGAGAAAAGTCAAGCGTGCAGCTGCCACGATGCCACTTGCCACCAGTTTGGCCATATTTCAGAGCTGCAACATCACTGGAGTGCCCAAAAGCACAAGGTGTGCAATACTCAGAGACATGGCCAAGGTAAGAAAGGCTGAAAGACGACCACCACTGAACAAGACACACAAGCTGAAACGTCAAGACTGGGCCAAGAAATATCTCAAGACTGATTTTCTAAGGTTTTATGGACTGATGAAATGAGAGTGAGTCTTGATGGGCCAGATGGATGGGCCCGTGGCTGGATTGGTAAAGGGCAGAGAGCTCCAGTCCGACTCAGACGCCAACAAGGTGGAGGTGGAGTACTGGTTTGGGCTGGTATCATCAAAGATGAGCTTGTGGGGCCTTTTCGGGTTGAGGATGGAGTCAAGCTCAACTCCCAGTCCTACTGCCAGTTCCTGGTAGACACCTTCTTCAAGCAGTGGTACAGGAAGAAGTCTGCATCCTTCAAGAAAAACATGATTTTCATGCAGGACAATGCTCCATCACACGCGTCCAAGTACTCCACAGCGTGGCTGGCAAGAAAGGGTATAAAAGAAGGAAATCTAATGACATGGCCTCCTTGTTCACCTGATCTGAACCCCATTGAGAACCTGTGGTCCATCATCAAATGTGAGATTTACAAGGAGGGAAAACAGTACACCTCTCTGAACAGTGTCTGGGAGGCTGTGGTTGCTGCTGCACGCAATGTTGATGGTGAACAGATCAAAACACTGACAGAATCCATGGATGGCAGGCTTTTGAGTGTGCTTGCAAAGAAAGGTGGCTATATTGGTCACTGATTTGTTTTTGTTTTGTTTTTGAATGTCAGACATGTATATTTGTGAATGTTGAGATGTTATATTGGTTTCACTGGTAATAATAAATAATTGAAATGGGTATATATTTGTTTTTTGTTAAGTTGCCTAATAATTATGCACAGTAATAGTCACCTGCACACACAGATATCCCCCTAACATAGCTAAAACTAAAAACAAACTAAAAACTACTTCCAAAAATATTCAGCTTTGATATTAATGAGTTTTTTGGGTTCATTGAGAACATGGTTGTTGTTCAATAATAAAATTAATCCTCAAAAATACAACTTGCCTAATAATTCTGCACTCCCTGTACAAGGCCAAATGCTTGCCGACTGCCGTATAAGGGGCTAGCATCTGGGGTACGGCAGCTGCCAACCTCTATGAATTGTGGAAAATTCCTTCCTCAGGAACCTCTTGTCAGTGCTCCAGAGCTGCTCCTCTGTAATCTGCACTCAGAACTGGGTGCCCCCTTTTTAACTGATGCTGCTAGGTATCAGCCAGTCTTCCTTTAGCATAAAATTTGGATCACTGGGGCTACTGTTTTTAATCGCAAAAAGTGTTTTAAACTAACATCTTTTTTCGCCACGTCCCCTCGTTGCCCGGCTACTTAACTATGGCGATAGAGACACTGCACTTAGGCAGGCCCAGAAGCTTGTCCCTCTAAAATACCAGTGAGCCACTATTTCCATCTACCCGACTTCACACTGATGGTGCAGGAGGCCCGCTGCAAGTTCTAGGATACTAAAATCCTTCCATGGAAAAAAGGGGTCAAGTATGGCATTTTGTACCCTGCCAGACTCCGCATTGACATGGGGGGGGGGGGCGGGAACCCACATATTTGATAATCTAGCCGAGGCTCTCACGTTTGGTAAATTCCATAAAGGTGAAGCTGCCACCTCCCCGGAATGTACAGCAGACTGTGCTGAGAACACTTCAAGGACATCATCCAGGGAAGACCTCTTCGGCAGCAGGAGTGTGGCCTAACAGGGTGAGAAGTGGCCACCCTGCCCATTTGGACTGCACGCCGCCATGGTGCTTAGATTCCCACACCTTTGGGGCAGCTCACTAACATGCATTCTTCAAGATGCCTTAAGCCAACTCTTACACTGTTACACCTCAAACGCCTCAAGTGGGCATTGCTGATCGGGGCGTTGTCTGACCCTTTGGTATACACCATATTTCAATGTTTTTCGATATGCATGTTTCTTTGTTTACTTTATTGGGATTCGCCAAGCTGTTCTTGCCCTGTGTGGGTGGGAAGGATAGAATATTTAATGTTCGGTAAAATATGTTATGTTCATGTTTTTTCACTGTCTTTACTATGAGAGGGACTGTTTTAGCTCCACGACCGATTCTTACCTACACTATTCAAAAACAAACAGTGTCTATGGCTACGACTATCATAAACTGCAACAAACCTAATGTCATTCCATGCATTACTTGGGATGTGTAGGAGGCTGGACTGGCTTGTAGCGAGTACCAAGGGGTACTTACACCTTGCACCAGGCCCAGGTATCCCTTATTAGTGTAGAGGGGTGTCTAGCAGCTTAGGCTGATAGAAAAGGTAGCTTAGCAGAGCAGCTTAGGCTGAACTAGGAGACGAGTGAATCTCCTACAGTACCACTAGTGTCATATGCACAATATCATAAGAAAACACAATACACAGATATACTAAAAATAAAGGTACTTTATTTTTATGACAATATGCCAAAGTATCTCAGTGAGTACCCTCAGTATGAGGATAGCAATTATACACAAGATATATGTACACAATACCAAAATATGCAATAATAGCAATAGAAAACAGTGCAAACAATGTATAGTCACAATAGGATGCAATGGGGACACATAGGGATAGAGGCAACACCAACCATATACTCTAGAAGTGGAATGCGAACCACGAATGGACCCCAAACCTATGTGACCTTGTAGAGGGTCGCTGGGACTGTAAGAAAACAGTGAGGGTTAGAAAAATAGCCCACCCCAAGACCCTGAAAAGTGGGTGCAAAGTGCACCTAAGTTCCCCAAAGAGCACAGAAGTTGTGATAGGGGAATTCTGCAAGGAAGACCGACACCAGCAATGCAACAACAATGGATTTCCTGACGAGAGTACCTGTGGAACAAGGGGACCAAGTCCAAGAGTCACGATCAAGTCGGGAGTGGGCAGATGCCCAGGAAATGCCAGCTGTGGGTGCAAAGAAGCTGCCACTGGATGGTAGAAGCTGTGGATTCTGCAAGAACGACAAGGGCTAGAAACGTCCCCTTTGGAAGATGGATGTCCCACGTCGTGAAGAGTCGTGCAGAGGTGTTTCAGTGCAGAAAGACCGCCAACAAGCCTTGCTAGCTGCAAAGGTCGCGGTTAGGGTTTTTGGATGCTGCTGTGGCCCAGGAGGGACCAGGATGTCGCCAATTGCGTGAGGAGACAGAGGGGGCGTCCAGCAAGACAAAGAGCCCACTCAGAAGCAAGCAGCACCCGCAGAAGTGCCGGAACAGGCACTACGAAGTGGGGTGAACCGGAGCTCACCCGAAGTCACGAAAGAGGGTCCCACGACGCCGGAGGACAACCCAAGAGGTCGTGCACTGCAGGTTAGAGTGCCGGGGACCCAGGCTTGGCTGTGCACAAAGGAGATCCTGGAAGAGTGCACAGGAGCCGGAGTAGCTGCAAAACACGCGGTTCCCAGCAATGCAGTCTAGCGTGGGGAGGCAAGGACTTACCTCCACCAAACTTGGACTGAAGAGTCACTGGACTGTGGGAGTCACTTGGACAGAGTTGCTGAGTTCAAGGGACCTCGCTCATCGTGCTGAGAAGAGACCCAGAGGACCGGTGATGCAGTTCTTTGGTGCCTGCGGTTGCAGAGGGAAGATTCCGTCGACCCATGGGAGATTTCTTCGGAGCTTCTAGTGCAGAGAGGAGGCAGACTACCCCCACAGCATGCACCACCAGGAAAACAGTCGAGAAGGCGGCAGGATCAGCGTTACAAGGTCGCAGTAGTCGTCTTTGCTACTTTGTTGCAGTTTTGCAGGCTTCCAGCGCGGTCAGCAGTCGATTCCTTGGCAGAAGGTTAAGAGAGAGATGCAGAGGAACTCTGATGAGCTCTTGCATTCGTTATCTAAGGAATTCCTCAAAGCAGAGACCCTAAATAGCCAGGAAAGGGGGTTTGGCTACCTAGGAGAGAGGATAGGCTAGCAACACCTGAAGGAGCCTATCAGAAGGAGTCTCTGACGTCACCTGCTGGCACTGGCCACTCAGAGCAGTCCAGTGTGCCAGCAGCACCTCTGTTTCCAAGATGGCAGAGGTCTGGAGCACACTGGAGGAGCTCTGGGCACCTCCCCCGGGAGGTGCAGGTCAGGGGAGTGGTCACTCCCCTTTCCTTTGTCCAGTTTCGCGCCAGAGCAGGGCTGGGGGATCCCTGAACCGGTGTAGACTGGCTTATGCAGAGATGGGCACCATCTGTGCCCATCAAAGCATTTCCAGAGGCTGGGGGAGGCTACTCCTCCCCAGCCCTGACACCTTTTTCCAAAGGGAGAGGGTGTAACCCCCTCTCTCTGAGGAAGTCCTTTGTTCTGCCTTCCTGGGCCAAGCCTGGTTGGACCCCAGGAGGGCAGAAACCTGCCTGAGGGGTTGGCAGCAGCAGCAGCGTCAGTGAAACCCCGGGAAAGGTAGTTTGGCAGTACCTGGGTCTGAGCTAGAGACTCGGGGGATCATGGAATTGTCTCCCCAATGCCAGAATGGCATTGGGGTGACAATTCCATGATCTTAGACATGCTACATGGCCATGTTCAGAGTTACCATTGTGACGCTATACATATGTTGTGACATATGTATAGTGCACGCGTGTAATGGTGTCCCCGCACTCACAAAGTCCGGGGAATTTGCCCTGAACAATGTGGGAGCACTTTGGCTAGTGCCAGGGTGCCCACACACTAAGTAACTTAGCACCCAACCTTTACCTGGTAAAGGTTAGACATATAGGTGACTTATAAGTTAAGTGCAGTGGTAAATGGCTGTGAAATAACGTGGACGTTATTTCACTCAGGCTGCACTGGCAGGCCTGTGTAAGAATTGTCAGATCTCCCTATGGGTGGCACAAGAAATGCTGCAGCCCATAGGGATCTCCTGGAACCCCAATACCCTGGGTACCTCAGTACCATATACTAGGGAATTATAAGGGTGTTCCAGTATGCAATGTAAATTGGTGAAATTGGTCACTAGCCTGTTAGTGACAATTTGGAAAGAATGAGAGAGCATAACCACTGAGGTTCTGGATAGCAGAGCCTCAGTGAGACAGTTAGTCATAACACAGGTAACACATACAGGGCACACTTATGAGCACTGGGGCCCTGGCTGGCAGGGTCCCAGTGACACTTACAACTAAAACAACATATATATAGTGAAATATGGGGGTAACATGCCAGGCAAGATGGTACTTTCCTACAGGATGTACGGGGATTGAATAATCCCCGTAAAGGAAAACAGTTCCTGGCCAACCTAAATAGACATGGAGCAAAAATTGCCTTTCTCCAAGAGACCCATCTTCGACCGAGTGACTCACCTGCCTTCACCAAGGCATAGCGACAGCACCAATATTTCTCTAGCTTCAGCACCTACTCCAGAGGAGTCTGCACCCTCATGCATAAATTCACCCCCTTTAGTCTCGATGACAGTATCTTGGCAGGGAATGCTGATACGTCATACTGTTCGGCCGCCTCCGATAGCCCAAAGTGCTCCTAGTTAACATTTATACTCCAAACACAGACTCTCCCGACTTATACCATGATGTCTCCTTTCTTATGAGCCAATTGAACACCCCCTCAAATAATGATTGAGGATGGGACCTTGGTATGATACAGAATCCCTTGCTCAGCTCCACCGGTACACACCTTTCCAGTAAGAATAGGTCATTAAAGGTCCTCCAGGACATTAATTTAATCTTCCACCCCTGCATTGTCTTTTTACTCTGCTCCTCACACAGTTTGGACCTGTCTTGGATATTGTCTTTTATCAGTGCACACCCTTGAGTGGATACATACGGTCACACATTTACGCTCTCGACATGCCCCTGTCCAAGTGTGCCTCGACACCCCACTCCAGCACAACCTGAAGAGACGCTGGCGCTTCCCCAGCACAGCTCTGCTGGGCAGGGTTTTCTACACTGTACTCAGGGAAGCCATACTTGAATATTTTCAAGTAAATGCTGGCTCTATGTCCTGTTACGGTACCCTCTGGGAAGCATTCAAAGCATACATGTGCGGGGTTTGCATATCTAAACACACAGGATTCCTTCGGGACATCCGAAATAGCATTCGCTGAGTGGAAGATAGGCTTATTGAGCTTAACCGACCTGATACCGTATCAGCAACCCAATCCACCCTACACAAGCGTTTGAAGCTACTGGAGGAATTTCGCTCCCTTGAGGAGCACAAGATTGCCTTTCTGGGAAGGTATGCCAAAGCTCGCCAATACCGCGAAGGTGAGTCCTGTACACACATTGGCCAATCTCCTTTGCCCACACCGGAATCCTACTTACATTATGGAATTCACCACAACTGGCAATGCCAGTGCTAACACTACACCTGACATACTTAAGGTACTCCTACGCTATTACAAAGACCTATACACCACCACTCTCTGCAGGGACAATGCCGCAAGGGCAGCTTACTTTCAAGAGCTAGCCACGGATCTGGGTCCAGGGCGTGCAGTATCAGTTCCTAAGTGAGCCGATCCCTGCTGAGAAGGTTGGGCAGGCCATAGATGCAGTTGATGGAAGCAAGGCCCCCGGCCTGGATGGCTTCACTGGCTGTTTCTATACAGCATATAAGTAAATTCTGACTCCACATCTATTAGATATGCATGAGGAGGCCTTCGAATGGGGGAACTCTCCCGTTCCCTAAGAGAGGCAATCATCACGCTTTTATTGAAGCCAAACAAATACCCTAAGCTATGTACATCATACCACCCCCTGTCCCTGCTGAATTTTGACAATAAAATATTAGCAAAGATTATTTCTATACAACGACCGAATCGTTGCCTCTGTACAGACTGGATGTGTCCCCCACAAATCCACGATCTTTAACCTGCATAAAGTATTTTCGGTATTGCACCCCATTTCCCCTGCCGCCTCAGCGGCTGTGGCCCTCTTGGATGCCGAGAAGGCCTTTGACTCCTTCAAGAGACCCTTCCTTCAGGCAGTGTTGGAGAAGCTGTGCCTCCCAAAGGACTTTACAGCCCTCATCATGCTCCTGTGTTCACTCCCAACACCCCGACTCTGGGTGAATGATGTAATTTTAGATCAGTTCCTGATTGCTAGGGGGACCCGACAAGTATGCCCCCTATCACCTTTACTTTTCATAATAGCCATGGCCCCCGTAGTTTGACACTTGCAGAGTAAACATGCGCAGCAGGGGCTTCGATATAAAGAGGCCACACTGTTGTTTTCCACGTATGCGGATGACACACTGTTTTTCATCTGGCATCCAACCCAAAACCTCCACCCCCTCATTGCAGAAATTACACACTTTGGGACATTTTCAGGATTATACATACATTAGGCAAAATCTGAACTATTCCCACTGACCGAGGCGACTACCCACCAAAGTGGTGTGAGGACTCTGCCAAATACCTGGGTATTATCATACATAAGGAAAAGGACCAGGTCCTTTGTTTGAACTAATGCCCTGCAGTTGGAGAAACTGACTGTACAGATTGAGCGCTGGATAAGACTCCCTCTTTCACTAGCTGGACTCGTGGCCATAATTAAAATGGTAGTTCTCCCTCGGTTTCTACACCTCTTCCTCAATATCCCTATACCACTAACCAATACATTTTTTATTCAACTCCAAAACCTACTCACCTGGCTGATCTGGGCAGGCAAGAGGCCACGAGTCAAATGGGAAACGTTAATCTTGCCCCTGGATAGGAAAGGTCTCAGAGTACCTGATTTTCAAATGTACTATCTCATGGCCCAGGCCCAGCTTACAAAACACTGGTATCATTCAGATGCCAGAATCGTCCATCTGGTACCCGAGATGGACCAAGCCGATACTGCACCTTTATCCCTGCTACCATGTGGGGTCAAACTTGACCCCGAGGATATATAAACGCTGTCTACTACCTGTTGGGTGTTGGGTGTTGAAAAAACGAAACCGTCTGTTGGGGACAGGGCTGCTTTACTCACATCTGCTCCCTTTGTTACAAAACCCCTGGCTCCTGCCTACCATGGACGGGTGGCCCACTGCATGCTCCAAAAATACGAACTAATTACGATTGGCGACCTATTTCCTAATGGCCGTGCCTTGGTGCCCTCATCAGACCCCAGGTTCGCTACAGCAACCCACATGGACCTCTTTGTCTCTCTGATGCATACATGCTGTGCTTCATGCATGCATTCCACCCTACCCCCTGGGCACCAGGTGATTTTACCCTGCTGAGAGCCCTCGTGTCGGATGAGGGGGGGGGCACACACCATATAGAGGCTGTATATCACTCTATATGTCCCTACGACAGGCACATGAAAGACAAGCGCAAGAACGGTGGGAATGAGATTTGCGCCGCCCACTGACTTACAAAGTGTGGTGATACTGTTGTGCGCAAACCAAACTAGTATCATTAAATCATTGCCACAAACTACTTCATTTAAAAATGTTACACCGAGCATACGTCACCCCAGCTAAACTTGTGAGTTTTGATCCCACTAGATCACCTAACTTCCTTAAATGTGGAGGGCCTTCCGCCACTTTAGCTCATATGACATTGTCTTGCCCACCGGTTCAGAAATACTGGAGGGATGTATTCATCCACCTTTCATTGATGACCGAGACAGACCTCAATCCTGATCCCCCTACTGGTGCTGCTGGGATACATGGCCAATGTTCCCCCTTTGACACACAGATACAGAGCAATTGCACTGCTACTCACCAAAAGCGAGGTGGCTCGACACTGGGGCAGCAGTAGACGATCCACTGTAAAGACATGGCTGGCCAATCTTATCTACTGCGACACTGCCAGTGAAGTAACCGCCACCCTAGAACCACCCATATTGTGTCCTAAAGATATCTGGCAGCCTCTAGGGGACTGTCTACTGACACATATCAGGCTCTCAGGACACACATCCTAGCCCTCCACAGTCTCCTGATCAACTGGGTGGATACTCGCCGACCTATGCTAGAACACTGTGCCCCTTTCTACCCCCCCCCCAAAGCCGGCTTCATGGCCTCCTGGCACAAACGAAAGTGCCATTTGCATTGATGTAATGTATGTCTCTCAACTCATTTATACTGCTGAATTATCTACATGTTTATGAACAGTGTTTCGTTCTGTATGTTCTTACTTTGAAATATGCTTAAATAAAGTCTAAAAAAACAAAAAACTATACTCTTTTTTTTTTTTTTTTTTTTTTTTTTTTTTACAAATTCCTTGGTTGAATTTAGTTAAAAATCTTTGTACCAATTTGGGACAACCAGAGTACTTTAACTCTCCTGTTTCATTGAGATCAACTAGTAGAAAAGTTTTGAAGCAGGCATGTCTTTGTTTGAGGACATCAGGTCGAGCACAGAACTTAATAAACCCAGTGTCCTGAGCAATCAAATGATGATGGTGACCTATGATACACAGCCACATCTTAATTTTGTGCAGAATATTAGCCATAGATTTCTTTTAACAAGATATAGGCTGGATGTATTTAACCTTTTGACAAATTTCCCACTGTTAATGTTTGGTCCGTGATGCATGACAAATGCCCTTGTGACAATATGTCACATCAAAGTACAATGCATGTTATTTCATTTTATAATTTTTTTACTGATTTTAGGAAGCATATTATATTACTGGCCTATGTGAATACAAATTTGCTCAATGCCGCCCTGTGTATTTGTTTTTATAGTCACTGCCCACAACCCTGATTTGCTGTGTTATGTCCTCTTATTTTACATCCGTGATCAACCAGCGAAAACTTTTGCACATCTAATCATGTTATATGTTGATGATTTTCACCCCATAGCTTTATTTGCACCCTTTTAGATTGATAATGTGTTTTTGTCTTTTACCTTCTTATGCGTTTTATTTTGTGTACACATGCTGTTATGATTTTAGTTTAATATCGAATAAAACTTATTTGCTTTGACTTAACTATGTTCCATTCAAATGGGACCTTCTGCAGGCCATTGTTTGCATCTTTCAATTGCCCATCTACATCTAAGCACAAGTGCTAGCCCAGTGACCCAAATACTGAGTGCCAGATACTTTCAAGCTTTCTTGTCTAACCCATTCCAAGCCATGAACGCTTCCATCAGCCATTATTTGAAATACCTTTAATTGGCCCACTCCTTGGCAGTAATTTTCTATGTTTTCATTCAGACTAACTCACAGTAGGTATACTTTTGACCGTCACTAGTGAAGCAAACTCCTTTTAATCATCCACAACCGACAAATCAAAGAAAACCTATTGACTAGTCTTTGATTGTCCCTGAGTACCATTATGTCCATGGCCATTTTCTTAAACTCCATCATAAAGTCCAATTGCTAACTGTTATTCGTTTAATCCCTGTCAGCTGTGGACCAGTCATCCCTTTTCTAATTGTCTCAGACAGCCTTTAGAGCAATTCATAGCCTGTCTTATTGCACTGATGAGTTAACAACATCCCACTGGTCATCCTTTTCAATCAAGGATCTACCCTCCTTGATTTTTATCTGTTTGCTTCCAAGGGTTCAACATCACATTGGCCATCTCAAGCTTCAGGTAAAGAGTTCTTACCCAGTCAATTCATTTGGAGGCATGCCCTGCCCTCAGGGAGAAAACTGTCTTCTGCTGTCAATCAGAGTTAAGCAGTTTTCATATCCATTCCTCATGAGCACCCATTTCTTTCAGCCATTACTTTATGCTCACTCTTGGATCATTTGCCTTTTGGACACCTTTGGCTTCACCATAACAGTTAGTTCCTCTATGGCATCATCTGCTTCGGCTCACAGCTCAGTTGTACACTGGTCATCTCCTATGACCCTGAGGACCAAGTCTCCTTGGGTCATCTCATATGCTCTCATAAGATCAACCCAAAGCCCCTCCCTGTTAGCAATCCTTCACACCCAAAATGATGACTGTTCTTTGCTCCTATCCAAATGTCAATATTCCTCTGCCTGTTCTCCAGTTCAGGGATATAGCTCAATATTTTGCAAACCATATACCCAGTTTCAAAGGCTGTTAACCTACCTCTGACCTCAGTTGAGAGGATGGGGCCAGTTTGGCCAATATTTGCACCCACATCGTGGATCTTCTCCCCAAAGAGCATTGTCTGCCTGCTACGGGAGAAACCCCTTTTGAGCCTCTTTTTACTGCTCTGCCTTCAAAACCTTGCCCTAATTGGACATGCTGTTGGCCCCTCTTTTCCCTTCAAACCCACCTTTGGCACTTTTCCGCCTCCAAATCTAGGTTAACCACTTAATGGGAATCCCTCATCCTAACCTCATGCTATATTTTGCGAAATTTGCACACTTTCTCTCCTCGACCTCATTCTGAAGGTCTCCTCTCTTCCTCATTCAGGCATCTATCCAACCTACGCCACTATGCCATTTCCTATTTGAGCTTTTTACTGTGCTTAGGTAGAGAACACTTTCTAGGAGATACCTGTGGCTCATATGCTGAGAAGCCGTATCCAAAAGTATTCCTCTGGCCTTTATTAGAAGGCCACTCAGTGGCTTGGTGGTTAGGGGATAACAGAGGTGTACCATCCATTGGGAGAGGCCATATTGCAATCAGTTGTTAGCCCTTCATTGACCGTTCTTTACTTTACAACCTCCCAAAAAAGAAAATGTTAATATTGAAAATGACGATGTGAACAATGATATAGTCACATATAGGAACAAAATTGCATCAATATTATCGAATTCACCAATCATGAGCTCTCCATCAATCCTGACTCAGAAGTATTTGGTCAAGTAGGCTCTGAGTCCTAGGCCTGAGGTTCCTGATTGACAAGTCACCCGTGGGGTGGCAATTAGCCGGCAGACAAACACGCGAACAGGAAAGTCAAATTAATCCCACAGATAGCTGCAGTGACACTACAGCGGTCCAAGGAAATTGGCCCCAATAAAACATACATAGCCGGAGGGGTGCACACAAAACACCATAAAGTCAGATGCCACATAAAGTTAGGAACACTCAGCCAAGCAGAACATAGCACGCATAGTAACATGTAGTGATCGCATGCCCCTCAGGCCGGACATCTGGACGCGTTACCCACTGGTCCTCATTGTGTCCACACAAGGTGGAGGCCCACCTGCATTTGTTATCAGGGACCTTATTTATGATCCCAAGACAGTAGCCCACATTCTTTTCCTATAAAGGAATGCAGAAATTGTTTTATGGTACCCAGAGAAATGTATAAAACACCACTCAGATTGATTGCACTTCTCAGACCGAGTTTCTGTATCTGTTCTCCCGACCGTAGTGTTTAATTAAGCCAACTGTTGCTGTTTTGCCAAAGACCTCTTGTCTTTTTTTTTTTTTTTTTTTTTAAGCTAAATTCACATTTGAGAAACAAAAGGTAACTTTAGCCATCACCATACTCCAGCTTGAAGCCTAGCCCTTAAATGGGCATGCTGTTCCCGTGCATCTTGCCACTCATGGTGACATTCCGCCTCCTAAACTGACGCACTCTGCTCTTTTCCCTCTGACCAACATGCTCGCCGTTTTCCCCAAATACTCAGTGCTAACATATTCCTCTCACCCAGATGCCTACCCTCTTCCCTCTACCAAAATGGTAATATTCGTCCCTCATTGATTACTCTTGCATCCCACTTCTAACTAATGCTGGTTTCATCTCCCCATCAGCCGTCGTTTTCCCATCTACCAAGTTCCATTATTCAACTGTACCATATTTTTATTAACTCTCACTATTTTGTGAACTTTTAAAAATGTAGTCTCACCTCTCTCTGTTTTTAATGTTTTATTCTGTAACAACCATGTGCGTAGGAGACATGTAAAAAGAACAATTACACCACATATTTTTCAGTACAGGGACAAATCAGTAAGAAAAGTGCAGGATTTCCTAGCCCCCATGCAGATGTGTGCATCAAGCCACCATCATCATATATTAGCATACAGTACATCATTTACATTATATATAGTCATCTCACTCCTGTGTGGCGTGATGTTCTGTACTGTTTCTAGGCCCTTTGGCATTGTCTAACAGGCCCAAGCCGTAATAGTCCATCCCAGGGCCCCAGGGCCCCAGATCCGTCAAAATTTGCGGGGGCACCACCTGCTGCGGTTTGTGACTTACTGAGCCACCATATATAGGTTCATCTCCTGTTTCCACTCGTCGAACGTGAGCACCTCTGCTACCACCAGTGCCTCGCCCTGTCTCTTTTGGCTACCACTAAGCCAAGGGCACTGAATATAGGTTGGGAGTGTGGAGCGTATACATCGTTTGGGATTCCCAATATGACATACTTGGGGTCATTCGGGTGCAAGAGATCCAAACGGGCAATACGTGCTCATATTATCTCGGCCCAATGCACTTGAATTCTCAGATGTCACCCTTTCCAGGTCAGACACCTAACCTCCCCATTCATTTTGGTGACTGTTGATGGCGGTATTGGATAATAAGTATTCTCAAGGGCATATAAAAATTGGGGTAGGGTAATCATTTTAAAAAGTGCTGCCCTTCCTAGCAGCGAGAATGGCAAATCTTTCCATTATTCTGCATCTGTCTAGAAATTGGAGACAGTCCTCCCTAGGTTCTGGTCATGGCGCAACTCTCTGTGGGATGTCACAAAAATTCTAAAGTATTTAAAGCCTCGGCAGCCACTGTTAAATATCTAGGCAAGGATGACCAATCTGCCATGTGCCTCGTGAAAATGTCAGATTTGTCCCAGTTGATCTTGTATCCTGAGTGACTACCACAGTCCTCAAGAACTCTAAAAAGCACTGGGATAGTTGTAGCAGGCTATGTTATTTTTTTTTATATATATATATATATATATATATATATATATATGGATATTATCTGTCTAGAGGGAAATCTTTTCCTCTACATCACCTTTGGGGAAATCGCGATATGGTACTACCACCCAGTTTCAAAATTTGGGCCCAAAAGTAATCAACATTTGTTCCAGAAAAGGCCAATGCACCACATTGAGCGCCTCCTCTACGTCAAAGGATAGAAAGACGTGGGGAGTCTCCCAGTCCTTGACCACCTCCAGCAAGTTTTCCGTGCAGTGCAGTGCAGATTGTGTCTGGTGGCTTGGCCTGGCATAAATCATGACTGGTCTCTATGGATAAGGGGTGTGATCATCTGTAATAGTCGTGTTGCGAGTATTGTGCTAAAATCTTGACTTCTATGTTCAGCAGCAAGATTGGGCAGTACAATTTACACCTTTTCGTGGGTTTTCCCTCCTTAGGTATTACAACAATCTTTGCTTTTCGGAGATGGGTGGGAAGTTCTCCCTTTTTACCCACCTCCAGATAAAGGCTCAATTGGCGGGGTCCCAGAAGATCTACATATTGTTTATAAAATTCAACTGGAATACCATTGGGCCCCGGGGTCTTACCTAACCTGAATTTGGAGATGGCTGCTTGGACTTCACTCAGGGTATGATCTCCCTCAAGGACTTTCTGGAACTCTGCCTCTAGCACAGGGGTAGGGACTTCTCCCAAGTATTGAGTGATCTCAAAGGGCCAACTGAGGTGACGTGCTTCATAGAATGACTTGTAGTATTAAGCAAATGCCCGGACAATCTGTAAATCACTGCTGTGTGTTATCCCCTGGTGATCTATGATAGTCTGATCTATCGAGCTTCCATTTCCTTTTTACTGAGCCAAGAAAGGAGCTTCCCTGCCTCGTCCCCTACCTTGTATAGTGAATGTACCATTGCTAGCATCTGCTTCTTAGCCCCTTATTGTGTCATGTCGCAGTATTCTGTTTGCTTTACCTCAAGCTATCAGAGTATCAGGTGAAGCAACAGATAGTTGCTTCATATGATGGATTTGGCATTCTAGAGTTTTCAATTATGTGAACTCCCTTTTCTTCTTTTTGGGTATTACGTTTTGGGCTCTGTCCCTCAAGGCAGTCTTATAGGCCTCCCAGGGTGTGAAGTTGGAGAACACAGTACCATTGTTTTCAGCAAAATATAGCTCTGTGTCTACCCTAGGGCCCCTGTCCTCCTCTCTATCTTGGAGATCCGAAGTCTGAAACGAAGGGGAGAGTGATCTGACAATCCACTTCCCCAGAGGGTACAAGTGTGCAGTCCAAATGAGAATAAACACCTTGTGCACCAGAAAAGTAGGAGCACTGGCCCTCGTGAGGGTGTATACATCACCATATATCAGTCAGCACAAGGGTGGATATGAATCGAGTCAACCGCTATCCCCTCTGTTGGCATACCAGACCTATTGAATATTGTTTCAATTATATCATTAAAGTCTCCACCTACAGTATCTCAAGGTGTGGAGGCTTCCAGGAGGATATTTACACCCTTAGTCAGGGTGGGACATGTAGTCTAGGAGGGGCATAGACACTTATCAGGGTGACCTCTTTCTGACCACAGGTGCCCTACACTCCTACCTATCTGCCCTAGTGGTCGTTTCAGCTCCCGGTCACCGTGAAGGGGGGGATTTTTCTCAATTAGGATTGCCACTCTCCGGGACCTGGAGGTGTATCCTGCATGTGCCAGTGTAATGCATGGCCCCCTCCCCTGGAACCGGCAGTGCGTTCCGTAACAGTGTTTCTTCTGTAACAGAACTATGTCTGAGTGCAACTGTCTCAGGTATTGTGCCACCAATCCCGCTCTTCATCTTATTCCCCAGGCTATTGATGTTCCAGGTTAGTACTGAAAGGCCAGTGCAATCTGAAGGGCTAGTCAGGACCTTGTGAGAGCATCGTAAAATTGTATGCAAGTGAGATGTGGACTCTTAGTGCTAGTATGCTGCGGTGCCTATGTGTGTCCTCCAAGAACTCCCGCAACCAGAACAAAAACCAAAACAACTAAACTCCGCACCCAGCCACCCATCACTCTCCACCCCCAACATCCGGCTGTCGCCGTTTTACACTTAATCACATTACTTTAGAACAATCGTGGGAAAGGAGATATGGAGAAGTCTATAGTCCACCTCCCAATATCCATTATTCAAACCACAACTAATGAAGAAGGAATACCTTAAAAGCAGAAGGTAAAAAACAACTTTAAGAAAGGTCTCTCAATGCGTTCAGGAGCTCCCTAGGCGTTGTGCCAAAGAGGCATGCTTCCTGCTGTCCGGCGCTCGGCTACAATTGCAACCTCAAGGGCTTTGGCTGCCTCAATTTTATCTTCACGGAATTGAAGGTGCGACATTGCTGTTGTACTTCCCGTGTATAATCGGGGAATATCATGATCTTTGAGTTCTCGTATTGTAGCTCCCCTTTGCGGCAAACCTCTCGAAGGATCATGTCATGATCCAGGAAATTGAGAAATCTCGGAATTGTGGGCTGAGGTGGGGCCCCTGGTGGTGGCTTGCCTCCTAGTGCCCCGTGTGCCCTTTCTATCACAAAGCAGGCAGAGAAGTGGTCCTAGGGGAGAGTGCCTTTCAGCCTGTTGGTCAAGAACATCCCTGTATTAGCCCCCTCCGCCTCTAAAAGTGCCAACAAAGCGAAGGTTATTCCTCCTTGGCCAATTTTCACGTTTTTATGATGGCGAATTACCTCGTTATTCGTGGCGTGGAGTCCCTCTACCTACCCATTCCTTAAGGTCTTGGACTATGTCCTCCACCACCAAGGGTCTGTTTTCCGCCACTGTCACCCTGCTGGAATTGTTACATAAGTCTTTGCGCAGGAGGGAGACTTCTGAACATACCTCTCCTATCTTTCCTTCCAGCGCCTCACGGGATCACGGGATGACTGGCTAGCATGCACTATAGTTGCATTGTGGAGCAACGTGTCTTTCTCTGTGCCTGACTCGGCTGGGGGCCATGACCTTGGTGTACCGATTCATCTTTCCCTGTCTGGGGAGTTTGGAGTATTTACCTTTTTTCCATCGCTATCATCACGCAATGTGCTCGGCCTTGAAAGGAGGAAACCTGCTAAAAGTTGCAGGCAGAAGCTAGAGGGGCCAACACCCTGGGTACCTCACTCCTGCGTACTCGCTGAAGCGTGGGTGCATCAGTGTCTCCGGGAGAAGCTGCGAGAGGGGCAGGCTCATTCCCTGGAGGACGCAGAACAGCTTTCCGTGTAAATGCGCCACTGCAGCGCCATAATCTCCAGGTGTATCTGCCGATTGGGTCCCCACTCACGGATGACGTCAGTGGCGGGAGAAGACCATAGCTGCGGCCCGCCTAGGTCTCGTCAATGAGGCAGAGTTACCAAACTGCACAACCATGCTTTAAACTGAAGCAGTGATGCGGGAATAAAGTCAGTGGCTGTAACACCCAATAAATATATTCTTAAAAATACTAGTGATCCTAGTGTACCGGAGAAAATGTTTTTGTAGGCATTATCCGAGCTTGTATAATGACATCATGCGATGAATTGATGGCTGATAAAATGGAACCAGAAGAGAACTAAGAAATAATGGTGGTGTTAAAGTGGTTTGAAACTTCTGAAGAGAAAAATAATCTGTTTGTTGCTGTGAAGGCTATTAGTCATGATAGTCTTGAGTCATAAAAGCCGAATACGTTCCTGAGGCAGTATTCACACTTGTACTTCCGAAGGCATATTGTTGCAACAACTATTATGATGTAATAATAGTACTGGCTCTAGAAGCAGTGAACACATCCTTGGTTATACGTTTCACCGATGTGTATCAATTCGCGGACAAAATGTGCAGTGTTGAAGTGCCTGGCAATGAGCTGCATTACCGCTAGTAGGCAGTAGGTGGCGCACACACTATGTATGCACACTAGAAAATAAACAAATATTGTTGAAGAGAAACAGATTCACAGTAGTACGATGAAACCTTTCACAATTGATTCCTCACTTGTAAAGATATTACAAGCTCAAAAAGATAACCGATGTTGCATATAGCTGGAGAAATCCACAGAAGTGACTTGTATGTCACACAGCAAACACAGTAACCAGTGGGCTTCAGCAACTCGTCGCCAATGTGGTGGCAGAAAGAAGACAGGAAGATTAATAAGAATCCTTCTTTAATTAGAGCCCAACCCTTTCTGTGGGTAGCTCCACCCCTCTCAACTAAGATTAAAAAAAAATTGTGCCCTAATTGGGCATTCTCCAAAGTCCACGAGGTCACCTGCTGTTATTCTGACTCTGGTATCCTTCCCATGTCACTTTCCTGTATTTCTTTTCTTTCACTCCCAAATGTCCATACTCTGCACTCCAAAATATCTACTGTCTTTCAAAGGTCCCTCCTCTTTTACAAAAAGAACAAGTGATGGACGGAATGCTGAACAATGTCAAACATTCACCCCCAGTACAGAGATCTGAGCCTAAATCCATCGTTTTTTTGCTGCCCATGCCATTCCAGTTTGGACCCAGCCATATGCAAATCAGTCTTTACCCTATTCCCCATGGGAACAGTCCAGCCCGAACTGCCAGGCCAGGTCTTCCCTGGACTGGACACAAACATCCTAGGACTGGTTTCGGGATTTCACCCCTCATCAGCCAGGCTAGCTTGAATCCAGCGGCATGGGAAGCACAGGACCCACGCCTGGGCATACCTTTCCCACTTAGGGCGACAAATGCAAAAAGAACAAGTGATGGACGGAATGCTGAATAATGTCAAACATTCACCCCAGTACAGAGATCTAGGCCTAAATCCATCGTTTTTTACACCAAAGTTCACTCTATCATCATCTTCACCTTCTGATTATCTAGTACTGTTCTGTGTTTACATTTCACTGTACTCCCTTCCTTTTCGTCATGCGATATCATGGATAATTTGTGCTCCTGTTTACCTTGTCACCCCTGCTCCGTTATACTCCTGGTCATTATTTGCTCCTTGCAAGCAATTTTCTTCACCATGTTGGTCAATAATGCTCTGCTCTCCCTCTTATGGTCTTTCCCTCATTTTCCCCCCATGCACCCTTCTCTTCTCTCCCAATTAGTGATGCTCTCCTCTCGTCTTCCCACTATTGGTCATGTCCAGTATTCTTCCACCCATAGGTCCTATGCTGCTCCTTTACACCTCCTTTAGACTTGCTTTGCTCTTCCTCTCCATTCCTCGTTGGTCTGCTCTTCCCATGATTCGTTCATGTCCTCCTCTCCCAGTGGATAGTATTAAACCTACTACATTGGTTGTCCACGTGAACTGCTTTCTCACTCATCATATTAGGCCATTGCCGTTCATTGTTCAGCGTTCTCTGCTGCTCTTCATTATGGCATCTCTTTTCTTCAGCTTGTGGATGTCCCTTTGTCTTCAATATACCACTGACTCCATGTAAAAGTTGAAAGTAAGGGGAGGCAATATGAATCCTTTGGGTACACTGCATGGACAAATGCAGGGGGCTGGTGGTGCTCTACTGAACATTTCACAAACAGACATGGGTAACCCATTAGATATTTTCCAACCTCTTGTTTACCACGATTAAACATCCAGCACTCTTCCCCCACCACCATTGGTCATGCTGTACCAATCCTACTGGTCTTTGTGGGCCCCTTTCAACTAGCCTCCATGTTCTCTTTGATACTATTTACTCTTCAGACACTAACAATCTTTCATTAAGGGCGCCTCACTCTTATGGGAGCCAGGACTCCTTGTTTCTCGACCCTCTTTTATTATATCAATAATAAATATTAGCATATTATTTGCTATGGGTATACTAACAAAATGCCGACCCTGCGTTGAGTAGCAGCCTCAGGGACTGTATGGTGGCTTGCAAAAGCGTATAAAGGTACCTGCACCATGCGGCATCAGATACATTATGAAGTCCTTTGACTCGCAGACTTGAAACATTTTAGTGCCCCTGGCATTTAGGACGCATTTCAACATCACTGTATTGCCCGTAGCTACAGGCCACCTGTTGGAAATGGGTTCTTTGGTTGCCAGACAGGTTACCCCCTGTCCAAACAAGGACCCTCACTCTTATCAGGGTAAATCAGTTAACCCCTGCTCACCCCGTTGGTAGCTTGGCTCGAGCAGGCAGGCTTAACTTCAGAGATAATGTGTTAAGTATTTGTACAAGCACACACAGTAATATAGTGGACCAATACAAAATGACACAACACACGTTTAGAAAAATAGTAAATATTTTATGTAAATAAACCAGACACAATACGACATAAATCCACACTACACAGTTAAAAAAAAAAAAAAAGGAATTTAGCACTTTAAAGCACAAAAATAGTGCCTAGAGGCACAAATAATACAAGCTGGTATTAAGCGGCGTTGTGACTGAGTAGTTTCCTACAATGCGACGCCACTGGTGCCATTTACGGAGTTCGACCCCCAGGTACAGTACCTCAGCAAACAAGTAGAAAAGTAGGGGACCGAGGCGTCGCTGGATCCAATGCGGCGTCGGTTCCAGTGTTACTGGGCTGAATGGCAGAGGTGTCGCGCAGCGGCGTTGGGTCCTTACAGAGTGGTGGAGGTGAAGTGGCATCGGTTACAAAGTTGTTCTCTTGGTTCCAGCAGGTACGAAGTCCAGCGAAACTCATAATGCTGCGGGGCAACCTCGCAAGGTTGCGGTGATGTCACAGGGCCACAGGTGCTGCATTGGCGTTGGATGTCACGGACGTCAGACTTACGACGCTCCGAAGTCAGTGAAGTCGGGCGGGATCAGCGGCTGCAACAACGCAAAGCCTACAGGGTCATCAGGGTCATCACACTTCTGCGACTTACATGGCCTTGTGGCAGGCGACATCGTGGTTCTGGGCAACAGCGTCCTTTATGAAGTTACATGATGTTTTCTTGCATCGTTATTGTATTTCTCCATGAAATCCCGCTCCAGGGACCCAGGAACTGGAATGGCACCCTCTGGCAAGCTTGAGTCCACTGCAGGCAGATTCAGAACTGGGTGGTGAAGCTCTTGCTGTCCCCGAGGCTTCAAAACAGGAGGCAAGCTCTATTCCAAACAGGAATTCAAAACAAAGTCCAGTCTCTGTCTCCTTGCACAGGCAAAAGCAGCAACTGCAGGACAGCCCAGCTCTGCACAGTCACAGGCCAGGGCAGCATTTCTCCTCAGCGCGTCATCTCTTCCCCAGGCAGAGGTTCCTCTTGAATCCTTGAAGTAATCTGATTTGCAGGGGTTTTGGGTCCACTACTTATACCCCTTTCTGCCTTTGAAGTTGGTAAACCTCAAAGCAAAGTCTCTCTTGTTTGAAAGATCCTGCCTTGCCCTGGCCAGGCAAGGCCCCAGACACACACCAGGGGTTTGGAGACTGCATTGTGTGAGGGCAGACACAGCCCTTTCTGGTGTGAGTGACTACTCCCTTCCTCCCTCCCCTCCTTGCACAAATGGGTTATCACGATATGCAGGCTACACCCCAGCTTCCTTCGTGTCACTGTCTAGAGGAGAGGTGCAAACTGCCCAACTGCAAACTGACCTAGACAGGGAATCACCAAACAGGCAGTCACAGAATATTTTAAGCAAGAAATTGCCTACTTCTAAAAGTGGCATTTCATTTTGAAACTCGCAATCCAAAAACCAACTTCACTAAAAGATGTATTTTTAAACTGTGAGCTGAGAGAACCCAAACTCCATATTTCTATCTGCTCTTGAAGGGAATCTGCACTTTAATAATATTTAAAGGCAGCCCCCATGTTAACCTATGAGAGAGATAGGCCTTGCAACAGTGAAAAACGCATTTGGCAGTATTTGACTGTCAGGACATGTAAAACACATCAGTACATGTTCCACCTTTAACATACATAAGAGCGTGCCCATGGGGCTACCTAGGGCCTACCCTACATGTATAAAAAGGGAAGCTTTAGGCCTGGCAAGTGGGTACACTTGCCAAGTCGAATTGGCAGTTTAAATCTGCACACACAGACACTGCAGTGGCAAGTCTGAGCCATTTTTACAGGGCTACTAATGTGGATGGCACAACCAGTGCTGCAAGCCCAATAGTAGCATTTGAATTACAGGCCCTGGGCACCTCTAGTGCACTATTCTTGGGACTTACTAGTGAATCAAATATGTCAATCATCGATCGCCAATTATGCCAACATTTTACGCAGGAGCACCTGCACTTTAGCACTGGTTAGCTGTGGTAAAGTGCCCAGAGTATCAAAAACAGTAAAACAGAGTCCAGCACACATCAGCAACCTGGGAAACCGAGGCAAAAAGTTAGGGGAGACCACGCCAAGCATGCGAAGTCTAACACCACACAACTGTAACTTAAGCCTTTCCCAGCTCAACACAGAGTTAGAAAAGAGTGGATTTTAAAACCGAGAGGCAAACAGCTGATAACTGCAACTTCACTGGCTCTAGGTTTCAGTGTCATGCTTCAGTGCTTCTGGAGGGTCAAACCGGCACCGGGAGCTGAAATGGGATCTGTTGTACATAACAAAAGTGCATCAAAATGTGTTCATGCATGTGAGTGAGGGTGTGTGGCGAAATGTGTGTATCAGTACATTACTCTGTCAGCCTATCTTTGTGTGAATGTGTGAGTAAAGGTGTGTGAGTTACAGAATGAAAGTGCATATCTGTGGTTGAGTCAGATTGAGTGAGAGTAAACCTGCGTTAGAGTGACTAAGTGAGAATGATCGATGCATTTCAACCCCTTGGGTGCCATGGACGTAATGGTTACTTCCTGTGGTGTGGCACTGAGGTGCCACGGATGTAACCATTACGTCCTTGTACTAGCCCTCTGGGGAACCCCGCGCTCCCCCCAAGGGCTGCGCCCCCACCCCCCCAATGGCAGGGCTGGAAGGGGAATCGCTTCCCCTTTCATCCCTGACCCCTCCCCCACCAGCCCTCCAAATGTCGCCTGATGACGTCAGTGCAGAAACGCGCACTGACCTCATCAGAGGCCTACCCCTCCGCCCTGAAAGCAGCGCAGATCGGAAGAGAATGCTTTGAATTTCTCTTCTGATCATGTGATGGGGGCCTGAGAGGCTTCAAAAGGAAGGAAAGGAATTTCCTTCTCTTTGATGTCTCTCAGAGCATTTCAGCAGCCGGCTGCTGAAATGCCCACTAGACACCAGAGATAAATTGTAAAAGGGAAATTGGCATAAGGGAAGCGACCCCTTGGGCAAGGGTTGCTCCCCAGGGAGGCAATTATTTTCAAGGCCTTTTCTGCCCCCCCCGGGGGCAGATCTGCCTATTGTTATTAGGCCTATCTGCCCCCAGGGGGGGCAGAAACCGCTAGGCGCTAGGGCTAATTTTTTTGTTGTTGATTTTGTTTTTCAGACGAGTGGCGTGACCCCTTAGGCAAGGGTTGCTCCCCTGCGGGGCAAATTATATTTAGGTAATTTCTGTCCTCCTTGGTGGCAAATTGGCCTATTTTTATTAGGCCAATCTTCCCCCAAGGGGGTCAGAAACCACTAGGCACCAGGGTTTTTTTTTTTTTTTGCGCCAATTTCATGAAAGGGTAGCGACCCCTTAGGCAAAGGTCGCTCCCCTGGGGCAGGAATTTATTTTAGGCCATTTCTGGCCCCCTAGGTGGCAGATCGGCCTATTTCTATTTGGCCGATCTACCCCCTGGGGGGCAGCAACCACATAGGCACCAGGGATTGGTGTGTGTGTATCTGTGTGGTTTGTTTGTGAGAGTAGCCCCTTGGGCAAGGGTCAATCCCCATGGGGGCACATTACTGTTGGCCATATCTGCCCCCCATCGGGGCAGATCAACCTATTTTTGGAAGGCCCATCTGCCCCCAAGGAGGGCAGAAAGCCCACCAGAGACCAGAGAAGATCTTTTTTTAAAAAAAACAAGGGTGTGGGTAAATAAATTGGGCCAAAGTTGTTCTGTCCACTGGTGGGCAGATGGGGCAATAACCCCCGATTCACTCCCCGGGGGGCAGAAAACCTACTAGATGCCAGGGAATAAAAAAAAAAATAGTGGGGTGGTGGCTACCAACCAGTGTGGGCATGGTTATGCCCCACCCCAACTGAAGGGGGTAACAGTCTTTCAGCTCATTCCCCGCACACTAAAACATCTTATCCCACGGCAGGCAAGAGGACATTTGATTATTTTGTATTTTGGTTTTACATTTGAGCCTTGAGAGCTTGTCTAACTCTCAGAATCGTCCCACATGGAATAGTGAGGGCTGCACTTTTTGGACTTTGGGACGCTGCCATGTAAAAAAATCCACAAGACCTGGGCACATCTGAAAACTAAACTTCTGGGTGAGTCCAGGGTGTTGTGCTTCACATGCACCCGCACCATTTTCTTACCCACAATGCCCTGCAAACCTCCAACTTTGCTGGAAATCACACCATTTTCCCGACATTTTTGTGATGGAACCTTCCAGAATGTGCAGGAGTCCACAAAATTCCTACCACCCAGCATTGTCTCATCTATACCGATAAAAATTCTACCCCACTTGTCAGCCTAATTATTATTATTTTTTTGGATCTGCCCTTTTGGACCCTCTTCGGTCGCCCCTCAATTTTGACATGTTTTTGCCTCTTCCCTATCACAGGCACTTGGCCTACCTACACAAGTGAGATATCATTTTTAGCGGGAGACTAAGGGGAACATTGGGTAGTAGGAACTTTGTCCCGGTGTGGTGATCCCACACAGAAATGTGGGAAAAATGTGATTTTTTTTTTATTTTTTTTTATTTTTTTTATTTTTTTAATATTTCTTTTTTTTTAGCTAAATTTGAGGTTTGCTGAGGATTCTGGGTAAGAAAACACAGTGAGATCCACACAAGTCACACCTCTCTGGACTCCCTCAGGTGTCTAGTTTTCAGGAATGTTTGGGTTTGGTAGGTTTCCCTATATGGCTACTGAGCCCAGGACCAAAAACGCAGTTGCCCTCCACCGCAAAACAGGTAGTTTTTTATTTGATAATTTTGATGTGTCCACATGGTGTTTTGGGGCATTTCCTTTTGCGGGCACTAGGCCTACCGACAGAAGTGAGGTACCTTTTTTATCGGGAGAAAAAGTGTTTTTTTTTTGGGCCAAATTTTGAGGTTTGCAAAGGATTCGGAGTAACAGAACCTGGTGAGAGCCCCACAAGTCACCCTATCCTGGATTCCCCTAGGTGTCTAGTTTAAAAAAAAAAAAAAATGCACAGGTTTGGTAGGTTTCCCTAGGTGCCGGCTGAGCTAGAGGTCAAAATCCACAGCTAGACACTTTGCAAAAAACACATCAGATTTCAATCTAAAAAGGTGATGTGTCCATGTTGCATTTCCTGTCGCGGGCAGTAGGCCTACCCATGCAAGTGAGGTACCATTTTTATCAGGAGACTTGTGGGAACACAGAATAGAAGAACAAGTGTTATTGCCCCTTTATTTTCTCTACATTTTTGCGTTGCAAATGTAAGATAGTGTGTAAAAAAAAAAGACGTCTATTTGAGAAATGCACTGTAATTTGCATGCAAGTATGGGGACCCTGGAATTCAGAGATGTGCAAATAACTACTGATTCTCAACACCTTATATTGTGCCCATTTTGGAAATACAAAGGTTTCCTTGATACCTATTTTTCACTCTTTATATTTCAGCAAATGAATTGCTGCATACCCGGTATAGAATGAAAACCCATTGCAAGGTGCAGCTCATTTATTGGCTCTGGGTACCTAGGGTTCTTGACGAACCCACAAGCCCTATATATCCTGCAACCAAAAGAGTCCAGCAGAGGTATTGCTGTAAAAAATCTGAGATAACAGGAAAAAGTTTCAGAGTGAATCTTGGATAGAAATGGCTGTTTTTTTCACCTTAATTTCAATATTTTTGTTATTTTAGCTGTTATTTTCTGTAGAAAATCTGTTCAGGATCTATACAAATGACCCCTTGCTGAATTCAGAATTTTGTCTACTTTTCAGAAATGTTTAGCCTTCCGGGATCCAGCATTGGTTTCACACCCATTTCTTTTACTAACTGGAAGGAGGCTAAAGACACAAAATATTGTAAAAATGGGGTATGTCCCAGTAAAATGCGAAAATTGTGTTGAAAAATGTGGTTTTCTGATTCAAGTCTGCCTGTTCCTGAAAGCTGGGGAGCTGGTGATTGTAGCACCAAAAACCCTTTGTTGATGCCATTTTCAGGGAAACGACCACAAGCCTTCTTCTACAGCCTTTTTCACATGTTTTTGAAAAAAAATTAAATTTTCGCTGTATTTTGGCTAATTTCTTGGTCTCGTTCAGGGGAGCCCACAAACTCTGGGTACCTCTAAAATCCCTAGAATGTTGGAAAACAAGGACGCAAATTTGCCTTGGGTAGCATATGTGGACACAAAGTTATGAGGGCCTAAGCGCTAGCTGCCCCAAATAGCCCAGAAAAGGCCTGGTACCTGGAGGGGAAAAGGTCTGGCAGCAAAGGGGTTAAAGGTAATATGGTGGGTGGAGGGGGGGCATGGGCGGGGAAGCGCCCAAGAGGGAGTTAATAATAAAATAGAAAAACAGAACTTACCAGGTGCTGCCGTCCGCCTTGTGCTCCTCTTCCTGGCTCCAGCAGTTCCAGACTCCCTGTGCTATCCTTGCGCTGCTTTCATGCTATTAACAAGCATGAGAGCAGTATGGGGATTGGCCTGAGTAGGCTGGTTACTGCTCGCTCAGGCACAGGGAGTCTGTGCTGTTTCTCCAACCCGGCTGTCATACACAGCCAGGTTGGAGAAACCTAACAGTGAATGTCTGTTTATACCGGCCTCAGATGGCCGGCCAAATAGACATGCACAGTTAATTGCACTCCACTGTCCTTTCCCATGGCCCGCCCCAACCCCTACCTGCACAGGCTGGCTCAGCCAGCAGCTGAAAAACAAAAATATAGTAAAATATTGTTTTCTTTTTCAGCTGCTAGCCCTGAGCCAGCCGGGGGGATCGGAGGAGCCACCGCTGGAGAATGAATGAGTGTGAGAAAGTGAGTGATAGTATGCGAGTGAGTGAGTCATGGTGAATGAGAATAACTAAGTAAACGGGAGTACAAATGAATGGGAAGAGACAGTGAATGAGTGAGTGTGCTGTCTTTTCTGTTTTATTGCAGAAGCAGCTAGTCATATTCGTACCCTTCTGCTTGTGTGGTCTGCTCTTCTCTTTTGCACAGCAGCGGTCATAGAAGTAGATTCATCAAATGATTGTGGAGTGTCAGGACACATCTGTCCCTCCTTGATTCTCTGTATTGGTTCGCGTCTTGATGCTGTATGCATTTTGACAGGAATCAGTGTTTCATTAACTGAAGATAGTAACATTGAGCCCTTAGAACTGCTGCAGGTGGAGGAGGCAACGACTGCTGAGGCTTGAGACCTCTTTGCTTGGTGTTTTTTTCACCCAGGGTCGTGGTTGGAGCTGGACTACAGTAAGCCAATAAAGGATTTTTTTTTTTTATTGTTAATTGGTTTCATAACAAATGTTCTTGGGAGAAGGGGAAACAGATATCACCAATGTTTTATTGATACAACGAGTAACTGTTCTATAAACTTGCATATTGAAGGCATTGCTTTATTGTTTTAGGCCTGTCGTACTTCACAGTTTTCACAAGAATTTTTGTGCAAGCGTAGTTGGGTGTCACAATGCTCATTTTAAAAGCCAAAAAAACGTAGTCACTAACGTGCCTTAAGGCCTGAAAGGGGTCATGTAATAGGAGATTTCAAAGATATCAAGTCTCCTTTCACCTGGTGTTAAAAATCATCACACCTTTACCTCGGTAACAAGCCTATTCTCAAGTAGTGGATTTAACCCAGAATTTTGTCTCCAAACTTTTAAAATCCTTTAAGCCCAATCTGGAGCTGCAAATTGTAAGGCTATTCTGATGGATCGTTCAATTATATTATCAGAAAAACTCTTTCCAGAAATGTCTGGTCAGTAGGCTATAGTGGTCGATTAATCCCAGATAGCTATTTCTTTTTCACCTTATCTTAATATTTTGCTTTGTAGAGCTTCGTCTCAATTAGTTAAAGAACTGGTTAGTAATTTTATCCAATCGCCAAACTCCTCAGTTCATCCTAAAAGTTTAGTTCTCCAAGAGGTTGCTATGAGAAAATAATCTTATCCTTTCTCTGGAATAGGCCTGAGTATGACCTCTTTATCAACAACATCTATGCTCATCTATAATACATTAACTTGTATCTGAGCTCCTTACTACTGTGTTCTTCTATTCCAGTAAAGAACCCCCGTAGGCTAATGACAAGAGTAGATGAAAACTTTATCGTGCATCTATCTTAGGTGCAATAACAACTTCTCAAAGGGAAGGATCTTGAAATAATTGGGGATAAACTCTGTTTCCATAATAGCATGTAAAATAGATTAGAGCGAACTCGGCCAAGGCCATTAGGGAGCTTAACATGAGCACCAAATTGTATTGCATTGATCAGATTTATTTGTTAATGTCAAGATTAAATCATTTGACCAGAGTCACTGGATGTTGAAATGAGGCTGGTACTCGAACCTGGTTGCCCAGTCCCAAAGTCAGCAGCACTGGCCACTGGGCCACCACTCTGTTAAACAAAACCCAAAGAGCATTTGGAGTGAACACACATTACTAACACCAACTTCCACTGTTTGATTATTTTATCCATCTGATGTCCCCCCCGCATATTTAATACTGCGACTACCTCCTGGAACACATTTACGTTTGCTCTGGTGGCTGCATTGCAAACATCTGAACCAGGAGACCTTCGAACTGATGTTGTCAGTTCTACTTGAGCAAATTGTGTGACTCTTGGGGGGATAGTTGGTGTCTCTTGCTGCTCCCTGCTCCATGCCAAAACCTAACTGTTATTTACTGGGAGCAGGTAAGTGAAACGTTAAAATCAACCTGTTCCGGATGAGGACGGGACTCCAATGTTGAACTCCAGTAGGTCCATGTGAAACTTCCATAAGAGCAATCCCATTTAACCGTTCCTTTAGCCCACTTGGGATGCAGATGCGGGCATACAGAGGTGGGACAAGTCTGGAAATATTCGCTTCACAATGTAACTTGTCTCTTCTGTAAGCACGTTAAAATGTCGGGGTTTTATTGCCTGTTTAAGGGTACTCCATACTCCACACAGAAGTCTCTGTTAGTTTGCTGGACTCTATCTTAGGGATGTTATGGGAAGTTTTCCCGTTCAGCCATTTAGGAACAGGAAGGCCGTTGGATGACATTGTCTCTGTGAAGTGGTAAATGTTGCTGATGGTATGGGGTGCTGTACACAGCACAGGTAGCAGAGCAGAAAATAGACTGGAGTTCATCTCTCGGCCACCAACAGTCTCTCTGTCCCATAGCGTTGGTGCATAAAACATTGTGTAGCAGGTACACACAACTCTATTGCAGTATTTAGCGCTAGAGCTGTGAGGCATCAAGCGACGATGGGCTGAATGGGCCGCGGGACGGAGGGAGGAAGCCAGGCGGGCACTGGATTGGAAGGCAGTGAAGGACGGAAGAGGGGCGCGCAAGGAAGCAACACTCACCAGTGCAAGTAGCTAGACAACTGAGGAAGAAATATAAGAGGTTGGGAATCGAAGAAAGCTGCAATGGGGAACGGATCAGGGAGGAGAGGGGAAGAGGAAGGAAGCGATGATCAGTACCCCACAACAGAACACACTGGCCCACATTTATGGGATGTTGGCGCAGGGCAGCGCAGCAATTCACCTTACTGCGCTTCCCTGCAAAAACTCTTGTTTGTGAAGAGATCATATTTAAAATAAAATCTATTTGGTGTCACCCAGAAACCCTTGGCGAGAAACATCCCCATAATTTAGTTACCCATTTATACTTTTATATGTTTTGTATGGCTCTCACTTAGAGCCACTAGTGTGAACACCAGACTCTAAATCTCTGTGATGTAGCAACAGTGGGTAGGAAAGGTTGTTGCCCACTATTGCAACGTCCTAAAGGACTTCTAGACTGCTGTGGCAGGGTTCTCTGAGGGCCCGTCAGTGCAGTACTGTCCTCTGATGGAAGGCAAATGGCACACCTTTGAGAGAGTAGAAGGGAAGATAGCACAGATGGTGGTGGGCTGGGTGGATGTAGGCCAGTTATTTTATATATATATATATATATGAAAAACAAAAGAAATGATTGCCATGCACTAAGAAGAAGACTGCATAGTCGAAACGCGTTGTTCTTTTTCTTTTTGCACCGAATAAACCACTTAAATTTATTCTGTGGCTGAGCGAAGTGCGTGGCAATCATTTCTTTTGTTTTTCATATATTTCGAGAGTTCAGCCAACTCTCCTGCCTTGCACCAGCTGCTAGTGCGCGTCGAAATTCTTGGCTCGCTTTGTTCGGAAATATATATATATATATATATATATATATATATATATATATATATCCAACACACAAGTAGACATGGCACTCCTGGAGTCTGTAAAATAAAGTGTCATTTATTTCTTAAGAAAGCATCGGATCTCGCAGACCTCACAACGCGTTTCGACATTACGTCTTTATCAAGTGATTTCATCTGTCCCCCAGAATCTTTCCTCACGTCAGGTTTTATAGACCGCATTCCGAAGTAATTAGTTAAAACTCATATCAGATGGTGAGGGAACCTTCCCCCTTCGTTAAGGCACGTTATTTCAAAAATATTCACACTTGCCAGTGCCACACCAATAATCCACATTTCGTAGTTGCAAAAAAACAAACATATCGTTTTTTTCAACACAGACTTAATCTGCTGCTGTTAATGGCCACCTTGATAACAAATCACGCCAATTAATATCCAAAAAGTCACTCCATACAGAGGCCTTATTCAATTGCCATTCATATATTCCATATGTTGCATTGTGGGTCTGGAAGGCCATAAATAATTGCAACATGGCAAGTCTCCGTAAAATGTTAATTTCAAGTGTTTATATTAATATGCTAATCCACAGAATTATTTGTAACGTTGTGTTGAATCATTGCATTTCATTCTACCACATCCGATAGCAATCCCAAATTCTGTCCTAAAGGCCCACATGTTCCATAACAATTACCGTGCCAAAGAGTGTTCCACTTCGATAGTTCATATGTAATTAACGGCTCCGTCCACTCCTGACTCCAAGGCTTTCCAAAAATCAGATTAATGCAATCAGACCCCAGACCCTATTGATTCAGGGCCGCATCAGCAAATTCAAACTGTGTAAGGCACTACTCACGAATTCAGTATAGGAGGTGCCCCATTCATTTCTGGTTAGCTCAAGGCGTATTAGAAGTCAGAATCTCCAGTTCTTCTAGTGTACTGTACACACGCAGGAGATCTGTATCTCCTCGCTTCCACGATGAAAGCACATTTCCAATGACGGGCGCAGTCGCTTTTTTGACAATTAAATCCACGACACCTGGTCTGCAAGCAAACGCACCTTTCTGCCGGTACACACGTTAGGGCAGAGACCAGCAACCCTCATATATCCAACACACAAGTAGACGTGGTGTTTCAAAGAAACCGTGCTTACTCCTAGAGCCTTGAAAAAGTCTCCTGTTGTGACGAAACATGTGTTGGCTTCCCTATGGAACAATGTTCATCCAATTGAATACGATGGCTGTGGTTATGGAATGATGATCATTCGATGGACTTATGTCGATGTCTTCTAATAAAAGAACCTACCGTAACAACTTAACTGAAGAACTTATTTATCTACAAACTCCTTTGAGTGCTGCGGTGTCTGTAACCAATATATATATTTGGGACATGGAGTTGAAGTTGTGTTATGTATGGCTCCCTATTATGTCTCTGCCTCTGCAAAACTCTTGAAAACTAAAACAGATGATTTTGAGAGTCCTATATTGCATGAAATTATACATGAATAAAAAGTGGGCAACAAATGTTTTCTGGAGGTTTAGAATGACATAGACAACTCGAGCTACGCCGTTGTCTATTTGATGTCATTCAGAAACCCTCATTGAAAAATATCCCTATTATTCACTATTTCATATGTTTAATTCTATATATTATTAATGTCTGTTTTTTATTTTACAGTTTCCAGAATTCGATGAACTGTACTGCAAATACTGCTTTGTATATGGCCTTGACTGGGCACCCACAACGGTAACTTACTATGAAACTTATAAAATGTTAACTAGTAAAGATAATTAGTTGCATTCATTGTGTGTTTTGCAGTCTCAAAGACATTTTCAAATTGACTTACCCTCCACCAATTCTGGATTTCTTTTCTAAAAGTCTTGAATGCTCCGAATATTTCTAACTCCAGTATTAACTCTATACTTTTTTTGTATTCTTTTCAAATTTAATGACGACTTGTAATAAAGATATATTAAACTGAGTCAGTTAGAGCTCTGCTTCTGTTTCTACTTGCTCTAGCTCTTTGAAGAGGCAGGGCTATCTCCTAACTCCTCCATATAATGAGGACACAAGCACGGACGTGCCAGGTGGTAGTAAGCCGTCCATTAATTTTGTTATTTTAAATTTAGCGCAGTTTTTACTTTTCTGTAGCATTTGTTAACTTAGGTGGCTCAAACTTTGTGCTGTAATAGCATTATTGTTTTCTATTTGTACTATTCATGCTTCTGTTAGTGCACACATCACTTTATTGGGGGGCTGAGATACATTGTTTTTCAATCTTGCAAGCAGACTCTTCATGGCGGAATAACTGAGTCAGTTAGAGCGCCTCTTCCACCCGCTTTAGGTCTTTGAAGGGGCAAGACTTTTCTCCTACCTTGCCCATATAATGAGGATATAGGTGCAGATGTGCAGGGGTCACTCTCAGGGGGCACGATGTTGGCACGTCAAAGGCAAACCCATCTGCGCCAGGCCTGCTCCAACGCCAGTCATGTTGCCCATTTACCTTCTGTCCCGGTAATGTTGATATCTTACAATAAAGAGGCCCTTTTAGAAAGGCAGCCACCCAGGTGTTCACATTCTCCTGTTTGGACCCTTATTTCGGGCTATTCTTTTCCTGCCCCTCCCCAATCTCCATAAGTAGCATAGACCTAAACCTTGACCATTCCTTAAACCCTGACAGTTCTCTAAACCCCAATTCTGAGTAGCCTAAAAATATCTTTTTAAAGCATGCTTGATCAACAAAAGATGCCTCTCTAAAATTAAAGTTGAGATCTGGGGCATCCTACAGGATAATTACTGGGATATTGTTTTTCTTTCCGAAACCTGGCTCAATCCCTGCTGAGAACCCAATCTTTCCTCGTTAGTCCTAATGGCTACTCTGTCTCCCACTTAGAGTAGGCAAAATGGGGAGGGGGATAACCATTATTTATTGGCCCACTTTCCTCTGCGCTAGTCAGCCCCGGGATTTAGCACAAAGTGCAGAGGCCCTTTCATTCCCTATTAAAGTTTGAGACATCTTCGCCTTTTCTGTGACACCTTTCCCCCCAATCCTGACACTAAGTTGGGTGGTTTATTGTCCACAGCAATCATGCCCCTTTGTCTTCAAAATGAGATCTTTGTGGTATTAGGTCACCACAATCTACATGTTGATGATCACAGATGTAAGGCTGCAAAAAAGCTTACTTAAACTGAGTTAAACATCCTACTCATTGTGGGGACGCACACACTCAATTTTTTCTAACATGTCCATTATAGGAGTTGGTCCTGTAGTCTCTCTAGCTTGGGTTGACCACTTTCTAGTTCACTTCACTTTAGAGATACCTATCCCTTCCCTATCCCTCGGGCCCCTAAACAGCTGAAGTCATCTCCTTATCACCTGTGGTGCTCTATGAATTACTTCATTTTAAACATGGTATGCTCACGAATGGTGGTTAACTGACTTGTAGACATTAAGTCAGCTGCATCTCCCTTTAATTTTAATCTCAGGCCACTCTTGACGATATAATACCTCTGAGATTAATTAAAAACCAAAGGTCTTCTACCTCTGTGCTCTAGTTCTCTGCTTCACTTAAAGTTGAAAAGCAAGAGTGTAAAGCTCTATAGAAGAAATGGTAATGCAACTTCCTGGAGGAAGACAAACTTGGTTATAAAATTGCTATCAACAGTTCAGGAAAAAAAATGAAAAAAAGAAAAAGCTTTTCTATTCACAGAACAAATTAACGAAGCAGAAATCAAGGAGTTGACAATTTTAAAAAGTATGCAAGGATGATAAGTCCTTCGGTACAAAAACATTTACTCCTGCTTCACAGGAACTCGCTGACAACCTATCAGATTAGTTTCACAACAGGGTGTTTAGTATTTATTCAAAATTCTCAAATACCAAAGATACTGGGCCAGCCACTCCTGGACCAACCTTCCAAAAGCTGAACAGTCAAATGTCCACCTTTGTAAAGATCTACTTAAAAAACTCAAAGAGCCATATCTTAAAAGCTCATTCTGCCTCAAAGCTGGACCTCTGCCTGCCTCGCATTCTGAGAATGGCTTCTCAGTCCTTGAATCCACAGATTAACACTCTCTTTAACCTTCCCCTTGAACCTGGTTCAGTGCCTGCATGTGGGAAGGAGGTTTTGATCCTTCCACTCTTAAAAACAAAAAACAAAATGAAAACCCAATTTGGACCCCTCATGCCCTGCCACCTATATACCGATCTTACTAACATGTTCCCACAAGCAGGAAGAAGTATCTGTAGTTAATCACAAGATTACTGATTTTATTGAGGCAAATAATGTTCTACATCCCTCGCAATTTGGTTTTGATCTGGATTCATTACAGAGACGACACTGCTAGAAGTGACTGAGTTTATTCAATCCTGCCTCGACTTGGGCACAGCTACCATTGTAATTTTGTTAGACTTATCGGCGGCTTTCAACTTGGTGATGCATGACATTCTCTTGCTTCGATTGGAAAAAGTAGGAATTGCCAACACCATGTGGAAATTAAATGAATCCTTTCTTTCCAACTGCAAGAAAACAGTCCCCCTTCCCCATTTACATCGGGTATTGAGAGGTCATCCGTGGAGTACCAGAGGGATCACCCTTGAGCCCGTGTCTATTTAATATCTATTTGCCTCCCCTTGTCAGTATGGAATGGGGTTTCATTGTGGTGTCTTGTGCCAATGACACCCGGTTGATGTTTGTCTTTAAACACCTTGACACGTAGGTCTTGGACAATTCTCAGGGTTGTTTATCTGCAGTTGCAGATTGGATGCACAAAAGATTTCTTTGTTTAAACTCTTAAAAATCAGAAATTTTGATATTTGGCTCCCCTTCCATATTAGATCTGACCTATCTGTGGCCTTCTGAAATTGAACTCGAAAATGTTTGGGGTCAAGGTAGGCAATGCCCTTTCATTTAAGCCTTTGGTTATCACTATTGCAGGAGTCTGTTTCTCATGTTGAAAACTTTAAGATCGACTCTCAAATTCCTGCCAAAACATACCCGGAAGGTAATTGTTCATACATTGATCACGTCTAGACTTGATTACGCCAACGTGTTGCTTTTGGAATCTCCACTAGCATTGTTCAACAGATTTCAACTGGTTCAAAATGAGGCAGCCAGACAGATGCTGAACATTCTTAAAAGGCAATCTGTTTTAGTTGGCATAAAAAGCCTCTACTGGCTTCCCGTCAAGAAAAGAATATTTAAAGCCCTGAAAATAACATTTAAGGCCACTCAGTTGAAAGGACCGTCGTATATCCGTGACAAAATCAATAGGTACCTCCCTCGCAGGCTCAGTTAACCACCACTTGCTTGGCATTCCCAAGATTAAAAAAACAGAGCAAGAGGGTTCTTCTTTCCTTTCTTGCCCCCAAATCTCTGGAATCCTCTACTCGATCATATTAGATGCGCCACATCAGAGACTTCCTTCAAGAGACTTCTGAAGACCCTTCTTTCCTGATCGCTCCTCGGTTTAATTCTCCTTGCTGCGAGTTGCCACTCAGCGCTTAGACACTCAGTTTTGGAGCAGCTGTTAAAGCTTTGTAAATTGATTTAATTCATTCATTCAAAGATGTGTGAATGCGGAGTACATGGAAACCACATTGTTTTTCTACAACTGAATTCTTAAAAAACAAAAAAAGAAAAAGAGCAGGGGAATATGCAGCAGCACAGTATAAACAAAAAGTCAACTAAAGCACTAGTCTTAGTATCTCATTAACAGTTGCAGTGGTCTATAAACAGAAAACCAATGTAATCATAGTTAGCAAGTTTGCTGTAATGCATGGATTTGCATTTCTGAATGCTGGAACATGTTAAGAGATCTAGAGTGCCGTCATGTGTTAAGGGTGCTGAGGGTTTTTTCCATGTTAATGTAATACCAGCCAGCCTCGGAGTTCTCTGACTAAGGGCCTGATTACGATATTGGTTGATAGAATACTGTGCTTCAAACATGACAGATATTCTGCCCTTCATAATACGATCTCCATAGGATATAATGGAATCGTAATATGGCTGGCATGATATTCGTCATGTTTGTGATGGAGTAAATCCGTTTGATCGTAATGAGGCCCTAAGTGTTTATGAAGGAGCCCATCTCACTCAGTTGATGATTTTATCTGAATGACTCTTGCACTATAGTACATAGAATTCAGACTGATGCCATTGTGGCACCCATTTGAGGTGATCTGTGTAATTGGAACATAGAGCTCCATGGGCCTAGCATGGCAGTTTCTTATTTGGGAATTGTGCCAATGAACTTGCATGTATGTGTTTGACAGTGCCCTAACTTTCCCAACAATGACTTCACTTCCAGTATCTGAGGTTCAAATATGAAATAGAGTATGGTTGATTGTGAATGCCCATGATTATGCTGTACCTGATAGATGTTGTATTCTAAGGACAAGTAAAATAAACAATGTTAACATATTTGTAGAACTAAAATGCTGTTCTAAGAGGGCTGGATTTACCCCTCTGCTCTCTTAGGATTTGGCATCTCTTGGTGCACCCCGTTGTCTCTTGCCCAGTTAACTTAGTTACTTTGCCAGTTTTGGCACCATCTGTTTACTTGAAACCCAGCCGAGGCATCCAGGCATTTTCCTTTTTTTCAATTCGGGTTTTGTGGTAACTCGTAGTTGCTAGCCCCACCATGTTTGAGGTTGTACATGTTGTGCACCATTTGTTACCTGGTGGCTAGCCTTCCTTAATATGCAAACTGCAACATGGAGAACTATGCTGAGAGTGCAAAATGGCAACCAGCGGTGTAGATAAATGTATCACGTGTTGGAATACAGAACAGTTTCGAATGTGCTCAAACGAGAGCCTGTTGAATATTCACAATGCCGACCTTTGCTAATGTGTTGCCCCCTCATCAATGCGACCGTTGGGATGCATTGTTCGCCAGAGTATTCGACAAAATGATGTAATAATGTCTTGCCTTTCCTGTGAAAAGAAATTACTAGAAAATCCGAGAATGGTTTCCAGGAATTGTGTTCGGATTTGAAAGGGGCTAATAACCCGAAGCGGAGTATTACATTACAACATTTCCAATTCCGTTTCAAGAGGACCTGTCTATTATATTGTTCCTGTGAAGTGGTGGCTAGCTGAGTAGTGGCAAACTCCTAATTGTCTATGCTTTTCTGGTGGAGACACATTTCTAGCAAGCTCTCTTCTAAAACTCCCCGGGGGCAACATGTAGTGAAAGGGTTGCATATTAATATATAACAAAGACATATCTTCAGTGTACGCTCTTGAATTCTAAGAAAACGCTATTCCTTAGTTTTGCATGGTTACAAAGCATGGTCACTTTTCTTTTACTCTCATATATGGTGCTTGAGCATTGGAATTTGGCATTAAAGGTGTAACTCCTTTAAAAGATAGAAAGTGTCCCCCTTTCCTTCCCCCCTCCCATCCTAGTTTTCGTCATCATTCCATGTTAGAGGTTTCTGATCTCATCTTGTGTATGTTTGTGCAGTGTATGGATGGGTGAAAGTTGCCAAATGAATGTAATCCATGTTTTGTCTTTGATCCAGGAGGTTCTCCCTGGACTCCTAGTATTTGCTGCTGGCATGCCACTGTTCTTCAGTGTTAGAAATTGGGTATATAGTTGGCAGTGGTATGTACCCTGTCCAAGTGGAGGCCACACTCCTAGTAAGGGTAGGTCAGTTACACTCCCAAAATTAACTTGTTCTCACCCCCTGTTAGCTTGACAGAGAGCAGTCAGGCTTAATGTAAGAGGAAATGTTTAAAGTATTTGTGCAAAACTTAATTACAGTAACATTGTGAAAGACACCACAAAAAGACCCAGCACTAGGTTAGAAAAGTAGAAAATATTTATCTGATTAAAACAAGACAAAAATCACAGAAATCCAATAAGCCAATCAAAGGTTATGCCGATGTGAATAAGTTAGATTAGCAAGCAGGATGGGTCTGACCAATAAGAGTTTGGTAAATAATGCGGATGAGCCTACTATCAATACTTCCCACAATGACAGAGGAGGGTTTCTAATCCCAAAAGTGTCCCAAATAGTGCGAGCGCATAGTATGGCGTTCGTCCTCATGCGATTGAAGAGTGGGGAAAGGTGTTGTGATCAAGCCTTAAGATAAAGGAAAACATGCTGCGATCCCTTTATAAAGTTACGGTAGTGCTCACCAGTGCTCTGGGACTTCGAGATGCTGGGTGCTGTAACAGTCTACAGCTGTCCTTGACACCTTGGGGGACTGGGAGCAGTTTCCTGAACAATCTGGTGGGTCTGGAGCTGAAGGTGAGTGCCGCTGCTTGGGTCCTTGGGGTGATCTCCGCTGCGGGTCCCGTGTCATTTCAGGTGGAGTGAGCCGAGGTTCCTTTTTCAGCCACAGCAAACTTCGCACTTAAACCTTACACTGGCGGCCAGGGAGCCAGGTCTCAAAATGGCTGTCAGGTAGGGCAGGCCCGAGGCACGGCATCGCTGGGAGATCCCAGGCCCTCAGAGCATAACGGCAGAGAGCACCCAGCGGCCTGAGGCAGAGGTCCAGTGGGTTGCCGCTCTGCTGCCAGTTGGCTCCAATCTTTGGCTCTGGGAGGCGGGGTATGGCACGGTCGTTGGAATTGACTTTTGGCGGTTCTAGGGAAACAAGAAGATGTTGCGGGCGGGGTCAATCCTTCCTCACCTCGAGAGGCAGCAGGCCAACGCACAAAGTACAATACTAGGGTGCAGACCCTCTTGATAGCATGGTAAGTAGTGCGCAGCAGGCTATCATAGCATAGCAAAAGGCTAAGTTGCTGTTGGCTCCTGGCAGCATAGATCTTCGTAGTTGCAGAGTCTCCCCAGGGCTCCATGTGAAAACAGTTTTTTGGGATTTGAGGTCCACTATTTATACTTTGATGCCCAGGTTCTGAAAGGTTGGAGAAACTACTAGACCTTCCTTTGAAGTCCCCAATGTCCCTTCCCTGCCTTCCCCCGCTCTATACAGTCAACAGGGGGATATGTAACTCTTTGTGTCACGAGAGGCACAGCCCTATTGAGAAGTAAGTGTCCGCTCCTCCCTCCCATCTAGCCCAGGAAGTCCCATCAGCCTGGTGATGGGCTATCAGTAAGCAAATGCCACACCCAAGCTCCCTTAGTGTGCGACTTTCTAGTGGGAATGCACAAACCCCAGCTGCCATCTACCCCAGACATGTATTCAGCAACAGGCAGAGGCACACATTGTTAAAGTAGGGAAATGCCAACTTTCTGATAGTGGCATTTTCAGAAGTGCAATTTAAAATCCGACTTCACTTATGTAGTGATTTTACATTGTGAGTCCAGGGAGTCAAACTTCGTATGCCTATTTCTTTCCAATTGGAAATTAAACTAAAAGATGTTTTAAGGTAATCCCAATGCTATCCTACGGTTGAGGTACCAACTGCAATAATGAATGTAAGAGATTTTCACTGTCTGGACATGTTAAACTTAAAAGTGCATGTCCAACATTTTAAATACACTGCACCCTGCCCATGGGGATGGCTGGGGCTTACCTTACGGTTGGATTACATGTAGTAAAAAGGAAGGTTTGGGCCTGGTAAGTGGGTACACTTGCTGGGTCGAAATGGCAGTGTAAGAACAGCACACACAGGCTCTGCAGTGGCTGCCTGAGACATGATTGAAAGGCTACGGAAGTGAGTGGCACAATCAGTGCTGCAGGCCCACTAGTAGTATTTAATTTACAGACCCTGAGCACATATAGTGCATTTTGCTAGAGGCTTACAAGGAAATCAAATATGCCAGTTGTGGAGAAGGCAATGTGACCATCTGCACTCTAGCAATAGTCAGCAATATTAAAGTATACAGATTCCAAAAGGCCAGTAAAAATAAATCAGAAAACCAGGATGTCTGCGGGCAGAAAAGCAGGGGGGGGGGGGGGCCACGCCAAGAATGCCAGGTCTAACACTAAGCATAGTAGTTCCTCTTCAGAACTGCACGGGGAATTCAAAGACTCCCTAAAGCTGTGTTTCTGTGGCACGTGCCAGGCAACAATTTTTTCTCAGTGAAACAAAGAGATTCTACTGCTGTTTTCCATCACTAAAATGGATTGTAATGCATTAGAAAAATAAATATATAAGAAGAATACTGTGCAAAAATTGCATCCTCCTCACAGTGGTACACGAGAAAGAAAAAAAAAAAGGTTTAGGGAGGACTGTGAGGAAGAGAGAAAATCGGAGATGAACAAAAAGGACAGAGAGTAAAGGTGAGAGAGAAGAGTATGGAACCTAACCTGTATGTTGGCCACTGTTGGATAGCTATTTTAGCCATATATTATATACGCTAATTTAGCTAACTAGGCCTGCAGCTGTGCACTTTCACCTAGACACATATTATTCAGCATTGCTTTGTTTCTCTAGCAATAGCCGTTTTGTTTGCTGTAGTGCTGTTTTATTTTTCTCTATCACATTGTCCTTTCGCCTAGGAAAGCATTACGTTCTTAGTAGGCACTGTGCTTTCTCCAAGGCTACAGTCACATAGGATTTGCGACAAACATCGTATGCTGTGTCTCCAACATTAACAGAAAAAACACACTCATACGTGGGGACCATTTCTTAGAATGTCAGCTGTTTTATTATAAAAACACTCCTACGTCCCAAACACGTTAGAGGGAGATTCCAGCCAGATGACTACGACTGTATGCTGAGTGCTGATTGCTTCACTACAGCTGCTTGCTTATGCGGCCGAACCCCTGAACTACATTGGGAGGGTGTCTCTCTAGACTACAGGCTTCCATCTCCAGGTATGAGGGATGATGTTTTCCCAGGGGGAAACCTGAAGGGCGGATTAGGCTTATTATGCTGTGCTCACACATAGCGTAGGCAGGAGGATTATAGATCACTCCTATTTTGACAGTACGGTAGGTCTGTTTTTGTGTTTTACTCTTTTAGTCACATGCTTGCTTTTATTGTGCTTTATCTTCCTAGTTATTGCTATCCATGCTGTTTTATCCAAGATGCAGTTTTTTTCAATAAATCCTTATTGAACTATATTCTGCCTCTGTTGTCTTTACCCATGTGGGACTTTGGTAACTGAGAGAAAGGGATGAGATCTGATTTACCACGATTCCCCCGAGGAGTCTTTCTTGTCATGAGCCCGGTTGCCACAATCATCTTGGCCAGAGATGAGGCACTTCTAGTTAGCTGGAAAACCCAGATTAGGCCAACAGGTGTCACCTGGTGTGGCATCGTATTCAGTGCCTATAACCCATGTGATTCTGCCGCCCAAATCCAGTAGCCTCATTAGCATAGTGAAAACCTATGCGACATGGCGCCGCCAACGTTTGGTCAGGCACTAATATTCGTATCCTCCTAAGTATCTCTATCTCACTAAAGGCTAAAGACACCTCAATACTATATACGGAAATGTCCATGGTATTGAGGATTTCTTCCTCAGCTAAGTATGTAGGACCTATCTTGAGCTGTAGGGTGTAGAAGCTTGAATCTTGAAAGGACCGATCCCCAGTTGGTATGCTTATCTCTGAACAAATAAATACCATTAATATGACGAACCCACAATGGGTAGCAATTGCAGTAAATATGAGTCCTCACCTTACTGCACATTTATTGGCAAATGCGCTAACGGCCCGGGGGGGGGTGGGGGCAGTTACATTTGTTGTTGAGGCACATCCAGCCTACAGAACAGAATTATTTTATTCTTGGGTCACTTTTCCAGAAGCAGATGGGAAAACAAATACATTTCATTTCTATACACCTGCAAAAGCACCTGCACAATACAGAGCTTATGCATATTTAGAAATACATTTATCTTATCAAGACCATAATAACTGGATTGATAGCGCCCTACCACATACCATACTACATGTTAGGTTAGGTCCTCTGAGCAATGATGGACCGACCTGGCCTTTGTTGGCCACATATACACTACAACCTGATGCAGCAAACTTAGCGGTAGCTGAGGTCCGCCGCTTATATATAGAGCTTACAACAATATACAGACTATTAATACAGTTTGTTATACAAACATTGAATATAAACCCAGCACATGCTGCCCAGTGCAACCACATACAGTAACGCTAGGCATTAACCCTGCTACTTTGCATTTGATCATGGGTATGGCACCGCCAAGCAGGAAGAAATTCCTTTTTGGCTAGCTCAATAAATAAATGTGCTGTAAGCAGTTTTTCCCCCCATTCTGGACCTCGGGATAAACAAAGAATTCTCACAATGTGCTTGCCATCCGGGATGGCTCCCACAATTGATAACTGCAATACATGGGGCATGGTATTTGCAATGCTATATACTACCGCACACGGTACACCAACACTTGCCAATTTTCCGGAGGTGTTAAAACAAATTCAAGGCAAATACGGAGGTGCCCCAGCCCTGGTTTTGGGGATGCAATTAATGGGTAATTTCACCAGTGTGTCTTCAGTCATATTAAGTAACCTTAAAGGGGAAGCAGTAGCACTAGCAGTGCGCATGCGGGTCCGGGATGTTCCTGCACAGGATCAAGAACATGAGCTGCCCAAGGTTATCGCTGAGACCTGCTCTAGTATTGGTCGAGATAGTCTGGGAGCTAGACCGATCAAACCACAATTTCAAGGTAGATTCAATAAAGACACTACCAAGCAAGAGCCTGAAGGTTCCAAAAAACACTGGGATAAAAAAACAACGAACACCAAAAAAAGAAAGCGGAGAATCTCTGCATACGGAGACCCCACACAACATATATAATCTTAGAAACCGAGATAATATAAAAACGCCTGACTGATATAAATATACTGATACATGCCAATCTCGTTCCTTTCAGGAGTCACTGGAAAAATGCAGTGAGAGAGGTGGGGGGTCAGAGCAGCAAACTGAGTGCGTGAAACCGAGAACAGACTTACAATGCTAGTCTGAAGTTTCAGTTAAAAAAAGCAGAGAAACTTCCCCAACAGAAACCCCAATTTAAAAAGAAAAAAAGTGGCAGCAGTTACAATCCGACATGCCACTCAAGATGAGGGCTTTACCCAAGAACAGGAAGCGGGCACTAGCAAAAGTAGACAGTGCGGCAGATGTCACAATGGTTTGCCAGGATCTTCAATAGCATCTGGAAGTGAAAGCAACTGATGACTTCTTGCAAGTTGAGACTGAGGGCATGAGTGTCTCCACACCCATTAGGTTGTATAAAGTAACTTTTCAGTTAGAAGGGGACATTAAATGTGTGATAGATGCCATCTTTTGGGACCGCGTCGTCTCCATTTATGATATCTTGCTGGCTGAAAAATAGTGGCCGTCAGTATTTGTCCGCTATCTCCTTTATGGAGAGGATGTTATTGAAAAGTACTTCTCACCCCTTGTTCCTAAAAAGCTCGTTGCAATGTACGTCATTGATTGGGCAGTGTTGCAGGCACCAGAATTACATCGCAATCATGTAGGGCGGGACAAAGATTCCCCTTACCACGTGATACCAATACAATCTCAACCCTGGCCTCAACCTTACTACCCAATAAAGTATGATGCAAAAGCATCAGTGAGGGAAATCCTCAATCAATTAGATTACCAGGGTATTCTTGAACCCTCAAATTTATCTATGAATAATCCATTATTTCCAGTTGCTAACCCCAACCCCTCATATAGAATAGTCTTAGAATACAGACATTTAAACGGTCACACACGCACCTTTGCTATACAAAATGCGCACAGCACAGCACTCATGAACAACATTGTGCGCAAAAAATACAAGACGACCCTGGATATATCCAACTGGTTCTGTTGCCAAAACATAGCGCCTGAAAGTAGGGACTTAACAAGTTTCAGCACCTTAGGCTCTCACAAAAAATTATGCTGACTCCCACAAGACTACAAGAACAGTCCAGGTCTGTTCTCAGATCATGTTACATCAGTTTTACACAACATAGACCCGGAGGCGTTGTCATATGTGGATGACATCTATCTCACAGACGACAACCTCATGCAACATTTAAGACTGGTAGCCCGCATTGTTGTAGGATTTGTCGAAATCGGCTACAAATTCAACTTCAAAAAAACAAAAATAGCTTTTCTTAGTGTCCTGTTTCTGGGATACGAACTGTCGAATGAAGGCAAGAGCCTTGCACCCCAATTATTAGAAAAATGCGCACAAATAAAACCATCAAATACAATTAAAAAAAGCTCCAGTCTGTGTTGGGCTTTTTAAATTTTGGCAGAGCTTACATTCCAGATTATGCACAACGCAATAAACCTTTATATGGCCTAATACGTCCTGACTTCACGAGCAAATATTGGACAGTCGAGCACACATGCATCCTGAGAGCATTACAAAAAGACATGCTTGAAGCAACACATTTACATACAAGGGACAATAAAAAACATTAGGTCATCAGAGTAATTGCTGGTGCCATTGGTTTCACCTTCATGACATTAAATAAGGGTGAGACCATCCTGATTGTATACAAATCACACTTATATTCCACAGCTTAACAACACTTTGCTCCCACTGAGAAGATTCTCACTGCTGTCCACATGGCGGCCCTAATGAGAGAACTCTGGCACATCGACCTGCAAAGAGCACTCAGAGCCCTCTATATCTATAACCCTGGAAAGATCCAGGTAAGAGCCAGGCCCAGGGGCAGCTAGGAGAATTAAAAATAACCACAACCACACACTACAATTACTTATGCATCTGGCTCTCCAATGGGGCTGAACTGAAGCTTCATCTAAAACACCTTAGGAGTAAGAGGACTGGGGTCTTTTACAGTTTGAAACATCAGTCGCCTCCTACATAGTCCAACTACTGAACAAATGTTACTACCAAGTCTTAAGGTCGAAGTTGATTTCAGCTCTAAACTATGGCCATTTAGCTTTCCCAGGTGCATTAGGCACTTTTCTTTTGTCTTTTCAAATCTCATCATACAAAAAGATCTTTCCCACTCCTCGGCAGGCCAGAAGAGCAAGGCTGAGAGTGGAGCTAGGCCTCTGGAATCCAGACCTTAAGTTTCTCAGGGATTTAGGGCCATATGTACTAAAGCATTTTCCCATAGACACAGACCGTTGATACATCTGGCCCTTAGTCATGTATTACATCAGGAGTCTGCGGGCCCTGGACACCACCCTCAAAGCAGAAATCAAAAGAATCTTTGAAAAGGTGGCACCCCATGGCACCAGCAGCTCGCAGCGGCTGCCAGCTGCTTGGAATTTGAGACTGCGACTCTGCATAACCTGGATATTCTGTTTGCAGCCTGGAGGAAAGCAGTTAATGTGCAGGCTAGGAAAATCTCATTCAAACACGATATAGAACGAATCCCCCATGGCACCCCTCTTGCAGCACTGGATGCACCTTACACTCTGGGGAAGGCTCAGCTGATATTTTCAGCAACCCTTTTCTGCCCAGGCACGAAGGAAAATTATTTACATGAGGCTAGCTGCCCTGCCAATTGTGGACTTAAATCCTGGGCGTGACATGCTGAAATAGTACCTTGTCGCAGAGATTCCTGACGAGACCCAGTGCTTAATTTGTAAATAAAAACGTGCCGGTGCCCAAAGCCCTTCTCTTTAACACGTGTCTGCTGCAATTAAATGTAGGAACAGGGAATACTGAGGCGGCATAATCCTGAAGCCATCTTGGGCTTCTTCAAACCATATAAATCCACTCCCTGCCCCTTCCGCTCACTCTTGCAGCTTTCTGCTTTCTCCCTTTTTGACGCTTTTTTTTTTTCCCTTCCTCCGTCTTTCCCATATGTGTCTTTTGCTTGCAGCAAATGCTTGAGGCAGAAGAATAAGCCCCGGCCCTGAAAAATAAGTGCCAGTGCTCAGCACCGGATACAACAAGCACAAATTAAGCACTGGCGACACCTGCTGTGCTGCTGCCCTAATGTCACCAGTGTTCCTCATCATCTCTTATTTTCTTTACGCTGGGCCAATGGCAACTGACAGTGTAGAGAGTTTTCGGCCCTGTGTTTTACCACCCACCCCCTCAGAGCCTTGCCAGGTTGGGGAAGCTAAAAGATAAGATAAATCCGCACTTCTTGATGCATAAACAGGGAGAGACCTACCCAGACATTAGTCAGGGCCAAGTGAATAACCGCCAATACATCTTGGATCGCTGCCAGGCCAGGGAAATCCCGAACCTTTGTCCGACCTGTTTTATCCAGCGCTTCAATCGTGCGTGTTCTGCCGCGCTATGAGATTACAGCACCTCTCTCTTTGTAACTTGGTTGCCAAATGGTAAATGTGACACAAGCAAAATAGGCCCTTGCAGTCCGAGAAACACTAGAATTCTGCTCCCCTAGGGATTTTCATTTCAGTTTACTAATGTTCTAATTTTCCTTTTAATTAATCTTCTGTTAAACGTATCTTTTTTTTAATTTTTATCTAACTTTAAACTTTTTTTTATTTTTTATGGCACACACAAATCGCTGAGCTTGGATGTTTGTATGTAATGATTTTAAGTCATCAGTCATAAAGTACTACTATTTGGATATGTTTATGCTGTTCGGATTTCTGCTGCTGGCTTTTATTAAGCAGATGATAGTCCGAAACATACGTCAATTTTATTTTGAACCCTCAAAGGGATTTTTTTTTGGGGGGGGGGGTCTTTATCAGTACTACTTGAAAAAATTAATTTGAGTTGCAATCTTTTCAGTCAAATTTAAAAGGAGACAAATTGAGCTAGTGTCCCACCAGGGTTACGTGAAAAATGTGAATCGTGGGGAAAAGTAAATTAATCCTTAGTAATTCAACATAATTTAGGAATTTCTTTTGAATCAGGTGCAGCCAAACAACAGCAACAGCATGTGATTATTTGTATTTGATCATCAGAAATGCTACCCTAACTTTATCAGACAGTATCTCTTCAGTCAGGCAAGGGTTAGAAACTGAATGCAAACATTACAAAACCGACCATTCCACACTGAGAAAGATTATTTATAAATTTAGTTCTAGATAGTTCTCCCTTACCTAGAGCTGGGTGCCATAGCTAATGCATCACAACGTATGATGCTTTCGGATATCACAAATAACCTCCAAACTGCATGTAGGTTTCTACAGGCCACTGCCAACTCCGTTAAAAGAGTTTATGATTTTACCAATAAGAAAATACTGAGCAAGTACAGCTTTTGTGGAATGGTAGCCCAGAGAAAGCTCCTTCTTTCCAAAACGTACATTGCTGCTCAGCTTTGGTTTGCAAAATGTGATATAAATGGACCAATGTCCCCTGGATAGAAGAGACCAAACTGGAGTTTTTTTTTTTTTTTTTTGCTGTAATGCACAACATGTTTGGTAAGAAACAAAAACACCAGAAATTATCATCCTCGTGATCCATCAAGCATGTTAGTGTCGTGTATTCCTCGCAATCTTTGAGTGCCTCATAAATTATTTTCTGTAGCTTTGTATTCTAGAGAAAAATGTGAGATCTGCTGTACTACAGCCAAAGGTTAGGTGAAAGTCAATCATTCAGTAGGACAGTGACCCAAAATGTGACACTACGTTTTGGACTGAATGGCTGATAAAAAGAGAAGAACAAGACCGGGATTTTGGAATGGCAAAGGTGAAGTCCAGACCTCGGTCCCACTGAGCTACTGTTGCAGGATCTAAGCAGAGCTGTATAGAGCTCAATCCCTTTCGCAAGGTTGTGAGGGCCAGAATACCTGCTGTACTATATGAGAATCCGATAAAACTTCTGAAATGTATAAGGCACGTTATTGCTGCTAAGCAAGGTTCTAAGTTATCAAATCACAGGTAGAACTTTTTTACCTAGGTTTGGGTTTTTATAATTCGCATATCTTCACCGGTGTAGGTATCTTAGCACTGAAAGATTTAAAAAAAAAAGGTCAAAACCTATCTGCCACATGCCAGATAAGAAAGGAGCACGTTAGTAGAATTGTGTAAAGACATGCCTTCAGAGCCATCCTGAACTTTAAGAGTTTGGACTCTTGACATAATGTAAACAGCAGTGAATTCCATTTAACTGCAGCTACCACAGAAAAAACCCGGTTTCCCAGGGACTGCTTTTGAAACCTGGGAACCTCAGGAGGCAACTGCTCCCCAGATCTCACCCAATGCCTGGAATTATACCACTTAAAATGCTGGCAAAGAGGAAGGGATCAGGAAGCGAGAACAGTCTATGCGCAATGCACAAAGATATAAACACAAAACATTCCTTAACTGGCAACCAGTGTAAAGTGGTTAAAGTCGAAGCAGCGTGATCCCAGCCCTTCAAATCCAATGTTAACTCAGCAGCATAATTGTGTGTGAACTGAGGTTTGTGGACCACACAGTGAGGTTGATCTAAATACAATGAACCAACCACATTTGACCAAAAGCATTCAAAATATGTACTCTGCTGGAGAAGGAGACCACATGTAGGGTATGTTTTAGTTAATGAGGTTGGTAAAATAAATGATCTTTGCCTTAACTTGGCTGACCTTGGAAGGAGTTTTTAAAATGAGACATAGGTATCTAGTAAATCAGGTCCAAAATCTCAATGCCCAGAATTGGGGAGGATCTCACAGAAAGCAAACCTCCATCTTACTCTTCATTTGGTTGGTTCACATCCAGCATTTGTCCTTGAGCAGTCATGCATATCACAAGCACAGCTAATAATGCTGCCTGCGAGTTTCATAATAATGCGAACATCATCCTCATACATGAAAAGCAGAAAACTGAAGACTGAATTAGTTGTGCCAACAGGATCATATAAAGATTGAAACTAATGGGAGACAGAATGATCCTTACCAGTCTTGCCACACAGCCAAGGACCTGATGCACTCCCCATGCCCCCAACAAGCCGCGACCGGTGCTGGACAGCCATGGCCGTCCGAGTGCAAGAGTGCCGTACTGCTCATGGCTGGCTTGTCGTGGCTGAAAGCGCGGCCCAAGGAGATGCTGGGGTAGCACCGGTGAGCCGGGTGCTGGAGGTGGAGCTGTGCAGCCTGTGAGCCCCTATACACTGGACTGCCTCAGCTGAGACTTGGAGGCTACTTGCGACGTGTGAGCCCTTGGGCCTCCTACATTATAGCTCCAGCCTACGGAAGTGCCATGCAACAGCTGTTGGGCCGTTTCTCAATCCCGGGTTGGGACACCTCCTCATACTTCCCTGAGTCTGCATCCATGTGTGGAGTCTAGGGAGCTCCGGGCCGGCCCCTGGGGGACATTTGAATGTTGCCAAGGCTTCAGGTGGACCGGTGCCCCCAGATGGAGCACCAAACAGGGACTGGGGAAGGCTTTCTCCCCCCCACCGAGGACTGAGGCCTCTCTGCTGTCACAGTGGGGCCGTCATCGGAGATCCCTGCCGACCGATCTGTGGGGAGGTCCATTTGCTACCCCCATAAGCCCTGCTTGGGCGGTGTGCTATTCCTGTGGCTCTATTGCCATCGCCCCGGAAACAACTAACGGGACCTGCCTGTGCCTCGAAGGCTCCACTACACTTCACTTCGGTTCCTACCACACGGCCTTGCCCTACACAGAGGTCCCCTTCTCAGCCTGTTTTTATGGGGGGATTCTGGAGGGAGGTGGCATGCCTCACCTCTCCAGAACCCTCACAGTATTGTGGCTCCGTCTTCCTAACTCGGGCCCTGCTTTGCTTAATCTGACATCTCGGACAACTGGACCGACCTGATACTGCCCTACTCCTGGAGGCAACTTGTCTGCTCGTGCTGCTGCGAGGAAAGTGGTCCAGTAAGAGACTTCTTAATCTATCCACCCATGCATGCATGCCACACCTCCCTTTGGGCTCGCTACCTACCACGCCCTGGCTGCTCATGCTAGCCAACAGTAAGCAGACCAGGTAAAAGTTTTCTCTGCTCTGCTGACATTTGGACTTGACCCCCCGCCCCCCTCACTCACTATGGGCAAATACACCATTGCCCAGGCCAGGTTGAACCACTTTAAATTGATGCCAACAGGACCTGGCAGCTCCAGGGGGCTCCTCTTTCAGAGCAGACTCCCCAGAACACATCTTCAAGGCCATGCAAGACTCAGAACCTGCCCTGGAAAACAGATTGGGTGGAGTCCAAATGGATGTGGCACTTTGCTTCCTAATGCGGAAGTTTCTGCCGGTCAGCCCAATGGAAACATTGTAATGGGGCCTGGGATGGGGGACCTCCAGCTTCACCACGTTCTCCTCCCCACAGGTCTGGCGGGCCGAGGGTCAGCCAGCCAGGCTCATAATGAGGTCCTTAATCTCCATTACATACTCCTTTTCCCTGTGAAACTCAAATTATTTTTTAATCTAAAATATACTTTTTGAAACCACTAAGCAGGCCTGGGAATGGGTTGAGGAGAGAAGAGACCTGTGCACACCCGGGACAGGTTTGACCCCGATAATGGATTACGCCAAGGCACAGTAAATCACTTTCCCAAACCTCAGAAGAAGAGATGGACCCATTCTTCTAAACACGCTACCCGTGATGATGGCCAGAGTGGTTCTTTGGGGTCGAACTCAGAGCCCTCTATTCTTAAGCTGGCAGGGAGCAACAAACAACTTTGCAGGGCCTCACTGGAGCTGACCTCCGAGGAAGATACCCTCCTGTCTGATCCTGTCTAGGCCTGTCACCACCATCTCTGGAACTGAAGGTTTGGCTGTTGTGCCCAATGGGGATATCATACCCCTTGGTAACTGTATGTGATACTAAACTGGACCTTTTCCGGTATTGTGTTCTAATTAGAAGTGGTCTCCTCGGCTTCCTGCACTCACTGTATGCTTTCCTCTCTATTTTCTATTTCCTTCTTCGCTATCTCTACCTCCCTTGAGGTCCAGGTAGGGCGACAGATGCTTCAGAAGCGGAAGTATGGGGAGGGAAAGTTTGGGGTGTGAGGGGACAGAATGGAATGGTTTGTTGTATTGGGTTTCTGTTTTATTTTCATTGCATCTACTGAAGGACTGTCCAATACATGTACTGCCCCACGCCTCACTCATAACCCACCAAGCATCCCCATCCCCATCCCCTTTTCAAAGCTCTTCGACCCATGCTCAGAGCTGGATTTTGCCTCACACTGCTCTGCAGTATCACCGACCCTTGCCATGCCCTCACTTAAATTGATGTCCTGGAATGTGAATGGCCTTCTGGACTGTATTAAACGTACTGCTGTCTTGCGATATACCAAACTCTTCCAGCCAGCTGTTCTCGTGATCCAGGAAACCCACTTACTAGGAACCAATGTCCCTTCCTCAGACTTGATGGGTATGACAGGGTGTCCCATGTGGGGTTCAACTGGGGCTCCTGAGTGGTGGCCATTTTCCTACATATAGGGTTCCCCATGGCAGTTAACAATTCACACATAGATCCCTATGAGTGCTACATGGCAGTAGATGGCCTCCTCGAAGGCTGACAATACAACTTCCTCTTTGTCTGTTTACCCAACCAAACACCTGCTGACCTCCTTGCTTGCAAATGTTCTAATGGGTATCATCATCCTCTGTGGCAACTTTAATGCAGTGCTTAACACAACCTAATTACAACCGGTCCCCCACACCACTCAAGGGCGCATCTCCTGCGCACGCTATTGTTCGGCCTGGATGGACACTTTGGGACTCAGCAACGTGTGGAGAGTCTGGCACCCCCAAGAGAGACCCCACACTCATACCTCAGCTGTGCACAGAACAAAATCTTGAATCCGACTTTTTCTAGTATTGGCTACAGATGTATGCCAAGTGGATTGCATAGTCATCCTCCCAAGAGGGGGGGGGGGGGTTATCTGACCTGACCTGACATCACTTACTGTGACAGTTGGCGCCACAGACCAGTCCAAGAGGCCCATTTGGTGTCTCAATGTCTGGAATCTCACTGACCCCCAATTTGTAGTTTCCTTAGAACCCAAGATCCATGCGTACTTTGCAACTAACCAAGAATCAGTAGACTCTGTGGTCACCCTGTGGGAGGCCATTAAGGCGGTGATCCGTGGTTTGGCAAAATGGCTTCTTCATGGAAGTGAAAGGGAGAAAGTGGTGCAAATTACTGTTGTTAAGACCCAAGTTCAAGCACTCGAGTGCTGGGTGCCTGACTGCCATATCGCAAACCATGCAGGACGGCTGTAGTCACCCATGGGCCAACTGAGGCAACTCACCCTCGAGATCACCCATCAGTGCTGGTGAGCAAGTACTTGTAACATATGTGAACACAGAGACTAATTGGAGAAACTTCTAATTTGCTCGCCGCCTGTGACACAATCTCAAGAATCGCACCACAGCTGACAGATGCTGACAGCCATTGCCTGTCACAAATCCCCATATCCTGTGGACTTTGGAAGACTTTTACCAAGACGTCAACTCCCTCAAGAGGTAGAACACCCACTACTATGTGACATCCCGCTACCTATGATCCCTCCCTCCCTAGCCCATGAGTTGGACCAGCCCATAACTGAGTATGAGATTGTATATGCCCTATCTGACATGTGATCTGGCAAGACTCATGGCATTAACAGCTTTCCCCTCGAGTACTACCAGAGGTTCTGCACCGAGCTGACCCCTTTCTGCTAAAGCTTTAGCCTGAAGTAGCTGAGGGAGAGCATTCCCACCTGGTCTGGATTTAGCCTCAATAGTGATAATCCCTAAACCCTCCAGAGAAGTGCTCATCGTACGGACCCATTTACCTCATCAACACTGAAATCAAACTCTACACTAAGATCCCAGGCAATCAGCTGCTACCCACTGTACTATATCTAATTCACCACAATCGAGGTGGCTTTATGCCCGGGCGCCATAAGAGACTCTGCATTAGAAGGGTTCAGGTGGCACTCTCTAGACTAGATGCCTCTCATCCTCCAGTGGCGCTACTTCTTATCGGAAAGGTGTTCGACAAGGTGGACTGGTCTTTTTTCAAGAATGTCCTCCAATGCACCTGACTAGGGAAGTTCATGAGACGCCCAGGTCCTGGTCAATAGCTCCCTATTAGACCGCTTCCCTATTTGCAGGGGCACACATCAGGGCTGTCTCCAATACTATTTGCTCTTGAGATTGAACTCCTACCACTGTGATACCTAACTCAGCAGGGGTCATGGGACAGGGAAAGAGGGCAGAAGAGAGGATCGCTCTTCATGTCGATAACGTTTTATTGTTCTTGGCTGACACTCAAGACTTTGGGGCCTGATGTCTTGGAACTCCTTACATTATTCTGTGAGATCTCTGGTGACCTAAACCAAATCTATACTGGTCCCGATCAGAGGCGGTGTGAGCACCCACACATGGCAGACTGATATCCTGGGTAGGCATCTCTCCGTCAAGTATCTGGGGTTCCATATCTCCCTGACCTCACGAGACATCTCAACCTGACCCCTTTAGCATCCAAGATGAAAAGTGACATCCAGATTTGGATGCAGCTGCACTTCATTGATGGACCATATCGCCATATTTAAAGTTATAATTCTTCCCCACTTTCTGTACATATTTCAACACTTCCCTCTCTCGGTTACCTCGCATTGGTTCTACTTTTTCAACTCCACTCTCTGGTCCTTTCTTTGGGCTGGCGCTCACTCCTGACTTGTATTTCCTAACAATAGGCATGGTGGACTAGGGATGGTGAATCTCCACTGCTACTACCTGGCGTCCCAACTAACTGTCATTAACAACTGACTTAGCAGTGGGGGCCTGCCCGTCATTACTCATGTGGTCTTCCTCTGTTGGAGATCCGCATTAAGATTCCTGGGCTGGAACCACAAACTAATGGGAATTAACCCCCCATCCCTCCTATTCCAATGCATCTAAGTATTACATAAGGTCCCTCAAACCAAGATCTGACGTAAGTGGTAATGAATAAGAGATATTTCAGACAGTGAGTCAGGAACATGGATTTAGAAGCAAAGCTTTTTACTTCTATATTTTGTGAATATGGAGACCTTGTTTATAACTTATATCATGAAATGCAAAATTAAATCTGGGTTTATGCTTTTTAATATGTTTATATTCTCTGCTTTTTAGGGGTTAGAGGAAGGAATTTCACAGATCACCTCTAAGAACCGAGGTGCACAACAAGATCTAGTATGGAATTTCCCAATCGACATCACATTTAAAAGTACCAACCCTCATGGATGTAAGTATGTCAGGCACAGGCAGTTGGAGTTTTCACCACACATCATAAATTCATGTTTGGAATTATTTTTAGGGGTTGTGAAGAAAAATATACTATCACTGGAATATTAAGTGAGGAGCTCCAAATATTTCGATGTCTCGGCACCACTCGTTATGAATGCCTACATGTTGTATTGATCCTTAACCGCTTCTGTGCCGCGGACGTAATGGTTACGTCCTGCGGCACAGTGCTCGTGTGCCCAGGACGTAACCATTACGTCCTGGGCACAGAGCCCAAAGGGAGCGCTAGCACTCCCTCTGTGTTCTTCCCTCCCACCCCCCAAAGGTAGGGATAGAAGGGGAAGCCCTCCCCTTCCACCCCCGACACCCCCCCCCACGTCAGTGAGCAATCGCGTGCTGACCATCACAGAGGCTTCCTCCCATCGCGCTGGAAGCTCAGCTTCCAGCACGATCGGAAGAGAAATGCTGAGCATTTCTCTTCTGATCACGTGGTGGAGGCCTGGGAGGCTTCAAAGGGAAGGGAAGGGAAGGAAAGGAATTTCCTTCCCTTTGAAGTCTCTCTGAGCATTTTAGCAGCCGGATTGCACAGCAATCCGGCTGCTAAAATGCCCACTAGACACCAGGGATTTATTTTTTTAGAAGAAATTGGCATAAGGGGAGCAACCCCGTGGGCAAGGGTCGCTCCCCAAGGGGGGCATTTTTTTAAAGGCCTTTTCTGCCCCCCTTGGGGGCAGAAACCTCTAGGCACCAGGGATCATTATTATTATATATATAGTTTTATTTTTTTTAGAGGTGGGGGACGACCCCTTAGGCAAGGGGTGCTCCCCTAGGGGTCAAATTATATTTAGGCCATGTCTGCCCCCCTTGGGGACAGATTGGCCTATTTTTATGAGGCCAATCTGCCCCCAAGAGGGACAGAAACCACTAGACACCAGGGGGGGCAAATTTATTTGAGCCATTTCTGCCCCCTGGGGGGAAGATCAGCCTATTTTAACTAGGCCGAGAAACCACTAGGCACCGGGGATTTTTTTTTCTCTTGTTTTTTTACAGATGCGGAGCGACCCCTTAGACAAGGGTCGCTCCCCTGGGGGGCAAATTTATTTTAGGCCATTTCTGCCCCCCTGGGGGGCAGATCAGCCTATTTTAATTAGGCTGGTCTGCCCCCAAGGGGGGCAGAAACCACTAGGCACCGGGGATTTTATTGTTGTTGTTTTACAGATGGGGAGCGACCCCTTAGGCAAGGGTCGCTCCCCTGGAGAGGCAAATTGTATTTAGGCCATATCCGATTTTTGCTTCGCCAGTCTACCCCCATGGGGGGCAGAAACCACTAGACACCAGGGATCTTTATTATTTTGAGTCAATTTCACACAAGTGGAGCAACCCCTTAGGCAAGGGTCGTTCCCCTGGGGCTGAAACCACTAGGCACCAAGGATTTTTTTTTTTTGCGCTAATTTCTCGCAAGGGGAGCAACCCCTTAGGCAAGTGTCGCTCCCCTTGGGGGAGTAAATTTAATTTAGACCATTTCTCCTCCCCTTGGGGGCAGATCGGCCTATTTCTATTAGGCCGATCTTCCCCTGGCGCGGGGGGGGGGGGACAGAAACCACTTAGGCACCAGGAATTGGTATGTGTGCATGTGTGTGTTTTGTTTGGGGGGGCAGCCCCTTGGGCAAGGGTCGCTCCCCAAGGGGGAACATTACTGTTGGCCATATCTGCCCACTTTGGGGGCAGATTGTCTTATTCTTGAAAGACCCATCTGCCCCCAAGGGGGGCAGAAAGCCGACCAGGGAAGATTTTTTTTTTCAAAATAAGAGGGTGAGTGTATGGCCATACCCCCATCCCAAATAAATGGAGACAAAGTTGTTCTGCCCGCCAGTGGGCAGATGGGGCAATTACCCCCGATCCACACCCTGGGGGGGCAGAAAGTCTACTAGATGCCAGGGAATTTAAAAAAAAAAAAAATAGTGGGGTGGTGGCTACCAATGGTATGGGCCTGGTTATGCCCCCACTCCAACTGAAGGGGGTAACAGTCTTTCAGCTCTCCCCCGCACACTAAAACATCTTATCCCACGGCAAGCAAGAGGATATTTGATTATTTTTTATTTTCATTTTACATTTGGGCCATGAGAGCTTGGCTAACTCTCAAAATCGTCCCACTTGGAATGGTGAGGGCTGCACTTTATGGACTTTGGGACGCTGCCATGTAGAAAAATCCACAAGACCTAGACACATCTGAAAACTAAACATCTAGGTGATTCCAGGGGGGTGTGCTTCACAGGCACCCGCACCATTTTCTTACCCACAATGCCCTGCAAACCTCCAACTTTGCTGGAAATCGCACATTTTTCCCACATTTTTGTGATGGAACCTTCTGGAATCTGCAGGAATCCACAAAATTCCTACCACCCAGCATTGTCTCATCTATACTGATAAAAATTCTGCTGCACTTGTGAGCCTAAAAATGTTTTTTTTTCAAACTGCCCTTTTGGACCCGCTTTGGTTCCCCCTCAATTTCGACATGGTGAGGTACCATTTTTATCGGAAGACTTGGGGAAACGCTGGGTGGAAGGAAATTTGTGGCTCCTCTCAGATTCCAGAACTTTCTTTCACCGAAATGACAGGAAAAGTGTTTTTTTGGCCACATTTTGGGTTTGCAAAGGATTCTGGTTAACAGAACCTGGACAGAGCCCCACAAGTCACCCCATCTTGGATTCCCCCTAGGTGTCTAGCTTTCACAAATGCACAGGTTTGCTAGGTTTCCCCAGGTGCCAGCTGAGCTAGAGGCCAAAATCCACAGCTAGGCACTTTGTAAAACACAGCTCTGTTTTCTTTCTGAAAATGTGATGTGTCCATTTTGTGTTTCCTGTTGCGGGCGCTAGGCCTACCCAGGCAAGTGAGGTACCATTTTTATCGGGAGACTTGGGGGAACACAGAATAGCAGAACAAGTGTTATTGCCCCTTGTCTTTCACTACATTTTTTCCTTCCAAATGTAAGACAGTGTGTAAAAAAGACTTCTATTTGAGAAATGCCCTGTAATTCACATGCTAGAATGGGGACCCCGAGAATTCAGAGATGTGCAGATAACCACTGCTTCTCAACACCTTATCTTGTGGCCATTTTGGAAATACAAAGGTTTTCTTTATACCTATTTTTCACTTTTTTATATTTTAGCAAATTAATTGCTGTATTCCCGGTATAGAATGAAAACCCATTGCAAGGTGCAGCTCATTTATTGGCTCTGGGTACCTAGGGTTCTTGATGAACCTACAAGCCCTATATATCCCTGCAACCAGAAGAGTCCAGCTGACGCAACGGTATATTGCTTTAAAAAATCTGACATCGCAGGAAAAAGTTACAAGTAAAACGTGGAGAAAAATGGCTGTTTTTTCACCTCAATTTCAATATTTTTTATTTCAGCTGCTATTTTCTGTAGGAAACCCTTGTAGGATCTACACAAATTACCCCTTGCTAAACTCAGAATTTTGTCTACTTTTCAGAAATGTTTAGCTTTCTGGGATCCAGCATTGGTTTCACACCCATTTCGGTCACTAACTGGAAGGAGGCTGAAAGCACAAAAAATAGTAAAAATGGGGTATGTCCCAGTAAAATGCCAAAATTGTGTTGAAAAATTGGGTTTTGTGATTCAAGTCTGCCTGTTCCTGAAAGCTGGGAAGCTGGTGATTTTAGCACGGCAAACCCTTTGTTGATGCCATTTTCGGGGGAAAACCACAAGCCTTCTTCTGCAGCCCTTTTTTCCATTTCTTTTTTTTTAAACAAAATTTTCGCTGTATTTTGGCTAATTTCTTGGTCTCCTTCAGGGAAACCCACAAAGTCTGGGTACCTCTGGAATCCCTAGGATGTTGGAAAAAAAGGACGCAAATTTGGGGTGGGTAGCTTATGTGGAGAAAAAGTTATGAGGGCCTAAGCGCGAACTGCCCCAAATAGCCAAAAAAAAGGCTTGCACAGGAGGGGAAAAGGCCTGGCAGCGAAAGGGGTTAATGGAGGGATCGTAGACAAGCGTCACTTTATCAATACATAATATACATGATACCTGCATAGTTTATGTCGTTGAGGTTTCGGTTCTTTATTAAGGTCAAGAATTCACTGTTTTTATTAGACATCTATCCGTCCCTCTTTAAAATAATCTCTCTAATGATAGGAGTAAAAGCAGAATACCTCTAGAAGAGTGAATGCTTGAATTGGACTGCTTTAAACCCTTGGCCTAATTTTTTGAGTGTTGGGCCTGAAATTTAGAAGCTCAAAATCCACCCAAGTAATACTTTGCTGTGTAGAGGATTGACACTTTTCTGAATTTCATTTTTCAGATTTCTCTTTCTTGAAATGGAAGAGCAGATGGGGAAGCAACATTGAGTCCTGTGAATATGAAAACTTGAATATGTTGTAAAGTAATGTATGGAAGAGTAATACAATTCCAAATGTAAATGTAGTTGTTTTCAACAAGGTGGCAGTGGCATTTGTGTTTCTAAATGTCACTACCATACTTTAGTTGATAGGTGTTAAGGGTAGAAATAGTTATCCTTCAAAGCTCAGAGCCCAGGGATTTTCCCTATTTTTACGAAGAGTTGTCTGTTTTAAATTCTAATCCTAACTTTTTTTTCGGTTATGGAGTGATGCCATACAGAATTTGGACAAATACTGTGCATGATAGTTGTGTGTGAAATCACATGATCTGTCAATGACCAAGAAGCCTCAGGAACCTGGCTTTTCTTCTCAGTGTAGCACTAATCTGTCGTTGGGCTGAGGTTAAGTTTTATTTCTACATTAATCTACATGATGGAATGTTTCTATAACTCGAAACTCAGTGGGTAAGTATTGAGGATGTTCTTGTGTCATTAGAGACTGTTTCCTCTGGATAGTTGTCACTTGGATGATTTACTAGAAGAAGACAGTGTTATTGCGAATCACATTTGTGGTTCCTTTGTGATAACGTTAAGAATGTAAAGCTACCTCAAATGCCTACCTGCTGATTTTTAGTTATGTGTCTGCTGTAAACACCAAATGTTTCTTTGACGTGCTTTCGAGTTGAAAACGTTGACGAATATCTATTACAAATTGAGAGACCCCAATCTCTACCTGAGACATCTTAATATGAAAGAGACTCTTATGATTTTCGGAAAAACAATATTGCAAACAATTTAAACCAAGCTAAGTGAGACAAAGTAGTTACAAAATTGTTTTAAAACTATATTTTTCATCCTTCGCCACACTGACCATTTTGCAGTGTTGAGAACTTGGCAAGCAAAGCAGTGTGCAAGAAGAACCTCATACAGTTGCTGAAAGAACCTCAGGGTTAACAAGCCCAGAGGCCTCTGACAATTCCCTAACATTTTCCTTTCAGCTTCACCCTTAGGGCTGGATCCTCTCGGGTATAGACACTGGGAACCGTATCCGGCACCTGTGGTCAGCTCTCCCCCTCATTAATCTTTATCATTCTGCTGAAGCAAAAGGCAACCTTACAATTAAAGGATCAGCACTTAGATCAATTCAATAAAAGGAGTTGTCTAACTCTGCAGGGAAGAGTAGAAGACTGCCACTACTAACTGACTGATTCATTTACAGGTTTTGAGAGCATGTGCCTACCTGAGGATCAGCTATCCTCGCACGTGGGGACAGTGATACAGTGGCACACTGGTTATAATGATGCATATGGGTGGGTTTTCAGAAGCTTGCAAATTACAGTAAATAATTCACTTAGAAAATTAAGGGGAGAGAGAGAGAGTCCAGTACATCGAAGGTAAGAAAAGCAAACGTTCTGCCTCCCATTGGAGCTTTGCAGAATCTTGGAAAGAGCACCACATTCACAGAAGAAGAGCATAACCATGGATCCCGGTAACTGAAAGCTGCTGAATATAGCGTGGGTGAGTGTAGAACTGTCATGTAACAAAGCCATAGCACTTTAAGAAGGCAACATTGTTTCATACACAGCCAATAAAGAGTGCCGAGGTGAGCAGAGCTTCAGTAACTTTTATTCACATTTGGAATCAAAGAGACTGCAGAACTTTGCACAGTTTGGAGGTGCTGCAGCATGAGCTGTCCTAAGTAGATTTGTATTAACCCATCCTGGAAAGATTGACATACTGGTCACCGTTTTTATACTAAGACAGATGGAAGAAATTGGAGAATCTTCGTAAGCATTTTTAGGAGCAAAAAATGGAAATATACACCACTTTCTAAATCTGACTAGAAAAAGAAGGTTTGGAGTAAAATACTGGAGGAGCGAATCCAGCTGTGAGCGTCATCACTTACGACTCCATAGGGAAGAGTTACCAAAAAGCAGAATGTTTTAAAGAATTCGATTGAAGAGAGTGTCTGCTCATAGAAGAAAAGATGGCCAGTTTACAATCCTTAAATTGGCGTTGAACGCAAGTGAGATCACCATCCAGTAGTGATATCATTTGGCAGACCCCCCCCCCAGGGTATTGCGGCATAGATTTCCAAATTTTGTGGCACACAAATTGACATTTTGAGGCACAAAAATTGAAATTTGGGCAGCACTTTATTTTACTTGTCACCATTCCTTTTTTAACCTAAAATCCGTGAAGCTGCTTTAGTGGAATATTCCACTTTGAAATAGGCATGTTTATAAAGTGTCTGAGAGTGTTTCTTTACTATATTGTCCTTTATGGTAACCTAGTGACGTGTGTGCGTGCAGCCAGAGATCTTCTTTTGTGGCCAAAAAGATAAATGCTGGCGTCAATGCTTTGCTCAGCTTATTTTGCGAATCGCGAAATGCTGGAGGGTCTGATCTATGAAAAATGAAACCGTGAGTGAAAATCCGCAGTGTTTAAAATTTATTCTCTGCAGCTTACATTGACATAGTTGAAGCAGCCACTTTATGCAGAAAAGCCAGAAGGACTAAGACCAGGACATCTACTTCCAGGGGGAACCAGACAAGGAGGACTATAACAGTGTCCGGAATAGGAGGAGCACCAGGAAGAAAGCAAAGAAGAGGCTGACAGGACGAGTAGGTGGAGAAGAAATTAGGGATGATGACTAGGAAGCATATGATCAGGAAGAGGGGAAAGGGAAGAGGAGGAGAAAGCCAGTGTGATCCTACAACACATATAAAACGACGTGCCCTTGGTGACAGAGGCTACACCTCTTTTCAATGATTCTTAATCACTCGTTTACTGACCCCGACTTTATTTTAGCCTGCTTAAAGCGCTGGTTTAACCCTCAGCTGCCTTAAATTGCAGCATGCTGCGCCCAATTAATCAGAGCTAGGACCGCCCTTTGCTCAGATAGCGCCCTGGGCGAAAGCAAATGTGCGCTCTCTCTGATCCTGTGCATCAAATTGGAGGTGGGAGGACACGGGATTAAAGGGACTAAAAGAAGGGATCTCAAAGATTTGCAGAGAGGACGCAAGACCTGCTGTTTAAAAAAGGGATTAAAAGCAGTTTGCTAGGTAAGCTCAGTGTGCCCCTTTGAAGCACGTTGCCCTGCGCCCAGCTCGCCCATACCCAAAGCCAGCCCTAAGAACAGCTTGACTATCATATTTTCCTAGCTGACATGTTTTTTGAGTGCCAGAATGTGTCCATTATAATGTATAGGCTGTCATTGGCTCCATCCTTTGTGACATCAGCGCTCATTTCACTGCCTCCCATAACTGCGGTCTCTTTTTGCGAGAACGAGTTTGGGAGATCCAAGGCTAAACTTTTTCCTGCATCACCGTGTAAGGTTTGGTATTTATCTTCGTGATATGTGAAACGTTTTGTCTTGCTGCATCAGAGAGGGATAAGACGCACCTGTGCTTCATTTGTAAATAAAAACATGCCGGTGCCCAAAGCTCATGTCTTGCTTGCAGTAAATACCTGATGCAGAAAGAAAAGTGCTGGCCCCAAAAATAAGTGCCGGTGCCCTCCACGGGAAACCATTGGCTCAAATTAAGAACTGAGGCGAACTGATAGACGTTATCCAATTATTTGTGCTCTTTTTGATTTCCCGCTTTGTGTACCAAGATGAGGGAGGCACTGAGAAAGAAGCGGGCCATATTTCATCAGCACCGTACACAAACAACAAACTAAATGTTATTATGTTCACAAAGAGTAATGTTGAAAAACCTTTCCATTCCTGGCCACAAGATGTACTCGTTCTCCTTTTTACAAAGATGCCGATATCACGATTTTTTTTTTTGTGTGCAAATTACGAAATATTGGAGGTGACTTATTCGGGTGCCATTGGCATTGGCAAAAAAAAAAAATCAGAAGCTAAAGAATGGATAATGAAAACAAAAGAACTATAGAAGTTGAAAAACAAATCAGGATGTTGAAAGCAAAGAGCAAAACTGCTTTGAGCCAATTTTGAAGCAGAGATCTGAGCCAGTCCAAGCACAGCCTCACACCCCAGTCAAACCCAACCAGTGCGAAAGGATGCGATTGAAGACTGTGTCAAAAGCCGCAGGGAGATGGAGCAGGATGAGTCCTGCAGAGATTCCTCTGTCCAAGAACATATGGAGTTCATTAGAAACTGCTGCTAGAACTGTTTGGTCCTGTACACTGGCCTGAAGCCAGGTGCATGGAAGTCAAAATGTAAGCAGGGTTCACAGTAGGAAGACAGGTGGATGTTAATTAAGCCCTCAACTACATTGGCAGTAGAAGGCAGAAGAGAAATGGGCCTGTAGTTGTGTAAAATGGCAGGATCTGCAGAACGTTTTTTTTTTTTAGTAATGAGGTTACCAGAGCTTTCTACGAAATTCTGGGATTAGGCCTAAAGAAATGGAAAGGTTGCACATAGGAGTCGGCCCTGAACTGGAAAGTAGGTGACATTCTTCATGATTTTTCCTTGGCAGGAAACATGGGAGAAACTTGATGAGCCTAATAGTTGTGGGCATTAAAGATCTTTGTGGGGTCTGGAGGGCGGCATTTTTAAGCTCAGGTACTGGGTGGTCACCAAACTGGAGGAAACAAAAAATTGGGATGAAAGAAAGCCCGCGTTCTGATTAGAGCGATATGAAAATACACATGTGAGCAAGGCGTTGACACAAAATTACAAGTATAAGAATTGCAAGAATAGGAAGGGTGCTCTTATGTTCTATAGAGGTACATCTTGATTTAGTGTTGTGCTCTGATAATAATTTGAGCTTGCTGCTTCTATCTACTGATGAAGTGAACTACTGATAGGAAATTTAGTTGGTGTGGGAGACACAGCCTACAAGTGCTTAAAGTTCCCGAAGCTGCAGTATCGAATGCATGGTGGCATTTACGAACTGGAATTCAAAATGGAAGACATTGTTTATGGTTATGTTGGAGTATGTCAGCATTAAATTATCCTTTTCTAAATGTATTCTGTTGATAACTACTGAGCCAATCAAAAACTACTTTATGAAATTGGCTGTTGTGTCCAGTTAATAAGTTAGCGCTTTTTAAAATCACAGTATGTGTCGGGAATATCGAAAACAGAATGTAACAGGGTCACACTATCATGACCAGAATAAAGAGGGACAAACATTTGAAAGGTAAGCTTATGTAGAATTTCTATACCAGACCCAACATATATGTTCCTTGGTGATATATATGTATCTTCAAGGTATGTAGATGTGTGGTTAAGAATAGTAAATCCATACCTGTCTCTGTGCACTTACTTCTTCAATATTTTGTCCCTCAGTATTCTGGTCACAAAATTGCGACCCTTCAATATTCCCTGGCCCAATCCAAGGAAAGGGATGGTATGTGTTACATCACTCTTTCATATTGATAAACTTACCCAAACGACACTCTACTATCTATTGTGAATGCTTATTTCATTTAAGCCATTTTTCAACGTGTTTCCAGAAAGTCCTTGCACACATGTAAAAAACCTGCTGCTTAGTTCTGTGCTAATTGGTCCTTCAGTGGCAATATTTCATTGTTCAGCTGTGGCATTCATGGTTATTTCCTGTGTTTCATTTTTACCTCCAGTGAACAATAGTAATTCCCCTGAAGTGGCTTGTTCAAAGCACTGTGTTATCTCATTGTAAGAAGGAGAGTTTGTTTTGTTTCTTTCTGCAGTTCTTTCAATCTTCCCATGTGCTCCAGGCTTAATATCTGTATTCTGTCTTTCTTAGGGCCTCAAATTGTCGTGAGTGTGTATGGACCAGATCTGTTTGGGAATGATGTTGTCCGAGGTTATGGAGCTGTTCATGTGCCTTTCACTCCCGGAAGGTGAGTTGCATATTATACTTGCCGAATGTGTGTAGTTAAAGGCGGTAACGTGTCTACTATTGCACAACGTAGATACAGGATACTCATCACTCATTCGTTAGACGGGGAGCACGCTTGGGGACATTATGCCTGTCACCAGGATAATGTCGGTCCATCCTTGACGTAGGGGTTTGTTTGGCAAAATTAGGTCAGTTCCTGCACAGTAGCCCATTCTAAACGTGCTGTCCGTGTGCCTGACATAATTGCGTTATTCATTTCATAATATGGCATTCCCACAAATACTGTTTTTTCAGAAGCAGTAGCAGAAGGTGGCAGAGTGACTGATCTAAAATATGTTTATATTTCACAATGAAATGTCAGTATTTTCAAGAAAATGACAAGCTTATGGAACATACAGAAGTTTTGCATTTCAAAATTATAATTCAGAACTATATTTAAAGCTGATAAATGATGGATACGTCACATAGAATTCCGGAGCCTTATTAGGGATTTTGGTTGCTTGGTACCTACTTGTGAAAAGGCTGTTGTTCCTGACTTTTGGAAAGCCCTTTCATCTTATATTTTGAACAAGATGTCGGCGACAGCACTCCTGTTTGGAACCATAATATGTAAGATCGGTCACCTCTCTGCTGTCCGTCCTTTAAGCTCTGTGCAGGTAATCAGTAGCATTACTGCATGAGCCTGTAAGATTTGCTTAGCACTAGTATTATCACATATGATTGTGAGGTTTATATAACATTAGATTTTTACACCCTGTCCCATCAAGAGTTTCGGAACTTAATGGAAAGGAACACGATTTTAAAAAAGAACAATGGTGCATAAGTCCATTTATGTGAAAACTGTGCTGTAAATTGACCACGTTGAAGTGCTTTTAAAAAAAAAAAATTATAAGGTGAAATGTGCCCCTAATAATATACTAACAACCTTCTCAGCTAACCCGGGCAACCCTCAAAGATGACTATAAAAGCATAGGGCAAGGATAACAAACAGCATTTAAATAGCAGCATTATCTATATTTTTTTTGTCCTCATAGTGCTTTCCATTCGGCTAACAATGGGACGAGGCCGTTTCTCAAATCATCCCCCTCTGATAAACAGGGTTAGAATAGAGCCCCTTCCTCTACTCCCAAGCCGCTCTACAGGAGATCATAACCAGCACCTCCATTCCTCTGAAGTCGTCCCCTGCGGTCCCTCCCGCCTCCCCCCTCGTTCTCACCGTCCTCTGTGCCTTATTTTCCCGCCGCTGCGTCCCCTGCGTCCCCTCCCGCCTTCCCCCTCGTTCTCACCATCCTCTGTGCCTTATTTTCCCGCCGCTGCGTCCCCTGCGGCCCCACCCCCCAGCCCTCTCATTCGTTAAGCCCTCCCTCCTCCCAGCTGCCACTCCCACCCTCCCCTCCCGTTCCTCTTATGGCAGCCGTGGCGCTCCGAAGGTTCACCAAAGGCAAGCCCGTCTGCGCACCCAGCGCCAGTCCCCCTGGCCCCCTCAGACACACCTACTCCCCCCTCACCCTCCACTCTCTCAACCCAGGCCCCCGCCCCACATGCACCCCATCTAGCCCCACACACGCTCATGGCCCTTTCACCTGCCACACCTGTCACTTCTCCTGCTCCTCATCCCTCACACCACACACCAACCATAGCGACCCCACCTTCAACAAACACAACCCCCCAACACAAGTTTCACCCACCCTGCCCCCACCAACCAACCCCGCAGCACACCAGCCCACAACCAGAACACACCCCGCAACAACAACCACCTCAACTGCCTGCTCCTCAACATCTGCTCCCTTCACAAACATGCCATAGAACTCTGGGACCTCATCACATCACACTCACCTGACATCGCCTTCCTCATGGAAACCTGGACCAACCCCTCCTCAGAACCCGACATAGCCATAGCCACCCCCAAGGGATACAAACTCCAACACAAAGACCGCCCCAACAGGCCAGGTGGTGGCATCGCATCCTACACAGAGACACCATCAAAGTCACCACCAGCTCCCAAGACACTATCGACAACACTGAACACATGCACTTCCTCATCCACATTAACAACTCCACCCTCAGAGGTACACTGATCTACAGACCACCCGGACCACGCCCCACCTTCTGCGACACCATCGCCGACAGCATCACAGGTCACACGCTCTACGCAATTTTCATCGCAAGCCAACGCATAGCCTACACCCACACCACCGAACTCCTCTGGACTGACCACCACTGCGTCCACTTCTCCTTCACCAAACCCCCCACACACTACCATCAACACACCACACCCTACTGCATGTGGGACAAGATCCCCAAAGAACGACTAAACTCCCAACTGGCCCATAACCCCGCCCCTCCCACCCCCACCAGCGACCCCAACACAGGAGCACACAACCTCTCCAAATGGATCACTACCTGCGCAGACACACTAGCCCCCCTCAGAGAACACATCGCCACCCGCAACATCAAGAACGCCCCATGGTTCACCCCTGAACTCCAAGACTCCAAGCGCAAATGCCGCCAAGCTGAGAAAGTATGGCGACTAGAACCTTCCACAACCAACTTCTCCACCCTCAAACCATCATTCGCACCCATCACCAACTCATACGTACCGCCAAAAGAGATCACTACAAGTCACGCCTCAACAACAACCCTCAAAACAGCAAAGAACTCTTCACCATCATCAATGAACTTGCCAAACCCAAAGCCAGCATCATAGACCCCAAACACACACACAGCCCCTATGTGACCCTTTCCAACCACTTCCTCCACAAAATCCTGGACATCCACAACAGCTTCATACCACACACACACACCGCACACACCCCTCACTCACCCAACCCAACCCCCACTCATGACCCCCCCACCACACTCTCCACATGGACCCCCACCACATACGAAGAAGCCGAAAAAACCATAAACTCCATCCACTCCGGCTCCCCCTCCGACCCCTGCCCACACCGCATCCACAACAAAGCTAGCCCAACCATCGCCCCCACACTCTACAACATAATCAACTCCTCTTTCAACTCCGCCACCTACCCAGATCTCTGGAAGCACGCGGAAATCACTGCTCTCTTAAAAAAAAAAAACAAGCCGACCCGGAGATCCTCTCCAACTACCGCCCCATCTCCCTCCTCCCTTTCCCCGCCAAGGTTGCAGAGAAATTAGTCAACGCCCGCCTATCCCTCTTCCTCGAAGCAGTCAACACTCTTGACCCCTCACAATCCGGGTTTCGCAAAAACCACAGCACGGAAACTGCCCTCATCAATTGCACTGACGACATCAGGACCAAAGTCGACAAAGGCGAGACCGTCGCACTCATCCTCCTAGACCTCTCCGCAGCCTTTGACACCGTCTGCCACCACACACTCCGCACACGCCTCCACAACATAGGAATTCGCCACAAAGCCTTAGACTGGCTCACCTCCTTCCTCACCGACCGGACCCAGAGAGTCCGCCTTCCACCCTTCCACTCCAACACTACCAAGATCACCTGCAGAGTCCCCCAAGGGTCCTCTCTCAGCCCCACACTCTTCAACATCTACATTATCACCCTAGCCAACATCCTCCGAGCACACGGAATCACTATCCTCTCCTATGCAGATGACACCCAATTCATCCTCTCCCTCACCCGCACCCCTACCACCGCCAAAACCAACCTACACGCCACTCTCCTCGACACCGCCAACTGGATGACCACTAACCACCTCAAGCTCAACTGAAATAAAACCGAGATCATCATCTTCGGCCCCAACAAAACCACATGGGACGACTCCTGGTGGGCCACCACCCTAGGCCCACACCTGCAAACCACGCACGCAACCTCGGCATCATCCTTGACCCCTCCCTCTCCATGACACAGCAAATCAATGCTCTAACCTCCTCCTGCTTCCACACACTCCGCACTCTAAAAAAAAAAATCCTTCAAATGGATTCCCCCAGAAACCAGAAAGACAGTCACCCACGCTCTCATCAACAGCAGACTGAACTACGGTAATGCCCTCTACGCCGGCACCACACTCAAACTCAAACGCAAACTCCAGAGATTCCAGAACACAGCCGCACACCTTGTCCTTGGCCTCCCCTGCCACGAACGAAACTCACCACACCTCAAAACCCTTCACTGGCTCCCCATAGACAAGAGAATCACATTCAAGATCCTCATCCACGCACACAAATCCCTCCACAACACCGGCCCAACCTACCTCAACGAAAGAGTCAACTTCCACACTCCCACACGCAACCTCCGATCAGCTGATCTCACCCTAGCCACAGTCACCCGCATCCAACGCACCACCACAGGAGGCAGGTTCTTCTCCTACCTTGCCCCCAAAACCTGGAACTCCCTCCCCTCCGACCTTTGCAAAACCAAAGCCCTCCTGGTCTTCAGAAAGAACCGCAAGACATGGTTGTTCGATCAGTGACCCTCCCTGCCCCTCCCCAGCGCCTTGAGACCCTCACGGGTGAGTAGCGCGCTCTATACATTTTTTGATTGATTGATTGATTTGACTCAAGAGGGGAGTTATACTACTCTTAATCATCGGACAAACCTACATACAAACATCTCCTATCTCTTTGCCCAATGCACCCAAAATCTATCTCTCCTCTTAGATGAAAAACCCTGTTCTAGGCGACACATGTTCGTAACTGAGTTCTTCCTTTCTTGTACTGTGGGGAGCCAAGGAGGAAATCCATTTTAAACAAATCTCACGATGTGCTAAGAGAATTAACAGAAATAATAATGCCTTTTCTGGGGGGGGGTAGTTCCTTTTGGATCAATGTATCTTCACATATCACCCCAAATATTATCCGTGGCAGACAAACCTCAACACCCGCACTTATTACATGCTTAATTTCTTTACCCAAATCTTGCCAGAACCGACTTATCATTGGGCCCTGCCAAAACATATGAATGTCATCTGCTCTTTCCTCACTACAGCAAGGGCATATCTTCTTGGCCCCCCTTAAGAGCAGACAACTTGTTTGGCGTCCAGTACACCCTGTACAAGGTGAATAAATGATGTTTCTTTAGGTATGCAGATTTCACCACGTCCCACAACATCTTCATGGATGCTTGCCAGAGAGAAATAACATCCAGGTCGCAAAAATCCTTTCCCCACTTCTTCTCGGGTAAAGGGGGGATTCCTCTCTTGCTTCGATCAGCATCTAGCACCATAAAGCGATCTCCTTGAGAATAAAACCTCTTTGTGTTAATCTCTCCTCCCACACATGCTCTATTTGGCCACACCCTTCCTTTGGTAGCTTACTAGCCCAACTTGCCAGTTGATAATACTTGAATCTCAAGAGGGCACCTCCTACCCTATCATTAAGTACTGGCCGGGTACCAAAACATTAGCCACCAGGTACTGGCCCCATTTCTCCAACCCGCTCTTCTTTAAGGAAATAGATAACTTATCCTTCAAAAATTCCGGGGTACCTTGTGAGCCCCAAACTGGGGCCAATCTGCTGTAGTACGATATTCCAATTAATTTCTGAACTTAAAGCCATACTTTACATGCCGCCCTTAGACACTTCAACCTTATCTTCTTAAAAAACTTCGGGTGACCAGATTTAAACAAGAAATACTCCCCGGCTTCTTGGAGATAACTGATCATAGCCCTAAACATTGGGGTAAAGGAGAGACTCTCACTTAGTAGACTTCTCACATTTTTAACCTGGAAAGCTAAATAATAGTTACACAGATCAGGGCTCGCTAGTCCCCCATTTCTTTTCCTCGTACACAATTTTCCCCATGCAATACGGGCCCCTTTTGATGACCATACAAAAGAGGTTAATTCTCTCTGTAGTTTTTGAAACCAATCCTTTTTTAATTCTAGGGGGATCGCATTAAAAAGAAACGTGAATTTAGGTAAGATAACCATCTTCAAGATATTCGAACTCCCAATAAGGGAAAGGGAAGTCCAGCCCATACCCTTAAAAGTTTCCTAGTTGCAACCATTACTTTGTTAAAATTAGCCCAAGGGATTTTATCCAAATTTGCCTTAACCTGTACCCCCAAATACTTTATTTCCTTCTTTATCCAAGGACTACTGTGAATAATAGGCCAACACATTATCTCAGTTTTTTGTTTGTTTACTGAGTACCCAGATAACTTCCTGAATGCCTTTAACGTTAATAAAATACTTGGTAAAGAAACATCGAAATCCCTGGTAAATATCATTAGATCATTTGCATAGAGAGCAACTTTCTTCTCCCGCCCCCTGTAATGGAAAGGTAAAATGGTTGCATCTTGTCTGATCATACTCGCAAGAGGCTTGATATAGAGATCAAAATGCAATAGGGAAAGTGCGCAGCCTTGACAAGTCCCTCGTTAAATACGGACTTGGTGGGAAGGCTTACCATTAACCAGCACATTAGCTATGGGATTCCTATATAGAGACCTTATTGCCCTAGTAAAAATTTCCCCAAGTTTGTACCAATCGAGAACCGTGTACAGAAAATACCAATTTACCTGGTCGAAAGCCTTGGCGGCGTCAAAAGCAAGCACCACCAATGGTAAATGTTCCTGAGTAGCCATATTGATAGCCCCAAATAACTCTTGCATTAATTCAAAAAGTTGTCGACATTTAATAAACCCTTTTTGGTCCTGGTGAACCAGCGAGGCAACCACTGTCTCCGCCTTTTAGATAATATATGTGTAGAAATCTTATAGTCCGAGTTTAATAATTAAATTGGTCTATAAGAATTACAATTTAATGGATTTTTGTCTGGCTTCAAAATCAAAGTTATAGTTGCCTCATCCCAAGAATTGGGAAAATCTCCACCTTCAATAAAAATGTAAATAAATAACTCCAGTAGAAAAGGAGCCAGTTCGTCCTCAAGTAATACATACAATTCATTGGGAAGGCTATCAGGCCCTGTGGCTTTTCCCTTGATGGCTTCATTTAGTTCTCTTATATCTATCTGGGAACCCAAATTATTTAGTTCATCTTCATCTAGACAAGGGACTTGACATCTATCTAAAAAGCTTTTGATTTGTTCCTTTGTAGTCACAGAGTCCTCCGTATATAGATCTTGAAAAAAAGATGAAAAAGCAAACTCTATTTTGTCATCTCTGTGACACATAAGGCCAGTATCTTCATCCAAAATTGATTTAATTCTACTTCTAGTATGCTCTGTTTTAGCCTTCCAAGCCAAAAGCTTGCCACACCCTTCTCCATTATCATATTGGGCAAAGCTACTATTCTCCGATTTTCTTCTAATCCTTGTCTCTAGAAAAAGAACTAGGCCATCTTTGGCTCTCCTTATCTGATCCTCCAGATCCACTGTTACCTGATCAGCTTGACCCTGAGCCCCATCTTATAATTTCTGTATCTCCATATCCAAACATTTTATCTGCATTTTCTTTTGCTTTATGCCTATAAGATTCCATGTTAATCAGTTGACCCCTTATATAAGCTTTATAGGCATCCCATACTTTATGGATAGTAGTAGACCCATAATTTAACTCCAAAAAAGTCTTAGTATCCTGTTTTAATTTCTCAACGGCCCATTCCTCCAGGAACAGGACCTGATTTACCGTCCATCTTACATTGACCAAAGGTTTATCACGAACAGATAGAGCCTCACCGCCGAATTATCAGATAGATGTTCAGGGACAGGTTTCACCTCAACCACGTTCTCACATACGCTCCTACTCACTAAAAAGAAGTCAATCCTTGAATAACGCCCATACTTTTTGTTATGAAAAGTAATTCTTGATCCAATACTACCCTTCCATCTCCAGATATCTACTAAGTCCAGATCCCCCTTCGCCTGCCTGACCCAGATCCTTGTCTTGGGGGTGTTTGTTGTATTCCTCGTGGTTGATTTATCCCAAATTGGATCTAAAAGGACATTACAATCACCCCCCATAACAATCGGATATTTAGAATCTAAAAGCTGATTATAGAGCTCCTCAAGAGGGGCTGGATCATCTATATTTGGACCATAATAACCTGCAAATGTCAGCCAAGATCCATATACCTAAGCTTCCACCACCAACCACCCTCCTCTCGGGTCTGCTCTGGCCCTACCTAACTTTACTCTTAATGATTTTTTAAACAAGATCACAACCCCTTTAACTGTGAAAGGCTGGTTGGTGCTAACCCAATGAGCCACCCATGGTAACAGCTTTAGGTTACTACTCCATTCCTCTTACGTCAGGTGGGTCACCTACCTCTTCTTCTCGCAGCCTCAAATATTAAAAAATGTTTTGTCTACGTCCCCTGACCCTAAGACCATTCACATTCCAAGTTAAAATCTTCAACTGACTTGAGGCCATTCTATAAATTAAAGGATCCTGTACCTCGAATCCCTAACAAAGTTATATTGAAAGTTAAACACTATGAGGACTTTTTTTTAAATAGTTTTTTCCTATCTGCTCCCACACCCTGTTATAAACCAACCTCCCACTGGTGCCCCAAACCCCATACCTCCCCGGGGAACCCTCCCTATTCTGATTGGGATAATCCTCGGATTAGCCCAGGTGAGCCCACTCGGCTCAGGGCAGCATTAAAAACAAAAGGAGGAGAGAAAAGAAAAAATATATATATAACTAGCGCCCTGCTTTCGTTTGCTCCAAGAGGATGCAGACTTCATTTGGATCTCTAATATTATGCCTCTTATTTTCCCACATGATCCTAAGCACTGCTGGGAAACTGAGCTGTACCTTCACCCCCATAGCCCTCAGCTCCTGCATATATTTTCCCAGCTGCCACTGCCTTTCCTGTGTTACCCTTGAGATATCTGATCTAATGCGAAAGGACCAATCGCCCTTACAAAAGCTATTCGCTTTAAGAGCCTCAAGCAAAATTGTCTCCTTGATAGAATAGGAGCCACAGTTAACCAACATTTTTCTTGGATTTTTCCTGGCTGGATTCTTCTTAAAGGGATCCCGGTGCACTCTCTGAATATCTTCCTCCAGAATAAAACTGCTCACCACTGGGATTGACTCAACTTTAATTAATGCTGCTACAAACCGCTTAACGTCCTTCCCCTCTTCACGTTCAGGAACATTTAACAGCTGAATATTATTTTGCCTCATATTATTTTCCAAAGACTCAAGCTTCTCTTGTATAGCCTTCTCACCTATTCTTAACTGTAATATTTCTTGTTTATTCGAGGAAACTTGTTTGTCAAGCTACCTCCTTATTTCCTACTCTCTCAATTAAAATGTTTATCTTACATTCCATTGTCACACAGGTTTGCTTAATTTTTTTCCTGGTTGCACTCAGACGTCTCGAATCTCTCTTATATCTTCCTTTAGTGATAGGAGAAGCCTCCTCATGTCAGTTTTGGGCTCCAGACTTATAGGCTGAGGCACTGGTTCGTCCCCAGTATACATTGTTGGTACAGTGTGTACTGTCTCGTCACCCTCTTGAGATAGCCCACCCTTTCCTTCTGTAATTCCCTCAGTAGCTCCTTTAATAGTTCTTTTATCCGACATCCCACTGGTAGGGCTCCCCGTCTAACCGGAGTTATTTGTCAACTTTTCACCCTTAGCAAGAGGGAGCTTAAGGAAGGGATGTGATAAGGGAGGAGGCTTCGGGGTCTTAAAATCTCTCTGAGCGAGATCTTTGTCGGTGGGGTAGTGAGTTATATCTGTTTTCCCTTGGTTCTTGCTAATCAATTTCAAAGGCCTAGCAGAGGAAGAGTTATTCATACCATTTCCTTTATGACCCTGCCTCCTTCTAGCAGCACCAGCCCCTTTTTTTTTTTTGTATGGCGCCCTGTGAGTCCACGCCCGGCAGCTCAACTGGGGAGCCTCTTCTTGCCTGCCCCCCAACCAAGGTATTTTGGTATCCCTCAGTTGCTCTTATTTGTTTACCACGAGCCTGAATAGACAGTGGGGGCAAGAAAGCCCGTGTGGAATGATGAGTGGGCGTCATATAATGTGCCCCCCCCAACCAATCGTCATACACAAGATCCAAATGCCCAGTCCTGCCTTCACTAAGTCTATAGATCCCTCTAACAGTGCCTCCAGGCCCCTAAAATTTACTCTGACCAGAAAGCACCTACTGCGTTCTATGTCCTGCGCCACCTCAGTCCAAATTCCAACGATGTTATCAACGTTCGCTCCGTCCTGCGAACATTCTGGCAGATTCTTGATCCCCGGTGACCAAACTCTACGCCGCCCGGGCTCTGAAAGATCCCGGCCGGTTCGATCGGTTGGCTGCCATGTTCCCCGCTGCAATCCATAGCAGCATTATTTTGTCCTGCAAAGGTTATCATAAAGCCATAATTATGTCATATTAGACATTCTTATTTGATTTCTCAGGAAACATATCAAACATATGATTAGACTTAGCAATTTTCATGAGCTTGACAAAGTCAAATATCAGCTGTTCTGCTATTAAAATATTTTTCGATTGCATCTTTAAACGTTCAAACACCAAGTTAAAAAATAGTCTTTCGTTCATCACGACCAGATAAATGCAAGGAAAAACTATGCATTTCCAATATCTAATATTACAAAAGATACATTTGGATAAATGTATCTTGCTTTTCGGTCTGTAACCAATTTAAATAAAATTGAATAACTACAACTTGAATTGTAAAAATAAAATGTAAGTGTCTTCTTTGTAGCATTTGAAATATAAGATAGAGTACCTGTTTAACAGTAGAAGATGCTCACGAAGGTAAACACTTGTTTCTTGCTAGAAGTAGTGTATATAAAATAGATGTTTACTGTACCTCCCTTTGCAAGACACTATAAGTTAACCCACTTTTGCAGCATTTCAAGTGCCTGCAAAGTTGTATTCAGGCAAGAGAACCAACTGCAACACGTTTCCATGACTGTTTAGTTCTTCTTGAAAATGGCTTTTTAAGTACCTGGTGTGGCAATTGTGTTCCTTTAATACCACCTAATTAATGAAGCGTTTCTGGCCAATTGTTGATTTACCAGGCCTAATTCCAGCCTTATCTGGGATTGAGATGTGCATTGAGGAAGATTAAATAAACACCTGAATAAATTTAATTGTGCCACATCTAGCCAAGGGGATAACATGCCCCAAATCCTTCATTACAATAACAGCAGGTAAGAATTTGTCACTGATTATTTCAAAAATAAGTCTCAGAGTGTGGCCTGTCAAATCACTAGCCAAATGAAATGATGCAAAAGAGAGACCTTTTGCCGTTTGGCTAAATGATATCGGTGCCCCTTTGTTTCATGGAGTCAGACACCCTGATACTTAAATGATGAACGCCTAGTACTAGGTGTTTCCTTAAATGACCAGCTACCTACTTCCCTAATCCCTGCCCCAAACATTACTACATTAGATTTTAAGGAAATTACTTTTTTTCTGGATCAAGACAGTTTGTCTTGTTGGACAAACCAACACATGTTTTGTCCCGCAAGACAGTGACTGAATACTGGAGAATTACCATTGCATGGCCCTTACAAGACCTCCCTAAATTCTGCCACATAAAAATTAAAAAGCCTGAGGAGATGGAAAGATTTTTGTCAGCACATGCCCCTGCTTGAGGCTTCTATCTGTGTATTTTTTGTTCAGTATAAAATTGTTCTGATGGATGTACCTACCAGTGGATTACTCACCTTTTTAATATCCCTAATGTGCCAGCATTCCACAGAAACCTTTCTTCATAGCTCTCCACATCGACAAGGATGTCATAATGCCACGGCTCCGCACGAGACTCCATCTTTTGTAATCGGAGCCATATAAAGTCCTCGTTGGCATGATGACGTTAGTTCCCTTTTTTTCCACACCTTCGACGTGTAATGTTTTTCTCATCTCTTCCTTAGATTACTGTTGGCGACAGTGTTTTAGTTTGGCAATACAGTAGATACTCTTTTTCTGCAACCATGCCTCCACCTAGGAAGTCCGAATTTAAACCTTGCTGGGAGTGCCAGGGCCCCTCATGACAACTGCCTTGGGTGTCTCAGCCTCTACTGCGACTTTTTTGCCTGTTCTTCATGCCAAAATATGAACCTGAGGGCCTTGAAAGATAGAAGCAAAGCTCTTCATGGTCAAGGCAAGGAAGGAAAAGAGAAGTCATTGAATGTCTCAACCTCGTTCAAAGTCGCCATCATCTCACTCCTTCAAGTCGTCTAAGAGGAAGCACAAGAAAAAGAGATGTCACAGCTCTTGATGTCGATCTAAGAGAGATGTATCTCTGATGTTGGTGTCTCTGCCTCCACGGTCGGCTGAAGGCTCTCCAGCCCCATCCCCTATACCCTGTCCGGCATCACCTTCGAGTCCTGTAGAATACCAACTTCACCTGTGCTTCCTGATTCGGATTCTGATGTGATCCCTCCGACTATAGTTCTTCCTCATCCTCCTTGATAGGAGCAAGCCTTCCCCGTTCCTGGAACCGATCCTTTCAGCTTCCTCAATGCTATATACAGGGAGTGCAGAATTATTAGGCAAATGAGTATTTTGACCACATCATCCTCTTTATGCATGTTGTCTTACTCCAAGCTGTATAGGCTCGAAAGCCTACTACCAATTAAGCATATTAGGTGATGTGCATCTCTGGAATGAGAAGGGGTGTGGTCTAATGACATCAACACCCTATATCAGGTGTGCATAATTATTAGGCAACTTCCTTTCCTTTGGCAAAATGGGTCAAAAGAAGGACTTGACAGGCTCAGAAAAGTCAAAAATAGTGAGATATCTTGCAGAGGGATGCAGCACTCTTAAAATTGCAAAGCTTCTGAAGCGTGATCATCGAACAATCAAGCGTTGCATTCAAAATAGTCAACAGGGTCGCAAGAAGCGTGTGGAAAAACCAAGGCGCAAAATAACTGCCCATGAACTGAGAAAAGTCAAGCGTGCAGCTGCCACGATGCCACTTGCCACCAGTTTGGCCATATTTCAGAGCTGCAACATCACTGGAGTGCCCAAAAGCACAAGGTGTGCAATACTCAGAGACATGGCCAAGGTAAGAAAGGCTGAAAGACGCGACCACCACTGAACAAGACACACAAGCTGAAACGTCAAGACTGGGCCAAGAAATATCTCAAGACTGATTTTTCTAAGGTTTTATGGACTGATGAAATGAGAGTGAGTCTTGATGGGCCAGATGGATGGGCCCGTGGCTGGATTGGTAAAGGGCAGAGAGCTCCAGTCCGACTCAGACGCCAGCAAGGTGGAGGTGGAGTACTGGTTTGGGCTGGTATCATCAAAGATGAGCTTGTGGGGCCTTTTCGGGTTGAGGATGGAGTCAAGCTCAACTCCCAGTCCTACTGCCAGTTCCTGGAAGACACCTTCTTCAAGCAGTGGTACAGGAAAAAGTCTGCATCCTTCAAGAAAAACATGATTTTCATGCTCCATCACACGCGTCCAAGTACTCCACAGCGTGGCTGGCAAGAAAGGGTATAAAAGAAGGAAATCTAATGACATGGCCTCCTTGTTCACCTGATCTGAACCCCATTGAGAACCTGTGGTCCATCATCAAATGTGAGATTTACAAGGAGGGAAAACAGTATACCTCTCTGAACAGTGTCTGGGAGGCTGTGGTTGCTGCTGCACGCAATGTTGATGGTGAGCAGATCAAAACACTGACAGAATCCATGGATGGCAGGCTTTTGAGTGTCCTTGCAAAGAAAGGTGGCTATATTGGTCACTGATTTGTTTTTGTTTTGTTTTTGAATGTCAGAAATGTATATTTGTGAATGTTGAGATGTTATATTGGTTTCACTGGCAATAATAAATAATTGAAATGGGTATATATTTGTTTTTTGTTAAGTTGCCTAATAATTATGCACAGTAATAGTCACCTGCACACACAGATATCCCCCTAACATAGCTAAAACTAAAAACAAACTAAAAACTACTTCCAAAAATATTCAGCTTTGATATTAATGAGTTTTTTGGGTTCATTGAGAACATGGTTGTTGTTCAATAATAAAATTAATCCTCAAAAATACAACTTGCCTAATAATTCTGCACTCCCTGTATAGCATTTTTAACAGGGCCATGACCACATCTGTTGCATCTGCGGGCCCATGGGTCTGATGTATTATTCCCTGAGAGGCTTCCCTGAACTGTATCAGCAGGCTCTGTTCCCACCTTTCATGCGATAGTCCAGGTTCCGTGGCCTTCTCTGACATCAAGGAAGATGACTCCTTTGACGGTTGAAACTCAGCAGAAGTCAGCAGCTCTAATTGCGACCTCACCTATGTCGAAAGGCTCCATGCCAGCATTGCATTATTCAACACCACTTCCTGTGGCATCGCTGGCACCAATTTAGTCTCCTACGGCGCCGCTGCTGGAGCCGAGGCATATATCCCATATCGAAGTTCCACGCCTTCTAGGGGAGGAGGAATATTTGTGCACTCTGTGGGATCCTTTTTAGCTCTGTAAGGCCTTTGGGTAGCCATACGCTCTATATGTCCTCATAACCTAACATAACATCCTGACTAGGAGAGTGTGAAATTCTTGCGCACTATCCTGATTTTGCGGGACTTGATGTTGCAGTTGGCTTGGACACTTACGCAGTATGGGAATTGTCTCCAAAGGGCATGCCTCCGCCTGAAGTCACATCATACCCATGCAGTAATAAGGAAAGTGGCTGGCATGTTGGAGTTGTCCCTTCCTACAGCAGAACTTAAGTCTAATTTGTTGACAAAAGTACTTCATTCAATTTCTTCTTTGTCAGAACCACTATTGCCTTTCAATGAAACCTTGACTGAACCTGTCTTAGACATTTGGCAAAAACCCTTGTCAACTCTGGCAGTGTCTCGACCCATTGCCAGAAGGTACAAGACTACTACAGGGGATCCTGTGCTCTTGAGTAGTCATCCTTCACGGGAAAGTTTGGTAGTTCAGGCTTCCTGTTCTTTGAAGCTGACCCCAGGGTCTTTCCTTGTCGGGTAGGTTCTCATTAGGGTAATGAGGCTACTGGATTTGGGTTGTAGGCTCGCCTAGATTGTGGGTACTGAGTACAGTTCCACACCAGGTGACACCTGTCGGCCTAATCCTGGGTTTCCAGCTAACTAGCAGCTTCCCATCTCTGACCGAGATGATTGTGGCAACCGGCCTCATGGTAAGATAGACTCCCCAGGGAACTGTGGTACATCAGATCGCATATCTTTCTCGCAGTTACCAAGGTCTCACTCAGGCAAGGACAACGGAGGCAGAATATATTTAAATATGCATTTATTAAACTATCTGCATCTTAGATAAAAGCAGGTGCATACCAATAACAAGGATAATAAAAAACAATAGGAGCAGGCATGTGACTAAAAGTGTAGAACACAAAAACAGTCCTACCATGCTGTCTAAAAAGGTGAGTGGATCTATAGCCCTTCACCTACGCTAAGTATGAGCACAGCATACTAAGCCCAATCTGCCCTTCAGGTTTTCCTGTGGAAAAACAACATCCCTCATACCTGAAGAATAGGCCTGAGGTCTAAAGAGACACCATTCTGTCTGGTTCAGGGCTCGGCCATCTAAGCAAGTAGCTGTAGCGAAGCTTGCAGCAATCAGCATACAGTCGTGGTCCTCTGGCTGGAATCTCCCTTTAACGTGTGTAGGACTAAGGGGTATTTTTTTATAATAAAACAGCTGAAATTCTAAGAAATGGTCCCCACGTATGAGTGTGTGTGTTTCTGTGAATGCCGGAGACACAGCATACCACGGTTGTCGGCAACCCTATCTGACTGTAGCCTTGAAGAAAGCATGAAATTAAATGAATGTCCTACTAAGAACGTGATGCTTTCCTAGGCGAAATAACAATGAGATAGAGAAAATAAAACAGCACTGCAAATGTAGCTGTTGCTAGAAAAATAAAGCAATGCAGAATAAAATGTAATCGGGTTAAAGTGCACAGCTGCAGACCTAGTTAGCTAAAACAACGTGTTCAGAACATGGCTAAATTAGCTATACAACACCCTCCCCTTGCTGGTCAAAGGTGGTTCAAAGCTAATGCGAAAATGAGGCATAAAAAGCCTAAACTTAAGCAAATAAGGTGTCAATTATGACAAGTTCAGGAAGCACAAGTCATAGGATAGTACAATTTCAAATACCACTACGTGGCACGCTGAACCAAATTTCAAAAGTCAGTCATTTTGGACATCGCTAATTATATCTGGGACAATGGAAGCCAGGAGACAGTCAACTTCGGCAGGTGATAACATGTCCAAGGAAGACCACAGAGTACTCGTGTTCCTGAGCCTGATTTTCAGCTTCAGCTGAGGCAGCAGCATTCCGTGTCATGCCCACTGTAGAGTTAAGAGTTGCTGAATCCACAAAGAGCAACTCATAAACGGCTTCCTGTAGCAAACGCACCCTCAACGCACATGTCTGATAATGAGCCCTCATTGGGAACATTAACAGATCAGCATCCAATGAAAGTAAATGCTGCGTAGAAAGACAGACTTCCAGTGCACATTCAAAGAGGCACCAGAGGCATTGAAACACAGGTTGCACACAATCCAAAACTGGTCGAAGTGACAAAAAACAGTCACACTCCAGCTGTTGCAGAAGAGCTGCACCGAAATACTGCATCATGCGTTCACCACACAGTTGCGCTGGTGGTAGCGCTTTCAGTCCTCCTTGCTGTGGAGGGATATCCATTGCGCTGAAAAAGTAGCAAGAGCATAATGCCACCAATTATAGCCAAAGTGATGTGAATCGCCTGAAAACACTCGAAAAAAGTGAATGTATGCCTGAAGGTATTAAACTAAATGTAGAGGAGAAAGTGTGAATAAAACCAGAAACAACAGCCTTAAAAGGGTGGGGGATTTCTACTAGTACTGGACGCATTGAATATTTAATGAGTTCACCAAAGTGTCTCAGAAAATTAGTTTTGAAAAGGGACTGAATCTCCGCAGATGACCTCGCAACTTAAAGCGCATAGGTCTTGTGGGCTGATGTAAGCACCACATGTTTTTGGAACAATAAGACCTTTAGTCTGCTCAACTTGTCAAAATTAACATCAGAAGTAGCAATACGGGGGCAGACGTCTGTTACTCCCTTTGAATTGTGCAGGGGAAAAGGATGTTCCCGCAACATGTAACAATTTTGGAGACTGAAACAACATAATGTATTCCGGCTCGCATTCCACAACAGCTCTTGCTGTTAAGGAGCACATAGCTGCCATTAGAGAGCACCTGGAATGCAGGTCTAATTAAGGATACTGGGGCTCCCTTCAGATAACAAGCTAAATTTGCCGCGGAGGCATTACATGCCCAGTGCAAGGACAGCTGTTTACAAACCATCGAATGGCTCACAGAAGTCTTGCATTCACTGCCGCTAAGAAAGACCTCTTTCCTGCCACTGAAACATTTGTACGAAAGGGGAAGCTCCAACACCGCGTGTATGTAATTATCTCCCAGCCGTTCATATCTGCCTACCGGAATGTGTTGCAAGCATGATGTGAATTCAAGTGATGCAATAGGCAAATTTATAACCCCATGTGCTAACCATTCAGCAGAGGTTACCTCAGCCACAGTAAAAGGCAACTTTTCTAATTTCTCTGTTCTCAACATAATATATGTTGCTTCCTTCTTGGCCATAATTTATTGCAGTCTCGTTAAATTAAATGTTGAAAAATTTCCCTTGCGCTCACATGTTTCTAGTGGATGTGGTCTGCCTTCAATGTTTGTTGTGTCCAACCTAACTGCATGATGGATCGTAGCTGACTTTGTCCATGTTGCAGAAACAACATATCACTCTGTAGTATGTATATTGCAGAGGACACAATGTTATTTAGGGTGCAATTGCGGTCGGACAAAGTGTTAAATCCATTATCTACGACGGCTAATGCTTTCTGTAAGTTTTCTGAGGGCAGCTGCTTCTTGTTGAGAAAGTTTCCAAATTTCTTTGTATGTGTCATATATGAAGTGTTTTCTGCGCTGTCTTCTGAGGCCTAACAGGAAGTCCTGTAAATCATTGTTACTGGACAGGAGACCAACATGTTCTTTAACCGCATCTAGTGAGGAGACCTTCATCCATTCCTGGCATAGTTTCTCTACACTACACATTGTAACAATACCCGAGTGTTCTAAGTATATATACCGAAGGTCCGGCCTATTCTTTCTAAAACCCCCTGAGGAGTTTGCAAAACGCGTATGGCACCCATTGGTGTCTACAGGTCACAATAACCGCCCACCAGGACGTGATAACAACGTGTTCTATGTTCCATTTTGGACCCCTTCATTAAGCTGATCTTCAGATGTATTTATATACTTTTGCCATTTGTTAAATTTTTCAGGGACGGGAATACTAGGCACATTCAGTTCTTTAATGTTCGCTAAGCCTAAACAGCTTGTTTGTTGTACTGTTTCATTTAAGAATATAATCTGAACAAGAATCATACAAGCTCTAAATAAAGCTTCTGTACCTTTAATTTGCCAATTTTTTGTTCCCCACACACTTTTTAAATCTATCGAATTAACCCAATGTATGTAAGGTATGAGGTTGTATCTTCTTTGCAAAGAAGCTCTATGGCTGTTGTCCTGGTCTCAGAACCATTGGATTTGCATAATGGCAAATCAATTGGCCGTGGTTCTGAGCGTACGTGCATACAGCCTTAGTCAGCATTTTTCAGTTGATCATGAGTGGCATCTCCATCCAGAGCTGGTGCTTCACATCTTCTGGCTATGGGGCACGCCTCAGATAGACCTGTTTGCCACTCACAGGAACGTGCATTGCTCGCCGTTCTGCAGCCTCCAGTATCCACTGCAAGGAGCGTTGGGGAAAGCATTTCATTTGGACTGGGGCTCACAGCTGCTTTATGCATTCCCCCCCAAACCCCCCCCCCCCACACCCTTGATTCCTCGAGTACTGAGGAAGAGTCACCAAGTCTGGACCCAAGTCGTATTAATAGCCCCGGATTGACACAGAAGGGTGTGTTACACAGACTTTCTTCCCCTCTCACTGTGCTCTCCACTCCGTCTTCGTCAGAGGGAAGACCGCTTCTCACAGTCGCAGGGGCAGGTTCTAAACCCCCACCTCCAGAGTCTGCAATTACATGCCTGGAGATTAAACGGGGCAAACTGATTTCATTTTCACTCTCCCAGATGTGGTGGATATTATTTTATCTGCCAGCGATTCTCTGCTCCTCCGCGCTTGCTCATGGATCATCTATTCCACAGCCCAGCGTCACGGATACCAATCCTAGAAAATAAAAGATCAAAGCATCATAAAAGGAGGTAACGTGCTGCACGTGCTTGAAAGGTTTCTTACTGATTACCTTTGATAGTTGATTGCAGGATGTTCAGACGGGTGGCGTGCACTTAAAGGGCATTTTATCAGTGTCCTTGAATACTTGCCGTCTGCTGAATAATAACACATGTTGTAAGCTTGCAATGACAGTACAGATTTTAGTGCGTGACTGGCAATTGTTATTTTAACAATGTACTATGAACTAATCAGTGCCTATGATAAAGAACACTCAGTGCTTGGCACATGCTAATTTCAAAACGTGAATCAAAGTTCTTTTATTTCCATGTTCAATTGTCACTGTGATAACAGTGATGACACCAATTAGATACGAAAGTGAGCTTTAGTATATAAACCCTATGCTCTTAGTGTGGTTAAAACACTGAACTGTGTTCTATCCGATACTAACACTCTGTGCTGATTAATCCTTGAATATTTGAGAAATGTAAATACTTAAGAATCGATTTTCATTCTTTATCGTCTGTCATATGTCTATGATTGTGAATGTGACTGTATTTTAGAAAGTTTTAGCATGTCCCAACAACCAAAACGTACACTGAATTTCTGGAACACTTTAGGTAGGTCTTCCAGTGGGGCCACATTGACTAGGGAACTCGGTGGGAATACATGTAGGTAGTTTAGAAGGCTAAACATTGTAACTGGTTGCAGATTCCATACTGTTTCTTGAAGAGCCCTAGAGAGAGGGTAGAGCCATCAAAAGCAGGAAAGGGGACCCTGACAGGTACACCTAGTTTGTGCAAATTGACAAAGAGTAGTTTTAGTATATTGAGTACATGAAAAGTGTTATTTGACTAATGTTTAATTCATCATAAGAGATATCTGCTCTTCATAGACCCCCGCTAGCCATCCTGATCCTGCCACGTGACGTCCGTGTTTCTCTCTTTCTCATCCATCCCCTTTCCCCCCCCCCGGAACGTTCCAGTGCTGATCACTTACAAGTGGAGGCACACAACGTCTAGGTGGAGTTGAGAACAAGCAACTTGGGTCAGCATTGTGTCTCCGTGGGGCGAACAGGTTAGTGCTCAACAGCTACACTGCCTGCAGTAGAGAGGGGGAGTTTAATCCATTGCTCCACCTGCGTCAAGAGTTGGTAGACGGCAGGGCCATAGTTGAGGCAAAGGACTTGGTCTTTTTCCCAATGCAAATTTATGTCAAGATACTTGATGGAATCCTTGCACCATGTCAGGTGGATAGTCAAAGAGTTGAGTGTGTTTGGAGAAAGGGAAGAGCTCAATTTTTTTCCAGTTTATATGTAAGCTGGAGAGGCCACCATATCGTAGGGTTTCAAGGATTAAGGGTGGGATATTGTCTGCTGGGTGGCGAACAAGCAATAGTATATCATCTGCATTCATGGACAACAAGAAGTGACCATGCGTGAGCTGGAGACCACAATGCGTATGATTTTCCTGAAGATGTCTGACCAGTGGATTCATCCCAATAATGAAGAGGAGGGGAGAGAGGGGCAGCCCTGTTTGGTCTCCCTGAACCATAGGAAAGATGTCAGAGAGAGAGCCCCATCTGAGCAACATGGCCAGTAAAAAGAAGCATGATGAGGGACATGAAGTTGCAGGGCAAGCCCAGTTTAAAGAGTGCTGCTGCCGTGAATTGCTACTCCAGAGAATCTGATGCCTTCTAGTCGTCCAGAAGGGCTGCTACTGCAGGGGTTGTGGGGGATATTCTATTTAGAACTGCAAATGTAATCTGTAAATTAAGCAAAGTTGACCCGTGAGGTACAAATCTTGATTGCTCAGGGGATATAATCTGCTCCATCAGCAGGGACAGTCTACTGGCCAGAATCTTATTGTCCATGTTAATAAGGGAGAGAGGGCAATAAGAGGAGCATAGATGGGGATCCTTGCCTGGTTTTAACAGAAGTGTGAGTACTGCTTCCTGTAGCGTGGGTGGCAACATACCAGTGTCCACAGACTCAGAGTATAAAGCAAGGAGATGTGGAGCTAGTTGATGTTTACATGCTTTGTAGAATGTGCCTGTGAGCCCGTCTAGACCAGGGGTCGTGGAGTCTGCCATGGCTTCTATTGCGTGTACTAACTCTTCACAGGTAATGGGTTTGCTTAAAAACGTCTTTGGGCATCTGTGGCCAATACCATCTCGATTTTGGCAAGATAATTTGATATCTCCACTGTTTTGTCTGTTGCACAAAAGGAGTAGAGCTGTGCGTAATAGCACGGAAGTTCAGCCATTATCCCCAGGTTGTCAGAGATGTTGCCTCCTGGAGAGGAAGTGAGTTTTTTGATGTAGTTATTAAGATAATTTGGGTGAGGTAGAGGCTGCCTTAAGAAGTGGTAAAAAGTGTAGGGGGCTTGGCGTGAGTACACGGGCTATTAATAAGAGGAGATTTGGGAAGGGGAGCCAGGGGGCTGTTGGGTCAGTGAAAAAGTCGAAGACATTCAAATCATGTTGGGCCGTTAAAGCGCAACTTCTGACTAGGTGGTTAATATCTACTCTACAATGTATTGAGCCATTGCTCTGTCACTATATAATGACAGAGCTTTTTTTTTCATTCTATCCTATATGAGGCTTTCACTTTCAATAAAATTAGGTTTTAAAAAATAATAATAATAAAAATTTGGGTGGAAGAGATTTGCCAGAGTGCACCCGGGAGCTCTCCCTCGCCATATCGACGTTCTGTGCCATGTTTTCCTATATAGAATATCTCTCTGTCAGCCAAATCCCGAAATTCGGCCATAAGGACCAAGTGTCAGTGCAGTGAAGGAGTGGGGTGGGGGGAGCATGTCACAATTTGGTCTTGATTCTCGTCTCGTCAGTTGAGAGTGTATGTTGGTCCTTATGGCCAAATTTAATTCTTTAAAATTTTTGGATCCAGTTCTACAGAGATCTAATTGACATATTTTCATTACGGCATTCACCCATTCCCACCAGGTTGGAGGAGCAGAAGAAATCCAATGCCTTCAGATCTCCCGCCTGGCCAAAAGTATTAAATAAAATAACAAATTCCTATGAACACTTGAAAGGTATAGCGGTTCTAAAGTACAGCCAAATAAAACTAAAGCTGGGGAAGCTACCAACGGGGCCTGTATCACAGAGGATAGGGTCTCAAAAACTTCCCCCCAGAAATTTGAAACCCGAGGACATAGCATCAACATATGAGTATCATCCGTCCCCTCTAGTCCACACTTTTTACAAGCTACTTGGGCATTGTTATTGAATTTGTTAATTTTTTTTGGAGTATAATATGCCCTATGTAGAACAAATAAATGATTCTTTCTAGTAACGGCAGACTTGACCACCCTGTAAAGACGTTACTAAGAATCTGCCCATAATGTGTTAATCTCCTCCTTACTTGCCACATCATCCCATATAGAACCGGGAAAATTCTGTTTGTCATCTAAACTATCCAAGAGTATTCTATAATAGGCAGCAACTTCCTTCTTGCATGGCTGGTTCTTGTGTAATAGCTCCACTAGCTCATTAGTCTCCTTTTCCGCTATTCGTAAAGATCTTACCCATGCGTGTAATTGATAATATTTGAACCTAGACATCGAGCACTGTCTCACGGAGGCAAATGTTCCCCAGGGTTTCAACACTCCATCCTGTAATACTTGTCCCCATTCTATAATACCTGCCTCCTTCAAAAGGCGAGCTAAAGCGTCCTTCAGACAGTCCGAGGTTCCAGGGGAATCACAGATAGGGGCATGAATGCTGTAATATGAAAAGCTAATAATTTTCCTTATTCTGGCCCACAAAGTAGCTGCCGCTTTTAGTGATTTCAGCCTTACTTTTTTATAAAATCATGGGTGGCCAAATTTGTACAGAAATTTCCACTCCCCTTTCCCTTCACCATTCAGCATAGCCTTCTTCTGGGGAGAGACCTCCTCTGCTATAATAGGTCCTTAACATTCTTTAACTGGAATGCCAATCCATATAACTGAATATCCGGGAGGACAATCCCTCCCTTGACGTAGCTTCTACGAAGTTTCTTTCTGGCAATCTTGATTCCCTTGTAGGCCCATATAAAACTATCTATCTTTGATTGTAAATCTTGTATCCTTTTTTACTCAAATTCCAGCAAAATCATATTGAAGAGAAAAGTGAGCTTCAGGAGTATAAACATCTTTACTAAATTCGCCCTCCCGTATAAGGTTAAAGGAAGATGTACCCAGCTTAATAAAAGTTTATCTACCTGATGCGTCAAAAACTTCAAATTTACTGACGGCGTTTTCTCCAGATCCTGCGGTATCTTAACTCCAAGGTATTTTATCTCCTCTTTTATTAGTTTATGGTGAATATTCATATTCCATGTGATAATCACCGTCTTTGACATATTAGTTTGATATCCCGATACCTGACGAAGTTTCGTGTTATCACCTCCAATCTGTCTTATGTTGAGGGAAGGTCTGTAGTATAGAATATAATGTCATCAGCATACATAGATACCTTTTTCTCCCACCCCATGTAAACAAAAGGTTTTATCAAAGCATCCTTTTTGATCATACAAGCGAGCGGTTCTATATAGACATCAAAAAGCAGGGGGGAGAGAGGGCAACCTTGTCTAGTCCCTCTAGTAATGGAAAAAGGAGGAGTTAGATTCCCATTTATCAAAACTCTCACTGATGGATTGGCGTCAATACTTTTTACAACCCCCAAAAACCTTGGCCCAAAATTCAAATGTACTAAAATGTAATTTAAATAGCTCCAGTTCACTCGGTCAAACGCCTTGGTAGCGTCAAGAGTAATAACTGCCAGAGGAAGATCCGATACCATGCCATATCAATCGCCCCAATTAATTCATGGTATAATTGATACATATGCCTATTTTTTAAAAACCCCTTCTGATCTTCATGATTCAGCGGCACAATACCATTCCCTAATCTCCTGGCGAGTATACTAGTGAATATTTTATAATCATTGTTTAGTAGGGAAATTGGCCTGTATGATTCACAAAGCGAGGAATCTTTCCCAGATTTTAATATGACAGTTATTATTGCTTCCTTCCAAGACCCTGGTAATCGGGATTCTCCCCTCCAAATTGCGTTAAAATGGTCTTTGAGGAAAGGGGTTAAGATGCTAAATAATTTTACAGAAAACTCCGCAGGTAAGCCATCAGGACCCGTTGCTTTCCCTTTTTTAGTTTTTGAGATGGCCTGTACTATTTCCCCCTCCAAAAATTCCTCCTCCAAAAGAGACTGCCCTACCTCATCAAGTTTTACTGGCATTAATTCTTCTACCTTTGGCATTTTATCTTACATCACTTCTGATAAATCTTCTTTATATAAAGCTTTAAAAAAAACTGGAATGCTCTTTGAATCTCTAAAGAGCCCGTTACCATCATCCCTGTGGCGGGATCTCTTATCTCTGAAATCTGATTTCTGGTGAGATCGGATTTTGTTTTCCACGCCAGTAATTTCTCCGCGCTTTCTCCATATTCAAAATTTGCGAATTTGCTTGCTTCACATTTTGCCCTTACTCGCGTTTCTATTACTGCTAAAAGGGCTGCTCGCTTAGTCATCAATTCTAGCATGATTGGGTCTTTGTTTCTCCCAACCAACTGTGCCTCGACCAATTTTTTCTCCAGACTCTCTAAATCTTTCTCAATATTCTGAATACCTGACCTGTATTCCCTATTTCTCTGGGCAGAGATGGAGATCAGGACCCCCCCCTAATAAAAGCTTTATAAGAGTCCCACACCACATAAGGCGATGCTGAACTCCGATTATCTTCAAAAACCACTTAGTCTCCCTAGACAAGAGTTCTACTACTTGAATATTGCTTAAAAGGGAGCGGTCTAACGTCCACCTCTTTGCCGGCCGTGGTCCATCTTCCTTCAAAGTCAGCATGACTGCGGCATGGTCAGATGAATGAGCTGGGATGTGTTGAGCATCCACCACGCATGCCTTGAGAGTCTTGGCCAGTAAAAAATAGTCTATCCTGAAATGATGCCTAAACTTTTTATTATGGGAAGTAAAACTGCGCGAACGACCATGTAAGTCTCTCCAGATATCAACCAGAGCATTCTGCTCCATCATTACTTTGATGTACGCCAGGGATTTTTGACATCCACATGCCTTACTGCCAGAGGATTTGTCTAAAGCATAGTTTAATACCACATTAAAATCTCCCGCTATTATGATTGGTTGCTGAGTTTCCAGGAGTGCATTGCATATTTCTTGTAGAGAGGTTGTATCACCTATGTTAGGGCCATAATAGGATACTAAGGTAGAAATAGCCTGGTTAATCTTAACATCTGCCATGACCCATCTACCTTTTGTATCCGACTTGGTACACATAATCAAAGCATTAGCAGCACTTTGTACTAAAATTATCACCCCCTTCGAATGTGATGTATTATTAGAACAGATCATTTGACTAACACAAGTCAAGGGTTTAAAGATCTCCTGTGCTTCCACAGATGTCAAGTGAGACTCTTGTATCATTACAATTTGTGCTGGGGAGTCCTTAATATATTGTAAAATATAATTTCTCCTTGCCCTTACTCTCAACCCGTTCACATTCCATGAGAGAATCTGGAAATTACCTGCGACCATCCCTCTTATATGAAAATGTTACTGGCTTCCTGATAAACCTTATTACGGGTCGAACCATTTTGCAATGAGGACACATTTGCCCCCCAAACCACTCCCCCTCCCCTTACCAGATTCCTACCCCCACCTTCTCGACTCCCTCCCCAACCCCCTCCCTCTCACCTCCCTGGGGAACCCCGCCATTTTCTTGGCTGTTAAGCCATTTGGCGCAGCTAGAACTCCACCACCTATATTGAGAAAAAAAAAAAAAAGGTGAGGGAACAAGACTTGAAAAAGTGAGCAGATAGCCTAGCTTGATTTTAGATACTCTTAAATTTCTCGAGTAGAGAATCTGCTTCATGGACATCCCGTAGGTTATACATCCGGTTTTCTCTCATCACTCTCAAAGTTGCTTGGAATTTTAATTGGACCGTGGCCCCCAACTTTCTAAAATCCTCTATCCTCCTACCAAGTTCCCATTGTCGGTTGGAGGTCACCTGAGATACATCGGATCTTATATCAAAGGAGTAGCCGCTTGCATCCAATGTTCCGAATTTCAATGCTCTAGAGAGGATATTTTCCTTAATAACATAAGTGAGAAAATTCGCCAGTATCCTCCTTGGCTTGGCTGCATTTGGTGATTTTCGAAAGGGATCCCTATGAACCCTCTGTATATCTTGGGATAGTAAGTCCTCAGGTCCCTCCCACACCCTGCATTGTTTCAGGAGACCTACCACAAACATTTTAATATTATCTCCCTCAGCCCCCTCCGGGACATTAATTATTTTAATGTTATTCCTCCTGGCGTTGTTTTCCACCACTTCCACCCGCTCAGCATTCTGGTTTCCCATAATCTTTATTGCTTTGATTTCGCTAGTATGCTTCTCCACCGTTTCATTAAGTTGAACAACTTGGTTTTCCAGGATCTGGGTTTGTTGTGCTAAAATATCCGTCTTAGTTGCCAAAGCTTCACAAACCTCTTGAATCCCTTTCTGATTAGTCTGTGATACCAGGAATCACTGTCTGACTTAATTAGATAAAGAGTGCAACAGGGATTCTAAAGATGGCTGAGTGTGCGCTAAGTTCGTCTCCAGTAGTGGGTCCTGTTGAGATTCCAGAAGGTCTTCTGTTATCACCTCTGAAGTGATATTCCTTTGTTGCGGGGGAGTGTCTTCTCCTATATCGGGAGGATCCTGCTCCTGCATTGACATACCTGTGCCTAATGTTCCCCCCTCCTTTTTACTTAAAGGAGGCGCAGATGAGGGTGAAAGATTCATCCTGGGCAAGTCTGCTTGCTCTCCCTCCTCATATTCAGACCATAAGGTCTCATTTGGAGTTGTACCTAAGGAGGCGGGGGGAAGACGTATTGGAGGTGGCCATGATGTTGCCAGAATTCTTGGCCTTGAAATATGCCCTCAATGCCTTTTCCTCCCCACATATTTCTTCTTTTGCTGCGTAAACGCTATCCCCTTTTACACCACAAGAGCATCCACAGAGCCTTCGGCTGCACTTACTGTGTCTTTGCCTGCTTGACAAGGCCTTATATAAGAAGAACCCCCCCCCCCTTTAAATTGTTAACCTCCTCAGAATCTATGCGTCCTCCCCCCTCTTCCGGTACCTGATCCACGTCGTCCGTGATGCAAGCTGGGAGCTCCTATGGGGCAGCAACTCTTTAACCCTGCCTTCCAAGCTGCCTCGCCGTCTTGTGCTGCCCCTGCCTATCTCGCCTCCGGTCACTCCTCTCAGCGTGACCCTGGAGGTGAGGGCACGCACTCTCCTGACCTCGAGAGCGGCGTGCTCCCAATTGCCACCACGCTCCATTGCTGCAGTTCCTGGTGTTGGCGTCCCGACTCACACCGGGACGCGATCACACAACCTACGAGGCGGCACACTGCCTTCAGGTAAGAGAATCCCCCCGGCCAGAGATACAGGGGGGATTCCTGTCTCTTGTTCCCTGTCTTCCGTGCCGGTCGGGTCCGAGCAGCGCTGCGGCTGTTGACCTTCAGCCACCATGTTCCCCCCCAGTCATTGTCAATGTTACCCCAAACTCTAGTGACTCTTGGCCTTCCTCCTACTCTGAACTGCACACAGACTGACCACACTTGTCTTATCATTCTTGTCTATGAGTCCCTCTCTTGTTTGTTCAACTAGTGGAACAGTTGTTGTGTCAAGCTTTCTTTTGTCAGCCTCTGGGCACTTTCCTTGAGTCAATCTTATCTCACAGTCCAATATAAATGATAGTTTTTTTAAAGTGTAAATATTTGTGTTAACAAGAGACCCAACATGACTATATGAGCATACCATGAGTAAACCATGTTTAAGTAGTCAGCAGTTTTTCCTCTTTTTTACAACCATGCTTTCTATTGTAATGTTCCACAATAAGCAAAACTTTCTAAAAGTTGACTATTAGATTTTCTGACATCCCATACAACCAACCAGAGCAAGTGTTCTAGTACATATGAGATAAAAACATTATACCTGCTAATCAGTGTTATCCGAGGGTGTGGTCACTCTCAGCTAGTTATGGAACAGAGAGGAGCAAGAGCCCAAAAATCCTGTTTTCCTAATAAATGTGAGGCGCACCGTTTTCCTTGTACAGGAGCTGTAGAATGGAAATCATTTCTTATGGCGGAGACTGCAGTAAATGAGCAAAATGAGGAGTGTCATTTTGTCATAGAAATTCTGATCAGTGCTTTAGAAAAGCTAAGATGTGGACACATTTTCTATGAATTCACAAACTTCTTCCTCATCCGTGTCGGAATAAATGTTGTGTACTTCCAAAAGTAGGAGCAGATTGTTAGTGTTTCTTCACCGCAGAGTTCTAATGAACAACTACAGTAGAAGCATTCTATATGCAAGAAAAAAGGCATGCACTACTGAATGCAATTTTGGGGAATTGTAGCTGTTTAATTTAAAGCTTCTCCTGTGGAGCAGGCTGAAGTAAATGAGTATTGAGGTGTTAATGCAAATATGAAACTTGCTGTTTAAAAAAAAAAAACGCTAGAGGAAGTACAGGTTTTAGCTATTTCTGTCTTAATATATGTTAAAAGGCCAAAAAGTAGTTAACGAGAGAGATCACTGCCTTAGTTTCACATTCAACTTCCTCATGTGTTTCCTATCAATCCTCTCTGTCACTTAGTGTACCTAGTTAATTTTCAAATGGTAACATTTTGGTAGGCGTTGGAGGTTTTTAAATCTTGGCTTTAAATGTATGGGAGTAGATGTTTAGAGGTGGAGGAGCCTATATAGAGACAGAAATTCAATTTAAAAAGAACAGAGTGTGGTTTCATGGGTAGTGAGATCCTGAAAATAAGTTTCTGTTTGGACTTTAATTTTTTCTTTTTCCCCAATCTTTTAGTCGGTAGTTGCATATATACAGCATGAATATGTATGTGCTCATAAATCATTTTTGTTACTTAAATATAAGAAAATAATAAGGCGTGCACGCACACACACGCGCACACATTTTCAATAATAAAAATGTCCTGTGTACCTTTATAAACGACCATCCACAAGATTAATTAAAATCTATTTTAAAGTAATTAACAGTCTAGATACCACAGAACAATGAGGATGTTTTAAAATGTAGTAAAAGTTGTCATGGATTACACAATTTTCACAAAATAGGAGCACTTTAATTAGGTAATACAATCAAATGGGGATGTTTTAGGCACCCATTTCAGAAACTTGTGACAGTAGAAATAAGAAATGTTTTCATGTACATATTCAGCCTTCTGCACAGAAAGATGAAAGCTGCCTTGTCCATCAGCACTTCTCCCAGTGCCGGCAGTACATGTGATCTATGTGAACATTCTGGTTATACATAGGACCTCTGTAATCTGTGCAGACAGCTGTTGTAGGAAGATGGTATAGTGATACATGTGATGTTACTGTAATGAGGCTCGTCTCCAGGACACACAAGCTTTGACTCGCCTGGGTAGAAATCAGACAGCTCGGGGCTAATCAGTTTTTTGCGTTTTGGTAGTATGTAGCTGGGTGATTTACAATCCAGTTTAGTCGATATCAATATTAAAAGATAGCTGCAACAGCCTTGTACTATAAATCCTGTAAGTTGTGGGATATCCCATAGCCATATCTGCTAAAGCACGACCATAGCATATTTTCGACTTTCAGCGGAAATGTTAAAATCTTCCAGTATCCAGCTAAAGCCATGATTAATCTAGAAGCAAATTCCCTTTTCAGGAATTTCCTCCTTATGCATAGGGATAATGAGTGAACTCTTTTGTTGAACATGAAGTCTAGAACTCAGAATCCTCTTTCGAATACAATCTGTTCTAACAGTATCAAGTACCATATAGGCAATACCCACCCACCCACACATTTTATGTACGTATCATTAGGAGCCTTCCCCATATTTATCAACCAATGTTTTTAACAGATTCAGGTTTTGTTTGTATCTTCTGTTCTCTGTGCCTCTTTTGGGACGAAAATGAAATGAGCATTATGTTAGCTGAGTGCTTTGAACATATTGTCATACTTCAAGAACCTTTAAACACAAGCCTCATGGAATTTCAGTTTTACAAATGCTGAGCTAACACCATCCAGGGATCACTAATACCTCAAGGTGGTCAAATTTTCCTGATTTTAAATCAGTAGAGGTAGCACACGCGTAACTGTGATTTTACAAAAGTGTGCGTTGCTATTAAGGAGTTTGTGCTTTCTTATCCCTTTCACAGATAATTGTACAGCTGTAGCATTGTGAATTTCTTGCAGGGGATCTATTCAAAGCACACACTGACAGGATTTATATGTATGTGAATCAGCAGTGGTAAGAATAAGAGTATTGATCAGTGATCTGTTTGGTTCTGTTTAAATGGAGTAGGCTGTTTTAGACGTTGGACTCACATTCCCTCTTGTGCTACACATTTTTCAGGTGGACCACGTAAATCATGTGCCACTTTTATGTGTATTATATGTTTTTAGGGTCTGTCCATTTTGAAGTTGACCGAAATATATGATCAAAAAGGGTGGAATAGTTCTTTTACTCATTTGACAAGATGAGAAGTCTCTCAAGCACCCAAAGGTGGTACTTATCATGAGCATCATTATTTCCATTACTGTCTAATCGAGTTCAGTTGAGTGACTTGAAAATATTTATGCTTCTGTGCCATATATAAGAGCAGGAGTGTTGGTGCTTAAATTTGAGCCGATGGTTGCCGGTGGTGCCCACCACCACTCATTTTTGGGGACCAGCAGTTATTTTTCCACCTCAGATATTGACTGCGAGCAAGAGAGGTACAACGCACAAACAGGAATGGAGGATGAGAAAGATGGAAAAATGGTGCAAAGGGAGAACCAGCAAGAGCGAGATAATGGGGCAGTGGTGTCCAGTGTGGCTTGAAGAGGCCTGAGGTGAATTCAAGACAAGGTAGCTCAGGTATTCAGCACTCCCATTTTTAATCACAACGCTGGAGCAGAGCTTTGGACGCAGGCACTCATTCATTTATAAATTAAACATTGAGGAGAGTTATTATGCCATCACTCTCTTTTAATGTCCCCTTTTGAACAATGGCAAGACAACACCTTATTATGCAGATAGGTCTTCTAATATCTGGGGATAGTATTATCCTTTCCTTAACTTGGAAAGGACAATAGCTCTTACACAAAGCTCAGATTTAATACTCGTTTCATGACGAGGGTTTGTATCAAGTATCAGTTTTTCTCAGTACACTCACCTCACTCCTTCACTTTCATTTGCTAGAAGAGTATAATAATTGTTTTTGAGCTGCACATTGAAGGCTACACATTCAAGAGACCTTTCGCGCAGTAAGGTGTACTGCATTTTTAAGTGCTTGGTCACCAGGTTCGTGAGGAAGTTAGCCAGTAGTGCATTGCTTCTGCGTTCACAAGTGAGCTCAGCGTAGTAAGTTCAACAACGGCTTTCCTTCCTGCTCTTTAGTGCAGCTTACTCCCCCATTTTCCCTGAATGAAGGGTTCGCCTCTAACTTTGGGGCACTGTAGATGAAATCACAGAAGCTGCTGGAATAAAGTTAATACGAAGACTGCTGACTGAGGTGGTACAGAATATACAGAACAAAAACTTGGGCACAGGTTCTGGCCCCACGTTGTCGAGCTTCTGGACTGTTCATCTGTAAGTGATGATCCTTGCTCATGTTGCACACTAATGCTTACCTAGTCCACCATTTCTTCTTTCAATGAGGGTTTGTTCTTAAATGGGTTGTCCAGGTGGGTGACACCTCTTTGTAATATTACCAAGAAATTTGCTCAGCACTGCTGTCAAAGTTTTTCCCCTTGTAAGTGCTCCACATGTCAACATAATTCATCTCTCAGAGAAAACGTGGGTGGGCTCAAAATAGTAGTCCCAGCAAGATAACAGATGCAAAGAAGAAAATCTGGTTTATCTTAGGTCCTGCATAAGAGTATTTAAGCTCATCCATAGTAAACACCCGAAAGCATTCCAGATGTCAATGGAGATTGCAAAATGATTTTGTAAAGTTTGCCACCTTTTGCAGTTCCTCCATAAACAGTGCCTTCACCATTCACCTTCAGTCATAGCCCCAGAGCCCTAGTCACTCCATTTCTATAAATACATCTGTATTGCAGGCTACATACAATTTTATTGGGTTTTTGAACCCAATTAAAAAAATGTAGCAGGCATTTCCCCATTTCTTTGTTTATCTTTTAGCAGTCTTGCTACAGTCCACTCTGCCTGTTTATCGGAAGACAGCATTGTATACCATACTCCACAGAGCCAATCATCCTTTCTCAAGATTGGATGACTTTCATGTCCATCTCAGTTGCCTTGCTCATATTTGTTTTTCCTCCCTTTTTGTGTTTGACCTGCTTACAAGCGTGTTTTGGTTTCACCTTCAATAAATTTGTCATGCTTCCTGTCCTGAACGCAGCATTACAATCAGAGCCACATTTAAACACTACTGCTTTTAACTGCCACCTGCTGGTCACTAGAAAAACTGCTACAGAAATGTGGAATACACAACATTGATCTTGATCGACTGCTACAAATACGCACTGCAAATGTCACTCGTTCTTGCTCGTATGTAAAGGTAATCAAGACCAACTGTGACTGCATAAGTTTGTTTCTTTACTGTTGTAGAGTGGTCTATAACGCATGTCACGTTGTTTTTAATATTGAAATGTTTGTACGTTCCACCTAGACGTACATAGTTGGAGCTGGCTTCTCTAAGTGTCTGATATCACTGCCATTCAAGCCAGTTGCAGCGAAAATGCTAAAGTGCATTCCCTTACCATTTTCTCTCAGTGTAAGTCTATAGAAAATGAAACATAAACATGTGATACAAACTGTTACTCAAACCAAACTAATGAGCAGGCGGAAGTCTATTCTCATAGGGGGAATACAAGAAGTCTGTGATTTGAAGATGAAGATACATAAATACACTTCTGAATAAATTATTTTACTAAAATCAAGCTTTGGTTCGCCACCTTTGAAAGTGAAGCTACACTTTACTATCAGATGTAGGAAATATGCCAGTGTACAACATCATATAAAATGACTTCTGGGCGTCAGGGGATCATGAAACTTAAGAAGCATGTAAAGACTGATGAACATTTCAGGTTAATATGCAATATATTGGTGCACATTAACCCTCTTCGCTGCAAGGCCTTTTCCCCCTCAGGTGTCAGGCCTTTTTTTGGCTATTTGGGGCAGTTCGCGCTTAGGCCCTCATAACTTTTTCTCCACATAAGCTACCCACGCCAAATTTGCGTCCTTTTTTCCCAACATCCTAGGGATTCTAGAGGTACTCAGAGTTTGTGGGTTCCCCTGAAGGAGACCAAGAAATTAGCCAAAATACAGCAATTTTTTTTTTTTATTAAATTGAAAAAAGGGCTGCAGAAGACTGCTTGTGTTTTTTTCCCTGAACATGGCATCGACAAAGTGTTTGTGGTGCTAAAATCACCACCTTCCCAGCTTTCATGAACAGGCAGACTTGATTCAGAAAACCACATTTTTCAACACAATTGTGGCATTTTACTGGGACAAACCGCATTTTTACTCACTTTATGTGCTTTAGCCTCCATCCAGTTAGTGACAGAAATGGGTGTGAAACCAATGCTGGATCCCGGAAAGCAAAACACGTCTGAAAAGTAGACAACATTCTGAATTCAGCATGGGGTCATTTGTGTAGATCCTACAAGGTTTTCCTACAGAAAATACCAGCTGAAATAAAAAATAAAAATTAAATTGAGGTGAAAAAAACCAGCAATATTTCTCCACGATTTACTCTGTAACTTTTTCCTGCGAAGTCAGATTTTTGAAAGCAATATACTATTACGCCTGCTGGACTCTTCTGGTTGTGGGGATATATAGGGCTTGTTTGTTCATCAAGAATCCTAGGTACTCAGAGCCAATAAATGAGCTGCACCTTGCAATGGATTTTCATTGTATACCGGGTACACGGCAATTCATTTGCTGAAATATAGGTATCAAGGAAACCTTTGTATTTCCAAAATGGGCACAAGATAAGGTGTTGAGAAGCAGTGGTTATTTGCACATCTCTGAATTCCGGGGTCCCCATATTAGCATGTGAATTACAGGGCATTTCTCAAAAAGTCGTCTTTTTTACACACTGTCTTACATTTGGAAGGAAAAAAAGTCGAGAAAGACAAGGGGCAATAACACTTGTTCTGCTATTCTGTGTTCACCCAAGTCTCCCGATAAAAATGGTTCCTCACTTGCGTGGGTAGGCCTAATGCCTGCGACAAGAAACGCAACATGGTACACATCACATTTTTAAATTGAAAACTGACATGTTTTTTTAAAAGTGCCTAGCTGTGGATTTTGGCCTCTAGCTCAGCCGGCACCTAGGGAAACCTACAAAACCTGTGCATTTTTTAAAAACTAGACATCTAGGGGAATCCAGGATGGGGTGACTTGTGGGGCTCTCACCAGGTTCTGTTACCCAAGATCCTTTGCAAACCTCAAAATTTGGCCAAAATAAAACACTTTTTCCTCACATTTCGGTGACCGAAAGTTCTGGAATCTGAGAGGAGACACACATTTCCTTCCACGCAGCGTTCCCCCAAGTCTCCCAATAAAAATGGTACCTCACTTGTGTGAGTAGGCCTAAGCCACGCAAAAGGAAATGCCCCAAAACACTATGTGGACACATCAAAATTATAAAATACTAAACTACCTCTTTTTGCGGGGGTGACCTGCGTTTTTGGTCCTGTGTTCATCAGCCATATAGGGAAACCTACCAAACCCACACATTTTTTAAAACTAGACACCTGAGGGAATCCAGGGATTTGTGACTTGCGTGGATCCCCAGTTTTTTCTTACCCAGAATCCTCAGCAAACCTCAAATTTAGCCAAAAAATCACATTATCCCCACATTTCTGTTTGGAATTTTTTTTTTTAATTCCCTGGCATCTAGTAGACTTTCTGCCCCTCTCCAAGAGGTGTGATCGGGGGTAATTACCCCATCTGCCAACTGGTGGGCAGAACAACTTTGGCCCCATTTATTTGGGGTGGGTGTATGGCCATACACCCCACCCTCATATTTTGAAGAAAAAAAAAAGAAAGTCTTCCCTGGTCTCTGGTGGGCTTTCTGACCCCCTTGGGGGCAGATAGGCCTTCCAAAAATAGGCCGATCTACCCCCAAGGGGGGCAGAAATGGCCAACAGTAATGTGCCCCCATGGGGAGCGACCCTTCCCCAAGGGGCCCCCACAAACAAAACACATACATACACACACACACACCCCAATCCCTGGTACCTAAGTGGTTTCTGCCCCCAAGGGGAGCAGAAATGGCCTAAATTAAATGTGCCCCCCCCAGGGGAGAGACCCTTGCCTAAGGGGCTGCTCCCCTTATCCATAAACACAAAAAACAAACAAATTCCCTGGTGTCTAGTGGCATTTCTGCTGCCCGATCGCATCGCAATCGGGCAGCAGAAATGCTGAGAGAAACATTAAAAGAGGGGAAACGCCTTTCCTCTCTTTTCATGCCTCTCTCGCCCCCCTCCATGTGATCGGAGGAGAAATGTTTTTGCCTTTGGGGGGGGGGAGCCTTCGGGGGGAGCGCTAGAACCCCTCTAACCCGCCTCCCTGTGACCACCCTCCCCCCACTTGAAGGCCCATAGCAGGACGAGCTGGTCTCGTCCTCGGCACCGGGCAGCCGTAGCCGAGGGCAAGACCAGCTCGTCCTGGGCACCCGAGAGGTTAAGGCATAGATCTACAAGGAAGCCGTACTATATTTAACGCACCAGTACTACATTATTACACTCTCTTCAAGAGGTAGGAGCTTATGGCTTTGCCAATATGTTTTGGTCATGTACACACAGGTCCGGACTCAGATCCCAAAGCAGTCCTGGCAATTTTGTCATGCCAGCTGCTGAGGTGAGAGTGGAAGGGGGGGGGCGCAGGGGTGCAAGTGCGAAGGACTGCTGCTTTTGTTACTGGGGGTCGACATTGCAGCACTGAAAAACCAGCCCCCACCTTCCAGCCTCCTTGTGAAATGACTGATGCCCACTTCGGCCAATCCAGTCCTGTGTGCCTGCCTGCTATGAAGCATGGCTAAAAGTTTCTGGCATAGAAGAGAGTGGCATAAAATAGCATTGAGTGGCTTAAGGAAGGTGGCATAGAGTGTTGTACAGTGGAGTGTTACAGTGTCGTAAAATGCAGTGTCGTAGATTAGAGTGGTGAAGAGTACGCTTGAGTGCAGTGGCGTACAGTGCATTGTGTGTAGAGCGCAGGTGGTGCAGAGTAAAGTGGAATAGGTGGTGCAGAGTAGAGTGGTGTGGTGGAGAGTGCATTGGCCAGAGTGCAGTGGCGTAGATTAGAGTGATGCAGAGTAGAGTGCAGTGGCATAGAGTGGAGTGCTGCAGAATACAGTGGCATGTAGTGGCATAGAGTGTAGTGGGGTACAGTGCATTGACAATGAGTGCAGTAGAGTGCGTTAGTGCAGAGTAAAGTGGTGTAGAGTTCAGTAGTGGAGAGTGAAGTGTTGTAGAGTGCAGAGGTGTAGAGTGGCATAGAGTGCAGTGACATAGAGCAGTAGTTCTTAACCTTTTGGCTTTTTTTGGTCCCCTACTGAATCAAAGAAAAGCCAACGATAAACAATGGGTGGAATGCATTCCTAGGGAAGCTTTCCAAATGGTAGACTATGACCTAAAAGAAATATCTAAGTGACACTGGTATGTTAAATCCAGTACAAGAAATTTAAGAAACATTTTTTAAAGCAGTGGTCTCCAATCTTTTCTATAGTAAGATCTACTTGTGTTAGCAGAAAAACGTCCTGAGCTATTAATATTATTTGTATTCTGTTAGAAATGGGGTTTCTGGTTGGCTAGGGTAGGTACCTCAGACAGACCGAACCCACCACTCCAGTCAGGGCTGGTAAGTTACACACCAAAGATATCCTTGGCTCACCCCGGTAGCTCGGCAGAGAGCAGTCAGGCTTATCTCCAGAGGTGATGAGTAAAGCGTTTGCACAACACACACAACACTAGTGACACAATGAACACACCACAAAGAAAACGCCACGCCTAGTTATATAAAAATAAACTATATTGTCTTAAACACCATTAGACCAAAATGACATGAAACAGTGATACTCTGCTAAGCAAGTAGTTGTCAGATCATCATCAATACGAATGCAAAATTAGGAGAAACATTTCCTTATTCCTTTTGGCATAATCAACTTCATCACTGAGCAAGAAGTACCATCACAATCCAGTATATGGTTTCTTTGGCTAGGCTGGGCTGAACACACACATTATAGTAAGTACACTGATCGTAGACCCTAAAGAGTTCATCATTACATCACAACCCACTGAATGGTTTCTTTGGCAGGGCCTAACACCACACTTAATAGTAAGTACACTGGTCATAGACCCTAAAGGGTTCATTGTTACATCACCATTCACAAACATTACCCTCCCAATGCCTGCAATACCCACCTTGTAGTCCGTATGTCACCCGACCAAGTTCAAGACAGCACAGGACATAATCAGGGCATGACAATGTTGCACATAGCATTAGGACACGTATATCTTGGCGAAATGCACTGTAATCAGAATTACCAACTACATTTTCTACACGAAGGTCCCTACGCATCTACACTTCCTCTATATGATGGGTGGTAAACAGTGACACACCTGGTGCAATTCAGGATCTCCATGTGTTAATTTGCCCTATACCACTAATAGGATTAGGGACCTCCGTCGAGGGTCGCCACCCCAGTCCTGTTCTCTGTTCAGTTAATGCCACTACTAAATGGGGTGGGGTACATGCTACCAAAACCTGTGGGAAGACCTCACTGGGTCTCCTCCTCACCTCCTACCAGCACAGCTGCCCTTCCGAGAACTCAGACTCCGCCGCCAGCAAGACAGATTGCTCCCACGACTCTTAGGCACCATTGCAGCAGCCCTAATAAGAAAGTGATAATCCTCCTGAGTGACCTGGCAGGCCACAGGTCAACACGTCAGCAGGGCAGTCCCAATGATGGTTCCTTGCAGCATCACAGTTCCCTTCCAGCAGCATCTGGTTACTGGTACATCAGTGTACAGTCCTTACAGCCCATCAGTGTCTCTAAATGTGGGAGACAACCTCCTGTACTTATACTCACTTTGCTCAGCTTCCACAAAGGTGGGTAAGGGTTCCCAATCGGTATTTACCTCCAACACTGGCTCCAGACAACGGTAGGGAGTAAACAAGCCCTTTGTGTGAGGCCAGGCCACAGCCTTTACAGATGCATGTGTGCCCACCTCTACTTCTCCCAGCTGATGAAGACCATTCAGTATACAGATGTACTCCAGTTACACCTCCACCCTCCCTGTGTACTGTCTGTAAGGTATGCACAAAGTCCAGCTGTCACTTTACCCCAGATGTGGATTGGAGGCAAGCTACACACCTCTACCCTCCCTGTGTACTGTCTGTAAGGTATGCACAAAGCCCAGCTGTCACTTTACCCCAGATGTGGATTGGAGGTAAGCTTCAAAAGCACCAGAATTATAAGCACAGAGAAATGCCCACTTTCTAAAAGTGGCATTTATGCAACCGTAATAAAAAATCCACCTACACCAGTATGCAGCATTTCTCAATACCATTCCATCCATACCAAACATACCCACGCCACCCCACATAGATCAGACAATACCACTTAGCTGTATGTTAGGGCATTTCCAATGCAATCCTATGAGAGGGGCACCACCCAGAGTAGTGAGAAACTGAATAGGCAGTTTGCCACTACTGGGACATGTAGTACATAAAGACATATGTCCTACCGTTTATATACACAGCACCCTGCCCATAGGACTTGATAGGGCCTACCTTAGGGGTGTTTTAGTTGGACCAAAAAGGGAGTTTAGGCCTTGGCAAGTAGTTTGACTTGCCAAGTCAGTTTGGCAGTCAGCTGTTCACGCAGGCCCTGCGGTGGCAGACCTGAGACTGGCTTGAAAGGCTTCTTCTGTAGGAGGCGCAATCGGCTCTGCAGGCCCACTAGTAGCATTTAATTCACAGGCCCTGGGTATATGTATACCACTTTACAAGGGACTTACAGGTAAATTAAATAAGCCAAGCAGTTGTAAGGAAGAGAGCATGTGCACATTAGCAATGATTAGTAGTGATAAAGTCCCCAGAGTCCTAAAGCCAACAAAAAGAGGGTCAGAAAAATAGGAGGTGAAAGGCAAAAGGTTTGAGTACAAGCCTGCAGAAAGGGCCATTTCCAACATATTCTAATAGTTATCACATCAGGCACAATTATATTAGTAGCCATCACATGCAAGTTCTCCGCAGTTACGTAAAAAAGGCATTATCAGTTTGGAATGCTCTACGTGAGTAATACATAACAGCCATAGCTGCAATGGCCCTGGCACCAAGGTAATAATATTAGTAATAGGTCTCCTCAAGCCACATAATTTAAAAATTATACACATTTTCATCTCGCGTATACACCTTTCAGTTTTAGTATAGACAGATTAATTCAACCAAGCAACACCGTCTAATTTTGCGGGCTGGACTGCACACTGGAGAGCTTCCTGCAGGTAGCTGGAGAGCTACCAGTAGCTCACAAGCTACTCTTTGGCGAAGCCTGGAAGGACCAGTTTTTTTGAATTTCTAACTATACATATATACATTTAATCGCACGCAGTCTTTAAAGCCATCTTGAGGCGATAAAGAGCAAGAATCTGGACCATTTGTAACGCGGAAGAACTCCAGTATCACTGAGAAGCTCTGAGGCGAGCCAAGCCTTCTGCCGAGCAGAGCTTGACCTTAAGAAAGTAAGCAGCTGGCTTTGCTGCGCCTGTGCAGCTTGGGTTCGTAGACCCGGAGGCAGTGTGGGAGGTAATTCTTTTTAAACCCGTAGCATACCATCCCCTTGTTAATCATCTCTCCCATTTTGCGTTCTGCAGTTCCCATACCGCGTGCCCTTCTGTTGGGCAAAAGTGCCAGCGTCACTTCCCACGAGCTTACGTGCTAATGTTCCTAGTTATTTTAGGCATGATTAACGAGCCGTGTAAGCTGTCGTTTTCTTCTCGTGTTCTTTTTGGAATCTCGTCCCATTGCGACCTAAGAAGGTCGAAATCTGGACTGTTGCGAGTTCATTTTGTTGTTTCTTTTGTTCCGGACCAAGGCAACGCCACTTGTGGCGCACAAGTGATAATTGCTTTTAAAGATCGTCTGAAGCAATCACATTTAATCTGGTTGAGGCGAATTACATGTTTGAGTCTTTTTATTTCAAAGATAAAGAGACCACTGCAAACTAAAAGGTGTCTTTACCTAAATACCAGAATTCAGGTAAAGACACCGGTAAAAATGAAGCACTCTAGTCTGCAAAGGTGGACCCGCACTGTAAGGAAGTGGAGCAAGGTAATTCTACTACACGGATTTTACTACAAACTCTAACCTTGTCTCAGGCAGTGCTTTAAATGGGCCGGTACTCACAGGTACTGAGTATCGGCACTTCTTATTTTTTACACTCTGAGTACCGGCACTTCTCTGCTGCCAAGGAGAGTACCGTACTCATGAACGGTAGGCTCATTAGCTGCTAGTGCTGGTGAGCACTAGGCTGTCAGAGTTGAACCTGTCTCTGACAGCTAAGGTGCTTCTGTAGCCCTAAACTGACCCCCGCTGAGCTATTCAGCAGGCATTAAGTGCCTAATGTCCGGGTATTCACCATCACGCTGTGTCCATTCAGGCCCTGTGCTGTCAATCACATTTACACTATCGTATGCATTTGTGCAAACACAGGAATAGAGGCAGCCCAGCTGAAAGTGACAACTAAGAAAGCCATGGGAGGAAAGAAGTTTACAATGGCATTAATCCCACCTGAGTCTTTTGAAGGAGGGTCTGCTTATGTATGTGTGTTTCCTGCTTGTATGTGCCTGTTTTTGTGTGAGAGAAAAGCGAATGAAAGAGGGAGAGAATCAGAAGACTTTAAGGAGGACTGTGTGGAATGCTTTGTGTGTGCGTGTCTGCTTGTTTCTTTCTGTGTGTGCACGTTCAAGAATATATAGTATTGTGCAAAACAACAGCAAATAATAGTATGGTATTAAGAAGCTGCAAATATTACAAAACAAAAGAAATGTTAAAATATCATTGTGTTTAGCTTTCGTTTTGTGTAACGATTTAACTTGTTTTGTTTATTTAAATACATTTCTCATGGGCCTTTGGGATGTGCTGCAACTGGTATATAAGTCATAAAGGACCCTCATGTCTTGTTCTAAGCTCCGCCCCTAGCCCCACCCACCACACTACTAGTTCATGCTAATGAGTACCGGCACTTATTTTTTCACATTTAAAGCACTGGTTTCAGGGTAACAAAACAGTACAAGTTTCTCCAGCAGTCGGTGCTTAATTTGTAAACGAAAGAGTGCCGGAGCCCAAAGCTCTGCTCTGAAGCGCGCAGCCGTGCAGTTAAATGCCGGCGAACCCTATGTCAAGGCTGGGAAGTCCTAAATCTACTTCACGCTTCTTTAATCCACTACCAGACAATCCCTCCCCTTTGCATCACTCTTGCAAGTTCCTTCTATCTCTCTTTATGACAGTGTTCCTGCCTTTTTCTTCCTCATCTTTCTGCTTTGTTTGTTTCCGTTTCAGTAAACGTCTGATATGGAGAAAGTAAGTGTTGGCCCCCAAAAAAGAGTGCCGGTGGCTCCTATCGGTTCAAATTAGGCAACGGAAACAGTTTACAATGCATTTCAGTTTCAATGATGCTATATTTTAGAAAGGCACATTGGGTTAAACTGGGAAGGCGGTCAGTGAAGTTCACTCGGGCTCACTTCTTATGCGGCGACTTCGCAGTGTTTCTTTCTGAGAGCGGGAACGCTTTGGCCACTGCGGACTGAGTAGTTCTATCCGTTTTTCACTCAATAAAGACCTTGTTCTCAAAGCGACTCAATGAGGTTGCAAGTTTCGGATCCCGAAGAGCACGCATTTTAGCTCCAGGCATAGTCCCGCTTTTTCTCTTCCCTGTTGCTTGTTTGACAACAGTCTCACGTTGCCCGCGTTGCTTAGTAAGTACAGCTCTGTCAGTGTTCTGGCCCCATGGTGGAACTCTTGAAATCCGGACAAAAGCGAGGAGACGGGACTGATGTTCTTCAAGCAGTTCAACAAAATGAAAAACAACGCACAGATATCAATTCCTCGTTGGTGGGCGTGGGGTAGGAGTCTACAGTAGATGCTCTCCAAACCCCCCTCCACTTGGTTTACTTTCTTGCCCAATGCATGTCACTATATACTGTGACTGGTGCTTGCCTGCGCCGTACTGTGCATCCTTGGCACTGAGGGATACAGGGAGGGGATCCGCTTGTGGTGGGAGTTTGGAGCAGGGGACAGATAGTGTTTTACCCATACCCAAGTGAAGATGGAGTGAAATTACAGATTCTCAGGAATATAAAAACATAGACGTGATTGTCACATAGTATAGTCTGCAGTTAGCACTTCACCCATTGGCGGTAAGAACAGTACACTGCCCATGCTTGTTGATGTGGAGCAGAAGCCATGAGGTGGCACCTCCTGCTATGTGGGCACTGAGATGGGAGGGTCATGTTTCAGAGAAGACAGTGCCCTGGCCTGTTCCTGCCTGGACTTACTAATCTTATCAGACTGGATAGCTGTTGGTCTCTGTATATGGAAGCAATACATGTATGTACCTGATGTGTGTGTTAGTGTCTGCTCAACAAGGCTCTGAACGCATTAATTCAACTTCCATGCCTGTCTCCCTGTGTGATCCTAGGCTGCTCCTTAATTCTGTTCTGCACTCCTAGCTTGCTTTTGCTTAGCTGTTTTTGCTGTGTTTACTGGAATGTCGTACTTTGAGGATGTGTCTGTCAAGTGCAAGTGAGGTTCACCTGTGGGGAGTCTGGTGAAGCTCCTGGTGAGGGATGTCACCACTGCTACTGGTGATCTAGCAAATGCTGTTGTTGTGGACATTCTGCCCCCATTCAGCAGTGACTTGTGAAGTCTGATCCCAAAATGAGCCCACTCCATGAATTACTTCAGATACTAAGTTGATGGTTTCAGCATTACAGATCAGGTTTGCAAGAAGCGTTTTTTGCTCCAGAGTCACTCCAAAACCCAGGGCATTGCGTAAACTGCCCTTCAGCTGACACTGATACGTACACAGAATAGAAGGGGAACTTCACCAAGTTTTTTCACGCTAAAGGGATGCTGGTTATGAACATTACGCATTCTGCAGGGCGAGACAAAAGCTGCAGGAAATGAATTATGTTTTTGCTACCAGACTAAAGGCAGGGATTAAAGGCCGTTAATTTGACCAGTATAGCACCGAAAAACCTCTGAAGTCACAACGTGTAGCTGGATGTGAATCACCCAGTCTAAGAGAGAGGTGTACAGGCCCAAGCAGTGGATCACTGCTGCACAGTGTATGACCATTGGGAATATCTGCCACATCAAGCACTTCTATATACCAGCATCAAAGGGAACAAAGCCTGTTCCCTGCTTTGGCTACAATATATCTCAGACCTGTGACAGTTCAGCATTTCAAAGGGAATGAAAGGTTATGGCAGAAAATTACATTTTCAGCAAGTTTACCAGTCCTGATACATTGATCAGATCAGTGTTTCAAGTCAGTCTGGTACATCTGCAAGAAAATAAAACTGTTTCTGTGAATAACACCAAGGGGGACAGTTAACAGCTGAGAGGTGATCAGTCAGCAGATATCCTGAAGATCTGAATTGGTACTGGATGTCAACATTGCTGGTACAAATGTTCCCTTCTCCAGTGACATGGAAGCCCCTATTAACATAATGATAGTAAATTATTCTAATTGCCAAAGACTTTCTCACTATAGTCCACCAGTGGTTGCATTTATGTTTGTGGGTCCCGCACCTCCACTACCATTCAATTGTGGCAGATAAGGGGAATTTGATATATGTGTAGTCTTACCTGATGTCGACACAGGCTATTTCTGAGCATTCTCACGACTGTGAAACACAGCCTCCTGGAGGTCCTTTTCAACTGAGTGCCCCGATTGAGACAGCTATTTGTCCATGTATAAACAAGCTGTTTCCTAAACTTTCTGTGGGCTGGCAAATCTACAAGAAAGACAGGTTAACCGGGACAAAGATAAGAATGCCAAGATGTCGACTCAAACCTTAAGAGACCTACTCTTCCACATACAAAAGCAACTTGATGTCAAAATCAAAAGTCTTCTCCAGCAAGACATCATTATACCTTTCACAGGGCCCGACCTTTGAGTTTCTCCAGTTGTTCCACTTCACAAAAATCAGTCAATAATTTAAATTTAGAGGGAGCAACACTCGGCTTAGAGGATTCTGAAAGTGATTCACCTATTCAAGTGTGCCCAGAGTGTCACCATCCTAGACTTGAACAGGGGCTATCTATAGCTTATGCTTGAGGAGTCTTTAAGATATGTCACAACTTTTAGTACTCAAAATTGTCTTTTTAGGTATAAGATGCCAAACTTTGGTTGATCATCTGCTGCTCTGGTTTTTCAGAAGGATGTAGGGCTAATAATGTAGGGACCCTATAACAATTTGATATACATTGATTTTATTTAAATCTTTGGCAAGTCACAGTAGAAACAATCTGAGACCCCCATGAATGTGTACAAAGCCCTTTCTATCTCCATCCTCATAATCATGATATATATTTTTCATCGGATATCACTGAAATTCTGTAGCACACCACCAACTTTGTCCTTCTCTCTTTTCTGGGAATTTGCAGTTATTATGCCAGATACGCTCAATTTGACCACCATCTGTGCCTCTCTGAGATACCTGATTAAGAAAGGTCTGGACTTCTGCTCTTCCACTAACTGTCCAACCATTTTTGAGACCATCAGGGACTGTATTGCAGAGTCCAGTGTCATTGCCTTCTTTACTGGACTATTTCTGTGCACTGAAATAGTTTGTCAACCTCAGTCCGATTGTTCTGTATGCCACCCTGGTCCAGTGTGTGAAAATGCAGCTGCAAGGTTTGTAACTTATGCTAGTCTCTGCCTGACATAACCTGATATGGCATACTCTCATGCTTGAAAGCACTCCTTCTGGTCTGGGCATGTTAGCTTTTTCACTAGTTTGTCTATGAAAAGCCTTTCACAATTATCTCAGACCATCAGACATTTTTTTTAATCATGTTTGGCAACCTGAAATCAAAACTAACGCCCAGGTTTAAAAGAGATGTCGTCTTCACCTTCAAACTGATGATTACTACATTGTTATTAGACCAGTGTAAAATCAGTACTCTTCTGACTTCTCCCAATTTCTGCTATCTGACATCTGTGGAGACATCTACTTTGCACTAGACATGTCTTTTGAATGTATACACAAATAGAATCATTTATGCAAGATGACCCAATGCTTCTTGGGGTGGTTGAACTAGTTGCCTCACAATAATGCAGAGATCTGGAGAGGATGAAAAGGATAAACAAATGGTGTGAGCTTCAGGAACTGAAGTCTTTCAACAGTGTGCTTGGAGAGCTGGCCTTCTACTGGAAGGTACCCGTCTGGTGCTTCCCAAGTCATAAGGAACCAATTGGTGGAGGTTCCACTTGAGCAGCACTGATTCATTGTGGCTAGAAAGTGGCTGATTTGTCCAAAATATGTTTTTTGTTTTTTTGTAGGCTGATGGAGGAAATGTTTGTTAGAGCCTGAGCAAGGAAAATGTCCCCAGGAGTCTCAATTGCCACAGGGCAATAGTGAGAGGACGCAGTCGCCTTGTTTGGGGTTTTCATTCAGTACAGTATCTGCTAATGCTCATAGATGAGTATACTAGGTTCTGCCGTAGAGACATTTTTGTCTGTAGTTGCTGTATGGCTAGCCGATTAGTTCATAGCAATACTCATTCTTATGGAATGCAGAAGTTTGGTCCTACTATCTATGAATCGTGAGTCTTATCAAATTGAATTTACTTTTTGGTGTTTTAGGATATCATAAGATATTATAAGATATGAAGCATGAACTGTATTTATTTTCCAGAATTGTATTTGGTTCCTGCTCTTTTAAATTGAGGAACGGAGATCTGCTATCCGCAGCTACAACTGTATTTTGCAAAAAAAAGACTTTATTTTGCACAAATAATGAAGATATTGTTAAACCATAGGTAAATTCTTTTCAATGGTATTTTAGAATATTTTGCGCTTAAGAGCCGCTTTGTGTCTCCGATTGTATTTACCCTCTATAACAGAAGTTGCGGCCCTTCTATATTTGTATTTTGCATCTAAACTACCATATTTTGCACAAATAATGATATTGTTACAGGCAAATTCCTGTCTGGAGGTTAGATTATTTGTATTTATGATAAGCATAATTTTCACGTAAACAATTGTACTTTGCACAAATAATAAGGATATTGTCCTAATATAGGTAAACTCCTTGTACTCACAATCAGCCTTTTGTAGATGCATATAGCCACAAAGTAATTTACTTATGATAAAATATGCTACTTTTAATTTCAGTGTATATCAGTGTAAGGTCTGTATGCCTTATTCACAAGATATCACAGTGTTAAATAAACGAAACTATACTAGGTTCCCTCTGGTTGTGATGCTTACCAGCCCGCCTTCTGTTGTACTATTGGCTCTGAATTTCATATTCTCAATGTTAGACCTGGCAGCTTTTTGGCATGTCTCCCCTGTCTTTTTGCTTGCTGACTTCCTGTTTTTATGGGTTAGTGGAATCTGTTTTTTTCTGGTTTATTGTCTCTGTGCACCTTATCACTGCTGATCAGTGCTAAAGTGCAAGTGCTCCGTAGGTAAATTTTACTATTGGTTGGTTTATCCATAATTGGAATATTTGATTTACTGGTAAGTCCCTAGTAAAGTGCACCAGAGGTGCCAAGTGCCTGTAAATCAAATGCTACTAGTGAGCCTGCAGCACTGATTGTGCCACCCACGTAAGTAGCCCTGGAAAGATGGCTCAGACCTGCCACTGCAGTGTCTGTGTGTGCAGTTTTAAACCGCCAGTTCAACCTGGAAAGGGTACCCAATTGCCAGGCCCACACCTTCCCTTTTGGTACGTGTAAGGCACCCCTAAGGTAGGCCTTAGGTAGGTCCATGGGCAGGGTGCAGTGTATTTAAACGTTAGGACATGTACTGGTGTGTTTTACATATCCTAACAGTTAAATACTGCCAAATACAGGTTTTTAGTATTGCAAAGCCTATCTCTCTCATAGATTAACATGGGGGCTGCCTTTAAATAACGTTAAAGCGCAGACTCCCTTTGAGGACAGATAGAAATTTGGAGTTTGGGGGTCTCTGACTCACAATTTAAAAATAAATCTTTTAGTGTAGTTAGTTTTAGATTGAGAGTTTGAAAATGCCACTTTTAGAAAGTAGGCATTTTCTTGCTTAAAACATTCTGTGATTCTGCCTGTTTGTGAATTCCCCGTCTGGGTCAGTTTGACAGTTGGGCTGTTCACACCTCTCCTCTAGACACTGACACAAAGGGAGCTGGGGTGTAGTCTGCATATCTTGATGAGCCATCTGAGCTAGCGTGGAGGCAGGAGTGGTCACTTACTCCTGAAAGGGCTGTGCCTGCCCTCACACAGTGCAGTCTCCAATCCCATGGTGTGTGTCTGGGTCCTGGCCTGGACAAGGAAGGATCTTGCAAACACTTGAGACTTTGCTTTGAAATTTGCCAACTTCAAAGGCAGAACGGAGTATAAGAAGAAGACCCAAAACCACAGACTTTTAGAATCTTTCTGGAATCAAGAGGAACCTCTGCCCAGGAAAAGAGCTGAAGGAGTAGTACTGTCCATTTGCTGTGTTACTTTGCTGGACTGGCCTGCAGTTGCTGCTTCTACCAGAAAAGTGTGCAAAGGGTAAACTTTGCTGTGGGTCCTGCTTGAGAAAGTTCTCCAAGGGCTTGGAGTAGAGCTTGACTCCTGTTGGAAGTCTCAGGGATACCAGAGACTTCAGCTTCCTCGACCTGCAGCACTGGGAACTGTGTGTTTTGTGCCGTTCATTAGGAGAAACCACTGCAACACTGCCAATGACGCCTCTGGCCTGCACTATGACCTGCCGACACCGCACGAAGCTGCACTGCCCAGCGCCCCTGGTCTCACCGACACCATCATCGGACGATTTCACCGTGCTCCTGCTCGCACCGCGACATGTGTCCCCGCACTCCGGCATCGCCTGCTCACACTGCAGCCTGGGCATCTCCAAGCATGTCGCTCCTGCTTACACCTCCGCCGCTGCCCGCACCGTGGCCTGTGGACACCGCTCATGAGGTATAAGAAGCACCGTCCCGTCCCGCACCTCAGCCATGGTCCACCGATGCCAGCATCATCGACTCCAGTGTCATCGCCAGGCATCCTGCCTGCACCGTGGCCTGTGGACAGCGCTTGTGAGGGTCACGAGGCACCGTCCCATCCCGCACTGCTGGCTTTGGCCTACCGACAACAGCGCTTCAGCAACGACGCTGCCTGAACCGTGACCTGGTGATACCTCCCTGCTTCACAACGCAGCCCTGGTCTCACCAATGCCGCTGTACGCCGTCACCGAGCCTCTGCCTGCACTGTGACCTGTGGGCACCGCATGTCACATCGTCCTGCTTCGCACCGTAGCCCAGACGCCATCCACACCAGCGCTTCTGACTTAATCAGCCCAGAGGTCAATCCGCAACACGTGTGACTTCAAGGGCCTGACAACTCACGCACCGATTCCGGAACTGACACCGCGACGTCAGCGACGCTACTCTCGATGGAGCTCACTGCAAGGATCACGACACCCTTCAAATCCAAGGTACTGTTTGCGGGTCTTCCCGACACCGTAGCTTGCACGCGACGCCACAGCCGGCCTGAACTGTTGGTTTTGTTGATCACGATGCCGTGATAGCCCCAGGTGGAACTATCGACTTCAAGGATCTGTATTTTTGAGTAAATCTTGCAGAATTCATATATCTATTACTGTGTGGGGGAATTTTTATCGTATTTGGCCTCATCTTATATAGATAAATGTTGGCTATTTTTCTAAAACTGGTGTGGTGTCCTTTTTGTAGTGTTTTCATTTATTACTGTGTGTTATGTGCAAATGCTTTACACATTGCTTCTGAGATAAGCCTGACTGCTCGTGCCAGGCTATCAAGGGGGTGAGCAGGGGTTATCTGAGTGGGTATCTCCCTTAAACTGACTAGAGTGAAGGTCCCTACTTGGACGGGGTTCAGACTGACTGCCAACTAGAGACCCCTTTTCTAACACTCAACATATGGGATTCCAGTGGGTATGAAACCAGGTAAAGGTCCACTGTTTAATTGAAAAGACTACATTGACTTTGCATAATACATCTGCTAAAAATTTCCACTCATTGTCTCAATGGAATGGCCTGGTGGCATGCTTCCTGCCAATCCTGAAGTCGTGCAGGTTGCCAAACCTATTGGTAAACACATCTCTAGTGTTATCTCACACCCTGACTAGTGGAATAATAGCCACTGTGTTGATATCAGATTCCCAATTGAACTGCTGTTTGGCAGGAATATTAGGTTAGAACACAGATTCCAAAGCACTGGTGATTGATGCCTCAAAATCATTTGGAAGGAAAGCCGAGAGACTCATTGAAAAAACAACACATGATGGACAGAGCCCCTGCAGGGGCTCTGGGTAACTTGAGACAGGGGTGCAAGCTCTCCATAGGGGTTTTTTGTTGTCTCATTGTGACCTGGCGAGAGACCTAGAGCTAAGCTGTAGGGTATGCAGTGGCACTCCATGTGCACCTTCGTATACCGAGTGTGACTGTTAGTTCACCAGACTGGGGAGAACGGACAGTGGTTGGGCAACAACAGATTATAGTGGAAGGGCAGACCTTTTTAACCTTTCGTCTACCTGGAGAGCTTTCTGCCGGCATCGCCTGTGTTTTTAAATTGATCTGCCTGATCCTAGCAGCGGGGAAACCCTTCCCTCTTTTTTGCCTTTGTCTTTGGTCTGCCCTGGCAGAAGACTCCCAAATTGATCTCACTCCTGAGATGATGACTAGTCCTGGTCCAGATTTGGAGGTATACAAAAGAGGCAATGGCTGGCCGAAATAGGTCTCTGGACTGGGCCTGTGTCTACCAACTTTGAGTATGGAGCAGAAACTACCAGTCTTTGTGTCAGGATTTCTCATCAACCGGAGTACGATTTCCCACCCCAGAAGAGACTGAGAAAATTGTTTGTGCTCAGAGTTCAGGCTTCCTGACTGCCAACTCTCCTTTGTAAGGTTCTGAAGTAGGAATCTGGAAGTTCTTTCTGCAGCTTGCCAGGAAGAGCAGTTTGGAGCCTGCCTTAAGGAAAGGGCCTGACTGACTACTGAGGAGAAGTGCTAGAGGGACCCTTGTATGAAGAAGTGACCACTTAGAAAAGGAGAACTGCAAGGAGCTAATGCGGGAGGAGTGGAACAGAGCATGCTGAAACTCATGGAAGTTTCAACACTGCCTAGCAGCTTTGATGCCCCAGTGGTATACCTAGAAGCAAAAGCAAATGTGACTGAGTGGCACCTAAAGAGCATCTCAGAACCACACATAAAGTTAGTAAAGGCTATATGACTGTTGCAGTACAATAAGACCCAAATAATCAGTCGTCCTACCAAAAGAAGCCTTCTCACCTGTGCGTGTGCTGCCAAACCTCCTCAGTTGGAGTGCATAAATGCAACAAGAGACTAGCCCAGGTTGTTGCTCTTAGGCACCATATTGGAAGATAAAATGTTGTCATTGAACATTATAATTTATGACAATAACATTTAATAAGACATTGAATTAAAAACCATCCCTTTGTATTGTTAATTTTTATAAAAATCAGTATCTTTGACTTAATTAAACATTCCAACAGCATTATTGCCCGGATGCAGGAGACATCAGGATTAATGGCCAGGCAGTGACCAGGTCAGGGTAACCATTCCTGATGATCCGTGCTGGATCACATGCTGTGGGAGTCCTCTCCTACAGCCAGAAGAAGGGTGCCGACCAACTACAGACAAATAACTGAAGTAGATTGCTAGGGAGGTACATTTTGGGATAACTGTGAATTTGGAAACTGCTATGAGCTACCAGAAACCTACCTATATTTTATGTGGGAGTGGTAGGTGGGGTACCCAGAGGGGGGCAGAATCATTGTACCCATTTTTCTCAGGAGGGCAGTAGTCTATAGCTCGTACTGACGTATACACGATCTTAGAATGGGGAGCATTATCTGGTTAATACCCCCACACAATTACTATTTCCTTGATACCATTGTTGCTCACTGCCCATTTATGTACACTTTTCCTTTTGTGTGTGTGTGTGTATAATTAAAGTAGTGTTTTTCTAATGTAAAAACTTATGCTGGATAATTAATTATTAATTGTTATTAATGGTCTAATTAAGTTCTGAGTTTCTGACTTACAACACATTAATGTGTAAGCCACGGACTGCTCAATTTGGCTACTCCGAGTTCAGGTGCTAAAAGGATATGTTTGATGTTATGTTTGGGCACCAACAGTAAGTTAAGCCCACTACACCCGTGGTAAAATGCCCTTATTGTTACAATTTGAGCCAGGTAAACTCTGTCTGCTAGGACTTCTAAAAAAAAAAAAAAAACTTCCACAATATGGATAAAAGAAAATAATGACCATCTTGCTTTTGTTCGGTGGCAGACGCCTAGCTCACTCTGTGGAATGATGGCCACACCGTGACTTGAAATTCATCGTATTTGTTCAGGATAAGTCGTGAGCAGATGGTGAATACCCCAAGCATGAAGACCTGCTATGGATCATGGACATTGATACCATTGTTTCTGAGTCTAATGAAACTCGAAGTTCTTTTGCTGACTTTTCAACAAATTTTCCCACCCCAGGGTCACTTTTCATTCTCCAACCCCTCTACATCTGCAATTCTGGCCTGATTTAACACAGTCATGGACTGAAAAGTCCTAGTTATTGTTCAAGTAAGAAGACATCTTAGCCAAAGCCAGTCGATGGGCCTTCTCCTTCAAGTTCTCAGTGATAGAAGAGTCTTGGAGCAGGGCGAACGCCGGACTGATTTGCCACTACAGATCATACAATTCTGACCAGTCAAACCTGGTTGCTGGTCTCTCAAAATAATTACAATAAAGTTTGGTTTATGTTACTCAATCTGGTGTCTGTGCTTGCTTGACTATACAACACCAACCCCTGAGGTGCTATACTACGATACCCCCCAAGGTCGCTAATAGCATACTCACAAAGAGTAGAACATTTCCATCTCTGCCCCATTGAGTCATTGCAGAGTCCCGGAAAGGATGTTTGTACATTTCTTTCTGCTGCACTGGAACACCCGACCTCGGGGATCAGTTGGAGTGTACAGCTGTGCAGTGATTTAAAAGTGGATGCATCCAACAACAGAAGCATTTGGATTACTTTTCTATCTGGATCAATGTGAAACTACATTGGCTGTTGTAACTACTATATGCTGATGTGCAATGGTATATATTAATGGTAGCTAAAGCTGTTCGTGTAGATTTACACTATGTGTTAATGTTGGTTGGTTACGTCAGTGCTGGATTTACCACTATTTTAAATAAGTGATCCCGATCCTGCACTCCCCCTACCAGCCTGTGCAGAAGAGGTCATTTTCACTCTCTTCCTCAAGGGATACCAGTCTTCCATAGGATCCCACTATGGCCATGCAAAGGGAACTTTACTATACACACAATTGGGTACCTTGAAGTGAGCTCTCTGGTATAGCAGTCCAGTGGCTCCAGGGTCTGCAGGTTGCTATCTTTGTCAGACTGTGGATGGACCTGAATTTTTTTTAATAATAAATAAATTATATATATATATATATATATATATATATATATATATATATATATATATACACACACACACAGAGATTCTAGTGGCAGTCACCACTAGGTAGTTATAGTTAGGATGTAGTTTCTATCGAAAAAGCATTTTTTGTTTCTCCAATAACTTTTTCACCGTTTGATGAATCATCAAAACATTTCCAATACACGCACTTCAGTTGCTATCTAGAAAGTTACAGAGTGATCCGTAAAGAGAGTGCAGAGAAAAGGGGGTGGGTCTCAAAATGCTGTTTCCCCATGCATTCTTCCATAGGAATTTAAACAGGAATGTTGGCCAAACCACTGGACTGATTTACACCAAATTTGGCAGAAAGGTAGCTGTTGGTCCAGAAACCAAACCTTTTGTTATTTAGTTCATATCTGTTTAGTAGTTTTTGAGAAATTAAAGAAAAAAATAATTTGTGTATATAGGGAGGCGAAGGCTCTGCAAACCCTTGTGGTCTCGTGCTGAGAGAAAATTGGCTGCCAATACTTCAACAAGGAAGTGTTGGCAGCCATCCTAGGACTCAGCATTAGCTGAGTCTCAGAACAAAAGGTAAAAGATAAGAAAAAGGGCAGGGTAGGGACATCCTGACCCCTTAGCTCTGGTGCTGGGGTCCTAGAGGGACCCTCCCCAGAGCAAAAAATCATTTTTTTTAAAACATGTTTTCCGGGAGTCATGACGGATCCAGCGAAAATTGAAAAAAAACATCAAACTTGGGCTCCGGCTTTTGTTTTAATAAAGCCCCCGGGTGGGCCAGGTCCTGCGGGCATTGAAAAAAGAGGGTGGTGCATGGGCCCCCCCCTCCGAGGGCTCGTAATAGCCACGGGACCGCCACCTCCCCAGGGCAAAACAATGTTTAAATGTCGGGGAGGCCCTGTGGCCTCTCCCAGAGCTCTAGGGACCACCATCACCTACCCCGGTCAAAGACTGAATGGTATGTAGGTGGGCTGCACCGCCCCCCAGCATCCCGAGGACTGCCAGCTCCACGGGGCAAAGATAGAATTGGCAGGGATCTGCAGCCCCAGGGACTACCACTTCACCGGCTCCAAAATAACAGAATAAAAAGGGGTCCATTGCGGAGCGCGGGGCCCACCACCTCCCCAGGGCAAATAGAACATTTCGAGGGGGAGCGCGCAGCTCCCCTCGTGGATCTATACATGGCCCTGGGGACCACCACCCTCCAGGGTGGGCTCCTGCTAAGTCTCGGGTTGCCGACCCCCAGGACATAGCTGTTTCCCTTTGCTTGGTGGAAGCTGACATCTCCCACCAAGCAAAAGCAAAAATAACTCCGCTTTCTGCAAGCGGGAGCTGTCAAACAGCTCCTGTTTGCAGAAAGCAGAGGTTACATCTGCTTCAAATATGTGTGCAGGGAAACAGATTAAAACCTTGCTCTCACAAACAAGGACCTGCTATTTCAAGCAGCTCCATGCTTGTGGGAGCAATGCCGGATCCCACATGACGCAGAGAGCCGGCTAAAAACACAGGGGCCATGAAGCTCCCCAAGCGGTGATGTCACTCTCTCTTCCATCCCATAAAGGGATGGAAGAGAGGGAGATTGTTATTGCAATGGTCTTTCCATGCAATAACTTCAAAGTTTCACACTGGCAACATGTTTGGTTCAAATGGTATAGCTATGTTTTGATAAACAACAGACCAGAGACAGCTCTGGCCTAATAGTAATGATCTCAAACTGTCACTCAGTAGCTTGAAAGTTGAAATTAAATGCCAGTATCTCATGGCGGTATGTCTGTTTATTTTCGAGTGTTTTGACTTTTAAACATTTCTAGTAATAGAAAAGTTAAGTATTTTACCCATTAAAAACTGTGGGTTGAATATCATAGATCAGTCTAGACAAAGCACAGTAAGCAGTCACTTCTAGTCTAGTGTACGATGTTATACCCTCACACTGAAGGTTGAGGGTTCCACTCTAGGTGAGTCTCTGGTCATTTGTCTGTCCTAGTTTTTTTTTTTACTTGAGATATTTAAGGTACGTACTGAAAAGTGATCTCGCTGTTTTTGAATGACAAATACATTTTTCTTTTCAATTTGTCTGGAAATATCTCATTCAAAGTATGTCATTCTTGAAATGCTAAAAATCTCTCCATCTCTTTCCCTCTCATTCTGAAAGCTGTGAGAGGCACAGGATTGGGTGGTTATAGGGGCTCTTGGCCGCAGGGCTGTGCAGTAAACCTCCACTGTGCACGGTCAAAGGCAGTGCAAGACGTGGTTGGATTATTCTACAGTAACGAAAATGACTTTACATTACAAAAAAATAGAAATTCATGGAAAAATACAAACATTACAGGGACACTGTAGTCAGGAAATAGAATGAAAAAACCTTAGAAATGTACTTACAAAAAAAAAAAAAAAAAAAGGTTGCTGGGACATTGTACTTAGGTTCTGATTTACTCCCAGAGAAAATTCAGCAGTTATAGTTATTTCAAGTAACCCTAATTTGTGTCCTGAGTAACTATAATTCACCCCCTCGCCATTCACTGCTAATTACCCCACAAATTACAGCACTCATGACATCTTTGATATCATCATTGATAATGTCACTGTAACATCTGCAGTAAAATATTGATCGCCTAACTGTGCATGGCACGGTTGCCAGTTATACTTACTTGAAATAACTCTAACTGTAACTGCTGAATTTCTCTGTTCGTTTATGAATTCAGAACTTAACTAAAACGTCCCTGTAACTTTAGTTTTTTTTAAGTGATTGATATATATATATATATATATATATATATATATATATATATATATATAAATTTCCTCCATTCTCCCTCTTGAATCAGGACAGAGCACCACTAAACTCCTTGGCAGCTTTTGCCTATTTTATTGATGCCGAGGTACAAACACTGTGAGTCAACGCATTGTGGCGAAAATCGCCTTGGTCACTTTGCTGATCGCCATTTGTACTTTCTATATATACATATTGTGAAACCTACTAAGCAGCAACATCAAAGTAGCCCAGGTTAATGCTCTTAAGCGCCATATTGGAAAATGCAAATATTGTCATTAAATGCTTATAATTTATGACAATAATATTAAATAACTTATTGAAATCAAAACCATCCCTTCATATTATTCATTTTTATCAATCTATATCTTTGACTTGATTAAAAATTCCAACACATGACAATGTCTTTTGAGAATAATGATAATTCCAAGCCGTGAGAACCCTCATTCGGAGTTAATTAAGGAATGAGCGGAACCCGACAGAGTTCAATGAAAATGATCAAACTTTAAATTAAGTGTGCGTAGAATGAAAGAGGATTAATCACAGAGCAAATAAAACAAGTAAATGAGCAATGGAATAAAGAGAGGGCTATGGAACGGGTGAGTAAATTTAGAGAGGAAACGAAAGCCAGAATGATTAAATATAAGAAACAAATCTAAGAAAGCACAGAAATTTCAAAGAGACAGGCTAGCTTATAAAAGATGACAGATCTTCACCAGGTACATGATCTAGGTTTGCGGACCAGAAGAGTACTACTGGAGCAAAAATCTCCATCATTCTTCAAATACTTTGTCTTGTTAATTTGGGTGTGTGAGCAGTACAGACATCTAGATTCAAAGGCCATCTGTAGACTGAATGGCAAGGATATACCAAAGTGTTAACCCCGATCAGCAGTTTAAAATAATAATAATTAAAAGAAAAAGTTCAGTTGAATGAGTCGTCGAGGATTCCTTTCTCACGGTCTTGCAATAAGAGGTCCGGTACCGAGGGTGTGTTGGGCAGTTGAAGCGATGCGTTGGTCTGAGAACCTGTGAGGCTGCGATGCGAGAACCTACAACATCATCAAGGCTGCCATTGAGAGATTTGCAATGCACTGGCCTGCTTCGGTTAAACTTCACACGACGGCAGTCGTGATGTGGGCTGTGAGTCCTAACGCTGGGAGAACCTTTGCAGCAGATGCAATGTCAGTTCTGCGTGGCTGCGTTGTGTTGCAGAGGAGATATGCTGGTTCCACATATGGGCTGGCTGAGCACCTTCAGGCCCTCTTCCAAGGGTACAGAGCGGGGGTGGCACCACTTGGCATGGTAGGACTCCCAAATGGCAGTGTTCAGGTGCTGGGTTCAAGGTTGTTGGAGCCTTCTGTCCCTGAGGCTCTAGTCAGGAGGCCAGCCAACTAGCCCCTAGGGCCACTTTGGATCCTGGGTTCTGCAGATGCAGGTTCAGTCCTTCTCACCCAGACAAAAGGACAGCAGATTAACACAGCAGTCCAGCAGAGTGGCAGGCAGTCCTTTCAGCTGCAGAGCAGTCCTTCTTTCTGGCAGAGTATCCACAGGTCAAGAACTGTGCTGAAGAGCTGGTGTCAGAGGTCCAATATTTTTACCCAGTTCTGCCTTTGAAGTGGGAGAAGCTCCTAGAGGTTTCCCTTTGGAGTCCACAGGCATCCTGTCTTCCCTGCCCTGGTTCCTGACTCCAGGCTAACTACAGCGGTATACAGCCTTTTGTATGGAGACAGGAAACAGCCTATTCAAGTGTAAGTAGGGCTGTGCCTAGCTCCTCCTCACATCCTGCCAATGATGGCTCATCCAGGCACACCTATTCTTTCTATTGTGTGTGGCTGTCTAGAAGAAATACCCAAATCCCAACTGTCAGTTACACCCAGTCATGTGACCCAGAGGCAAGCTACAGACACCAAATGGCTAAGGCAGGGAAATGCCAATTTTAGAAAAGTGATATTTTCAAAATTGTAATTTAAAATTTGACTTTACCATAAGAAAGGATTCTTCATTACAATTCCAAAAACATCAAACATGGATTAGCTACCTGCTCCGACCTAGAAATTACAACTTATTAAATGTAATAAGGTAATTCCAATGTTACCCAATGGCGAGAGGTAGGCCTTGCAGAATTGAAAAACTTTTTTGAGTTTTTCACTACCAGGAATTGTAAAACTTAAAACTACCCATCCCGCTTTGTTTAAAATACACTGCACCCTGCCCCTTATCTACAGCAAGAGTCTCCAACCTTTCCTGTAACAAGAGCTACTTATGTTCAATGAAAATCATCCTGAGCTACAAACATTAGTGATGAAGCAGTGACCACAGCATCCAAGATTATCAGCAGTAATCACATCAGTGTTTTAGGAAGGGGTGAATGCCTCTAAATAGGTAATACAAAGCAGCCGTAGCTGCAACATCCTAACACCAAGGTGTTAATGTGAATAATAAATCTCTCCAACTCAAACAATGGATTTAAATACATTTTGAAAATTCAACCATTTGTCTCCAAACAATGTTTGCGAGTACTGAAATTGAACAGATTTTCATTTCGAATATATGCTTTTTAAATTTGCCATAATATATTGATTCCACTTTACAAAAGCTTCAAAAGCAGTAGGCAGGGCTGCACACATGAGCTGCTCACAGGGAGCTGGAGAGCTATTGGTAGCTTACAAGCTACTTGTTGAAGATGCCTGATCTAGAGCCTTCCCTAGAGGTGACTTATACATATTAAAAAGGGAGGTATCGACCTGGCAAATGGTTTATTTTAAGACAAGCTGGTATGTGCTAAGTACACAAGCACCTAGATGCATAGCTGTGCATCTTGGTGCTTGTGTGCTTTGGGCATACCAGTTTGTCTTGGAATATATCTATGCTGTTGGGGCAGAGCACGTCTGAGGCTGCACACCATAATGTTGCCTTTGAGCAGCCACCAGAATTACCAGTAATTGACTTAGCTTTGGTGTGCATGCTACCATACTTCTGATAAATGGTTTATTTTGCCAAAATGTAAAGGCATTATAAAACTGCGCTCACACCCTCAGTGACCGGTCTGAGACATGTTTACAGAGCTACTTAAGTGGCTGGCACAATAAGAGCTGCAGGCCCTCTTGTAGCATTTAATTTATAGGCCCTGGGTGCAAGTAGTATCTCTTTACTAGGAACTTGTAAATACATTTTCTCTTCCAGGGGATCCTCATCAATAGTCATAAACATTGAATATTCCCGCCCCCGTGCGGGGACCCCGGAGCATACATAAAATACACACATGTAAAAGTATGAAATATGCACGAAAAATATATCTATAGCATTTTTAGTAGACAGTTTTCATACCACACTCATGTATACGTGCGTACAACAGCAATGCAGACTATATTCATAAACAGGCTAAAACGCTTTATTTCTATGGAGTTTTTTTTTTTTTTTTTTTTTTAAACAATCCCTTTCAAAATTACAATAAGAGAAAAACTTTCCAAAGCCCCAAAGCTGGGCCCAGGGAAAGAAGCAGTAGCAACATCAGTGAAAAAAGAGAAAAAACTACATTGAAAACAATGGAGCATTATTAGCCAATAGGCTGCATGCAGGTTAACACAGGAGAACCATAAAATTCTGGCACCGTGCTTTTAAGACCCTGAGCACCTCCAGTATCCCACCATGCCTCAGGGGTGAAGGAGAGGTGACAGATGGTTCACAGTTAAGTCAGTTCTTTTTTTCTGGCTTCTTCTGAGGGGATCCTGGAGCATTGAGCTCTCAGTTTTTCTGAGTTTTTCTCAGGAAAATATTTAAAAACAGCATTTTTTCTACCTTCACTCGACATTTCACACCTTTGTCTGAGTCAAGAGATTTTTTTCCTGACTGGAAAATGCCTTCTCTTTTTGTGAAGTGCACTTCCTGTGGGAAGAAGAAGGCCCAGCCTGATCCACACTCTCTCTGCATTGTGTGTTTGCCTCAGAGTCACTGCCTGACACTTGCAGACACTGCAAGAACATGTCAAAAAGAACTCTGAAGGACAGGGGGAATGTCAGACTTCATGGTCTTCATGAGAGGCAGAAGACATTGTCCTCTTCGCTTCCCAGGCAGCCAACAAGCCATTCACCGGTCACTGTCGAGGCGCTCGATGTCGAGACCAGAGTAGTCCGTGGTACTCCCTTCGACGTCGTCGCAACTTTCGATGTCGACTCAAGTGTTGCCTATCTCACAAGGAGAAGAGCGTCGGCTACCGCCGGCTGATAAGAACACTCAAACAAGTCCAGTGGTCTCCATAAGGAGTGGTTCGTCTGGGCGGTCGAGAGTCGCATCATCTGAACACATCTCGCCCATCAACTTATCGCCAAGGTGGTTGGAGAGTCTTAATAAAACGACTCCTTCTCCAGACTCGCAATACTCGAGAATGTACTCAGCTTCTCTCCAGAGGACACAATTGCCAACAGCGCGGACAGAACAGGCTCGTTCTGCGTCTCGCCAATCTGCCACTAGGCCTCAGCGCACTGCAACAAGATCTCTGATCAGCTCACGCTCCCAGAGACAATCCAGATCAAGATCACGCCATCACAGAAGGTCTCCTTCTTGGTCCACATAGTCGGGTTCTTCAGTAAGAGGGTACCCCCCGACTCTAACGGATTCTCCACCAGCTAGAGTTTCCCGGTGGACGACTTCACAACTTTTAACGAGGTGCTTCTCAGGGGAGCACAGAAGCTGAATATTGAGGTCCCGGAGCCTTCAACCTCCTCATCTGTAATCTCTGAAACCCTGCAACACAGGGCGGTTTCAAAGAAATTGTTACCGCTGGTGCCTGGTCTTCTACAACCAATCATGGACACCTTTTTAGCACCAGCCAACCGCCGATCAGCTCCTGCTAGGATCTTAAAGAAATACAAGGCACCTGATCAGGATCCTTTGATTCTCAGGACTGATCCACCGCCAGACTCAGTCATATTGGCCGCAGCCCGGAAGACACACTCAGTGGCATCATCCTCCACGGTTCCACCGGACAAGGAGAGTAGACACCTGGACTCTCTGAGGAGGAAGATGTGTGGCACGGCGGCTTCCATGATGAAGGTCTCCAGCGCCTCCGCGCTCCTAGGTAGATACGATCGGTCACTCTGGGACTCACTGAGCAGGTTTACAGAAAAGCTGCCTAGAGAGGACAGGCAGGATTTTCAGGAGATCCTTCAGGAGGGAAGTCTGGTCTCCAATCAGGTCATCAGTGCGGCAGCAGATGGTGCAGACTTAGCAGCACATGGTTACGCTCATGGGGTTTGTGCGAGAAGGTCTTCCTGGCTAAGACTCACAGGATTGAAGCAGGAAGTGCAGCAGCGTATCCTAAACCTTCCGTTTAACGGAAACTCCCTTTTTGGAACCCACACAGATGAGGAGATGGCGCGTATGAAGGCGGAGGAGGACACCATGAGGGCAGTGGCCTTGAGAGAAGGAAGGACTTCAGGCGGAGATATAGGCCTTTACGACAGGCGCCCGTTCCAACAGAGGGTTCAAACCCCTCATTGGTCCCAGAGGCCACAACCGAAACAAGGGCGTCCACTCTTCCAGTCTCGTAAAGCCACAAGAGACCGAGGGTCAAGCAGACCTCAGCAGTCTACCCCCAAAGCTCCTGCAAAACAATGAGGATTTGCTTCCCTTCATACCGTGCACCACTCCGGTTGGCGGAAATATCACAGCGTTCATTCACGAGTGGCGTGGCATAACAAAAGACAAATGGGTGCTGAACATTGTAGAGAATGGGTACTCTCTTCTTTTCCGGCAACCTCCTCCTCACTTGCCACCAACCAAATGCAATCCGGCGCACATGAGCTTATTACGCAAAGAGGCTCAGGCTCTGTTACAGAAAAAAGAAATAGAAAAGGTTCCAGTCGCACACAGAGGGGAAGGGGTGTACTCCTGCTATTTTCTAGTAGCAAAGAAGGGTCGGGAAGGAGTTTTCAGACCGATTCTAGACTTGAGGATGCTGAACAAGTACATAAAGAAGCAAAAGTTCAGGATGCTGGCTCTCCACCAGATTTTCCCACAACTGCATCGAGGAGACTGGATGTACTCCATAGATCTGCAAGATGCGTATTTTCATATCCCGATCATTCCCAAACATCGGAAATTCCTACGTTTTCTGATAGCCTCCCAACGCTATCAGTTCAAGGTGCTTCCTTTCGGCCTAAAATCTGCCCCTCGCGTTTTCTCCAAATGTGTAGCAATGGTAGCGGTGCATTTTAAGGAAGCAGAAAATCTTCATTCATCCTTACCTAGACGACTGGCTACTGAAAGCCTCCTCTCCGGAGCAGGCGAAAAACCATCTGGGCATTGTGCTCAGTGTTTTCCGATCTCTAGGTCTACAAGTCAACTACCAAAAGTCCACCCTCATCCCACTGCAAACACTCCACTACCTGGCAGCAATACTGAATACGGAGCTCGAAAGAGTGTATCCTTCGGAGGAACGACTGTTATCAATAAGGAGGAAGTGTCAAGACCTTCTGAGTTCCCACGCACCTACGGCCCGTCAGGTGACATCTCTGTTGGGCTTCATGGCCTCTTGCATTTTCATTGTCCCGAACGCCAGATTGCATATGAGGCCTCTTCAAGAGGCTCTGGAGAACAACTGGAACCAGCACACAGGTCACTGGGAGGACAGAATGCTTCTTCCGATAGGAGCACGATAATCGTTACGATGGTGGATGCACAGACATTACCTGTCAGTAGGTGTTCCTTTTCATCAGCCGATCCCGTCTGACACTCTGGGAACGGATGCGTCGCTTCAGGGCTGGGGAGCTCATCTGGGTTCCCTTCAAGCTCAGGGCCTGTGGTCCAACAAAGAAAGAGCGTACCACATCAACCTGCTGGAGCTCAGAGCAGTTCATCTGGCTCTCAAGTCTTTTGCTCCATCGATTCAGGGGAAATCTCTCCTAGTACAAACGGACAATATGACGACAATGTATTATCTGAACAAACAAGGAGGAACGAGATCCCTGCCCCTGTCTCGGGAGTCTCAGGCCATTTGGCATTGGCTCTTAGCGAGGGGAATGTCTCTTACAGCAATTCACCTCCCAGGGCAGCAAAACGTGGAGGCGGACTTCCTAAGCAGAACCCTCGGACACCCACGATTGGGTTCTTCACGACGAGGTCGTCGAAGACATCTTCGTTCAATGGGGTCAGCCTCAGTTAGATCTCTTCGCAGACGAGGTAAACAAGAAATGGCCAGTCTTCGCGTCCAGGTTCTACCGTCCGGGGTCTCGAGGGAATGCCCTGTTGATTGACTGGTCAGGGATATTTCTCTACGCCTTTCCACCGATTCCCCTCATACCAGCTGTGATAAACTCTACAGATCCAGCACCAGAATGATTCTCATAGCCCCGCAATGGCCTCGTCAGTTCTGGTACACGGATCTCCTCAACCTATCAGAAAAACCGCACAGGAGGCTGCCGTTCAGGCTGGGAGGCAGGATACTTCACCCCAACCTTCCCTCTCTGAGCTTGACGGCATGGCTCCTTAATTCCTGCAGTATGGGCATCTAGGGCTCTCGCAGGAGTGCATGAACATCTTAAAGGAGTCCAGACGACTTTCCACGCGGCGTTCTTACGCGTTCAAGTGGAAGAGGTTCTACATATGGTGTCGTCAGCAAGGTCAGAATCCTATACTGGCTCAGGAGGAGGTCATACTGTCTTACCTGCTCCATCTGGCAAAATTGGGTCTGCAAGTGTCATCTATTAAGGTACATTTATCTGCCATTACAGCCTATCGTAAGTCACCTTCTCAGGAATCCTTTTTTACAAGACCAGTAGTCAAGGATTTCTTAGAAGGTTTGAAGAAGGTTTTTCCACCCATTCGAAAACCCTCTCCTCCATTGGAACTAAACTTAGTATTATCTAGACGCATGGGCTCTCCTTTCGAACCTATCCACAAAGCTTCTTTGCAACACCTTACGTGGAAGACAGCTTTCCTTGTAGCCATTACTTCAGCGAGGAGGGTCAGTGAAATTCAGGCTTTGTCCTCCAAGGAACCGTACACGGTTTTCCATTAAAATAAAGTGGTTCTACCAACTCATCCATCATTCTTACCGAAGGTGGTGTCGGATTTTTCACATTAATCAGACTATTTCACTACCAACTTTTTTCCCCAATCCGGATACTCCGGCGAAAAAAGCTTTACACTCTCTGGATTTGAAAAGAGTGCTAAAATTTTACTTGGATAAGACCAAATTGATTAGACGATCTCACCACCTATTTATAAATTACGGTCATATGAGAACAGGCAATGCAGCCTCAAAACGAGCAGTATCTAGATGGATAGTTTCATGTATTGTTACTGCATATCATTTGGCTGACAAACAGTTATTAGCTAGGCCTAAGGCTCATTCGACAAGAGGAAAGGCGGCTACTGCTGCCCTCCTTAATAATGTTCCAGTCTCTGAAATCTGTAAGGCTGCTACTTGGAAGTCTGTACATACATTTACTAGACATTACTGTTTGGATTCAGATGCCAGAGCGGACGCTCAAGTTGGGCAAGCGTCTCTGAGAATTTTGTTTGCATAGTGTGTATCTTTTCCTGCACTTCTATTGGACAGTCCACAGTGATAGGGGATGGGCTTGCTAATCTATTCAATGTTTATGACTATTGATGAGGATCCCCTGGAAGAGAAGGATAAGTTACTTACCTGTAAATCCTAGGTCTCTTCCAGGGGTATCCTCATCAAAGTCATAAACAACCCACCCTCCTCCCCGGATGCAAGTCTCCAAGAAGTGCAGGACAGACTATCTCTCTAATCTGTTGGATACGTTGTCACGTAAAAAAGAACTGACCTAACTGTGAACCATCTGTCACCTCTCCTTCTCCCCTGAGGCATGGTGGGATACTGGAGGTGCTCAGGGTCTTAAAGGCACGGTGCCAGAATTTTATGGTTCTCCTGTGTTAACCTGCATGCAGCCTATTGGCTAATAATGCTCCATTTTTTTTCATTGTCGTTTTTTCTCTTTTTTCACTGATGTTGCTACTGCTTCTTTCCCTGGGCCCAGCTTTGGGGCTTTGGAACGTTTTTCTCTTATTGTAATTTTGAAAGGGACTGTTTAAAAAAAATAAATTAAAAAAACTCAATAGAAATAAAGCATTTTAGCCTGTTTATGAATATAGTCTGCATTGCTGTTGTACACACGTATACATGAGTGTGGTATGAAAACTGTCTACTAACATTATAACTATATTTTTCGTGCATATTTTATACTTTTACATGTGTGTTTTATGTATGCTCCGGGGTCCCCGTACGGGGCCGGGAATATTCAATGTTTATGACTTTGATGAGGATACCCCTGGAAGAGAACTAGGATTTACAGGTAAGTAACTTATCCAAATACGTCAATTGGGGATACCCCTTGTTTTCATGTTTTAAGGAGTGAGCACATGTACTTCAGCACTGGTTAGCAGTGGTAAAGTGCATAGAGTGTTAAAGCTAACAAAAATTAGATCAGCAAAAAATGAAGGAGGACGGTAAAAAGTCTAGGGGAAGACCACCCTAATGCTGACAGGTCTAACGCTTTCATTGCAAATCTTTTTTTTCCCTTCACCTCCACCATCCTAGAAGAACAAGTTACACAGGGTGCATAGCAGAAGGATGCTAACTTAATATGTACATACAACAAAATACATGAGGAATTAGGCCAAACTACTTAGAGGCCGAGATGGGCCTAAAAAATTCAAATTCATGATTGTGTGAATTGTTTACACTATTTATCATTTGTGTGTGTGTTGTATTCGAAGCAGAGTGTTTTTATATATTAAGAAAGGATAGCCTCACCCGAGCCCAACCCACGTTGAAATTTGTGATCCTTTTAATGTGTCTTGGAGCATAGTTTCTTGGTAGCAGGCAGCCAGAGGCAACTTACATACACACACAAACACACACATTCACGTCTACAGAGGCAACACCCTGGCATTTTATTTTACCTGCCAAATAGCCGCGTTGTATTTGTTTCAGGAAAACTTTTAAAATAAATAAATAAATCCAAGGCAATGTATTCGTGTCTGCTGTCCTCTCACGAACTATTGTGGGAGATAAATAAGTAGAGAACAGAATGTATTATATGCTATAATAATGTGGTGTCTCATCAGCCTGGTACAGCGGTTCTGAATATATCTTTCCGTAGCTGCGAATTATATGTTCCTGTCACTCGCCGAAGTCGTACATTTGGTAGACGCTTCCCCAGTTGTTTCTGCGAAGCGTAATTGTAATTGAACAGCACCTCATAGAACCTCAAGAGCGCCAGGACTAGCCTGGCTAGACGTAGTTATTAACCAGTGTTTCAGTCTGCTTGCTCATAACCTCCGTTATGTTGCCATCTTATCATGCGTTAGATACGCAAAAATCTTGCTTCTGTGTCCTTGGTGGTCTATGACACGAAGAAAGTCGTGACCATAATTATTGAGACATGCCTAACAGAAAGAAGTGTCTTCAGAGCACGTCACACACATTCAGACCCTGTTCGTATTGCAATATGGCGTATTGTTGTGATTGAACTAGTAAGTTTTTTTTCCCTGGAAATGTCATTAGAGGCTTTATTTGATAGTGGGTCTGAGAGCCACGTTCTTACCTGGGTACGTTATGATGTTTTTGAAGCTGTTTATTATTATTTAATATAGTTGCTTATGTTCCTTTTCAAGAGATGACGCGTATTCCTGCTAATCGTTTCATTAACCCAGTCCACCTTATGCGGCATACTATTTCTATCTTCAGTTCTATTGTATTCTGTTTTCCTGCCAATCTTTTCATTGAACCAATCCTCCTTCCAGGGCATACAATGTATATTGTCAGTGAGGCTCATATGTGTGTTTCTTTTCCTTAGTTTATATTTTTTAGAGCGGGAAGTAGACCGTGGGTAGCATTGAGCTGGTGTTGAAGGAGTGTGGTTACTGTTAGAAATGGGTTTTTTGGTTGGCAGTCATGTTACCCTCTGTCCAAGTAAGTCACACATAATCCAAAATGATCCTGTGCCCACCCTCTGGTAGCTTGGCACGAGCAGTCAGGCTTAACTTAGAAGGCAATGTGTAAAGTATTTGTGAAATAAATCATACAATAACACCATATAGCACCACAAAAATACACCACACAGTGTTTAGAAAAATATATAATATTTATTTGGATAATTGCAGGTTAAAATGAATAAAGATGCAATGTGAAATTGTAGAGATATCACTGAAAAGTGATATAAAGTGTCTTAAGTCTTTAAAAAGCAAACAAAGTCTCTTTCAAGCACAAAGTACCTGGTTTAAAGCGGAAAATCTCCGCAAAGGGCCGCAGAAGAAGAGATACGTGGAAAAATGGTGTGTGCGTCGATTCCTCCCTTGCACACACGGACTTGCGTCGTTATTTTTCACGCGGGGAAGTCGGGCGTCGTTTTCCGGCGCGCGGACAGTCTCTTTCTGTGGGTCGTGGGATTACCAGATGTCCCGGGGTCTGTGCGTGGATTCTCCTGCTTGTTTTCCGGCTGCGCGTCTTTCCGCGGGGCTGTGCATCGAAGTTTCACACTCATGGCAGGCGTCGCGTCGATTTCCCCTCTGGAAGTCGGGTGGCGTTGTCCTTGCGAGGCCGTGCGTCGAAGTTCCGGTCGCCCCGAAGGCGTCGCTCCATCAGCGTCGGTGTGCGGCATTTTTCTCGCCGCGGAGCAAGCTGTGCGTCAAACGTTTCGGCGCACGAAGAGTCCAAATTAAAAAGAGAAGTCTTTTTGGTCCTGAGACTTCAGGGAACAGGAGGCAAGCTCTATCCAAGCCCTTGGAGAGCACTTTTACAGCCAGACAGGAGTTCAGCAAGGCAGCAGGGCAACAGCAAGGCAGCAGTCCTTTGTAGAAAGCAGTCAGGTGAGTCCTTTAGGCAGCCAGGCAGTTCTTCTTGGCAGGATGCAGGTTCTAGTTAAGGTTTCTTCTCCAGCAAGTGTCTGATGAGGTAGGGCAGAGGCCCTGTTTTATACCCAAATGTGCCTTTGAAGTGGGGGAGACTTCAAAGAGTGGCTAAGAAGTGCACCAGGTCCCCTTTCAGCTCAATCCCGTCTGCCAGGGTCCCAGTAGGGGGTGTGGCAGTCCTTTGTGTGAGAGCAGGCCCTCCACCTTCCCAGCCCAGGAAGACCCATTCAAAATGCAGATGTATGCAAGTGAGGCTGAGTACCCTGTGTTTGGGGTGTGTCTGAGTGAATGCACAAGGAGCTGTCAACCAAGCCCAGCCAGACGTGGATTGTAAGGCGCAGCAAGATTTAAGTGCAAAGAAATGCTCACTTTCTAAAAGTGGCATTTCTAGAATAGTAATATTAAATCCAACTTCACCAGTCAGCAGGATTTGGTATTACCATGCTGGCCATACTAAATATGACCTTCCTACTCCCTACAGATCAGCAGCTACCACTTCAATACTGTATGAGGGCAGCCCCAATGTTAGCCTATGAAGGGAGCAGGCCTCACAGTAGTGTAAAAACGAATTTGAGTTTTACACTACCAGGACATGTAAACTACACAGGTACATGTCTTGCCTTTCACCCACACAGCACCCACACAGCACCCTGCTCTAGGGGTTACCTAGGGCACACATTAGAGGTGACTTATATGTGGAGAAAGGGGAGGTTTAGGTTTGGCAAGTACTTTTAAATGCCAAGACGAGGTGACAGTGAAACTGCACACACAGGCCTTGCAATGGCAGGCCTGAGACAAGGTAAAGGGGCTACTTGAGTGGGTGGCACAACCGGTGCTGCAGGCCCACTAGCATTTAATCTACAGGCCCTAGGCACATATAGTGCACATTACTAGATACTTATAAGTAAATTAAATAGTCCAATCAGATATGATCCAAGGTTACCATGTTTGAAGGGAGAGAGCATATGCACTTTAGCACTGGTTAGCAGTGATAAAGTGCGCAGAGTCTAAAAGCCAGGAAAAACAGTGTCCAAAAAGTTAGGGGTGACTACCGTAAGGCTGTCAGGTCTAACATGTGTGTCCCCCAGCTGAAAGTGGGGAGAGCTACCCGACCTCCTGGGAGCTTTCATCGCTAAGGCGGAAGTATCTGGAGAGACCATCAGCATTGGCGTGGTCAACCCCTGGGCAATGCTCCACCGTAAAGTCCATCCCCTGTAGGGAAATGGACCACCTCAAGAGTTTAGGATTTTCACCCCTCATCTGCATGAGCCATCTGTGGTCTGTCTGAACCCGGAAGTGAGTCCCAAACAGGTATGGCCTCAGCTTCTTCAGTGCACAGCAAAAGCTTTTCTCTCAATAGCACTCCACCTCTGTTCCCGTGGTAATAGCCTTCTGCAAATAAAGACTACTGGTTGGTCTAGGCCCTCCTCATTCAGCTGTGCTAGGACCGCCCCTATACCATGCTCTGAAGCGTCTGTCTGCACGATAAATTCCTGGGAGTAGTCAGGGGCCTTGAGCACGGGGGCCGTGCACATGGCTTCCTTTAGAGAGTCAATGGCTTTCTGACAAGCCTCTGTCCAATTCACCAACCTAGGTTGTTTCTTGGAAGTGAGTTCTGTCAAGGGTGACACAATGGTACCATAGCCCTTGACAAATATGCAGTAGTATCCTGTGAGGCATAAAAAGTCTCTCACCTCAGTCTGTGTTCTAGGTGGTTGCCAGGCCTTGATAGTTTCAATCTTGGCCTGGAGTGGCTGCACCTTGCCACCACCCACTAGGTGTCCCAAGTACACCACGGAACCCTGCCCAATCTGGCACTTACTAGCCTTGATGGTCAGGCCTGCCTGTTGCAGGGCCTGAAGCACCTCCTTGAGGTGGAGCAGGTGTTCCTCCCAGCTGGAACTGTAGACAGCTATGTCGTCCATGTAGGCTGCACAGAAGGCATCCTTGCCAGCTAGGACCCCGTTAACCAACTGTTGGAAGGTAGCTGGGGCATTTTTCAACCCAAATGGCATCACCCGGAACTGGTAATGGCAATCAGGTGTGGAACATGCAGATCTCTCTTAAGCCCCCTCAGTCAGGGCGATCTGCCAGTACCCTGAAGTAAGATCAAACGTACTCAGGAACTTGGCAGCGCCCAGTCTGTCAACGAGCTCATCAGCTCGGGGGATGGGGTGAGCATCAGTCCGTGTGACTGAGTTGAGACCCCGGTAGTCCACACAGAACTGGAGTTCTGGCTTCGCACCTGGGGCAGTAGCCTTAGGGACCAACACCACCGGGCTGGCCCAGGGACTACTGGATTTCTCGATAACCCTTAAAGCTAACATCTTGGAGACCTCCTCCTTGATGCTTGCCTTCATCTTATCCGATAACCTGTAAATTTTGTTCTTCACAGGGAGACTATCACCTGTGTCAATGTCATGAACACAGAGGTGGGTCAGTCCAGGAGTAAGGGAGAACAGGGGGGAGAACTGCTCCAACAGCTCATAGGAGTCTCCTCTCTGGTTTAGAGTCAGGGAGTCAGAGAGAATGACACCTTTCACTGACCCATCACCTTCTTGGGAAGAGAGGAGGTCAGAGAGAGGTTCACTCTCCTCTTCCATTCCTTCATCTGTGACCAGAAGCATGTTGATTTCAGACCTCTCAAAATGAGGCTTCAGTCGGTTGACATGGAGCACCCTTAGGGGGTTCCTAGGGGTTTGGAGGTCCACTAGGTAAGTGGCCTCCCCTTTCTGCTCCTTTACTTCAAATGGGCCAGTCCAGCGGTCCTGGAGGGGTCTAGGCTCTACTGGCTCCATTACCCACACTTTGTCTCCAGGTTGAACCTCTACTAGGGTGGCCTTCTGGTCATACCAGTGTTTCATTACCTCTTGACTGGCCTCAAGGTTACTTTTGGCCTCTTTCCAGAAGCGGGTCATCTGGTTGCGGAGGGCCAACATGTACCTGACCACATCCTGAGGGGGTGCCTTTGGAGCTTTCTCCAACCCCTCCTTGACAATGCTTAAGGGTCCCCTGACAGGGTACCCATAGAGAAGCTCAAAGGGACTGAACCCTACCCCCTTCTGTGGTACCTCTCTGTAAGCAAAGAGAAGGCATGGTAAGAGGACGTCCCACTTACGCCTCAGGGCTTCAGGGAAGCCACCAATCATGCCTTTCAAGGTCTTGTTGAATCTCTCCACAAGACCATTAGATTGGGGGTGATAGGGTGTGGTGAACTTGTAGGTTACAACACACGCATCCCACATAGCCTTCATGTATGCAGAAACAAAGTTAGTGCCTCTGTCAGACACTATCTCCTTTGGGATTCCCACACAGGTAAATATCCCCATCAGAGTTGTGGTCACCACCGGTGCCGTTACGGTCCTCAGAGGGATTGCCTCTGGGTAACGGGTGGCATAGTCCACCAAAACCAGGATGAACCTGTTGCCTAGGGCAGTTTTGGAGTCCAATGGACCAACAATGTCGATGCCCATCCTTTCAAAGGGGGTGCCAACGACAGGAAGTGGAATCAGGGGGGTCTTAACCCTTTTTCCTGTTTTACCACTTGTCTGGCAGGTAGGACAAGATCTACAGAACGTATCTGAGTTTGTCCTTACTCTGGGCCAATAAAAGTGGGTGACAAGCCTGGCAAAGGTCGTCTTGCCCCAAATGTCCTGCCAGGCTAATGTCGTGAGCCAGACCCAGTAGGAAGGTTCGGTAACACTGGGGGACCACCAGCGCATGTGCTGCCCCAGTGGCCGGAACCTTAGGCTCACTGTAGAGGAGATCATTCTCCCAGTATATGTGGTGATCGCCAGAGGCTTCACCTGCTGCCTGGGTTGAGGCTTGCATCCTCAGACCCTCTAGAGTGGGACATTCTTTCTGCGCCTTGCAGAATTCCTCCCTGGTGGTTCCACCCTCAACTTGCCAGCCAGCAAGCTCAGGTAGATCACCTAGGGTGGCAATGTCTTCCCCAGTTGGTTCGGGAGCCTCCTCCTCAGGAGCCCCGTCAACCACTGCGGGAACTTCTGGGTCTGGTTTCCCACACCCCTTGCCCCTCCTCTTGGCAGTTCTCTGGGCCATTGTTCCAGGCTCCAGACGCCCTTGACTTCCCTCTTGGTCAGCCATGGACCGTGTGGTCATGCAGACCCACTCAGGTAACCCTAACATCTCCAGGTGAGATCTGAGCTCTACTTCTTTCCAAGCAGTATGCTCAAGATCATTGCCTAACAGACAATCTACAGGCATGGCAGGACTCGCAGCTACTTTCAGAGTACCAGAGACCCCCCCCTCACTCAAAGGGAACCAGAGCCCCCGGTAGGTGACTCTCATTATAGTCAGCGACTATGACCTGGTGGAATGTATTAGGGACCATCTGCTCTGTTGACACCAGCTGACTCTTGATAGTAGTCATACTGGCTCCTGTGTCACGCAGAGCCTCCACCTTTTTCCCATCAATGGTAACCCACTTCCTGTACTTGGAAGTATTTTTGGGCATGTGGGCTTTGGGCACCATTTCTCCTTCTCTCATGGACACTAGGGAAATCTCTTCCTGCTCCCCAAAGCTATCTGGGTCCATCTCCCCCCGAGCGCTACGCTAGTCAACCCAGGTGTCTGTCCAGTAGTGGACGGTGTCCTCTTGGAGCACTGGGAGTCGCCTTTATAGTGACCATATTGGTAGCACTCTAAGCATTTGGGGTTGGATCTCCCTGATTTATCATAAGTCCCTGGCTTTTTCCCAAATCTGGAAAAGGAATGGTTGTCACCCCCTACCTGGGAATTCTTTTGGGGGCCTTTGGAGAGTTCCTTATCTGTAAGTTTATCTCCCCCCTCTTTCTTCTGTTGTGAACCCTGACCACCTTTGTGGGTGTTCCCCCCAGGTACCTTTTTGGACACTCTGGTGCTAACCCAGAGGTCCGCCTCCTCAGCAAGCTTCCTGGGATCAGTCAGCTTACTATCTCCCAAGTGCTGGGGCAACTCTGTATAAGTAGTATTGAGCATATGCTCTCTCAGAATCAAGTCATATAACCCTTTATAATTATCTACTTTGTTGCCCCGCACCCATCCATTCAGTGCCTTACTGGAAAAGTCAAAGAAATCTACCCATGTTTGTGTGGTTTGTTTGGTGCTGTCCCTGAACCTCTTACGGTATCTCTCACGGGTCAGCCCAAACTTGGCAAGTAAAGTGGCTTTCTGAAGTGGGTATGTGTTTTGATCAGGTTGATCCAATGTGAGAAGTGTGTCCCTCCCCAATGGCGGCACATAACCCCACATAGCTACCCCCCATTGCCCTTCAGGAACCTCATGAGCCCTAAGTGCAACTTTATAAGCAGCTAACCATTTATCTATGTCATCTCCCACCACAAAACTGGGCACCAAATCTTGGGTATACGAACCTTCATTTCTCCAGCAGGTCCTTTCTGTATGCTGCCACCATTATTGCTGGATTCAGACTGTCTCCCCTTGATCTCCAGCTCCTTGAGACTCAGTTCATGAGCCAACAATAGTTTCTTTTCAGCCATAGCTCTTTCAGCTTCCACCTGTTTGGCTGCTCCTTCAGCCTCAGCTTGTTTGGCTTCCCTCTCTGCCCTCTTGTCTTCCTGTTGGGCCTCAATTTTCAGTTTTGCCATTTACAATTGGAACTCCCTTTCTTCTCTCCTTTCCTCTGCGGTCAGGCTTTGCACAGAGACACTGCTCCCTGGTCTGGAAGGAGGCACAATTGCAGTGGTAACATCATCCACTGATAGCAACAAATCCTCTGAGGGGTCATTTTCTGTCTCCTCTTCCTCATCATTCTCCTCTAAATGGGCTTCTGCCCAGGCCCTCAGCGCCACTTGAAAGTCCTCCTTTTTGGAGGCCCCTTGGGTGGGTACTCTCATCACCCTGCAGAACCCTCTTAGCTGTTTGACTTTATATGTATCCAACAGGGCTAGGTCAAAGTCTCCTACTTGAGACCCAGTCAGAGACATGTTGAGTAAGGATTTAGTTTTTGAAAATTGTCAGGAAAACAAATTTGCAAAACAAGAGATAAAAATCAAGTTGACCTTCAACTGTGGATAGGTAGTGAAATACTTAGCTACTGTATGTCACTGCACAAATACAAGTCCTATCCTCACCGCTGATCACCAATGTTAGAAATTGGGTTTTTGGTTGGCAGTCAGGTTACCCTCTGTCCAAGCAAGAACCCTCACTCTGGTCAGGGTAAGTCACACACAATCCAAAATTATCCTGTGCCCAACCTCTGGTAGCTTGGCACGAGCCGTCAGGCTTAACTTAGAAGGTAATGTGTAAAGTATTTGTGCAATAAATCATACAATAACACCATATAGCACCACAAAAATACACTACACAGTGTTTAGAAAAATATATAATATTTATCTGGATAATTGCAGGTCAAAACGAATAAAGATGCAATGTGAAATTGTAGAGATATCACTGAAAAGTGATATAAAGAGTCTTAAGTCTTTAAAAAGCAAACAAAGTCTCTTTCAAGCACAAAGTACCTGGTTTAAAGTGGAAAATCTCTGCAAAGGGCCGCAGAAGAAGAGATACGTGGAAAAATGGTGTGTGCGTCAATTTCTCCCTTGCACACACAGACTTGCGTCGGTATTTTTCACGCGGGGAAGTCGAGCGTCGTTTTCCGGTGCGCGGACAGTCTCTTTCTGTGGGTCGCGGGATTACCAGATGTCCCGGGGTCTGTGCATGGATTCTCCTGCTGGTTTTCCGGCTGCACGTCTTTCCGCGGGGCTGTGTGTCGAAGTTTCGCTCTCACGGCAGGCGTCGCGTCGATTTCTCCTCTGGAAGTCGGGCGGCATTGTCCTTGCGAGGCCGTGCGTCGAAGTTCCGGTCGCCCCGAAGGCGTCGCATTGATCAGCGTCGGTGTGCGGCGTTTTTCTCGCCACGGAGCAAGCTGTGCGTCAAAATTTTCACCGCACGAAGAGTCAAAATGAAAAAGAGAAGTCTTTATGGTCCTGAGACTTCAGGGAAAAGGAGGCATGCTCTATCCAAGCCCTTGGAGAGCACTTTTACAGCCAGATAAGAGTTCAGCAAGGCAGCAGGGCAACAGCAAGGCAGCAGTCCTTTGTAGAAAGCAGTCAGGTGAGTCCTTTAGGCAGCCAGGCAGTTCTTCTTGGCAGGATGCAGGTTCTGGTTCAAGTTTCTTCTCCAGCAAGTGTCTGATGAGGTAGGGCAGAGGCCCTGTTTTATACCTAAATGTGCCTTTGAAGTGGGGGAGACTTCAAAGAGTGGCTAAGAAGTGCACCAGGTCCTCTTTCAGCTCAATCCTGTCTGCCAGGGTCACAGTAGGGGGTGAGGTAGTCCTTTGTGTGAGAGCAGGCCCTCCACCCTCCCAGCCCAGGAAGACCCATTCAAAATGCAGATGTATGCAAGTGAGGCTGAGTACCCTGTGTTTGGGGTGTGTCTGAGTGAATGCACAAGGAGCTGTCAACCAAGCCCAGCCAGACGTGGATTGTAAGGCACAGAAAGATTTAAGTGCAAAGAAATGCTCACTTTCTAAACGTGGCATTTCTAGAATAGTAATATTAAATCCAACTTCACCAGTCAGCAGGATTTGGTATTACCATTCTGGCCATACTAAATATGACCTTCCTACTCCCTTCAGATCAGCAGCTACCATTTCAGTACTGTATGAGGGCAGCCCCAATATTAGCCTATGAAGGGAGCAGGCCTCACAATAGTGTAAAGACTAATTTAAGAGTTTTACACTACCAGGACGTGTAAACTACACAGGTACATGTCTTGCCTTTCACCCACACAGCACCCTGCTTTAGGGGTTACCTAGGGCACACATTAGAGGTGACTTATATGTGGAGAAAGGGGAGGTTTAGGCTTGGCAAGTACTTTTAAATGCCAAGTTGAGGTGACAGTAAAACTGCACACACAGGCCTTGCAATGGCAGGCCTGAGACAAGGTAAAGGGGCTACTTGAGTGGCTGGCACAACCAGTGCTGCAGGCCCACTAGTAGCATTTAATCTACAGGCCCTAGGCACATATAGTGCACATTACTAGGGACTTATAAGTAAATTAAATAGTCTAATCAGGTATGATCCAAGGTTACCATGTTTAAAGGGAGAGAGCATATGCACTTTAGCACTGGTTAGCAGTGATAAAGTGCGCAGAGTCTAAAAGCCAGCAAAAACAGTGTCCAAAAAGTGGAGGGAGGCAGGCAAAAAGTTAGGGGTGACTACCCTAAGGCTGTCAGGTCTAACAGTTACTCTCTGCAAATAACAGATGTTTAAACGCTACATTTCAACTGGGTCGCCCTTTTCATAGATTCCTTATAACAAGTACTCTTCTCAGGTTGCTGAATAAATCTGTAAATTTCATAAGTCGTATGACCAGCATTGGTGATGATGCAAAATTAAAGATCTGTCTGGTATATCCCTAGATATGATGAAGCAGGTCCATGTCAGCAGCCCCAGCTTTTTTGTATCTTTTTTCCTTTCTTCACAGACCCCGCCACCTCGTGCTTGCTGAGTTTTTTTTCCTGCCTTCCTCTACAGAGCCTTGTGGTGCATCACTCCACAGTTAGGTTAAATCAAGATGCGTTTCTGACCACTCTCCAAGACAAAGTCGGAACACATGGAGGCATTTGCCAAACAGGTGTCCTCCTCGGCCAATCATGCACTCAGATGAGTAAACAAGACTTGCCTCATTGGGAGATACTCATATATGTTATAGGATAGAGAACCAGCTATCTTACCAGTGTTCCCAGATGGCAGTAGGCCCAGTCTGCAAACTTTATTCAGGGTGGTCAGGACTCGGCGAAGTACTCCATCCGGTCTGGACACTACAGACCGCTTGCTTTTTCAAGCAACTCCCAACAGTCCCTTGTGGACATTCCATTGGATGGGACACATTTCCTGGGAGACAAGGTAGATTCAGATATGGAGTGCTATAGGGTTACAAACGTTGAGTTGGCATCATCTGTATGGCAATTTCTGCAATAATTCTGCCCCTTTCAAGGTTTTAGAAGTGTGAGAATCCAACAGAGGCAGAGTCCGACCTTGCCCCAGTAGCAGTAGGCCTCCCAAGCCTTTCAAGGTGGAGGCATGGATACGGCCATCATCCTCCAGGCCCCAAGGAGCAGCCAAGTATGCAAAACTGCACCCTCTGTCTGCAGCTGCTGAAAAAACGTTTCAATTCCAGCTCGGCATACATCATCTCCAAGTAGGATGTTGCAATGCCTTTTATTTCCCACTTGAAGGGGCATCACATCAGACAAGTGGGATTCTCCAAGTAGTCCAGATTTTTTATTCCCTTCCTTTTCTGACAACTCCCCCTTCCTCCACCTGACATGCTTCAACTACTACAGTACCTCTTGGAAGATCATTCGTCCATGCTCCGAGAAGACGTTCAAACTCTCTTGACCAGGTGATCCATATGGAGGGGTCCAGCATCAGAAACTGACATTGGTTGCTATTCTTGTAACTTTCTGGTGCCGACAAAATATGGAGGAGACTGCCTACCCTCAATCTCCATCCTTTGAACGTCTTCCACTGGAAGGATAAGTTCAATATGGTTACCCTGGCCAACTTTTGTCTCCCCTGGATTCAGGAGTCTGGATGGTGGAGATGAATTTGCCGGACAGCTACTTCCACATCCCAGTTGTGCTGACACACAGACACTGTCTGCGGTTTCAAGTAGGCTATAGGCACATGGTGGTTTTCATTGCCCATCTGTGGCAGTTTGGAATGCCCATCTTCCCGTACCATAACGACTAGCTGCAAAAGACAGGGTTGCTTTACACAGTCATAAACCACCTCTAGACGACTGCCAACCTATTACCACCTCTAGACAACTGCCAGCCCATTGCCATCAATGTGCCAAAGTCACACCTGACTCCATCGCAGAGACTCCCTTTCTTTGTAGTCATTCTGGACCCTGTGTTTTTCCAAGCCTTCCCTCTGCCTCAGTGAGTCCAGGACATTCCAGTGTTTTAGGCTGTGATCTAGGTCTCAATGAAATCAGTTCTGAGTCGTCTTGGCGTTCTCCTCTTGCTTGTGAACAAATCCAGGCTGCACATGTGTACTCTGCAGTTGTATTTGAAGCCTCTGTGGGCTCAGCACCAATGGAACCTCTCATATTAAATCCAGGTGTTCGAGGGTCACTGCTACTAGACCACAAATCAACCACAAAGATCTAGCAGTCAAGATGGATGCATCATTCCTGGGTCATGGAGTTAATTTGGGAGAGGTGGAGATTGGAGGACTGTGGTGTCTGGCAGAAGCCTGTTTCTACATCATCCTGTAGGACCTGCAGACAATATGTTTGGCACTGAAAGCTTTCCTCTTTTCCATCAAGGGGGGCTGGGTGCAGGCTGTAATAGACAACACTACTGCCATATGGTACTGCAGCAAATAGGGCACAGTTGTGTTGTAGTGCTTCACCAGAAGCTTTCCGCCTATGGCAGTGGCTGAATTGTCATGGCAAACTCAGCTGCTGACACCTAGCGGATCACAAATGGCGGCCTCACTTGGAGGTGGCACAGGACATCTTCTAGCAATGTGGGTAACTGTGACTCTGTCGTTTCACCATAGCAGTGAGCATGCACTATTTAAGTTTCTGCATATAGAAGTTACCAAGGCAGCTCTCCCCCAGAAACGCCTTTTGCTTAGAATGGAGCTTAGGCCGCCTGTACGCCTTTCTGCCTCTACCTGTCTTGCCCAGAGTTTTGAAGAGGATCAGGAAAGAACAAGTCCTCCTAGTGGCTAAAGACTGGGCGAGAAGAGTGTGGTACCTAAATCTTTTGGCTTTGAGCATATGTTGTCCGAACCAGCTGCCTCTTTGGGAGGACCTCCTGTTGCAGCAGCCAGGCAGTGTTCTGCACTTGATCCCCGAGCAACCTCAACGCACAAAATTTGAGGGGCTACAGTTGATGGCATTTGATCTTCCTTCCAAAGTAGTGGGTGCCACCTTGGCAGCAAGGTGCTCAACCACCAAAATAGTTTGAGAGTATTTGTGAGAGGTTTGACTGGTGTTCTTCCTGAAATATCAAGCCTATTGTTATCTGACATACTCTTTTATCTTTCACTAACCCAGCAAGACATTGTTGTGGCAGCAGGTATAATTTATCTATTGGCCTTTTTAGCCTTCCTACTTTTGCAAGACCAACCATCTTTACTGAAATCACTTGTAAATTTTTTCAAAATGCTAACCCATATGTTTGTTTGTCCGCACCATTTGTGATGCCTAAGTTGACCCTCATTTGGTTCTCACTTTCCTCACATGTGCCCTGTTTGAACTCTTGTATAGCTGTTCTTTGCCACTACTTACGCTGAAAACAACAGTCCTCCAGTGATAACGCCAGCTCATTGAGTGAGTAAATTACTGGTACTGTCTCTTTAGCAGCTGTACACTACCTTCTTCCCCTGACAGGCTAATTCTCACGGTTCATTTCTCACAAAATTTGCCATGCCATTCCACATTGGGCAGTATGTCATCCTACTAGCTTTCTTCACTTCCCCTCATCTTTCTAGAGAGGAGGAAAGATGTAATTGCCTTGACCAAGGAGAGCACTAAGCTTTTACATTAATTAAACCTAAGAAGATCGGGTGGACAATCAGCTCTTTGTAGGGTTCTCTGGGGTGAAAAAGGAAACAAAAAATAGAAAAGAACCATCTCCAGATGGATTGACTTGTGTGTCAATATCTGTTAAGGGATGGCCAAGGAACAGCATCAAGAAGGCCTGAGTGCTGATTCCACAAGAGCAAAGGACGCTACGACTGTACTGGTGTTTCTTGTGCCAATTTTGGACAAGTTTGCTAAGTGAGTGTCTCGCCACACATTCATGAAGCACAACTGCCTGGAACGTAGGGGCATTTTGCCTGTTCTGTCCTACAAGATTTCCTGGTCTGAATCATTCCATAGACCCGTCACCTGCGGAAGTACTGCTTTGGTGTCTATTTACAAAATAAGGAATCAGCTGTTAGAAGTATCCATCAGAAGAACAATTTACTTACCTTCAGTAATGCTCTTTCTGGTGGATACTTCATTTAACCACAGAGTCCTTACTGACCGACCCACCTCTCCGTTCTGTGGAAATCAGTCCTGCCAGGTACCACGTATCAGGCATTAGACTTAACACAGTTTGGTGCGGTGGTCCACATCACCACGCTAAAATGCATTCGTCACTCATTTTCACTGTGAGGAAGACTCTGTGAGTGTCAGACTGGGGCTGCATTAAAAGCAGCGCGCGGTCAGAAGTGCCGTACCAACTGACTTCAAGACTCGCACTGGCATCATTCAATCAGGTCTGCATGTAAAAAGTCACTTTGAAAATTAGCAGAGCCAGTCTTCTCACATCTCGGGCGGTGTGCTGCGGTGGACTGGGCTCAGCTGACTGCATTATAAACAGATGAGACCCGCTGCAACTGCCTCGGAGGCGGCACCATGTCACCTAGCCTGTAGTTCCAGCCTGCTAGTAGTAGTGAGTGTAGAGATAGCCAAGTAAACCTGGGCGTGGCTCCAACCCACTCTCACCCCCCTTAGTGGCACTGACACCTTTGGAAGCTGGCTTCTGACTGCATTATCCACGGATGATCATAGGCATTCCGACTGTTTTTCTATATTGAATCTGGGCTTGCCACCTGAGTGGGGCCGCCGGCGCCTCTCGGGTGAGTCCACATGCACAGACTGTCTCACTATGCTGCAGGGTACCATCTGGATTCGGTGCTGTGGCCGCAGGATGCATTTTCAATTTCCCTCCAACGGACCTGAGCCCCCCAGAATTGCTGTTGCATGCTGGTTATTAGTAGAGGTAAGTACACACCTACTACTAGCAATAATATCTCCAGATAGTGTTAGCCAGTCAAGGTCTCAAAACATTAGCCCTGGCTCAATCCCTGGTAGCTTAGTAGCGAGCAGGCAGTCTTATCTTAGGAGACAGGTAGGTAAAGCATTTAAATACAATACAGTAAATAATTAAGTCAACTTCTATTGCTGAAGCTATTAGGCAGACCTCCTCTTTCGGGCGGCCCTAAATCGTTTCATGGGGAGGGGGGGAAAGGTGGGTTGTAACTGTCATGTCCTTGTCCGCAGTTCATTGTGCCCCATTGTTCACTGGTGTGGCAGCAAGGGAGGGACCCAGTACAGTTGTCTCTGGGTGGGGCAGTCCTAGGTACATTAGAAGGAGGGTGAAAAGGAGGGGGATGTCAAAAACATTGGGGTAGAATGGGGCTTGGACTGTTCTGTCCACCCGTGGTCCTGGTCCTCCAACCCCCAAGCATTTAGTAGGAAGCAATTGGCCTATCAGTGGCCAGGCTGGTTACAGCGGAAGCAAGTTGTCCCAGACGGGGACTGCAATGCTGCCCTGTCTCCCACCGACCTCCCTCCTCCCGTGGTACAGCCTCTGCCCCTGTCCTTACCTAGCTGCCCATTATTCTGATAGTATTTTTACTGCGCAACCATCAATCATATTTTGCCCTTCTTTGCTTTTGCCTCTTCCATTGCTTCTAAGTGCACTTGATAGTTTGCACAGTACCTAGCAGCAGCCAATGCTTTCTCTAGCTGCTCCTTTTGCCAGCAGACAAAGGATAACTGTAAGTGTGACTTATTGGTGGGCTCAGTCCCTTCACAAATGTTGGCGACAAACCTGGGAAACCCTCACCCAATGAGTTGCGCATGCCACTGTTCTCATGATATATTTGCAACATGCGGTCATAATATGCGTTGACTGATTCATCCTTTTCCTGTATTCACTGTTTTTGACCAGTCTACCCTATCTCCTGGTATTTTTGTCTTTAATATGTTGTATTGCTCCTCCAAAGTCTGTTGCAACAATATCATGTGTCTCCCGTTCCCCCTTCCAGCTTTCATTCTGGTTCAACTGTTGGCCAGGAAGCTGCATTCCTCCCATAGATCTTTTTCTAGAGAGGGCCTCCTATTGCTACCAGGCATTTTCGTTCTGTGTACCACTTCTGGGATTACTCACGTAGCTTTAGGAAATCTTTAATAAAGAACATCAAGTCATATGTCGACAAAGGGACACGTATGTGGGTCAGTTGCCCTGGCTTGCCTTCAGATGTGGGCATGAGGACACTTCACAAAGTGGCTTCATAACACTGGGACAAGTTGAAGGGGAAGCAACAACCAATTGCTGTGCAACAGCTAGCATTTTCAGGGTAGCCGATAGCTCCTTCCACTGCCTCAATCTGTCAACCATGTACTGCAAGACATCCAGTATCTGGGCCTTGTTCAAAGACTGCAAGTCTATGTCCTGGAAGCTAAATGTAGTTATGTCCCACCCATACTTGAAAAGAAAGGAGGGTGACCCCGTACTGTCCCTCTGAAGCACCTTCTGCACGTATGTTACGTGTATTTGGGGCAAATCTTCCAGTAACCTCACCTTAGCCATCCACAATATCAGTTTAAAATCCCCTTATCATATTCTATTTCTAATTGTTGCAGCTGCAGGCGGCCCTCTACCATATGTGCCAACAGTGCTGCACACCTTGCCTGGTCTGATTTTAGGGAAAGCTTATGGGGAAAGGTGTTTGGTGATGGGGGTTAAAGCTGCAAGGGATTGGCTGAGACTGTTCCTGCGGGACACCAGGAGGTTTAGCGTGAGTACATTAGGTGGTGGTGCTGTACGAACCTCTCCCTCCCCTCTGTTCTGCTCTATCCCCTTATAACTGAATACAGCCCTAGAGAATGTTATCCCCTGGGCCAGTATTGGCTTGGGGAGGGGGGATGGCTAGGCAATCCACTCCCGTTAAACATGAATACATCCTTGGGTGATGGGGTCTCTAGGGATTGTAAAAGTCTTAAGGAGGATGGGGGCTGCATGAGCTCTCTCCCATTTAAATTTATTTTGGCCTTGGGGGCTAGTGGTCTCCAGGGCCAGTATTGGCTCAGGGTTGGGGGACAACACTCCCCAGTGTAAAAATAAATAAATAAGAAAATAAATTAATAATGATAAAAAATAGCTGACTCCAGCCGGCACCCAGGATGGGTGCTGACAGGGGAGCTAGTGGAGGCCCTTGCCCCACCATCCCTCCACCTCACCCATCCCCCCCAAAAATAAACAAAGGTGGTGGATTGTTCTGGGTGGTCCCGGGACACCTACAATAATATATATATTTTTTAAAAAGAGCAGAAATGACTAATAATTTTCAAGACCTGATCGTTGTTTATTCACTGCTCCTAGCATGGATCGTCCCATAAAGCCCTAGAGTTCTTATCAATTGCATATTGTCTTTGCAGCGGTGCCCCTAGAAGAGACAGGGGCACCAGTAAAACATGTTTTAATCTTGTGGGTGACTACAGGCAGTGCAACAGCCTCCCAGCAACATTAAAAAAAGAATCTCTGTGTCATTAAATCCATGACCCTGGGAGAGCTTACCTTATTTTTTTTAAAACAGTCCAAGCTGGTGCTGGATATGCTTCAGCTGGAGTGTGGAGATCCCTAGTTGTTGGTTCTGTTGTTGCACTTTGTGCCTTGACAAATGTTAAAAGAAAGACTCAAAAACACATTAATGTTTTTGTTAAAAAGCTTTTATTAAAACATTTTATTACAATCATTTTTAGTAACCATTGCAATGTGTAACATTATGAAATACACATCTGATTACAGTTACTGGTTGCTTTTTGACGAAGCAAGTATATTTGCCTTCCTTAAAATACCACACTTTATATTGTTATACATTGTCAGCAATGTGTGCCAGCAGGTGGCTGGGTGCGGGGCCAGGCCACAGACCAGGCCCTGCACCCAACTCCCCATTGTGCTGTGCTCAACGCTGAGTTGACCGCCAGCAGGAGGTCGGGTGCATGGTCTGCACCTAACCCTCCACTGCACACATAAGAATGTCGGTACCAGCGTGGGTTGACTGCTAACAGAGGGTTTGTGCGCAGAGTCTTGCTTCAGGCCAGGCCCTCCACCAAACACTCCGCCTTGCATGGCCAAGAGGGAGTTGGGTGCCTGTGGGGTTGGGGGCAGGGCCTGGCCACAGCCGTGGCTCTGCGTCTAACCCACAGCTATGCATCACGCTGGGCATCTTACTTTACTGTTAAAAAAAAAAAACAACAACAAAAAAAACATAAAAATTCACTGGAAAAAAACAAAGATTTAAGTGATGTTATATTTAGGTGAAAATGGCAGTTAAACATGCCATTTTAAATTAACAAAACCACTGAAATTCATGAGTTATAGTTATCTAAAGTAGCTATAACGTGTACCCTAAAGTAACTATAGCTCGCGTCCTCGCCGTGCCCTGCTAATTACCTTCAAAATTACATCACTCTTTCATGTTTTTTCTAGGACACCATTGGTAACATCACTGCAACATCTGAAATGACATAATTGATGACAGCACTGTGCACACGGGGCTTGTGTTGTTACTTGAGATAACTATGACTGTTGAATTTCAGTGTTTTTTTCCCATTTTAAATGGTATGTTTTAACTGACATTTTCCTGTGTATTGTTGTGTCAGCCATTAGAGTCATTTTATTACTGCAGCCAGCCAGTCATTGCAACCTCAGGTTTTAGTCTGCTGGCAAGGCTGTTGTACAATTTGTTTTTCTTCAAAATCTATTGAACAAATTTGCATCAGAGCCCTGGGATGTGAGTAAAGTTCTACTTTCATTACAAGTTTGACATAAATCTTATAGTTTTTGTTTTTCTGTAGGCACAAGCAGAATCTCTTACGGAGCTAAAATGGAAAACATCTTTTTTTTTTTTTCTTTTTTCCCTGCATTGAAGTGCTTAAACGTTGGCTCACTAAACTTTGTTTTCCAAGTTTTGGTAGTTTCTTCTGCTGGGGTCAAAGTTATAATCATCTAAAAATCTAAATGCGACTCAGAAATAACTACACATTGGCTATTGCCACTGTGTAATATAGATATATAATGATGTTATAAATTAATTGCTTTTTTAATAGTGCTTCTTACCATTTCCTAGTGTTGTAAACAAGAGATATTATTATCAGTCACTCAAAGAAAGAGTAACCGATCTTGAAGAGCTTGGAAGACTGTCATCCTTGCTGGGATTCGAACTCGTGATCACCACTGACCGCTTTTTTGTAGTTTCGAGCCGTCCCTTCGTCTTCCCGAAATGCCGCATGATGGCATTGAGTCATTCCACTTCAGTCATTGTCTCTATTGTGAATGACTATTTTGGTTTTGCACATCAACCCAAAACTAGTCCAAGTAGTTTGACATATCATTCTTTACTTATTTGTTTTCCAAACATGCACGCCTCCTTTATACAGCATCATTTATTACCTTTAATGCTTATTGCATCTTTATTGCTTATTTCTTATTGCAATATCTCTAAAATAAATAAATCATTAAAAAAAAAATCTGGCTTGTCATGGACAGGGCCGTTGACTGTTCTAATGATTGTTTTTTATAAGTACTCTGTGACTTTGCTTGACATTTAATTCGTGAATATCAAAATAAGCATGAATCTGCACTCAAATTTTGGCAATGTTCTTGCAAATCTTGCATTATCTATCCCAATCTGCAGGTTGCTGTCTGTGGCTCTCGAACCCTTCTGCCAGGCCAGGTTCCTTCTTGACCTTATCTCTTTTAGCTTTGGCTGTATTCGGTAAAATGTGTATATTTTACATAATTTGTAAGTTATGTGTAGCTACAGAGGCTATACGTGCAGAATCTGTAACCCTACTCTTCTGCTGGACTCTGGCGCTGCCCAGGGTGTGCTTCGCCGCACTGATATTGATCCTTTGCTTCCTTTTAGCCTCTGCGGTCACTGTTGCTCCTAAGGTTCGAGCTACTTTGACTGGGCTCTAGAAAATATTAAATACACAATGATTTTGGAGCTGCTAAAATTTCTTTACCTTGTGAAGTCATGCATTAATGAAAATTTGGCAAGGAAGATCCATTGTTACTTTGCTCATTTTCTTTGGTAGAAAGCTAGTAGTGATTAGAACTCTCTGAAGTGCTTTACGCAGGTATTTTACTTAAGACAGTAAGATCTTTGTACTGCGACTTTGCATACAATAAACGTGGTTACTCAGAAAAAACAACTCGCTTACATTTACATTGTTTATTTTCACATTTTTCTTTAGACACAGAAGAACCTTGCCTATGTTTGTTCCAGAATCTACAAGCAAACTTCAAAAGTTTACCAGGTAATTCGATATTTAATTAGATTACTGTGACCTGCCTGCGTCTATCACTGGCTAGCTCAGAAGCATGTGTTAGATGTTAAATGTAAAATGATGTCAAACGCTTAACACACAAATCTTACTTTCTTGTTCAGTTACTGAACTCAATGGTTAAATGTATTGCTGAACAGTACTGTTGTCGTGTCCTTGCAGAACGAGATATAGATTTATTTTGTTCTCGAAGTAACCTATTCCAAGACACCCTGCATAGCCTGTTTGTCGTCTGCTTTCTAACCATTGTATATTATAGGTAATCTTAATTGAAATAATGTATCCTGATCTCAGTATGCATGAGGCCTGATGTCTTAATAATGAGTCTTGTGATAGCAACGACTTTTGCTAAAGAATTCCCTATGGCCCAAAGGAAACTCCTGAAGCCATTTCTATGGGCCAAAGGCATCAATTAATGCTGTACTACGTGTGGGTTGATATTCTTCTCTAGGATTTAGTCTCTATATTGCTGTCCGACTTATGAAGTTGTCTGATTAAACAAGCTTGAAGTCCTGTATACTTGGCATTACACTATTTTAGTCTCATGAGGACAATGGCCTGAATGAAATTGTATGATATCTCCTCAGTTCTAGTCAGATAACTTCTTGGAGCCATTTGCCCTTTATATCAAATATTTTATCCTCCTTATGGAAAGAAAAGATGACTGTATAGCAAATATATGCACAATTTAGTGTGTTTCTGACTCACTTTACTTTGTTAACATATAGCTTCCTCATTTGGAATCCTAGTACGTGACAGATGCGTTCTTGAAAACGTTATGGTCATCTATAGTCAGTCATTTTAACATAAACCTAAAATGATATGAATGAAGAGTAAACAAAATTGTAACTTTGTTCATTGGATCGGCCATTCGTGGATGCTCTTGTTGACTTAGTAAGACCTAACTGTGTTGAATTAATGTACTCTAGAAAGCAACTAAGGCCATGCTTAGGTAACATTTTGTGATGCAGATCACTTGCCTGTGATTAACATCAGTGCTGGTAATGTGGATTTAGTCGGAATTTATAACATGGTTCGGACTAAACCTTAGTGGCATACAGTATTGTGCTGCAGTTAGTGATAATGTTTCCTGAACTGGTTTAGCAACATTTGGTTTCTCAGATCTGAATTTTTGTCCACGATAAATTCATACTCACAACTTGATAGATTAAGCTTTAAGTACTTACTTGTCAGCTATCATCCAATTAGACAGAGGCAGCCTTTCAGACACATGACACGTAGAACACCAGACACTCATTGACACAGTTGCATATAATCTGCATAGTAGGGCTCCGTGATGACGAGATTTAGCCATTAGATATCCCAGTTGCTCCATGTTCTCACTGAACAGCACAAGAGGCAGCACAAAAGACCCCTGAGATACTTCAAGTGAGTCAAGGTGAAGATCAGATTTCTAAAATCTCCATATTACATTTTGGGAGTTGGTCAGATCCCATATGCACGGCTGTGTCGTGTCAGTAAACTAAGCTGACAACCAGCAAGAGTGGGAGATGAGCCTAACAGAACGTGGCAGTGGTGTAGGTGCATCTTGAGACGGTGTGGACATCACCACCAAATATCTAATTAGTATTGCTTACTTTTTTTGGAGGTTTCTCTGCACTTGCTCCTTAACTGCTTAGAATGCTCACAATACAAAGCTTAAAGCAACAATATCCACACTCACTCATAGACTCATTCAGCATGTTTGTGCCCACTGAGCTTCATGTTCACCTTCATATGGCACCTCAAATGACAATCGCATCCTTTGCTTCACTGTTGCCCTAGAAAACTATCAGCCCTTTACTGGCATTGAGGGACTGGGAGAAGTCTGCCATGTGCATAACTAGTTAAAAAGCACACTGAAGGTGCAAACCTCTACCTCTTCCTGCACTGAGCGGTGTCCCGACCCTAATAATCACTTGAATGTTTCAGCACCATTTGGGTCCGTGGATCATATTAAAGATTTTAAAGCAACAAAAATAACGATCTGATAGAGACATCTAGCTGCAGATTCTTTTCCTTTGAATTTCTCAAGCATCAGACCGGATCCAGAAGATTTGTGTGTGAGCTGTACACCTGCACGCCGTCAGGTGGGATACTTCTGTTCCACGGGGCATTTTTGGCACTGGAAGTGACGTTGCAGTCACGTATATAGGCATCACCCAGGCTTGCAGACATTCAGTTCTTTTCTTTCTGCGTCAGTTAGCACTGATCCCGAGAACCCTTCTGTTGTTTATTTTTTAAAATGTTTTCAAAGTTTGTTGAGATGTCCTCCAGAAAGGTAGAATTTAAACTGTGTGGCACCTGTCACCGCACCATGTCGGTTACAGACCCCTATATGGTCTGTTTATGGTGTGTTGAGCTCGACCACAACTCCAAGTCGTGCTCGAACTGCAGGACTATGGCCCCAGGGAGTCAAAGGAGGCCCCATCAGGTTCTGCACCGACAGCTCCAAGCATGGCTCTGATGGGGTCTCATTGTTCCGATCACGGATCTGAACCGGTGCAGGTCGTGCTACAGCACCTTCTCCAGCGAAGGTCGCAACAACGATGCTTCCGTCGCTTACTGGCGAGCCAGCTACATTCTCATCCTTGGCGGGTCGGATTTGAAACGGTGTTGATTGACGTCGACTCCAGCACCGACAGGGCCCATTGGTCCTAGATGTTGCCTGAGCATTTATCTGAACATCCAGGCATGGGGGAGGAATTGGAAGGGCCACTGGACCCTTTAGAATGCCAATCGATACCCCTACTAACTTGGACTGGTATGAGGAACTAGGAGATGCCAGTGGAGTGGACACATGTCCAGATAGTGGCTTGCTTCCCTCTTCTACCGTGGGTATGGAAGAGGGAGCATCATATGCAATGGTGATGAAGAGGGAGCGAAAGTCCTCAACCTTGAACTACTCTCTTTGGCGGTCAAGACTAATCTCTTGACAGAAGTGCTTCAGCCTGAGGCTTCCTCCTCAGAACCCCTGCTCCCCTTCAGCGAGGAACAGACTGATGTCCTGCTGGGAACGTGGTCCAAACCTAGCATAGAGCTCCTGTAAACAGGACGATTGCCCTCCGCCATCTCCCCACCCTCGGGGACCCTAGTTTCCTCACCCAACACCCCACCCCTGAGAGGTTGGTAGTCCAAGCCTTAACTTCCATAGTGCATTCCTTGCAAACCCCCCTCCCCCCCCCTCCTTCCCACAGACAGGGAGTGCTAGAGGATGGACTATTTGGGAAAGAAAATGTTTTCTTCCACCAGTCTGTCCTTACAGTTGGTGAACACCTCATGCTTTTTGGGCCGCTACTCACACGTGGTGGGACACAGTTGAGCGAGTGCTACCAAAGGTCCCGGAGGAGCTCGGACCATCCTCTCCCAAACAGTAAAAGACAGCAAAGATGCAGCAAGGTTCACCATTATGTGTGGATTGGACATGACAGATTCTCTGGGCAGACAGTTTCATTGACAGTGGTTCTTAGATGCCACGCCTGGTTGAGAACATACTACTGCTCTATACTAAGATTTAGGTGATCATTACAACCCTGGCGGACGGTGTTAAAGATGCGGTAATACCGCAAACAGTCAGACGGACAAAAAAAGGGAATTATGACCCTGGCGGAAACCGCCAACAAAGACAGCCACTTTAACACACCGCCCGCCACGGCGGTACTGACAAGCAGCGCGGCGGTCACCGCCAACAGACAGGCGGGAGACAATGTACCGCCCACAGTATCACAACAGGCCAATCCGCCACCTTTTCCGGGGCGGATTCACCGTGGATAAAAACACGGCGGAAACAGCTTTTGCTATGGGAAAACGCTCACCTTCTACACATCCCACGAGGAACGCCGACTCCATGGAGCCGGAACTCCAAATACTTCCTGCCCTTGTCTTTCTGCTCCTTCACGACCAACAGCGATGTAGGCGCAGAAGATACCGGTGAGTACTGCACCTACGACACAGGGGAGGGGGGAAGCAAAAGTTAGGGGGACACCCACCAAACACCCCCACCCCCACCCTCGCATAGTACAACATACACACCAATGCAGTCACAAAAAGAACAGTAACAACCCACAATCCCCCCGGAGGAATGCAAAGACAATGCGAATTTCGGGCAAACATTATAATGTGCCAATATACATGTCATACAAAAATATATAAATATATGTATTCCAAAATCACTCATATTTACATAAATAATCCGAGAAGTATTGCAGATATGTACACAACAATGTCCGTGCACAAACAGTCCAAAAATGCATGGGCGAGGCCCACAATAGATACCTGACCAAAATCCGAGGGAACACTGCCGGGGCATCAGATAGAAACACTACAGGCACCTTCGGGGGAAGGGAAGGGGAGGCATCTCAGCCAGATGAATGCAAAGCCAGATCCACGACGGGGCTCCATGCCCATTGATGTATCCTGGGGAGTGCAAAGCCACAATCTCTCAAGTCCCTACAGTGGGTGGCTTGCCCACTGTTCCATCCTGGGGAGTGCAAAGCCACAGTCTCTCAAGTCTCTACAGTGGGTGGATTGCCCACTGTGCCATCCTGGGGAGTGCAAAGCCACGGTCTCCCAAGTCTCTACAGTGGGTGGGTTGCCCACTGTGCCATCCTGGGGAGTGCAAAGCCACAGTCTCTCAAGTCTCTACAGTGGGTGGGTTGCCCACTGTGCCATCCTGGGGAGTGCAAAGCCACAGTCTCTCAAGTCTCACAAGTGGGTGGGTTGCCCACTGTTACATCCTGGGGAGTGCAAAGCCACAGTCTCTCAAGTCGATGCAGGTCCATACTGGTACTGGGGGGTGACTGGTGCCCAGACTGGATGAGTCTCCCCGTGAAAGGTAGTGTCCTGTCACTGTCCCAGCTGCACATGGGATAAGGATGCCTGATGTGGTGGGCCATTCATTCCTACCCGGTGCATTGCCCTGTTCAGCGGTGCTTTGCCATGTCAGTCTTTGCCCTGTTCAGCAGTGCTTTGCCACGGCGGTCTCTGGACTGTTCAGCGGTGCTTTGCCATGGTGGTCTTTGCCCTGTTCAGCGGTGCTTTGACATGGCGGTCTCTGGACTGTTCAGCGGTGCTTTGCCATGGCGGTTCTGGACTGTTCAGCGGTGCTTTGCCATGGCGGTCTTTGCCCTGTTCAGCGGTGCTTTGACATGGCGGTCTCTGGACTGTTCAGCGGTGCTTTGCCATGGCGGTTCTGGACTGTTCAGCGGTGCTTTGACATGGCGGTCTCTGGACTGTTGAGCGGTGCTTTGCCATGGCGGTTCTGGACTGTTCAGCGGTGCTTTGCCATGGCGGTCTTTGCCCTGTTCAGCGGTGCTTTGCATTGGCGGTTCTGGACTGTTCAGCGGTGCTTTGCCATGGCGGTCTCTGGACTGTTCAGCGGTGCTTTGCCATGGCAGTTCTGGACTGTTCAGCGGTGCTTTACCATGGCGGTTCTGGACTGTTCAGCGGTGCTTTGCCATGGCGGTCTTTGCCCTGTTCAGCGGTGCTTTGACATGGCGGTCTCTGGACTGTTCAGCTGTGCTTTGCCATGGCGGTTCTGGACTGTTCAGCGGTGCTTTGCCATGGCGGTCTCTGGACTGTTCAGCGGTGCTTTGACACGGCGGTTCTGATACGGACATTGGTGTGTGGCATGACGATCTCCACACTGGACATTGGTGTGTGGCATGACGATCCCCATACTGGACATTGGTGTGTGGCATGACAAACTCCACACTGGACATTGGTGTGTGGCATTACGAACTCCACACTGGACATTGGTGTGTGGCATGACGATCTCCACACTGGACATTGGTGTGTGGCATGACGATCTCCATACTGGACATTGGTGTGTGGCATGACGAACTCAACACTGGACATTGGTGTGTGGCATGACGTTCCATCATTACCCAGCGGGGCTGTGGCATCCTGGCCCCGCCTGGGCTGTGTCTTGTGCGGTGGTCTCAGGACCAGTGACGATACTTGGGCCCTCCTGGGCTGTGTCTTGTGCGGTGGTCTCTGGACCAGTGACGATACTTGGGCCCTCCTGGGCTGTGTCTTGTGCGGTGGTCTCAGGACCAGTGACGATACTTGGGCCCTCCTGGGCTGTGTCTTGTGTGGTGGTCTCAGGACCAGTGACGATACTTGGGCCCTCCTGGGCTGTGTCTTGTGCGGTGGTCTCAGGACCAGTGACGATACTTGGGCCCTCCTGGGCACTGACTCTGGCGGTGGGCTCTGGACCCGTTACGATACTTGGGCCCTCCTGGGCACTGACTCTGGCGGTCTTGACACGGTCCCGTCGTCCACTCTCCAATTTCGGAGCCTTTACAGGGGGTGGGCTGCCAGTGCCTTGGCTCCGGGTCCTACTGCCTGTCCTGGTGGACAGTGCACTCCAAAAACCTGGAACACGCACCACTGGTACTGGTGGCTTTTTGGCTGAGTCGCTACGACGGGACTGATGAATTGGAGGGGTGGAGGGTGGTTGTAGGAGGTGTCACTTTAGAAGTTTTGGGTGCAGGTGCAGGTACTGGAGGCTGTCGTGAGGTGGATGGATGTTGGGTGAGTGATTGCCGGCGTTTGGGTACTTTGGGAGGGGGCGTCACAGACACACTGGGAGAGGACACAGGGGACGTGTAAATGGCAGTGGAGGTGGTGAGTGCAGGTGAGCGGCGTGTGGTGCTGGGTGTCCTGGTGCGAGTCCTAGTGCCTGTAGATGTGGTGCATGTAGGTGTGTGTGTAGACGAGACTGGGAGGGAGGAGGGAGAAGAGGAGGAGGGGGACACAGTGGAGACAGTGGATGTTGCTGTGTCTGCATGGGTGTGATGCTTGTGTGAGTGCCTGTGGGATGTGTGGTGCCTATGTTTGCCTGAGCTACTTTTGTGTGTTGCCTTGTGTGTATGCTGGTCTGTAGGTGTGCTTGGGGATGGGCTGGGGTACAGGGGATTGGGTCTGGGAGGGGGGAGGCTGGACACAGGGACAATTGCTGCCATCAGTGCTGAGGCCAGAGATTGCAGGGTTCGCTGAAGGACAGCCTGACCAGCAGGAATGCCCTCCAGGAATGCATTACTGTGTTGCAACGCCCTTTCTACACCCTGGATGGCATTCACAATGGTAGACAGCCCAACAGTGAGTGATCTGAGGAGGTCAATGGCCTTCTCACTGAGGGCAGCAGAGGTGACAAGGGCAGGGGCTGAGGTGCCTGGGGCGAAAGTGATGCCCACTCTCCTGGGTGAGCGGGCACGGGGCGAACGCTGAGGGGCTGCTGGGAGGGCGGTGCTGGTAGGGGGGGTGGCGGCTGTACCTGTAGAAGTGTGGCGCACATATGGTGCTGCCACCACAGGGGTGCTCACATCGGCGGACGAGTCTGTGTCGCTGGTTGGTGATCCGGAGTCCGACGTGAAGCTCCCCTCGCCCTCCGTCCCACTGGTGTATTCAGAGTTTGTGGTGTGGCCCTCCATGGCCATGTGGGATGCAGCTCCCTCGTGCTCCGGTGCCACTGTACCTCCGCCTGTTGATGCTGATGTACAAAAGGACAGGGAGAGCAGGAAAAGGGGGGGGAGACAGAACAAAGAGAGTTTTAGTGCATGGCATACCGCTACCGTTGGCGGACAAGACAGACGCAGCAGCCCCATACACAACGCCTCGCTCCTGCCCTCTGCACATGCAATTTCTGGGATATGGCCTACATGGCATTGGTGGAAATCTGCGCACATGGATGCCACAGGGGCAACTATACCTCAACTTGATAATTTACTGAGGAGGGGGTAGAGTGCCAAATGGCCTACATTACGGAGGGGCCTTGCCTACCTAACTCGCCCTGGCCTAGGGACACCCAGAGCCCACCTCCCCCACCCAGACACCTCCACTGCACGCAAAGTCCGCAGAATGAGAGTGTACTCACCCTCTTGTGTCTGCTGTGATGTCCTTAAGCGCCCATCCAACTCCGGGTAGGCCACCGCCAGGATCCGGAACATCAGGGGGGTCACGGGCACTCCTCCCACGTTGGGAGGCCATCCCCAGCTGAGCCTCTGCCGTCTTCTTGCTGAAACGGCAAATGTCCTCCCATCTCTTACGGCAGTGGGTGCCCCGTCTCTGGTTTCCCCAGACGCAGCAGCCATCGTCGCTTCCAGACCGAGGTCAGAGCAGCACTAGCAGTGTAGGTCCTCTCCTGTCGAAGGTCAGGTATCTAGTGATTGAACAGATAGAAAATGGTGATGACGTCTGCGGCGGGGCGCATCATCACCGCCGGCGCACCTGTTCATTGGCTCCTGGGACCCATAGGGTCCAATGTTAACCAATGCAGCATTGCGCCGCGGTCTATGACCGCCTACCGCGACGGTGTGCAACGCCAGCGCTGTTAACCCACAATCCCATTGTCCCAGTTTAGAGGTCAGGCAGCCGCCATTTCAGGGGCCCACATGGATTCATTTTCAACTGCGTCACACGTACTGAGGCCTACACTCAACACACAAACAGGAAGGGTTTATTGTCTGGTGTAGTCTTGTGTGTGACTGTGGGTACATACCTGGAGGAATAGTGACTGGTTCTTCGCTGTTGTCCTTCTTAGGCACCGTCAGCTGGGACATATGAGAAGATGGCGGAATCCTCCGGTGTACCGCCCGCTGGTGGACCTGTTGACAATGGAAGAGAGACATTTAATCGTGACCTACCGGTTTGACCGTGCTACAATCCATGAACTATGTACCCAGTTGGAGCCAGACCTGATGTCACCAATCCTCCATCCGACTGGAATCCCCCCTGACGTGCAGGTGCTGTCAGTGCTCCATTTCATTTCAAACAACAGTGGCCATGGCATCAGGGATGTCCCAGCCTATGTTTTCCAACGTGTTGTCCAGAGTGTTGTCTGCCCTGCTGAAACACGTAAGGAGATACATCATATTCCCTCAGGTGGAGGATTTGCCTACAGTGGAAGGTGACTTGTATTCCCTTGGACATATCCCCAACGTCATAGGTGCCATTGATGGGACCCATGTAGCTCTGGTCCCCCCGCAGGACTGAACAGGTGTACAGGAACAGGAAGAGTTATCATTCAATGAATGTCCAGATGGTCTGTTTGGCAGACCAGTACATCTCGTAGGTAAATGCTATGTTCCCTGGCTCAGTGCATGACGCCTACATCCTGCGGAATAGCAGCATCCCTGATATGATGGGTGAACTCCAGAGGCACCGTGTATGGCTATTGGGGGACTCTGGTTACCCCAACCTTTCCTGGCTATTGACCCCAATGAGGAATCCCAGGACCAGGGCAGAGGAACGCTACAATGAGGCCCATGGGCGGACTAGGAGGGTTATCGAACGCACCTTCGGCCTCCTTAAGGCCAGGTTCCGGTGCCTCCATATGACAGGTGGGTCCCTATTCTACTTACCGAAGAAGGTGTGCGACATCATCATCGCCTGCTCCATGCTCCATAACTTGGCATTGCGACGCCAGGTGCCTTTTCTGCAGGAGGATGATCCAGATGACGGTGTTGTGGCAGCTGTGGAGTCTGTGGAGCCTGTGGACAGTGATGAGGATGAAGCTGAGGAAGACGAAAACGACAACAGGGAGTCAGTCATACAGCAATATTTCCAGTGAGACACAGGTGAGAACATTTTCATTTTTACCATTACATTAACTTTCACACATCTACCTCTATCCTGTACCTACATTTCACTCACTATTTGTTAATTGAGTTGTCCCCTTCCATTTCAGTTTCACAAGTGTGGTAACCTATGTGTCAACTGTTTGCATCCTTGAAGGGCTTGTGATGTGTGACATAGGTATGTTAGCCTTCCAATGGGTAACCCATTATGAAACTGTAATTTCTAATACAGATTTACAAATCATAGACTGACTCCATTTGTTTTTAGTGTTTCAAGGGTGTTTATTTAAGTGCTCAAAAAATGATGGGTGATGGTGGAGGAATGTTCATGGCAGAGTCCAGTCTATTAGTCTCACAGGTACATTGCACATCTGGGCATTGGAAGTGGAGCTAGGTCAGTTCCGATTTGGACAGGGTAACAAAATGGGACAGTCGGGGGACAATCAGGGTGGTCTTATTTCCTGGTGGGGTCATGCCATCTTGCTCTGTCCTGTTCCTGGATCTCAGGGCCCGCTTGCGTGGTGGTTGTCTGTCTGCAGGGGATGGGGTGCTGGTGTGTTGGTCCTGTGGCGGGGCGTCCTGTCCACTAGCGCCGGTGGAGTTGGTGGGCATGTCATCGTCCTGGCTAGTGTCAGGGGCCCCTTGGAGTGCCACGGTGTCCCTCAAGGTCTTTTGAATGTCCGTCAGCACCCCTACAATGGTGCCCAGGGCGGAGCCGATGGTCCTGAGCTCCTCCCTGAACCCCAAATATTGTTCCTCCTGCAGACGCAGGGTCTCCTGCAACTTGTCCAGGACCGTGGCCATCGTCTCCTGGGAGTGGTGGTATGCTCCCATGATGGAGGAGAGGGCCTCGTTGAGAGTTGGTTCCCTTGGCCTGTCCTCCCTCTGTCGCACAGCAGCCCTCCCAGTTCCCCTGTGTTCCCGTGCCTCCGTCCCCTGGACCGTGTGCCCACTACCACTGCCCCCAGGTCCCTGTTGTTGTTGGGGTGGTGGGTTCGCCTGGGTGCCCTGTAGTGGAGGACACACCGCTGATTGACCTGTCCTGGGTAGGGAGGTTTGGGCCCGCTGGGTGGGTGCTGTGCTGGTGTTATCAGAGGGTGTAAGCTTGGTGTTGGGCTGTGGCTAGGCAAGGGGAACCGACTGTCCTGAGGCCCACGATGGTCCGGCCTGGTCATCAAGATCCAGTTGGGCAGAGCTGCTGTTGTCACTGTGGGCCTCTTCTGTGGGTGGAGTGGTGTTGTCTGGACCCTCTGGTGTGGTGACGTTCCTTCGGGTTCCTGCGGGGGTATAAGTACATGAGTATTGCATGTGTGTGTTTCATGGAGTGCAATGGTTGGGTGTTTGTGAACCCCAGTGCAGGCATTCCTGTGTGGGGGCTTGTGTGCTGATGGTTGGGGGGTGTTGTGGGTCTGTGCAGTGGGCATGCTTTGGTGATGGGTGTCCATGCTTAGTTATGTCATGCAGGTCTTGGGGTTGGGATGGGTGGTTGGTGTCATGAGTAGATAGGTGAGGATTTGGGGTGATAGGGGAGGGTGTGATGGTGGGGGTGTGTGATATCATGCAGGTAGGGTGGGGGGAATGATGGTTAAATTAGACTTACCAGTGTCCGTTCCTCCAACGACTCCTCCGAGGCCCTCAGGATGCAAGATGGACAAGACTTGCTCCTCCCATGTTGTTAGTTGTGGGGGAGGAGGTGGGGGTCCGCCGCCAGTCCGCTGTACCGCGATGTGGTGCCTGGATACTGTGGAACGCACCTTCCCCCGTAGGTCGTTCCACCTCTTCCTGATGTCCTCCCTATTTCTTGGGTGCTGTCCCACAGCGTTGACCCTGTCCACTATTCTTTGCCATAGCCCATCTTCCTGGCTATGGATGTGTGCTGTACCTGTGAGCCAAATAGCTGTGGCTCTACCCAGATGATTTCCTCCACCATGACCCTGAGCTCCTCCTCGGAGAAGCGGGGGTGTCTTTGGCGTGACATGGGGTGGTGTAGGTGATGTGTGGGGTGGTGTATTTGTTGATGAGTGTGGTGAGTGTAGTGGTATGTGGTGTTTTGTGCTTGGATGTTGCGTGGATGATGGTGTTGTGTGCCTCTGTGTGATGGGGTTGTCTGTTCTGTGCTGTCTCTCTGGCCTTCTCTCTGAATTTTTGGTAGTAGGGGTTTGTGGGTGATGTGGGTGTGTGTTTTATATTGTGTTGGGTGTGTGGGAGTGGTGTGTGTATGTGTATCAGGTGTGTGTATTTCAAATTGTCCAGTGTGGCGGTGTTTTGGAGATGTGTGTGTATTTTGAGCGCAGCAGTGTGTACTGCCAATGGAATACCGCGGTTGAAAGACCGCTGCGTGGATTCGTGGGTCGTAATGGCATGGGCGTGTTTCTGTTGGCGTGGAGGTGGAGGATGTGTTTCCGCCGGTCTCTCGCTGACCTTTGGTGTGGCGGTATTGTGTGGGTGTCTAAATTTCGGTGGATTCCGTGATGTGTGTCATAATAGCTGTGGCGGTCTGCCGCGGCGGTGTATTGGCGGTCTTCTGCACGGCGGTAAGCGCCTTATACCGCCAATGTTGTAATGACCCCCTTAATCTTTGAAAATTTGTATCCTTGTTTGTGTATGCTTGATTTTTTTTGTCGTTTTGATCTTGTTTTATTCAGATAAATATTGGCTATTTTTCTAAATTGGTGTGGAGTACTTTTCTAGTGTTGTCACTTTATAATTATGTATGTGTACAAATACTTTACACATTGTTTCTGAGATAGAGCTGACTGCCTGTGCTAAGCTACCAAGGGGGTAAGCAGGGTTTATCTTAGCTGTGTGTCTCTCTTACCCTGACTAGAGTGAGGGTACCTTCTTCGACAGGGTACAACCAACTGGCAACTAGAGACCCCATTTCTATCAACTGGCGACATCACCGCTGTGTGGTACTCCAACAAGCAGGGCGGGGTGTGGTTGTGGACCCTTTGTCAAGAGGCCTTGCTTCTCTGGACAATGCTGGAACAACAGGGCATAACCTTGGTGTTTAACACCTGGCCCGCTCTCTGAATGCCAGGACGGACAAACTCAGCCGTTGAAGCTTAGTGGATCACGACTGGCATCTCCATTCAGAGGTGGTGAAAGAACTCTTTCGGCAGTGGGGAGAGCCTTGGTTATATCGGTTCGCTGCCAAAGAAAACGCGCAATGTCAGCAATTTTGCGGAGTTTTCAATCTGGCGATCGCTCAGAGATGCTTTTTGTCTTGAGTGGAGCTCAGACCTCATGTAAGTGTTTCCCCCATATCACGTCTTCCAAGAGTTCTCAAGAAGACAAGGACCATCCGGGTCCAAGTTACTCTTGTGGCTCCGGACTGGGCATAGAGAATCTGGTATCTGAGCTTCTGAGCATGAGCATCGATCCTCTGATCAGGCTTCCCACTTGGAAGGACCTTCTGTCACAGCAGCAGGGAGGGGTCCTCCACCAGAACCTGTCAACTCTCCGCCTTCTTAAGTGGAGATTGAGCAGCAACATTTGACAGCCTTTGACCTCCCACTTGTTCTGGCAGCCAGGTGTCCCACTACCAAGACAATGTGGCAACCATTTGTAGTATATTGTACAGAAAAGTCTATCAACCCTCTTTCTTCCTCACACTCTAATATTCTTCTTTTCATTCTTACCCTTGCCCAGCAGGACTCTGCTCTAGGTACATTTAAGGGCTATCTCTCTGCTCAGACCACCCTCCTGTGGCTGCCTGACCAACCCTTCTTATTTAGGTTCCCTATTGTATGTAGGTTTCTCAAAGGGCTTGTACATATGTTGCCATCTATCGTGTCCTAGTGGTACCTTAGTTTGGTTCTTACATACTTCATGAGTGCTCCTTTCGAGCCCCTGCACAATTGTCCCCTCCGGCTGCTTGCCAACAAGACAGCCTTTTTAGTGGCAATAACATCTGCCCAGAGGGTGAGTGAGCTGCAGGCTTTGACATCCAAGCCTTCCTATTTGATGGTGTTTCCAGACAAAACAGTGCTTCACACTAGAGCCTCTTTCCTTTCTAAGGTGTTGACCACATTTCATTTAGGGCAGTCTGTTACTCTACTCACCTTTTAGGCTCCAACACATCCCCCTAAAGTAGAGAAGCGACTTCACCGCCTGGACCCAAAAAGAGCATTGTTGTACTACCTAGACCACTCAAAAAAAGTCCCAGGTGTCTGACGAACTGTTCGTGGGGTATGTTGTAGCAGAGAAAAGTCAGGCAGTACAGAAGTGAACCATTTTGCGCTGGGTCATTCTCTGTATTAAGATCTGCTATGCTCTGTCTAAAAAGCAGCCTCCTGAGAGGTTGAGGGCCCATTCCATCAGAGGAAAAGATGCTACCACTGCACTAGCACATTGAGTCCCAGTCCTGGACATCTGTCAGGCAGCAACGTGGGCATCCCTGCACGTTTGCCAAAGACTACTGCCTGGACGGTCATGTCCCAGGGTTGGACTTTTTGCCTGTTCGGTCCCTCAGGTCTTTTTAGTCTAGCAAATTTGTCCACAGCCACCACTGGGATGGTATTACTTAGGTATCTATTCAAAGGTAAGGAATCTGCATCTAGAAGTCTCTATCAGATGAACAATTTACTTACCTTCGGTGATGTATTACCTGGTAGTAACTATATCTAGCTGCAGATTCCTTACAGACCAACCCATGCGCCCCAACTCTGCGGACAGATTTTTAGGGTTAGGGATGATCTCTTTCAGGGCTCTAGTTTGGACACACAAATGTCAGTGCACTTCATGGCTCTGTGCTTCTGGCGTGGAAAGTCATGAAAAGTAAGTGACTTGCACGCACCTGAGTGGAGCCTACATAGGTGACTATGATGTCACTTACGACGTCGACAATGCCGCATGGAACTGAACAGAGCTACCCGATGGTGAGCAAGGTTACTGCTTATGCAAAAATCTTCCAGATCCAGTTCGACATTAGGGAAATTCAAAGATAGGGGCTCTGCAGCTGGATATAGTCTCTATCAAATAATGCGTTACTGAAGGTAAGTAACTTGTTTAGTAGTACTATTGAGTGCTCCCTTTGGTTGATATCGTTAAGACTTCAAGCATGTCTGACCAATCCAACTTTGATGTCTCAATGCAGACAATCATTAGATCTTCAGCCACACAGACATACTCTGTCTTCAAAGTTTTCACTTTCTGCAGGTGCTAAAAAACCTCCTGGATGAATCCATGAAAGGCTACCTTATGCACTTCTGTCTGCTCTTTGTTTTCAGCTCTTCCACAAACATAAGCTAGGCCTTGTGCTCCCAAACACACCCATGCTAAGGAGTGTGTGATACAAAACATGATAGTCATTAAATGGGAAGTCTGTTGTCCTCCCCTTGATCCTCAACCGTTTAAACAGATTGTCACCTTTCAACTACACCCATCTGTCAAAAGCCATCCACAGACCTTAAACCTCACCCCCTCCCCCAGTTGGGCAAAGTCTACCATATTCAAAACTAGACAGTTCTACCAATGCAGTTAGTCACACCTCCAGTACCTCCACTGCCACACACGTTATGGACATCCTTCCAAACAGGCATGATGCACAACTCAGCGTAAGCCTCCTTACCAGGGCTTCCCAAAACTTCCTCATCAATGAATTATACTTCTGACCTCTCACTACGTAAATATTTGCAGTTCTCCCGTGTTCCCTCCCTTAAGCCCATTTGAGCAATGTCATACCACATTTCAGTAGTAGGGCCTGAACCTTGGGGCTTAAGGTCATTTTCCTATCATGGCCCAGACCCTACCCTACCGTGACTCTGCACATTGTGCCAAGTACACCCGTTTTTGCACTGGACTCTCACAGTAGCAAGGATAAGCAGTCATTGGCTTCTCAGAAAGGTAGAGTGGGGGTGCTTGGTCTCAGTATTCAACGAACAAACCCAATAAAGTGAATGCCAAGCCCATTGCTTATCTTCCAAGGAAGAAACTACATTAATCACAGTTACACTCAGTACTATACACTTCAATGTTCAACACAGTTTAGTCACTCCGGATGCTAATTCGGGTAGTTCTGGGTCCACCTTGCTCCCTTTCTATTCCACTGTCCTTAGGTTGTCTCCCCCTGGCACGTGTATCCACTTCTCTTACTAAAGTAAGGAGGAGTAGTGTGAGTATAGCATTGATTGATGGGAAGGGCAGTTTAGACCCCCGCCCCCAATGCATATATGCATTCAGTCCCAAGTCTCTGACCGTTCATGGGATGAATCAGACTTCTCAGGGCTGCTTTCAGGCCACCTTGTGCTTGGAAAGCAAGCCAGGACACTTGCGAGAGCAGCTGCTCACTGTCAGGCTTTTGTGGAGGTCCTTCAGTCAGGCCTCAGGACTGCTTTCAGTGACACGTCTGCTCAACTTCGCTGCACTCACCTGAAGATGGGCAGTCCTTAGATGTCTAAATCCACCCTCAACATTGGTAAGTGTAGTCCCGTCAGGTGCTGGCCGTCGTCAGTTGTAGCCCATGTCGAGGCTGGCAGAACCACTGGTGTAGTCACCGAGAGGGCCTTCGACACTTAGGTAGTTGCAGCCCTACACAGGACAGTTAAGTATATGACAGATGCAGCCCCTCACTGGCTGATCAGGAATTCACAAGATGCAACCCTGCATGGGTGATCACAGATTCGGCAGGTGCAGCATACACGGGTCAATTTGGAATTCAGCAGATGCAGCAACCTCTTGCAGGCCCATTAGCAACTCTCAATCACAGAACTGACTTGTCCTCACCAATCATGTTATTGCCGTGTGGGCTGTCCCCTCCTAAAACTATTGGAATCGGCTGGGAGGTCCTCTGACCCCTAGGTCCTCCCGGAGCCAACAGCATTTGCTACTTCTAGCCACACCAGCCACTGGGTATATGCTAAACCTTGCTCCTTCCTGGACAGTCCTTCCTCCTGCATGGTAGGCATGCTCCTTCCCTCTGTCAGCAGTCAAGCTTCTAGGCCTCTAGGACAGATCTACTACATAGAGTGATCCAGCTTCAAGTGATGACCCTCTACCTTTTGAACACTGGCAGTCAGGCAGACACCATTCCTAGTTGTATTGCAGCCTTTAGAGTACTATGTTGAGCACTTCTTTACTTGGCCATAGAGGACTTGGAACTGAAACCAAGTGGGGCAGTTGGGATCCCACTTTTATACACAACTTTCAGACAAACACTGTAGATCCACTGACTCATCCTGTATAACCAGTTTGAGGCAGTTGGTCTTTCAAGTGTTCTTCATGGTGTTCTTCAGACACAGCCTTTGTGTAGAGTGATTCTTCTCACAGAAGGGCCCTCTCCATGATGGAGTACCTACAAAACACTACACCGTGCAGTCAATAGCTCAACTGAAGGAGTCATTGAAGAAAGTCAAAAGGGCAGGCCTTGCCTTACAGCTTCCTCTCCTTTCACACCAGAGTCTGCAGTCCCTCCCCTTGTCCCTTACCATCCACTGAATGACAGTGCTCCGGAAGACTAATTTAAGAATATCTAAAGGAGCCCTCCACTCCTCTGCCTTCGGTGTCTAGGTCTCCTCTCTCCAGCTACAAAAATGTGAGCAGCACACTTCCACTGTCTGGGAGAACAGTAATTGTTATCATCTTGTGCCCAGCCAAGGGCATCTAAAACAGATCCTACTGGCTTCTACCACTGGCTTACTCACAACCATTCTGTGGATGTACCACACAAGCAACCCACAGCAGCACGCTAAACACACACTTGGGATGCTAGTTCTAGGGACTGGAGAAGTGCATACAAGTGGGCCAGCAGGCCTCCAATACATGTTTGATATAAAAAGATCTGATCATACTGCTGATCCTTAAAATATGGGGTGGTGGTACCAACGCTTTATATACCAACGTAATACCCTATGGCGAACAGTAGTCCTAGTCCTTGTTCTCTAATGTGCGCACGCTCGCTGCACACCTCTTAGTCACAGGACAAGTGCTGAACATCTTATAGTCAGGGATATGCCTAGGCCTCAGTGTACAAGATAAGCATGCCACTACTGCCTATATTCAAGAGTCGTGATAGGAGTTGCATGCATTCGGGCTCTCAGGGAAGGAGAACATGCCCGTTAACCATGCGGGGTCATTGATGTTCCAAAAATCAAGAACTGCCATGGAAAAGAAAGAGATAGAAGACTGGGCATTTCAAAAACTGGATATCGCCAACACTGAACACATTGCTCCCACCCCAACATACATTCCTCCCTTAAACCATTACCTCATGGTCACTCCTGTTCCACGTTAGCAGTCAGCCACTTCAAGGGGTTGCACCTTGTAGCATCCTCACCATCATGCACCACTCATTTATTGCTTGACATCAGTTTATTAAATGTAAATTAGCACTTGTATAGCGCACTACTTACCTGTTAGGGTCTCAAGGCGCTGTACTCATACCGCTATGGAACCCCTCCTGGCTTTTCCCTGTGAGGCGCCCACTCCTGAGCACCCCTAGGGTGAGGCATCCAAGCGCTGTTGGGGCCATTGTGGAGATTAAACAAGCTATTGCCCAGAGTTGCAGAGTGGGACCCATGAATTAGATTAGGCACTGAGGCGAGAATTATCTGGTCAAGGGGAATTGAGCCCAAGACCTGCCGAAGCGGGACTTGAACCCTGGTCTTGAGCCAGATCTCTGCTTCAGGGTCTGCCGCTCTAACCATTGAGCCACAAATCATTCCTTTGTATTTCAGTGCTAGTATTCTCATTCTCAGTAGTCCTTGTAATACCTTTAGACTTAATATGTACAGGTTTTGAACAAGTAAAACGGTGGCTGGGTTTTCACAGCGCTTCACAAAACCCTGGGGCGGGACTGATGGGGCTCGGTAACCACGTCTCCAATAAACAAGTGCACCAGGGACCCGAATTGATGTTTCGGTACACGCACTTGGATTGCAGTGACTTTACCTAATGATAAATTTGGCAGAGCTAGACTGATGCAGGGAGAATGACGTCAGTAGCAGTAATCTCCAGAGACCCTTCTGATCAGTTTCCGGTTTTTGATAGCACTCCCACGCAGCTTCGTGTGACCTTCAGCAAACCAATTTGTTTGTCATCCCTCCTGTCGATCTTGGTTGTCCTTTCCTTTAGCCTCTTGGGCCTCTGCTTGTGCAGATCCCTGTTGCAAACAATTCCGAAGTAGCGTTTATACTGGAAGCGTTTAACCTGGTGTCTTCCTTTGTGCTCAGAAATGTCGAATCCACACTGATGCAGACATATTTTGCATGGGAATGAAATATCATTTACTCTGTTCAGAGCTGGTTTACAAATTTTTGCCATTGTGCACTTTCGCAGTTCCGTTCGGATGGATTTAGTACAAGCTGAAATTTAAAAAGGCCTCAGCACTTGATCTTAGTCGCATCGAGGGATATTTTAGACCCTTCTTGAGGGCGCTTTAGTAGCTATGTTCACCATTTTCGTGTATTAAAACATCTGAAATTATATGTGTGTGTGTATATATATATATATATATGTGTGTGTGTGTGTGTGTGTGTGTGTGTGTGTATATATATATATATATGTGTGTGTATATTTATATGTGTGTGTGTGTGTGTATATATATATATATATATATATATATATGTGTGTGTATATATATATATTTTTTTTTTCAAAACAAGGAAATGACGTCGCACTCCCAAGAGAATAATGTCACCAATTTTAATAATAAACATTTTAGCATTTTGCCAAACATTGCCACTTACGCGTTTCAGCTGTCATAGCCTTGTTCACAGTGAATGAGGGTTTTGTTTAAAAATATAAACGTTTTTACCCTGCTCTTCAATCAGGTGCATTTTGGGATTTATAGTCCGATTTTGTAACCTTCATAACACTCATTTGTTTGGCCAATGTAATCTTCATAATCTTTTATAGTCATTAGCTGCCATAACTCTTGGGCCCAAGATACTGAGACAATGCTCATTAACCGGGCGCATCGATTCCAGGAAGTTTATGTCCCAGGGCAAGTACTCACCATCTTCCTGAGTGAGTCTGCCCTTAGCCCTTAATTGCTGAGTCCTGCATAAAGCGTAAAATGGAGTTAAAAAAAAAAAATATATATATTTTCTTTTATTTTACTTGCCTATATCTTTGGCAGCGCTTGACGAATCTTCACAAAACTTTCCTAAAAAAAAAGGGACCACTCTCAGAGCTAAAAAAGCATTTTTTTTTTGTTTATTTTACGAGCGGAGACACGTTGGATCCATGAATCCGCTCGTAAAATCACCAAACAAATGAAGCGCAGGCTCCTGCACTTCGTTAGTCTAATGCCTCCGGGTGGGCCAAGTCCGGGGGCTTTTTTTTACAAAATAAAGCGGGGGGAGGGGTCTCCTGCCCCCCTTACCCTGCCCAGGGGACCACTACCTCGCCGGGGCTCTTTTTTTTTTATGCGGTTGGGGGCTTGTTGCCCCCCTGCTGCCCTGGGGACCGCCACCTCCCCAGGGCATTATTGTAATATGTGGGAGGAGGCCCCTAGCCCCCTCCCACTTCCCCAGGGACCACCACCTCCCTGGGGCGATCCAGTAATTAAAGATGGGGGCCCTGTGCCCCCCCTGCTGCCCCGGGGACTACTATCTCTACAGGGCGAGTTTGTAATTAAAGCAGGGGGGCCCTGTGGCTCCCTAGGGCCCTCCCGCTGCCCTGGGGACCCCCACCCGGGGCAAGGCTGTAGTTGGAACCGAAGGGCCATGTGGGCCCTCCGGTCCCCGGGGACCACCACCCCCGTGGCAAGTTTGAAACAATAAAGGGGGTCACTATGGGACCCAGCACCCAGGGGTTCACCACCCCCCAGGGGGCTAAGATCTAGTTGGAAGGGGGACCACCATGAGGAACCTCTGATGGCCCTTGGGACCGCCCCCCCCCAGGGGCCAGCTCCTGCTATGCCCCGCAGTGCCTAACCCCGGGATATATTTGTTTGCTAAGCCAGGCCACAGCAAACACTTCGGGTTTAGACAGTGGGACATTTAAAGCAGGTACTGTTGTCAAAATCTCAAGCCCTTGAGGTCTCCCTCACGGTCCCACATAGACGATAAAGGGCTTTATTCAGAAAATTCAATTTTTTTTTTATTATTTGTTTTTTAAAGTAGGGAACCTTTAAGGGCTCTCCCCGTGGGCTCTACTTTTAACATATTTGTTTTCACTACAAAGCCCACAAAAGGCTTAAAAAAAAATAGAAACCCAGCATAATACCTTCACATTGAGCTATGGGTGTTCAAATCCAGCTGGGCTAATTTTTAATTTTTTATTTTTATTTTTATTTTATTTTTAATTACTTTAAAAAAAATATTAAATATATTTTTTGTAAAATTTAACAAAAATATCTAATTCTAAGTATATGAGATATTAAAGCCTAACAAAAATCTGTCACTTTCTCTCTTTCTGTCTCTTTTAATCAATTTCTCCCAGTTACACACCCATAAGACACTTACGCACCCACTCACAGACCCACTCAGATGCTCACGCACCCACTCACAGACCAACTGTCACCCTCATGCAGCCACTCAGAGACCCGCGCACAGGCTGATGCATCCATTAAAACACTGATGTACGCACACTCAAACCCAGGCATACAATCTGACAGTCACTCTTACCCCCAGATACACCCTCTCACACCTATTCTCATACCCAGAGAGGCAGCGACTAACAGCTGCTACACATGTCGAAAGGGGTGTGCACAGTGTGGGTTTGGGTGGTTGGGGAGTATTGGCTGCAGGGTCTGGCTGCAGGCCAGGTTCTGCGGGCAACCTCCTCTGAGCATGGGTGAAGGACGTGCATGGTTGGGTGCTTATAAAGGCCGAAGGCTGCAGTGGTTGGATTAATGTATAGTAATTAAAATTACTATATGTAAAAAAAAAACCACAGGAATCCACTGAGGTTACAGGGACGTTATAGTTAGGAACTGCTCACACATCAATACAACACTTACACTCACTGGATGATGTCATCAGTGATGTCATGAGTGATGTCACTGACCATGTCATGAGTGATGTAATATGTGAGTTCATAAGCAGTGCATTAAGGGAGTGCCGGTTAGCTGAGGTACCTATAACTGATGAATTTCTACAGTTTTGTATGTGTAAACTCAGAACCTAACTATAACGTCCCTGAAACCTTTGTTTTTTTTCTGTGAATATATATATATACTGAAAAAAAAAAAGGTTACGGGGACGTTGTAGTTAGGTTCTGAATTTACTCGCACAAAACCTTAGAAATTCAGCAGTTATAGTTATATATTTCAAGTAACTAGAACTCGTACCCTAAGGTAACTTTAACCTGCGCCCTCGCCATGCACAGTTTTCTGATCAATTATTTTATTGCAAACATTGCAGTGATAGTAACAGAGAAGCCTAAGAAAGTGTCATCAGTGATATCAAATGTGAAGTAATTAGCTGTGCATGGCGAATGCACGTGTTATAGTTACTTGAAATAACTCGATAACTATAGCTGCTGAATTTCTAAGGTTTTGTGCGAGTAAATTCAGAACCTAGCTATAACGTCCCTGCAACGGAATTTCTATGTTTTTTTTAGCATACACAGAGGTGAATATAAGTAGCCCGGTGGACATCCATCCTGCATGCACCCAAACCCAAGCTCCGCACGGACTTCAGCCATGCGCAGCATGAGTTTGGATATCGTGCATGTTGGATTTGTGAATCCCAGATCAGTGGATCCATTCATGGATCCGCGAATCAGACAAAAAAATAACAGTTGGGCAGCTTTTGCCCACGAGGGGTCCCTAAGGGACACCTCTGTGTCCTATATGGTCAGTATACTTGTATCCTGACCCCTTATGTGTTTTCTCTCTCTTTTTTTCCCTACCCCAAGCCATTGCGACAAATGAAATTGTGCCGCAACTTTTCTGTCAGGTTGCGGCCAGCCAATCAGATTAATGTTGTTGAACGTTGATCTGCAGATTGTTCCGCGTCTCTATATATCTACATTTTTTGGCCTTAAATTACTCTAAAACTACTGTAATAATTTACACCAAATCACAAAAAGCGTGATCTGCCAACAGAATCTACCTTCATGCCAAATATGGTTTAGTTCTGTTCAGTGGTTCGGGCTATAGGCGTGTCTAAAGGTCCTATGGAAAATAAATGAGGAGAAACGCATTTTGGGACCACCCCTTTTTCTCGGCCCGCTTGACAGATCACCCTGAAACTTTTAAGCCAGGAGATGAAGTTAGCAAAGTATATTTCGTGAAGATTCATCATCTGCGCAAAAGTAATTATCAAAACAAAAAGTGTTTTTTCTATAGAAACTAGGTACTACCTAGAACTACCTAGTGGCAATCGCCACTAGGTAATATATATATATATATATATAGAATGTTATACATATTCATATATTCAATCAAGAAACCAAAGGGTAAATCTTAGTTATAGTTAGGAAAGTTTATTTTCCATATACAAACCAAGTTGAAACTACAAAAACCTTAAACATTCTAAAGTTACAGTTATAACTTTCATTTACAATTCATCCACTACCTTTACACTCTTTTCAGCTCGCTAATCAGACAACACTAACTTTAACTCGCAACTCCAGTCTATGCTCCTAAACTATGGCATACATTGGTGTGGCTTATAGTGTTATAGCATAAAATATAGTGTCATACATTGGGGTGGCATATAGTGTATAAGTGTATAGTGTAGCGTACAGTGGAGTGACGTGGTGTAGACTAGAGTGGTGTTTTGTGGGGTGTGGTAGAGTGTAATCACACACAGTGGAGTGGCATACAGTGGAATGGGGTACAGTGGAATACCATAGAGTTAAGGGCCAAAGATTGAAGTTGTGCACAGTCCAATAGAGTATTGTGGAATGGCGTACAGTGGAATAGCATAGAGTGGAGTACAGTCAATTGGCGTAGAGTAGAATAGTGTAGAGTGGAATAGCGTGGAGTGGTGTAGACTGCAGTGGTGTACAGTGGAAAAGCATATTGCGGAGTAGTGTAGAGTGGAGTGGTGTTTAATGGACTAGTAAAGAATGGAGTGCCAGAGAGTAGAGTGGAGTGATGTACTCATGGGTTGTGTAGAGTGGAGTAGCGTATATTGCAGTAGGAACAGTGGAATAGCATAGAGTGGAGTGGTGTACAGTAGAGTGGCATAGACTGAAATATCCTATAGTGGAGTAGTGTACAGTGCAGTGGCGTATAGTGAAGTGGTGAAGCCTGGAATGGGGTAGAGCCTAATAGCATACATTGGAGTGGCTTCCAGGGATATAGCGTAGAATGGAGTGGGTTAGAGTGGAGTGGCATACACTAGAGAGGCATAGAGTGGAGTAGCATGCTGTGGAGTGACATACAGTGGAATGGCATACAGTGAAATAGCATATAGTGGACTAGTGTATAGCAGAGTGGCATAGAGTAGAGTGGCATACACTGAAGAGACATAGGGGGTCATTCTGACCCTGGCGGTCATCAACCGCCAGGGTCGACGACCACGGAAGCACTGCCAACAGGCTGGCGGTGCTTCCCAGCCCATTCTGACGCCGCGGTCAGAAAAGGGAATCCGACCCCCTTCCCGCCATCCTGTTCCTGGCGGTAAACAGGATGGCGGGAACGGGTGTCGTGGGGCCCCTGCACTGTCCATGCCACTGGCATGGGCAGTGCAGGGGCCCCCTAACAGGGCCCCATAGAGATTTTCACTGTCTCATTGCAGACAGTGAAAATTGCATCGGGTGCAACTGCACCCGTCGCACCCCTGCAACTCCGCCAGCTCCATTCGGAGCCGGCTTCATTGTTGCAGGGCCTTTCCCGCTGGGCCGGCGGGCGCTCCTTTGGCAGGCGCCCGCCGGCCCAGCGGGAAAGCCAGAATGGCCTCCGCGGTCTTTTGACCGCGGAGCGGCCACATGGCAGTTTCTGCTTGGCGGGCCGCGCCCGCCGCCCGCCTAAGTCGGAAGGAGGGCCATAATGTAATAGCGTAGTGTGGACTGACTTAGAGTGGAGTTGTGTACAGTGTAATGCCGTAGAGCGAAGTGTTGTACAGTGGAGTGGTGTACAGTGTGAATGTGTATAGTGGAGTGTCATACAGTGGAGTGGTGTATAATGGAATGTTGAAGACAGGAGTCGCATACAGTGGCGTGGAGTAGAGTGTAATAGCATACAGCTGAGTGGCGTGCATATGAGTGGCACCCAATCAAATATCGTAGAATGAAGTGGAATAGACTAGAGTGCCATACACTGTAGTGGGGTAGAGTGGAGTAGCGTATAGTGTAGTGGCACACTCTGGAATAGAGTAGAGTTGGATGACGTACAGTAGAATGTCATAAAGTGGAATAACGTATAGTGGAGTGGCGTATAGTGGAGCGATGTGGACTGTAGTGGCGCAGAGTGGGGGTGCATAGAGTGTAGTGGCGTGCTATGGTGCTGTAAACAATGTAATGGCACAAAGTGGAGTGGTGTAGAGTGGAGTCTCATGCAGTGGAGAGGCATACAGTGAAATAGCGTGTAATGGTGGGGCTACAGTGGCGTGACATACGGATGTATTTGAAGTTTAGCAGCCATGTACATTAAGGTGTGCAGGTGCAAAACAGCAAATTGGGCTGGCTTGCGTTACTCTAGATTTACCAATCAACACAGAGCCATGCATGGTGGCATAGGGTTGCTTTGCTTTGTAACTCTGACTTAAGTATTGCGTTGCCCATACAGCACTATGCATGACGCAATGGTAGAGCAATCCAGTAATACAGCTAGCCTTATTTATTTTTTGGGCCATGGTATACCAGGATACCCTGGCAGTATACCGTGGTACATAGCGATCACAAGCCAGTATATAATTGGATAGTGGCTTTTTTCAGAGAATGAAAAGGCAACCATGTTGTTTAACTACACTTTGGCTGTGTTCAGTGTTAGGGCCTTAGATATAGGTGAATAGTAGGCCCCTACCTATTACCACTTTATCAAAGTGGTAATAGGTAAGGAATGGACATGTACTGCGGTAGTTTCACAATATTTGGTGAAATTCTGTGAAAGTACTGCAGTGACAGATCATTAAGGTTAAATGCCTTGTAACTTAAAAATACTTATCCTCCTTAACTGCAGTGCCCAAAAAGTGTCATCTCTGCACCATAATGTATAATCCTGCCAAATTCCATGTAAATCTATTCAGCCGTTTGTGCGCATTGTCAAATGCAATAGTCTATGGAAGATGCATTGGTGGAAAAACGTGTTTTAGGACTCCCTTTTATCTTTGCACCCCCTTAACGATTCACCACAAACATGTACATCATCTGAAAATATAGAATTTTCTATCTATTGTAAGTGTTATGTATTTGTTAATTGGTGTACATAATCATGTGACAATAAATGTGTCTTAGTTGTTCATGTAGTAATTCTGAAAGTTTATATATGCAGTCTAGGTAATTTTTGGGCTTCCTTGCTACCTTTAGTGGTGTTGGCTACAAATCAAGACCAAAGTGAACGAAAGCAGTCATTTTTAAAAGTGTAAACATCAAGATTCTTCTATTTTTCCTAGTGGCCACCTATCATGTCCTCCAGACAGTAGTTTGTGTGGTTCTCTGCTAGGTCAGGTTTTTTTTGGGTGGCACAAGGGTGCATAAGAAAGATGTTTTTTTGATTATCTTGTTGGGCCCATTTATTTTGTGAGCCAGAGAGCATGCAAAAAACACTTATGTGGATCAAGATGAATTCTATTTATTATGTATTTGTTTATAGATTTCATTAGCATGTGTATAATAATGGGTCTTTCAGTAGTTCATGTAGTAAATCTAAAACTTTACATATACATTCTAGATTATTTGTTGGGGCTTCCTTGCTATGTTTATTAGGATTGTGCTACACATGAAGGCCAGAGTGAATGAAAGACAATCATTGTTATTATCAGGTCTTCCAAATAGTAGTTTGAGTGGCTCCTTGCTAGGTCAATTTTCCATTTTGTTGCACAGCGGTGCATAAGAAAGATGTTTTTGTTTATCTTATTAGGCCAGATTTATTTTGTGAGCCATGGAGCATGCAAAGAAAACTAATGTAGATTAAGGTGTATTTTATTTGTTATGTATTTGTTTTCCATTACCATGTGGCCGTAAAGGGGCCTTTCAGTTGTTCTTGTAGTAAATATGAAACTTTTCAGACAGTAGATGAAGTGACTGGCAAACTAGTTATGAAAATATCATGAAGATTCGTCAAGCTACGCCAAAGTTATTAGCAAAACAAAAAACACTTTCTGTGGAAACTGTGTCCTACCTATAAGGACCCAGTGATGTCATCAGTTGTCATTTGAGATCTCATCAGTGATGTCATAAATGGTGCCATAAATGTCCTGTGATGTTAACAATAACTACTGAATTTCTGTTTTTTTTAGTTTAAAACATTAACAGTGTCAGAGAGAAATTCACCCACCTATAATGGTACTTTAACCTTTGGTGTTTTCAGTGAATATATATATATATAGATATATATATATATATCTATATATATATATAAATAGATATATATATTTATTCATTCATTCACTAAAAAAACAAAGATTATAGGGTTATAGTTAGGCTCACATTTTAAACGTACAAAACCTTAGAAATTCGTCAGTTGTAGTTAGTTATCTCAACTAACTATAACACGTGCCCTAATGTAACTATAACTCACTCCCCCGCCATACGCAGTTTTTTCGTCCAAAATTTTACTACAATTAGTACATTGATATTATCAATGATGTAATCAAAGTTGTCATAAGTGCCATAATTTGTTGGTAATTACCAGTGCATGGCGAGGGCACGAGTTATTGTTACCTTGGGCACAAGTGAGTGGGAGAATTGATTGAAAAGGGAGACAGAGAGAATGCAAGTGAGAAGGAGTGAGGTGGAGTACTTTAGGCTTTGATGTCTGATATACTTAGAATGAGATATTTCTATTAAAATAAAAAATGTATATATATTTTTTAAAAATAAAAATATATATATTTAAAAAAAATGGGAATGAGTCCAGATGGACTCGAACCCCCAAAGCGTGCGAAGGTCTGCGATCTTCACACTGAGCTACGGGGGTGTTGGGTCTTTTTTATTTTATATTTTTTTAGCCCTTTACAGGCTTTCTGGCACCCGGAGGGAGCTGCGGTCCCTACATATATATATATATTTATTAATTAAAATGCCCTTACGGGCTACCTGGCACTGCAGGCTTCCCCTGCAGTATCATTGCTTTATCAAGCACAGACCTGCTTTGACAGCAGCTCTGTGCTTGCTGAAGCATTTCATTTCTGTCAGAGATGAAAACCCTACTGTTTGACAGCGCGACTTGCTTTAAAGGTCCAGCTGTCAAACAGCAGAGTGTTTGCTGAGGCTTGGCTGTAGCCAAGCCACAGCAAACAACTATGTCCTGGGGGTGGGCACCCTGGGACATTGCAGGAGCCGGCCCTGGAGGAGTAGGGGTCCCCAGGGCCATCAGTGGCTCCAAGAGGGTGCCCCACACGGTCCTACTCCAATGATGACATAACCCCAGGGGGTGGTAGTCCCCTGGGCTTGGCGGTTCCATAGGGATCCCCTTTCTTTTCTTGAAGATTTGCCCTGAGGGTGTGGGGTTGTCCCCCGGCATGGGAGGGCCATGCAGCTTCCGCTCCAAATAATGTGTAGCCCTGGGGGTGGTGGTCCTCAGGGGCAGGGAGGCCACAGGCCCCCGCATTAAGTTGATAGCCCCAGGGAGGTGGGGGTACCCGGGGTTGTGGGGAAGGCCATCAAGCCTACCCCTCTTACTAAAAAACATTTTTTGCCCTGGGGGGTGGTGGTCCCCGGGATGTGGCGGGGGTCACGGCCCGCTCTTATTTGGACCTTCACTCTGGGGAGGGAGAGGTGGCGGTCCCAGGATCCCCTCCTCTATGATACCCCTGAGACCTGGCCCATCCGGGGGCAAATAAAAGAAATATGGGCGACTGCATTTTTTTTATTTAAAAAAGCTATTTATGCCTTTCAGGGTCCCTCAGAACCCCAGCACCAGGGCTAAGGGGTCAGGGTGACTCTATTCTGGCTCCTTTTCTTTTCTTTTTTTTTTGTCCTTGTTTCCTGGGACCCGGCTGAAGCAGAGTCCCAAGATGGCTGCCAAAACTAACTTGCTGAAGTGTTCTGAGACCATTGAATATCAGCACGGGGGACAGTTGGATCTGTGGAGGATCTGAGTCCCTAGTTATATTTTTTGGCCTTCAATTTCCCCAAAACTAGTGGTTGGATTTGCACTAATTCACAAAAAGTGTGATCTGCAGAATAGAATCTAGCTTTGTGACAAATTTGGTGTAATTCCGTTCAATGGTTCGGGTTGTAGGCATGTCTGTGGAAAAATAAATGGGGAAAACCCCCCTTTTTATCAAGCCTCGCTTGACATATCACCCTGAAACTTTCGAGACAGAAGCTGAACTTAGCAATGTGTACAGTTTTAAAATTTTGTGAAAATTCGTCAAGCGGCGCCAAAGTTATAGTCAAAACAAAAATTTCTGTAGAAACTAGGTCCTACATATAACTACCTAGTGGCAACCGCCACTAGGTAATATATATTGATAAAGTAGAGGGCTTTATCTCTCCATTTTTTTTTTGTTGTTAAAATGGGGTTCCCATTTTGCTACCGCCCACCACTACCTAAATAATTTGGCGATGGGTCAGCCTACATCAGCCGTTGGCACTCCTGTACTGTAAATTATGGTGTATGCCTAAACAGGTACAAATCTTCAAAAAAAAAGTACACTTGGCTGCCAGGTCTTTTTCGCGTGTCACTTCTTCTACCTTTTCACTTTTAAACATTTCATTTCTGTTGCATATGCATGCAAAAAGTGATAGAGAAATTGCATGCCAGCCAAGGCCAGACCTATTGACATTGCTTGTAGTTTTATAGTTTTAGGACTTGGAGTTACTGGCAGGAGGAGAACACCAACTCCTATCCACCCCCCACCGAGCTCCCCGAGAGAATCGAATGCTGACAGGGCCTGAGCTCCCAGCAGTTAGGAGACAGAAGGACAGTGCCTCCTGGAGGTATTTAAATTTCTTTAACCGCAGTAATGGATGCATGGGCTGCCGCAGATGGGGATTGGAATTTTGAGACATGATGGTAGTGGACAAACCCAAGATGAGAGTCGCACTTGTTTGAAATTACCTGACAGAAAGGTAATAAGCGCTTCAATAAAATATACCGTCTGCAGACTGTACAATAAAATGAAAATGGCAAGCAAAACCCTTTTCAGATAGGCCACTTTGCTCTTAGAAACTACCTGCCCCTCCGAGTCACATGTTCACAGTATCTTTCTCTGTCACCCTGTATATCCTTCGGCTTCCTTTTCGATAGGTTCATATCCTGTAAATACAACCTACAAGCATATGTATAGGAAAAAAGTGTATTAACATTCTTGTAAACAAAAGCAAAGAATAATCGGGAAACATATATATATTTATATATGTGTGTGTGTGTTTATATGTATATATATATATATATATATATATATACATGTCAGTTGTGTAAAATATCTGTATGTCTGATATTTAAGAGATAGAGCTTCATTAGATTAGTTTCCTTGAAGCCCCTGGTGTTGTTTAGGTCAATTCTATTGAAATAAAATTACTAGAATTCTCTAGTTGGTATGTAAAAACATTGTTCTAACCTTTGTATAATGACAGTTTAATGTCAAGGTGAAAATTCCACTAGCTGCAAAAGGCACGTTGTGTTAACAATGAACCATAGGACGACTTACACAAATTGCTTATGATGACCCCATGTATTGATATATAAAGCCTGCTGAAGCAGATTGACCTACAAACTGAAATATTCAGTTGAGCTTTTAATTCAGTTCAGTTATATGAAATCTGTATATTGGAGCTTTCGCTCTCACAGGCTTCTATCTTTTTGCATACTTGTGGACGTGGGGTAGGCCTGCATGGTGCCCAGTACACTCAAATTACCATGGCTGCAGCCAGGGGGCATCTCATACAAATATGGTGCAAGTTATGGTTTGTGTTGTAAACATTACTAACCATAGCTAGTGAAATTTGATGATTCTGCAGGTTTGAGTCAGAACCAAAAGTTTTTAGCTGTGTTTTTAATATAAAGTCCAGCTGCAGCCAGGTCTGGCGCCAACTTGATCCTGGTGGCTGCATCTGCTGCGCACAATCTTTTTTTATACAAACATTTTTTCTGATGGTTACTTCTGACTGCAAATTCCTCACCTTGATATATACCCCAGTACACCAGACTGAATCTGGAGGTTTTTCTCAGCATGCCTCCCAGGCACTTGTGGGTGGCATCATGCGGCTCTGTGTTGGCTTTGCCCCTCCCCAGAAGTGACAACCGAGCCACATATAATTGCCACCTCTATCCACTGACATCAGTTGATTTCATCCTGCGCTTTCAGACGCAGATCTGGAGCTCGTTCCCTCAACTTTATCTCATCTTCTTGACCAGTTGTTTTGTCTAAATTTTCTCGCAAGTGTGGAAGGTAATAAGTCCCCTTCAAAGCTTAGAGTTTAAAACTTGTACGGACTGTCTTAAACACGTCTGTGACAAATCCCTTCTTGTATGTCTCTGGTGCCTAGGGTCTTCGCCTGACTCCTGGTCTCATGAAGGCTGCGCCTAGATAAATCCCAAGGTGATCTAGGACTGCAGAGCCAAGCTCTACATCAGCGAACACTGTTGTAAAGGAACGTAAGGGCTGTTCTTATTGAGGTCGAGGATGCAGACCAGTTTCCGTTCTCCAGGCTGGTTCCGAAAAGGCCCTCTTCACAATCCAAGTCATCATGTAAGTCCAAACCAAAAAAGAAGCATAAGATGTCAAAGCTTCACACTCTGCTGCCTCTTTCATCAGGAGAAGTTGTGTGGATGTCGAGGTGCTTTCCAGGCGTGGTTCCAAGGAGTTGATTCCACGGGTTATCCCAAAGCAGCCCGCATTCACGGCCCATTGGTGATGCCACAGGTTGAGACCTTCAAAGAAGACGTGTTGTGCATCTTAGGAACACTTCCAGCTCCATTTGGCATGTCTTTGACCCCAAAGATCTGAGGAGGCCTCTCGGATAGGCTACTGTTGGCAGATCCATTTTCAAAACATTTCCATCAATAGACTCCGCTGTGTGGTCCACCATGATTCCAGGATCAACCGCCAATCTGGCTTCAAATCCTGAACCATGAACTTAATCGGTTCCTCGTTCGTGGATGCCGAAGGAAAAACCCATTATCTTATCGGACACTGAAACAAACCTGACATGACCAGGACTGAAGTCGGGCCTCCACAAACTCTGGTGCAGCTGGTCCATCCTCATTCTGACACTGTTCAAATTGTACCTTTACCTAGAACTCTCCACATTCCTTTGGCTTCTGACTTTGACCACAGTCAACGTGGTGATGGAGACAATGGGAATGGTTTCAATCTTCTCATGAACCTTCAGGACCCCAGTGATTTAAACACTTAATTCTGGGTTGATATCTCCTCCTGCCCCCTGCATAGAGGAATCCCATTCTTTTGATGTGGTGATCAGACGGGCATCTGAGATTTTAGACTTGCAACATCTGTCTGCTGAAGAAAAGACCAATGTTCTCACTGAAGTCCTAAAAGCTGGACGGGCTTCCACAGAACCACTTCTCCCTTTAAATGAAGGCCTGATGAATATGCCAATCGGTACTTGGGCCTAGCCTAGTTCTTTTATCGCGAGTAAATAGACAGGTTGCCAGAAGACATAGACCTGGCTCTGATGAGCCGTCTTTCCTGAAGCAACACCCCTGGATGCAAGCTTGGTGGTTAAGCTGTCGCCGAGTAGACTCAATCCTAACTCATTCCCTACTACCCGTCCTTAGGGAATCGAAACATATGAAGGCATTTGGGAAGAGGATTTTATCCTCAGCCAGCGTTGCTCTACTTTCAGTAAATGCCAGTTGCCTCTTGGGACGAAAATTGCATGCGTGATGGGACATGGTCAATGCGATCTTACTGACAGTCCCCTACAGAATTCCACACCAAACTTATGTAGATTATCCAAGATGTTCTGTGTGCAGCGCAGTAAGCCTTCCACTCTGGGCTGAACACCACTGACTGGTAGGACAGCACAGTTGATACCAGAGTGAGGCCTCTGCACTGCACATGGAGGAGATCCACAAGCTTCTCGAGGGACGTTCAAGTTTCCCTAATGGGCATGCCATTTCAAAGTATGTTTTTATTCAGAGTTAAGAGAGTCTCTGCCCTTTAGCACTTCAAGGAAAACAGGGCCACAGCACACTCCTTTCAAGGCTTCGGATGGAGGCTTTGCAAAAAGACCACAGCAAGGTCCGTATGCACAACAGTAAACCTCCCAGTGATTTGACGTTGTGGGACGGGTACCCGTCTGACATCGTTCAGGACCTTAGGCACAATAACTTATGGACACCTGGCTTATGAGTCAGACTCTGTCCTGGGTCTCAGTGAGAGTGGTTTGGAGATTTCTTGGCCTTTTGATTCCTGCTAATGACCTACGCAAGGTGTCAAATGAGGACCCTGCATTAGGAACCGATTCCTCAGTGGGCTCAACCGTCCAGGGGACCTATCAGACTCCCTCCAGATTTTGAAGGGAACTGAAAAAAACAGCAGAGTTTGTTACTATTCCTCAGTAGGATCGGTAGCAGACACAATGACCCTACCCCACCCATAGCTGACAGTGGCAACACTTTTGGGCTGTGGAGGTAATCTGGGAGAGGAGGATACCAGAGGGTTTTCGTCTTCAGCAGAGACCCAGCTCCACATGAATCTGTTGATGTTGCAGGCCATTCACTTGGTGTTTAAAGCCTTCCTACCATCCAACAACGGGAGGCTGTTCCAGATGCCCACAGACAACACCACTTCCATGTGGTACTGCAAAAAGCAGAGCAGAGTAGGTCCTGAGTCCTTTACCAGGAGGGCCCGAGCCTCTAGAACTGCAGAACATCTCGCTTGTTTGTGAAACCTGTCAGGATCTTTAAACAATGAGGCGGACAAATTCAGTGGTGACACCTCGTGACTCATGTATGGCAACTACAGCTGACGTTGATGCAGGGCATCTTCTAACATTGCGTGAGTGCAAGCATCGGAGTCGGTTCAGATGCCTCAGGAGGAGCAGAGGCTTCCTGCCTTCCCGACTCCGGGAACAGGTCCATCCGTGTTCCTCAATGTTATGTTTAGCATTTTCAACAGAGCCATGGCCCCCGCTTGTGCGCTTGCTGGTCCCACGGGTCCATTAGCATTCATGCTAGGTTCGCCGTCACCGTACAAGCAGGTGGTCTGCTCTTGGTTCATTCCCTGCGACTTCTTCAGATAGGGAGTCTAAGCGTATGGAGCAAACCGCTAAAAAGGTCATCTCCTCGTGCAGTATGGCCTTGAAGTCTCTCAATGCTATGCGTGTGTTAGGAAGGTATATCCATGCCCGGATGGACTCGGCAAGAGCTGTTGTGCCAAGATTGCATCAGGATGTTCAGGGACAGTTTAATGAACTCCTGTTGGACAGTCAAGCGGCAGCCAAGCAGGTTATTCAATCTGGCTTGGACACAGCAGATTCGGTAGCCAGGGCAATGGGTACTTCAGTGGCAACTAGGAGGCATGCCTGGCTTAGGGCTTCTGGTTTCTCCTCTGATGTTCAGGCTACTCTGATGGACCTTCCTTTTGATGGTGAGAAGTTGTTTGGGTCCAAAGGCGACTCAGCTTTGGAACGATTTAAAGTCATCAGGGCTACTGCAAGGTGTTTGGGACTCCAAGCTTCATCATCCACACCCTTTAGGTCTTTTCGAAGGTTCAGGGGTTTTGGTCGGGGGTACTCTTTCCGTGGAAGGCCACAGTCCAGCGTTCAGCGGCCTGCCAACCCTCATTACAGGTCTTATAGAGGTGCCACTCAGCAGCCTTCCGCTTCATCCTCTTGCTCTGGGGGAGCCCATCAAGAAAAGCAGCCCTAGTTTTCTCTCCATTTTACATCATGTTTCTCCCATAGGGGGAAGGTTATCTCATTTTCTCCATGAGTGGGAGTTAATCACATCGGACTATTGGGTGCTGAATATTGTGGGGAAAGGTCCTTATGTCCTTCCTTTTTGGGAGTCCCCCTCCCATCTCTCCCTGTCATTCGTTTTGCATAGAAGATCATCTCTTGTTGCTTCAACAGGAGGTGCAGGTCCTTTTGTTAAAGGGTGCAGTGGAGTTGGTTCCAGATCAGGAGAAGGGTCTGGGATGCTATTCGGGGTATTTCCTGGTTCCCAAGAAGGATGGTTGATTGAGGCCTATCCTGGATCTGAGGATTTTGAATTGGTTCCTCAGACAGGAAAAGTTCAAAATGCTGTCCTTAGCACAGGTGCTTGTTGGGTTGATCAAGGAAAAGGATGGTGTCTATCGACTTGCAGGATGCTTATTTTCATTCCCTTTTCTGAAGTCACACAGGAAGTATCTCCGGTTTGTGGTAGGGTCCCAACACTGCCAGTTTGTGGTCCTTCCTTTTGGTCTTATTTCCGTACCTCGAGTCTTCACGAAGGTGATTGCAGTGGTTGCAGTGGCCCTAAGAAGGAAGGGAATATCTGTATTCCCTTACCTGGACGATTGGCTGATCAAAGCCGGGTCCACAGAGCTAGTGCTGCATCACTTGCAAATGACAACCCAGTTGTTATTCAACCTGGGCTTTTCGGTAAATGTGCCCAAATCTCACCTGAAGCCCTCTCAGCACCTCTTGTTCATAGGGGCAGTACTGGAAACTTCATTGGATCGGGCCTTCCCTCCTCTTCAGAGTGTACAGGACATTCAGGCATTGAATCCAATGTTTCAGAATGGAGCAGCTGTTCCAGTCCTCAAGGTCCTACGTCTGTTCGGTCAGTTCTGTTCCTGCATTCTGTTGGTCACTCATGCACGTTGGCACATGAGGGCTCTCCAGTGGTGCCTCCGCAGGCGGTGGTTTCAACACAAAGGGGATCTCGAGGAATCGATAACTATCTCCAGAGACGCTGCAGTGGATCTATGATGGTGAGCTGTGGACAGCAACCTTTCCCAAGGGAGACCGTTTTGTCTACCACCTCCGGTGGCCATGGTCATAACAGATTCTTCCACTCCAGGGTTGGGAGCTCATCTGGGGGACCTGGAGATCAAAGATCATTGGTCTCCAGTGGAACAGATGTTTCACATCAATCTTTGAGAATTGCAGGCAATATATCTGGCTCTGAAGGCCTTCCTCCCGCCCATTTGCGGTCAGTCAGTTCAAGTCTTGAAGGACAACCTTGTGGTACATCAACAAGCTTGGAGGAGTAGGGTTGTAGATTCTCTGTAGAGAGGCTCTGCAGGTCTGGTCCTGGGTAGAGGACCATCTGATTTGCATAGTAGCAAACCATCTGGTCGGAGTTCTCAATGTACGTGCGGACAGTCTCAGTCAGCATTTCTTGGCCGATCACGAGTGGCATCTCCATCCAGACCTGATTCTTCACATCTTCCGGATGTAGGGATTTCCACAGATAGATCTGTTTGCCACTCAGGAGAACGCACACTGCCTGTTCTGCAGTCTCCAGTGTCCGGTGCAGGGGACATTGGGGGGCACGGTTCAGGTGTCTTGGTGCGACCAATTGCTTTACGTGTTTCCCCCATACCCTTGATTCCTCAAGTTCTGAGGAATATTCGCCAAGATCAGGTGCAAGTGATTTTAATAGCCCCGGATAGGCCAAGAGGGTGGTGGTACACAGATCATTTCCAACTTTCACTGTGCCTTCCGTTCCGTCTTCCTTAGAGGGTAGACCTCCTCTCGTAGGGGCAGGTTCTATATCCCCACTTCCAGAGCTGCACCTACATGCCTGGAGATTGAACGGGGCAATCTGAGATCTTTTTCTCTCCCTCCAGAAGCGATGGATGTTATCTTATCGGCCAGACGACACTCCACCAAGTCTGTCCATGCCAACAGATGGGCAAAATTTGTTACTTGGTGTGGAGAAAGGCAAATTGATCCCTTATAGGCCCATTTGTCTGATATTTTGCTTTTTGGCCTTTGCTTGGCACAGAAGGGTTGTGCAGTTGCGACTTTGAAGGGCTATTTGTCAGTGCTGTCTGCCTTTTCTTTGCCTTCCTGATCAGCTTTCCTTTTTTAAGTCAAGTATAGGTATTAGGTTCCCTAAAAGCTTGACTAACAAGTTTCCGCCCACTCCGTTTGTCATGCCTCAGTGGGATTTGAATTCGGTTCTGACTTTTTTGATGGGTCACCGTTTGAGCCTATGCATTCTTGCCCATTGAGGCTTTTAGTTTTAAAAACAGTTTTTCTAATGCTATCACGTCAGCCTGACGTGCGAATGAGCTTCAGTGTGAAACCTCCTTTTACAACCTTTCATGCAGACAAGGTGGTGGTGAAAAACAGGACGGCTTTCCTTCCTAATGTGGTCACTTCCTTTCATGTGGGTCAGTCTGTAACACTCTCATCCTTTTACCCTCGTCCCCATCCGTCGAAGGAGGAGGAAAGACTTTATCGGTTGGATCCAAGAAGGGCTCTGAGTTTCTACATAGAGAGAACAAGAGACTTTAGTTTTGATGATCAACTTTTCGTTGGATTTATGGTCAAGATGAAGGGCAGAGCCATCCACCAGAAAACTCTTTCCAGGTGGGTCATTCTTTGCATAAAGATTTGTTATTTGCTAGCAAAGAAGGCTCCTCCGGAAGGTATTAGGGCCCATTCCACCAGTGCTAAGTCTGCCACTTTGGCCTTGGCTAGAGGTGTCCCAGTTGTCGAAAATTGTAAGGCCATAACTTGGGCTTCCCTCCACACTTTCGTGAAGCATTATTGCTTGGACTCGGAAGTTAGGAGGGATGGCTATTTTGCACGTTCTGCTTTGCAGGATTTCATGGTTTGACCAGTCAGGCACCCACCTCCAAGTGCTGGACTGCTTTGGAATGCTATTCATAAGGTGAGGAAACCACAGGTAGTTGTATCCATTAGAAGAACAAGTTACTTACCTTCAGTAATGCTTTTTCTGGTGGATACAGTAGCTACCTGTGGATTCCTCACAGTCCCACCAGCCTCCCCATTTCCTGACTGATCATACCAAGGCTTCTTTATGTATATATGTTGTTGGTGTTTCTATATAAACAGATATTGTGGTTTATATTTGTATTTGTATTGGCATATATTGTTCTTGTGAGGTCGGTATTCACCTGTTCATCTCGAAGGCACGTAAAAAATGGTGAAAGTGACGTCAGCACACCGACGAGGACTTCTTATTGCCACAATGACGTCAGATGGAGTCGCATGCGGAGCCGCACAATTGTGACGTCCTCGTCGACGTGGGGAGCTAGGAAGAAAATTTCCGTGGAGTGCTGCCGCTTTGGGAGAATTCATAAGGTGAGGAATCCACAGTTAGCTACTGTATCCACCAGAAAAAGCATTACGAAGGGAAGTAACTTGTTCTTCTGTCCCTGAGCATATATTCTCCGATCAGACTGCTGCGTTAGGCGGATCTTATGTCACAACATCAGGTTGAGTCTACTCAATATACATCTCCTTGCATAGTGATTGCGCGTCAACAGTTGACTTCCACTGATTGCCCTACTGAAGTGTAGTGGCTGTCATACTGGCGGCCAGACGTCTGTCTATAAAATCTGTTTATGCTGGACACTGGGACCAGGTTGTGTTGCAATTCCCACCACATAGATAGATTACACATGCCAAGTTGTCAGATGTTCTGCTTTTTGTGCTTTCTTTGACCCGGCAAGAACATGCAGTGGAAACAGCTAAATGTTACTTGTCGGCCCTTTCAACCTTTTTTCGTTTACTGGACCACCCATCTTTGTTTGAATAACCAATTGTTCTGCATTTTCTTAAAGGTCTAGTCTCCATAGTCCCTTTCAAACTTTTGGTAACGCCACAGCTGGACCTTAGCTTAGTTCATGCTTTCCTGATGTGTACTCCATTTGAACAGATTCACAGCTGTCTTTCGCATCTACTGACTCTCAAAGCAATCTTCCAAATACTAATAACATCAAGTCACATGAGTAAGTTGCAAGCACTGTCTGTTCATCCAACTTACACTGCCTTTTTTCTAGACAAACTGATGTTGAGAACTAGAGCAGCATTTGAACGGAAAGTTGTGACACCATTTAATTTTAACAATCCATCATCCTTCCGATATTCCGTGCTCTCCACTACACCACTCGAAAGAAGAGGAGAGACTCCACTACATGGAGCCCAAAGTAGCTTTTACATCAATTATACCAAAGACCATGTAGTGGACAACCAGCTCTTCGTGAGGTTCGTTGTGGCAAAGAATGGTAAGGCCATGCAAAAAATTACCATTCCAAGGTGGATATACTTCTGTATAAAGGTCAGCTATGCACTGATTATGAAGCAGCATCCAGAGACACAGAAGACTTATTGACCCAGAGCTAAGGCTTCTAACCACTGTATTGGAATGTGGCATACCTTTTCTGTGTGAAATAGGTGTCGCTCCATATATTTACAAAGCACTACTGCCTTGATAGCCAGGTCTGGCAAAAAGGGCACTTTGACCATCTGTTCCTGCAGGATTTTCTGGTTTAAGCCGTTCCTCAGACCCAGCATCTTAGGAGTTATTGATTTGGTATCTATTCACAAGGTGAGGAATCTATAGTTAGAACGATCCATCAGAGGAACAAGTTACTTACCTTCTGTAGCATTCTTTCTGCTGGATAATTTATCTAACCACAGAGTCCTCACTGCCCTCCCACTTCCCCGTTCCTTAAAATTGACTCTTTTTACCATTCTTAAAAACATACCAATCTAGAGATCTGCACATTGTCACATCTGACAGCGCCAGTTGAGTCAAGATAGAAACTGATGACAGCACACATGGGTGGTGTGTATATGTGGCTCTGACATCACTTCCAGGGTGGGGCGAAACCTATGCAGGACTGCACGATGCCAGAGCGCAGTTTCAATGCTGAAAAAACCCTCTGGATCCAGTCTGGTACCTGGGGGTAGTCACAAGGTGAGGTGTCTGTGGTTAGGAATTTCCATCAGAAACAGAGTTACGGAAGGTAATTCACATGTTCTTACCGATCTTATTGCTGTTCAAAAAATGGAAAATATGAATTGGTGAATTGTGTTAAAATCACAGATTTTCTCGATTTAAGCCCTTTTTGTGGGGTGGGGGAAAGGGGTTTCAATGCATTTTTTTTCTTACCTTTCGGTGCTTCCAAGCACTTACTTGGGATCCAACACATGTCATAGTGCCCACCATCGTATGTTTCAGGATGGCAGAAATTAAACTTTTCTGAGCCTATCTCCAGCCTATGACATTTGCTATTGAAGAAAAATCATATTTGATAGACAGGTGTCATAATTTTCTGACTTGCCATTTAAATCTGCAGGGGTATACAAAATTGTTAACCCTTTAAATCCCTCCCAGAAACCATTGTAAAAGCTTATTTCTCAAAAACTGCTGAAGAAAACATCAAAGCAATAAAAGCATGTGTTCTGTGAAAAGGTCTACTTTCTTGTCAAGTTTGGCATAATTCTGTTCAGTGGATTTCGAGAAAGCAAACATTTAAAAACGGAACCCCTCCCTCTTCCCCCCCACCTCCCCCAAAAAGTGGTGGTAGTTATAATTTTGTGAAATAGCTATAACTCCCCTCTCCCCCCCCCCCCCATCATGCATAGACTGGATCAGTAGAACATCAACTGCAGTATTTCCGCGTGCCAGTTAGTGGCATTATGCAGCTACATTTCAGCTTACTGCCACCCCAGAAGGGATGTCTGGAGCTGTGGAAGAGCAGTGGCTAGATCAAGGATGTGTGATTGCTATCATCCTCCTGGACCTTAGTGGTGTCTTTGACACAGTAAAGCACAAGATCCTCTTGGAGAGGCTCCAAAATGTCGGAGTGACTGGACAGCCTCTTTTCTGGCTTAAATCGTTCCTCAATCGGGGAACGTTCCAAGTATTTGATGGTGACTGTAGATCACATCCCATGCTGCTCAGCTGTGGGTCCCTCAGGGATCCTTGCTGAGCCCCACCCTTTTTAATGTTTATATGCTCTCCTTGGCTGAGGTCGTCTTTGCACATTATATCTCAATATTATTGTATGCTGGTGATACCCAACTTACTTTTTCAGTGAGCCATGTAAAGGACGATCGACCTCCCTCTCATGGCTCCTCCATAACGAATGTAGCTGATTGGATGACCCATTTAGCTCTGAAACTCAATGGGGAGACAACAGTGCTCCTGATTCTAGGTAGCCCCTCTCCAAATATGATAAATCTGGGCTGGTCTAATGACTGAAGTGCCCCGCCAATACCAAAGCTGGAGGTTAAAAATGTAGGCGTTTAGCTGGACAAAGACTTGACCATAAATACCCAAGCAACAAAAGTGGCTGCTTCCTCCTTTGGGATGTTCAAAGCACTGAGGAAACCTTATACTTTCTCCCATCCCTGTCCAAAAGACTAGCAGTCCAAGCACTCTTTCTGGCACGGCTGGAAATGCACTATGTTTGGGTGCTCCCAAATCAACAGTTGACAAACTGCAGAGGGTGCAGAATGCTGCTGCAGACGTCTATGTAGCATCTCTAAATTGCACTCCTGCTGACATCCTCTAAGGTATTTACACTGGCTGCCTGTTGCTCAAAGAATTACATTTAAATCCCTATGCATTGCTCGCAGATCACTCACCCAGAAGGGTCCCAAGATTCGGAATGCATTATTCACTCCTTATATCCCTACAAGACTCCTGTGTTTTGCCTGCCTAACTATGGTTCCCCCAATCCAGAGAGTGAGCAGAGGCGACCAATTTTTCCCGTACAATGTTTCCAAGTTATGGAATTCTATGCCTACCATCTTGCAGACTGCTGAATTGGAATGGAAATGCCGTTCCGCAAACAGCTAGCTGAAGAATTAGCTGTTTGCACAATCTTGTTGATCGCCTAGCTCTGATGGCAGATGTATAATATCATTACTGCTTTGTAATGTGTAGTACACTATAGCGCTGGAATGCCCTAGTGTAGCTATGCGCTTTATTAGTGTTTAATACAATACAATATATGTGCTATCCTTGCACAACGACATGTCCCTTTCTTTCTGCGCCTTCTAACTTTTGGCAATCTGCTGAAGATTTCCGACATTATTAGACTGTGTGGTAGGGAACTATGTTCTCCCCATAAACTACAAGCTTTACACCATGCCTAAACTACAGGAAATATATTTAGATCATGGACCCATACTAGGTGTCTTTGGTGTCAGGGCACTGGTCAAGACTCTGTCATGCGACAGAAGTGCACTAATGCTCCAGAAGGTGATCTGGGATTGTGAGACGAAGCTCTACATCTTTGACCAGAAAAATAGGTTGCAGTCGAAGCATAGGTCTCAGTCCTGCTCCATGTCATGTACCTAGTACCCCAGTGGTGACTGAAGACTCCTTACACAGCAGCAGGGACAGCAGTCCTCTAATTCCACCTACCCTGCTGCAGCAGCCACCAAACTGCTTTATCTACTTTCAGTGGCTCAGGTGGAGGCCGACAGAGGGCAGAATCCAACATTTCCTCCCCAGCTGGCGATCCATTACAGATGGGTCTTAAAATACATTTGAAGAGGCTGCGTCCTACCCTTCTCTTCATCTCCCATCCACCTCCCATCATAGAACGCATTCCCCAGGAGCACTTGACAATCCTGTGGTGGGATGTACATATTTTACTCTCCACTGATGCCATTGAATGGGTACTGAACTTGGAGAAAGGCAAGGGTTGCTATTCACACTATTTCCTTGTCCTGAAAAAAGGATGGGTGCCTCAGGCTTATTCTGGCCATTCAATGCCTTCCTGCGGCAGGACAATTTCAAAGTGCTCTCAGAGGCTCAGATTATATCTGCACTGGACCAAGGGACTGGATGGTGTTGTTGGGTTTGCGTTTTCATTTAGCTGTCCTGAAGTCTCCTGGGCGTTATCTGATTCAACAGGTGACTTATCAGCAGTGAGAAATAACTGCAGATTCCTCACTGCCATTCTACCTCCCCATTCTGCTCAGTGGGTATTTTGCCATCTAAAAATGTCCCTAATTAGAAATTGGCATACTATCTCAAAACTTTTTTCTATGCTCCACTTCTGAGGGATCGGGAACAAAGAGACAAGAAACAGAATTCAGTGCAGAGGTGGCACTTACATGCTGCTCTGCTCTGTCACTCGTACAGAGCTAACATGAGGTTGAAGGACACCACCTAGCAGAGTGTAGGAGCACTGCTGTTGCAGTTCTCCGAATCCAGTTTGGTGTCAAAAGGTGAGGATTCTGCGGGTAGATAGTGTAATCACCAAAAAGAGCATTACCAAAGATAAAGTAACTTGTTCTTTTGATGAGTTCCACCGCTGAAGCCCCTCATTTCTTCCGAAAAACAAAGTAGTGCAATATACCTGTAATATACCTGACTGGGCAAACCAATATAGTAAAGCAAGTGCAGTATGTTGGACCACGTTTCGATGATTGGAATTAATTCTTTTGAAATCAAAGTCTGAAAATTACCTTTGGCTCCACACTGGTATGCAGGATGTTGAATATGACCTGGCCTCCAAACCAGTGATGGGGAATTCCAATAATTGCCCCCACCCACCCATCTTTACTCGAAGCAGTTGTTGTTACTGTTAGCTTTGGATAGGAATGGTACGAGTATGGGAGTATGTGGCCACCGTTACTAACAATTTCCTTATTGGAATTGTTTGTTCTGGTCTTCCAGCCAAGGTTCTAGTTTCTGACAGATGTAACAGCAGAAATCTAGAGATGGGGAGCTACGCGATTACAAGACGTGTAGTATCCTAGAAGCCTCTGCAACCTGCAGGCTGAAATAGTTTCCTTTCCCATGAAGAGGTCCACCTCCGGATGTTGACAGTTACTCCCTCTGGATCATGAAGACATTTGCCAATCTGTAGTTAGGAAGAGCCCATATCAATTTTATCCTTTAGGTGGCATCAACAAGGATTTACAGTAGGAACATGGGAAACTCAGGATTTCTGGGGTTAATTGCCATGTTTAACCGTGCCTTCACCCTTCGCCACATCCTGCATATGGAAATGATCTATGTATAGCTAAGATTGAACCGTTTGCTGTGGCAGAAAAGTTAATAACGGGGAGCAGGATTTGGTAAAGACCTAGGAGACACCATTGAGACTGATGGCACGATACTAGCCGTGTTATTTTTGTACGGCAGACCTAAAGTATTTCCTGAATTCCTGCTTGATGAGTACATGGTAGTAACTATCCTGTTAGCCCCCTAAACACTGTTAGTCGATTTTAAGTTAATTTCCTTAATTAGAATAGAATTAGAATATTATGTAAACATTGTCTAAGTCCCCTTAGGCGGAAGGGCCAGATCTAATGCTTCCAGCAAGACGGTACTCTCAACCTCCTATTGGTATTCTAACTGGTACAGAGGTTACATGGATGTATTATTCCTCGAAATTGTGCAGTATGGTGTTCTTCACTGCTGTAATTGATTGGTCATCCAGTGGTGGTTGAGGTGACAAACCCCCGGCCCCCTCACTCAGGATTGAAGTGGCCCTCTTCGGATGGCACAGGGGAGTCTGGTTGGTCCATCGAGAAGCTATTGAAACTTTTTTGCCTTGGTTGAAGTAGAGGAAGTGGGCTTGTTCTTACCTCTAAAATATATCCTCTGTGACTTCTGGCTCCAGCTGAGAATTTGGAGTTATAGAACTCGCCTACCCCCACCCCTCCTCTCCCCCGACTTTAACAGACTGGTAGGCATTCATTCGTAGAAAGATGCAAGATAAGAAGTCCCATGGGCTTGCCAGGATGAGTATTAATTGTTTGTGTTCGTTACTGTGGTTGATGATATATCAAAATCCCAAAAGGCTACTGTATACTTGTGCAAAGTGGAAGGTGTCTGCAACGGACAGCTTTCACTATGGGAATGAGTGGGCATCAGGAGAGCAGTAAGCAGTCCAGGAGGCTGCCTTCCATGTCCCTGCAAAACATGGCAATGTTTCTACGTTTTCTTAAGGGATATTTAGGTGCAATGTTTGCACTGCGTGAAGGCATGTTCAGTAATAAGTCTGCTGTCCCTCGCAGGCATCCATCAATCACTGTATTTGCAGCCATTAAGAAGGATTAACAGATGTAATCTTGGCTCAATGAATACACACGAGGTAGGATTTCTTCGAATCCTTCTGAATGGCTGTTTTGTACATCGAGGAAATCAGTACATCTGTCACAGCGCGAGGAAAAGGGTCAGTTTGCATCGCACGGCTGTGAAAAAACAGCAACAGCTTTGTGACTCAATCCTTAGTACACTAGACCGTCCGGGATTTCACACGAATTTCAAATGCCTTACGACAAAAGCTACCAAGGGCCGTCACCTACGACCCCTGTCCGCATGCGTAGTAGAGGGTGATGATTTTAGGTAAGTGTAATGCTGGGCAGTCACCTAGAGAACCACCAGCAAAAAGACAATGGCAGGGAACTGTGTTAAGCAGGAGTGAATGGCATAATTGTCATTAAAAAAAAACATCAGCTATGTCTCCGTTTCCAGTGGACGATGTTGCGCAGTCACAGAAGTGCGTTCGCTAACACTCGTAGCAGCAGTACCACCAAAGAAAAACAAAACAATCAATAACGACTAGTTTCTTGTCTCTGTCCTCTGTGTTAGTTGTGTAGGACCATTACTTTGACTGACCTCGTGCTCGTTGATACTTCCAAATGAAGTTTGCAGTTCCTCTTGACTGTTTCATCTTATGAAGAGGACTCGGTGTGACCTTAGTGCTGTGGGCTTTATTTAGTGTTGAGTGCTAAAGGACGATCCTCTGATTTGTGGTGGAAGTGAAAAATTAGAAGAGAGTTCATCGGTAGAATTTCTTCCACCATCAATTCCTAGGGTTTATTTGACCAATTCTACAAATGTAGGGCTTTCGCCAGAAATTCGAGTCTTTTCTTTAATTCCCTAGCCAGAAATGGAGTGCTTTGCCTATTCAGTTGATAATGTGCACCCAGGACAATGTATTTACTAATTTCTTAGCTTTGACAGTTCATGTGTTAATCTTCAGATTGAGCATGCATGGAACTAGGTATTTTGGGGCCTTGTATTTGATCATGTTGCATAGATGTGGTATGCTCTGTTTGATGCTTACCTTCCAGAGATGCAGATTGGAAATAAGAATTTTATATATAAACAATAGAATCTATGGCAATAGCTTTGCTTTATTAGTTGTATTTGAGATGTGGTGAGGCAACTGATGACGATAATTGTTGGACAACCTGCATATGCGGTCTTGCCTGTAGAACAAGATGTGATGTGCAGGGAGGATGTAAAACAGGTCAGTGAGCTAGCTTTACCAATTTAATGGTCCTGTCCTTTTTGAAGATGGTGTACATAGATCCCCTTGGGTATATTCTGCACTTAATTAAACTTATTAAATAAACAAAAATGAATGTATCTAATGACAAATCATTATGTGCGCTGTCCACGTTAGGTAGATGATTGCTAAATCCCTCTGGGCTGGATTGGGCGGCCTACATGTTGCAATGTTTGTGCCTTCTGTAAGTTTTCCATGTCCTCAGGAAGTAGATGTGAATGTTCTTGTGGAAATACGTGTAAGCAAGAACTGAAAGTGATTGAAAATGATGCACTCAACGTTTGTGTCATCTTATGGATTTATATTGGGTGTGGAATTTAAAACCAGTATTGCTGAAATCAGATGTTGGGACTATACCTAGAGGGAACACTGACTCATAGGGTCTTCATTTCTTCATGAGTAGAAACCTTAATAATAACCACAGGAGTTTGTATAAGTCTAAGCTGTCCTCTGTTCTTCATAGGACAACGCAAAATCCGGTTTCACTCTCAAGATCCTCAAGTATCAGAGTTTCTGTTACAGGATTTCCTATAAATAGACAGGTTGTTCCTAAATCTATTGGGTCTTAGAAGAGATAATCGTTTCTAGTGCTCTTAATACCAGAACGTCTAGAACAAATTGGTTTAATGGCACACTTTAGTGTGGCACTCAACTTCTCTTCAGCTCTTTGAACATATACCTTAAACTTAGTGTAAAGACAATGGCTAGATCCTCCTTTGGGTTTTTTGAAGAGCCCTTGGAGGGGCTTTCAGCCCGAGGGGTCGGGTACCTCAATAACGCTATCAGGCTTCCCTGTTATGTAGCCTGAACAGTGCTTAATTTTAGCCAGTAGGGGGCACCGGCACTTGAATTTGAGGGCTGGCACTTACTTTTTTGCATCAGGGATTTTCCTGCGAGCAAAAGACAGTGTGGGAAAGACGGAGGAAGAGAAAAACGGACAAGAGTCACAAACGGAGAAAGCAGAAAGTTGCAAGAGTGTGCTGAAGGGGTAGGGAGTGGCTGTAAATGGACTCAAGAGGCCTGTGATGGCTTTAAGATTACACTGCCTCGGTATCCTGTGTTCGAACATTTAATTGGAGCAGCCTTGTGTTTCACCGGAACGTTTTTATTTGCAAATTAAGCTCTGAGCATGAGCACGGGTCAGTTGTAGAAATACAGTGTGCGATGTCCCCTGGTTTCCGAGGACTGCCTTCAATATAAATTCATTCTTCATCAGATAAATCTGTTTTTGCAGGGAAACACTATGGCCCTCATTACGACATTGGCTGTAACGGATCTGCCACGCTGGCAATGGCGGGCGGACTGCCGCCAAACCGGCAGTGCAGACCACTACTGTATATTACAACCCCGGCTGTCAGCCCACTGAAACCAAGCCAGTTTGCTGACAGTACCGCCAGTGCGGCCATACCGCTGCGACGTCGGTTGCCATCCCCAGGCTGGCGGTCGCCACTGCACCGCTCACCCTAATACGACACTGCAGACCGCCACGATTTCCGGGCCGGTACGCCCTCCACCCATAGCCTTGCGGAAACAGCAAGTACAAAAGGACCCACTTACCTCCAGGGAGCAGACGATTCTGTGGAAGTCATGGAACGCCACCTTGACATCTTCCCAGCGCTCCACCTCGCCTTTCTCCTCTATTACCGCCTATGCCATCGGTGAGTACATCTGCAGAGCACATAAGGGGGGGAAGGGGAGAGTGACACACCCACACAAAACATACACACCATGCACGAACTCCAGCGCGCACATGTACACACATGCAACACAACACCTGTACCGAGACACCACACACACAGAACACAGCCACGCCAAACTCACATGTCACATACACACACCCCGGATAACAACTACACAACTACACCAGTAGCACCAACAAGCTGAGAAACACAAACCAATACAAAGGCACAACACTTCAGACAATGCCCAAACACAAAAAAGAACAGTGAATCTGAATGAAAAATAATGCCTAGAAATGCACATTTAACAGCACAAGACAGATAGATGGAAACTCATCAGAGAACAACAATACTCAACAACTGTATGTGAAGTAAAACAACAGGAATCCTTTATTGAAAATGTATACAAATAGATGGGAAATGCAGGTGAATGAGGTCATAAAGCATCAAGGCAAGTAGGACAGTCCAAAGTCCAATGGGCACAACTGTGCCTGTCAAAGGCCCCAACTTGACTCCTGACAGCCTAATGGCCTCCACTAGGTAGGGGGATCAATGGGTAAGGCAAGCACCTCAAGGGCCTGGGGGTTGGGGTTTGGTTTTGGGAGGGGGGTCCTTCGGCTTTGGCTTGGGAGGGGGTGGTGGTTTCACCCTTGCTCTTGACAGAGGGCAGGGGCCTTGGAACCATGTTTTGGGGAAACTTTCTTCTTGGGGACCGGGGACAGCTTTGTGGATGGAGGGGCATCAGAGGTAGAAGGGGAGGGGTCACTGGAGAACTTGAAGGTGGAGGGACTTGGCTTGGGGAGGAAACCATAAGGGCGAGGAGCAGCGCGGGGTGGGACAGGATCAGGGAACAGGTCAAGGCGGGCAAGGAAAAGCTTCTTAGTAACAAGGGGGGTGGATTGGGAAACAGGTTTGGGAGTGGCGGTAGAGGGAGTGATTGTAGGACGTGTAGGTGTGCTGGATATGGGGGTGCAGATGTATGCAGAGTATGTGTGTGTGAGGTGGAGGAATGTTGAGTGTCTGAGTTCAAGTGTTTATGTTCCCTTGGAGGAGGGGGGAAGAGAGGGTGGATGTGGACAGACAGGTCATGTGGATGAATGTTGGGGTGGTGTCTGCATGTAAGGTGGGTGTGCTGCAAGTGTGAGTGATGGTGGTTGTGATGAGTGCAGATGTGGTTCATGAGGTGCATGCATGAGTGTCTGCTGTTGTGGTGACTAAGGGTAAAGTGGTGACAGGGTCTTGGAGTGTGGATGCAGTGCTGGCAGGTGTGAGTGGTGTTGTGACAGCAAGGGAGGAGGTGCTGGGGAGACAGGGGAGGTAGTGGCTGATGTTGGGTCTGCTTTTGTGTGTTGAGTGTGTGCATGCTTGTGATGTGATTTGTGGAGATGCCCACCTTCCTGGGTGAGCAGGCACGGGCAACTGGATGGGGAGCTACTAGGAGGACGGTGCTGGTAAGGTGGGTGGTGGACGAGGATGGGGCTGGGTTGTTCCCAGAAGATGCCGCCACCACCAGGGAGCTTCCATCGGAGGAGGAATCTGTATCAGTGATATCAGCTTCAGTCTCCCCTGTGGAGCTCCCTTTGCCCTCCGTCCCACTGGTCCCCTCGGCTTCGGTGGTCTCTGCCTCCCGGGTGCCGTGGGCTGCAGCCTCCCCACTCACTGGTGCTCTTACTCCTTTACCTGCTGATGCTAATGCACACAAGGATAGGATTGTACAAAAAGGATAAGAAAATGTGAAAAAGATGGGAGCATAGGGACAATACAAATACCCTTTGCACATTTGTACAAATCAACAACATGACTCTTTTGAAATTCCTTAATGCACCCTCTACAACATCATTAGACTTATCTGCACACCTACTGTGCATACACTCTGATGTGTATACTCAATAATGAAACCTCTACCTTAACACTCAGGTACTACTCTGCACTGTCATGGCACTTGTATACAGGATCATTACTGTGAGAAGCCAGTTCTTAAGTGACATTTGTACATTGTCACACCTACCTGTGTCACCCATTATGGACATGAATAGATAGGTACTGGAAACAACTTAAGATCCTGTATATCCCTGTCATAGCTTACAATTTGGCATAGTACAAATGCCATGAAAACCCATTGCTCAGATTCTCACCTATCACAGCTACTTCTGTTCACAACTGTATTCTACCTACATTAACTGTCATACCTACAGTTCACATTCTTGATCCCATGGCTAACACACCCATCCAGTCCATTACAAACTGTAAAGGACATGTACTATGTCACTCAACCCCTTGTGGCTGCTGTGCTGCTCTCAAGCACCCATCCAACCCCGGGTAGGCCATTGCCAGTATGCGGGCCATCAGGGGGGTCAGAGTCTGATGGGCACCCCTTCATCGTTGGGAGGCCGTCCCCAACTGAGCCTCTGCGGTCTTCTGGGCCCAGCATCTCAGGTCGTCCCACTGCTACCAGCAGTGGGTTCTCCGCCGGATATGGACCCCCAGGGTCCCTTGGCGATGGTTTTCCACATTCCCTTCTTCTGATGGGCTCTGACCTGCATGGGAGGCACAGAAGGAAAGGCACATTAATGTGGATACAACAACCTACGACATTCACAGACCTACCAACAGTACACAGATCAGTACCGTGCACGACTTCACACGTCCACAACATTCCTAGCAGTCATATCCGTAGGTACACCCTCCACTGCACATCCTGAATATATGTACTATTACACACTTACATGCCCATGTAGCAACATACATAACAATTATGTGACCTTCCTGCTTTTCTGGTGTCCCATACAGCTTTGTGCACAGGGGTAGGACCCCCTCCACTAGTTTCTCCAGTTCTTCCGAGGTGAAAGAGGGGCCCCTGTCCCCTGTAACACACCCCATTGTGGCTCCGAGGAACACAACACAGCAGCACACACAATGGAGGTCTTGATGGCTGGAGAGTCAGGAGTCAAGTGAGATACAATGTATAAAATGGCAGTCACGGCCTCATCGGTCTGCACCATCACCCCCGGCAGTAGTCGTCATTGGTCTTTTTATTCCATAGACATCAATGTTAACCAATGAGGAGTTGCACGGCAGTACCGCCGGCTTCCGTCATGACGGCATATGCAGGCGGAATGAGCTCCCTGTCATCAGTCCTCTGCATGCAGGACAGGCAGCAGCCATTTTGCTATACAACTGTAATGAATACATTAGTTAATAAAGTCACTAGTCATTTCCAACATGGACATGTGATGGGTTCCGTCGTGGGACAGTGCTAGGTACAATTATGCAGCATAAACTTGGAGAGTGCACCTATTTTGGTAATGACAACATGACATTGTGGGAATGATCTTACATATTGATGATGACTGTAGGCTAGCAATGACAGACAAGTATCTCACTATTGTCATCCATTGTAAATCCTGGATGTATGTGCAACTGACATGGGAATTACAACGCCTCGGCACATTGAAGTCTGCTTTGCATGCAACAAGAGGCAGCATATGTGAAGTTGCAATGTGTAGATGCTGACCACTGTGGAGGGTGAGGCATGCACCTGTTTACCGGCCCCTGGTTGACTTGGCAACGATGGAAGAATGCCACATCATCTCCCATAATCTGAACCATGCTACAATAAGGGAGCTGTGTACCCAGTTGGAGTCTGATCTGCTGCCAGCCATTTGACAACCTACAGCCATACCTCCAACTGTGCAGGTGGTATTTATCCTCCATTTCTGATGGATACAACTACCTGTGGATTCCTCACCTGATGAATACTCCCATGGCGCCAGCATTCGACGGAAATCTTCTTACTAGTCTCTGCACGTCGACGAGGACGTCACTCTAGCCCACGCGACGCCGTCTGACGTCATACAGGCAATAAGAGGTCCTCGCCGACGTGCCGATGACAGTTCCCTTTTTTCCGTGCATTCGAAACGGTTATCTTCGAGGGAGCTACTGTTACCTTCGTGGTTACAGTGTATTGTCTGCTGCGTAGTCTTCTCTGCGGTAACAATGTCTCAGAGGAAGTCGGGTTTCAAGCCCTGTCGAGAGTGTGGGGGCAAGATGTCAGTTACAGATCCTCACTCCGACTGTCTATGGTGTTTGAGCTCCGACCACGACGTCTCGACTTGCGATTCATGTCAACACATGAATCCGAAGGCCCTCAAAGAGCGTGAGGCCAAGTTATTCATGGCAAAGTCAAAGAAGAAGGAGAAACATCATAAGAAGTCTTCTTCGCCAAGGTCTCACCGGCGTCATCGAGACTCCCGGCGCCGTAGAGACTCACAACGTCACTGCAGCAAGGAGTCTCGTTCGAGGTCACCTTCGGCTCGGCGTCGGAGGACTTGGGAGGTCAGCCCCACGGTCACGCCGCATCCATCGACGCCGTTGCCCTCTCCGGCGTCACCGACTTCGCCTGGTCAGGCGTCAGTGATTGAGGTGGTGCAGCCTCTTGTGTTTTCTCCGGCGTCGCAGACGTCGAGGCCGGCGTCGGGGTCGCCCTCGATCCAGGCACCCCAGTATCCGGCTTTTCCCATTCCTGGAGCCGATAGTACCGCGTTTCTTAATGCGATGTATACCATCTTTCAGCAGATGGCTCCAGGAGCTGCTCCGGCTGGTCCTTCGGGGCCCTTGGCCTTTTCGTTGGGTGATCCTGCGCCTCTTCGGCCGACACCCTTTATGCCCTTTCTCCCTTTTGGGAATGTGGGCTCGGCGCCGGTGCCGGCGTCGGTGGCCGCTCCGATGGCTTCGGATGTTTCGGCCCCGGAGGTTGCCCCTCCGTCGAAGTCAGGATTTTGCCCTGTGACTCCGGTTGGTCCATCGGCTCCAAGACCTCGTCCTCCGGCTCCTGCCTCGGCGCCGAAGCTGCCTGTGGCCCCGGACGCGGCGTCAGATGCTTCTGGAGATCGGCGCCGTTCTTCGACGTCGGCGGAGGCCATGTCGACTCCGCGTATCGAGGAGAGACTTCATTCGAGGAGGCGTGCTCTCCGTCTTTTAGAAGAGCAAGAGTACCAGCGAGTCCTAGAGGAGGGAGAGATTGAGGACTCTGGAGATGGACTGCATGGTCTGGATACAGCCAGTGGGCTGGACACTTCCCCTGAGTGGGACCTTTCATCTCCAGGGGAATATACGGAGGAGGCTGCTTCCTTTCATGCTGTGGTGAGGAAGGCAGCGAGCTTTTTGGACCTGCCTTTGCCGGTGGCAGAGGCAAAGCAGAATTTGCTGACAGAAGTATTGCATCCAGCCTCTGCTGCAGCTGAGCCTCTCTTGCCATTTAATGAGGCTTTGCTGGATCCGGTGTTGGAGGTGTGGAAGAAGCCGGTGTCTTCCTCGGCCGTTCATAGGGCTGTGGCCAGGAGGTATCGAGCTGCACCATCTGACCCTGGCTTTCTCTCTAGACACCCTACGCCGGAGAGCTTGGTGGTGCAAGCCTCCTGTTCCTCAAAGTCAGCGCCTGGTTCCTTCCCGACGGTGCCTGGAGACAGAGACTCCAAGAAACTGGATGCGCAGTCCAAGAAAATGTTTTCGTCATGCAGTTTGGCGTTGAAGGCCACCAACGCAACGTGCATTCTGGGGAGGTACATCCATGCGCTGATGGATGATATTTCGTCTTCATTTACGGAGCTTCCCCAGGGTCTCTTGGATGTGGTCTCGGACGCCCAGGCTGCCGCGACCCAGATTATCCAGTCTGGGCTGGACACGACCGACTCGGTGGCCAGGGCGATGGGCACGGCTGTGGTGGCAAGAAGACAGGCCTGGCTCCGAAACTCAGGGTTCTCTGCGGATGTGCAGTCGACCCTGCTGGACCTCCCGTTTGATGGGGACAGACTGTTTGGAGCCAAGGCAGATTCAGCCTTGGAACGATTTAAGGAGAGCAGAGCCACAGCCAAATCGTTAGGACTGCAAGCTCCTTCTTCCTCTGCCTCTTCTAGAATTTTCAGGAGGTTTCGGGGATTTGGGCGTGGCTCTTATTCCTCTTCCTTTCGGGGGAGGTTCCAGCAACCCGCCTCTTCCCTCCCCTATAGGTCATTTAGAGGGAGGGGGAGGGGTGGGGTCCGTACCAGAGGAGCCTCTCAACAGCACTCTGCCTCTTCCTCGTCCTCTGGAGGGGTGCAGCAGGGGAAGCAGCCTTAGGCTTCCACCGTTTCCCACTCACTCCTCTCCTGTAGGGGGAAGATTACAGCATTTTCTCCACAAGTGGAAGTCTATCACAACGGACACTTGGGTTCTCGGCATTGTGGGAAAAGGCTACGCCCTTCCCTTTCGGGAGTTCCCGCCCCTCATCCCGCCCCGCCCATCTTATTGTTCAGAAGAACACCTCCTGTTGCTAGAACAGGAGGTTCAAGTCCTCCTTTCAAAGGGCGCGGTAGAGTTGGTCCCAGAGCAGGAAAAGGGTCGAGGTTGTTACTCAAGATACTTCCTGATTCCCAAAAAGGATGGTCAGTTGAGACCAATCCTGGATCTGAGGATCTTCAATTGGTTCCTCAAACAGGAAAAGTTCAAGATGCTGACCCTAGCACAGGTGCTTTTGGCGTTGAACAAGGAAGATTGGATGGTGTCTGTCGACTTGCAGGATGCTTACTTTCATATCCCGATACTCAAGTCGCACAGGAAGTATCTCCGGTTTGTGGTAGGGTCGCAGCACTATCAGTTTGCGGTCCTCCCGTTTGGTCTTACTTCAGCACCTCGAGTCTTCACAAAGGTGATGTCAGTGGTTGCGGCGGAGCTCAGAAGGAAGGGGATAGCAGTATTCCCTTACTTGGACGACTGGTTGATCAAAGCCAAGTCCCCGGAGCTTGTGTCGCATCATCTGCAGTCAACAACCCAGTTGTTGTTCGACCTGGGCTTTTCGGTGAACGTGCCCAAATCTCACCTGGAGCCCTCTCAGCGCCTCCTGTTCATAGGGGCAGTACTGGATACAACATTGAGTCGAGCCTTTCCTCCGCCTCAGCGGATTCAAGATATTCAGGAATTGGTTCCAATGTTTCGAAATGGAGCGGTAGTTCCAGTCCTCAAGGTCCTTCGTCTGCTCGGTCTGTTCGCCTCCTGCATTCTGTTGGTCACGCATGCTCGCTGGCACATGAGGGCTCTTCAGTGGTGCCTCCGAAGGCAGTGGTCTCAACACAAGGGAGATTTAGAAGGTACTGTCAAGATCTCCAGAGATGCTGCTGTGGAATTGAAGTGGTGGATTGCGGGCAATAATCTTTCACAGGGAAAGCCGTTCGCGCAGTCGCCACCAGTGGCCACGGTAATAACGGATGCCTCCACCCTAGGATGGGGAGCTCATCTGGGGGATCTGGAGATCAAAGGGCTTTGGTCTCCAGAGGAACAGGTGTTTCATATCAATCTGTTGGAGTTACGGGCTGTACGTTTGGCTCTCAAGGCCTTCCTCCCATCCCTTCCTGGTCAGTCGGTACAGGTCCTGACGGACAATACTACCACGATGTGGTACATAAACAAACAGGGAGGAGTAGGGTCGTACCTTCTCTGCAGAGAAGCTCTTCGGCTATGGTCCTGGGCAAAGGACCATCAGATTTGCTTGGTGGCAAATCATCTGGCCGGGGTCTTGAATGTACGTGCGGACAGTCTCAGTCGCCAATTCTCGGCAGACCACGAGTGGCGTCTCCATCCAGATCAAGTCTGTTTAATCTTCCAGATGTGGGGGTTTCCTCGGATAGATCTGTTTGCCACTCGGGAGAACGCGCATTGCCCGTTATTCTGCAGCCTCCAGTATCCGATGCAGGGAGCGTTGGGGGACGCGTTTCAGATAACCTGGTGCGACCAGTTGCTTTACGCGTTTCCCCCCATACCCTTGATTCCTCGAGTGTTGAGGAAAATTCGCCAAGACCGGGCCCAAGTCATCTTAATAGCTCCGGATTGGCCAAGGAGGGTATGGTACTCCGACCTTCTCCAACTCTCACTGTGCCCTCCGCTCCGTCTCCCTCTCAGGGCAGACCTCCTCTCCCAGTCGCAGGGGCAGGTTTTACACCCCAACCTCCAGAGTCTGCACCTACATGCTTGGAGATTGAACGGGGCAACCCGAGTTCCTTCTCTCTCCCGCCTGATGTAGTGGATGTTATCTTAGCGGCCAGGCGACACTCCACTAAATCTATCTACGCTAATAGGTGGTCTAAATTTGTTATGTGGTGTGGAGAGAGACAGATTGATCCCTTACATGCTCATCTGTCACATGTTTTGTCTTTTGCACTGTCTCTAGCGCAGAAAGGTTGTGCAGTAGCTACCATTAAGGGTTATTTGTCGGCCTTGTCAGCCTTCATTTGTCTTCCAGACCAACCATCGTTATTTAAATCCCCTATTGTTCTCAGATTCTTGAAAGGTCTTCTGAATCACTATCCTCCAAAACCATTCGTTATGCCTCAATGGGATTTGTCCTTGGTCCTGACTTTCCTTATGGGGTCCCCTTTTGAGCCTATGCATTCTTGCCCCTTAAGGTATTTGGTTATTAAAACAGTATTCCTGGTAGCTATAACATCTGCAAGGAGAGTGAGTGAGTTGCAGGCCTTATCGGTTAAACCCCCTTATATAACGTTTTATGGGGATAAGGTGGTGTTGAGGACCAAGGCTGCTTTCCTTCCGAAGGTTGTTTCACCCTTCCATTTGGCTCAGACAATCACTTTGTCCACGTTTTATCCTCCGCCTCATCCTTCAAAGGAGGAAGAAAGACTACATCGCCTGGACCCAAAAAGGGCGTTGAGCTTCTATATCGACAGAATGAAGGATATCAGGCTGGAGGATCAGCTGTTTGTCGGATACGTGGGCAAGAGGAGAGGAAAGGCAGTCCACAGGAGAACACTCTCCAGGTGGGTTGTTCTTTGCATTAAAATCTGTTACTCTTTGGCAAAGAAGGATCCGCCTGAGGGCATTAGAGCTCACTCCACCAGAGCTAAGTCGGCCTCTTCGGCCTTGGCCAGGGGTGTTCCTGTGGTCGACATCTGCAAGGCCGCAACTTGGTCGTCCCTTCACACTTTTGTGAAACATTACTGTTTGGACTTTGAGGTCAGAAGGGACGGTCATTTTGCACGGTCAGTGCTGCAGGATTTCTTGGTTTGACCATTTAGGCACCCACCGCCGGGCGTGGTACTGCTTTGGGACTCTATTCATCAGGTGAGGAATCCACAGGTAGTTGTATCCATCAGAAGAACGAGTTACTTACCTTCGGTAACGACTTTTCTGGTGGATACATTAGCTACCTGTGGATTCCTCACGGTCCCACCTGCCTCCCCGTTGCCTTTTTGGTCTCTCCAAGCAATCCTTGAGAGTGCTCCTTTTGGTCTTCAAAGTTGCAATACATTTTGCATGTATGATATTTGTATATATGTGTATATTTATATATAAATCTATATATATATTGGGTATATACATGATTCGTATGTATAAATATATTTATTGGTTTAAAAAAAAAAAAAAAAAAAGAAGGTTATATTAAATCTACAGCTATTTTATTGCAATGTTGTGTGATTTACAATATTAAGAGATGTTGCTTTGCTCTTTCATTGCATTGGGTTATTATTATTCTCATGCACGTAAAAAAATGTTGGTACTGTCATCGGCACGTCGGCGAGGACCTCTTATTGCCTGTATGACGTCAGACGGCGTCGCGTGGGCTAGAGTGACGTCCTCGTCGACGTGCAGAGACTAGTAAGAAGATTTCCGTCGAATGCTGGCGCCATGGGAGTATTCATCAGGTGAGGAATCCACAGGTAGCTAATGTATCCACCAGAAAAGTCGTTACCGAAGGTAAGTAACTCGTTCTTCTTGGCCGCTGGGTCATTGCAGGGGATAGTGGGAATAGTAACAGTCATGTCTCAACCTATGTTCAACAATTTGTTGAGGAATGTCTTGTCCGCCTTAGTCAAACATATGGACAGCTCCATTCAGTTTCCCAATCCTGTAGATTTGCCAAGTGTGAAGGCTGATTTCTATGCATTGGGACAAATCCCTCATTTGATTGGGGCCATAGATGGCACACACACATTGCATTTATACCACCCAGGGCTGATGAGCAAGTGTACAGGAACCGTAAAGGCTTTCACTCCATTAATGTGCGGATGGTCTGCTTAGCTGACCAGTACATCTCCCAGGTAAGTGCAAGCTTTCCAGGCTCTGTCCATGATTCATATATGCTCAGGAATAGCAGTGTCCCACGGTTGATGGCACCTCTACTAAGAGTGAGGGCCTACCTCATAGGTGAGTATGATGAGTGTATATATCATTACTGGTACCCCAACATTACTACTCAGTCTGTATGTGACATTGTGGAATGTAAATGTTGGTTTACCCTATCCACAGGTGATTCAGGTTATCCCAATCTCTCCTGTCTACTGACACCGGTGAGGAATCCAAAGACCAGGGCTGAGGAACAGTACAATGAGGCTCATGGGGGGACAAGAAGGGTGGTCGAAAATACATTTGGTCTCTTGAAGGCAAGGTTCAGATGTCTGCACATATCTGGTGGTTACCTGCAGTACTCTCCAAAGAAGGTGTGCCAGATTGTAGTGGCCTGCTGCATGCTCCACAATCTGGCACTAAGGAGGAACATCCCATTGCTGGAGTAGGGGACAATATGGTGGCAGAGGAGGGAGGAAACATGAGTGATGAAGATGGGGATGAGGAAGATGTAGGCACAAGACAGATCTCACCTAGCAGGACTACAGCTAAGCTTCTGGTAGGTACCTTTCTACGTTTGACATGCCCCATGTTGGTGTACAGATTGGGTGTACTTCATTCTCCACCCCTGATATCAGTAGGTGTTGACCCCATTTGGGTTTCAGATGAGTGTATACGGGAGTGGTCTGACAAGTAGGTCTACAGTGCCACTGTGATGTTAGCTAGTCCATCTGTCTGGGTTACATATAGTTCTGACATCCTATCCACTTCTTCACACATTTGTGACTCCATTCTGGAATGACATGTTCATTGGCATAGCTTGCAGCTTCTTGTGACTTCAAGTGCTATCACTACTTGGCATTCCAGGGTGTGAGCTTTTTGGTACAAATACAATGAGTACCTATTACTCAGGTCATTTCTGTGAGATGCAACGTTTAACTTGTCTCACTGTACCTGAACAGGGTCATGTTTCCAATAGCATTGGATTGTCTATCAGTTTGTGGCTCTACAGTGTGAATCGTTTAACCATCATGATGTGCAGGTACATTCTGTTGGCAACAATGAAAATAATGTGTGATGAACATTCTGTGCTATCGCTTGCTGATGTACTATGGATGATGTTTCACCACTCTTCCCAGTCTGCTACCTGAGGACCCAGGGTTCTGTGGACACTGGCTGTGCTGTAGGAAGCCGTATGACAGAATGATAAATATACGTCTTCAATGTGTTTAGGACTCAATTTCTGTGACATGTCATACATTTGTTGTACTATTACAATGAATAAACACATAACACCAAAACTTGTGAGTAAGTGCATTTATTGTGTATACCGAAAGGTGGATAGGGTGCAAAGTAGTGATCGATTCCATCAGTCTGTTAGGCCCAGCAATTGGTAGCACAGGTCCATTATCCATATGGCATTTGGAAATGGGGCTATGGTAGTAGGAAGTCAACAGGGTGTCCCAGTGGCACACAAGAGAGACAGTTCTTGAGAGACTCTTTTTCTGGCAGTGGGGTTAGTCTGGACTTCTGTCCCTGCAGGATGTCTGGGTCTGCGACCATGTTTGCGTGGGGTTCCTCAGCAACAGGGTGTGGCTCAGAGGTGGCTTGTGAGTCCTCAGGCATGATGATCATCCCACTAGATGCAGCAGATGTAGAGGGTTGGTCAGTAGGTTGGCTAGTGGAAGGGGCCTGGTGGTGGATGGAGGACTCACACAAGACTGTGACGAGCTCCTGCATCAAGCCTTTCATGGAGGCCATGGTGGCATTGAGGGCATGTCACTCTGCATGGCCTCCTGGTGGTATTCCCTCAGCTGTCTGAGGTTTTCCCCCAACAGGTCAAATAACTCGCCCATCTTGTCCTGGGATTGGTTGTATGCTCCCATGACTTGTGCTGTAGCCTCATGAGCAGGTGGCTGTCTGGGTTGCCCCGCCCTGTAACCCCTAGGTGCACTCCCACTAGCCCTAGTCTCCTCTACCTGTGTCTCCAGCACAGTGTGCCTACTCCCACTTACACCAGGACCTTCATCGTCTTGTGTGGTGGGTGCTAACTCAGGTCCCTGTACAGGTGGGCACACCGTGGATTGACGTGGCCTTGAGGCACTGGTGTGGGGGGCGATGGACGACAGGTGTTGTGGTGGGCGAGGTTTTGTGGGGCTCCATGGTGTCCTGGGTGAGGCTGGTGGAGGTGGACTGCCCGAGAGCCCAGATGGACCAGGTAGGTCTTCCAGTTTCAGACATCCTGTGTTGCTGTCATCACTGGGGTCTTCATCAGGTCCGGACTGGCTATAAGTGGCACTGGTTGTCTTACTACATTCTCGGTGGCACCTGTGGATGACAGGGATTGTTATTTGCATCTGTCTGATATACTTTATAGGGACTGCAAGGTGAGTGTTATGTGTCATGCTTCAGGACTCAGGTTTAGTTGCGCCAGGGGAATGTGCATTGTTAGGTGCCACAGAGTGATGCATTGTGCTAGTCGTAGTGCTTAATGCTGTACATGCATTGGGTGCATTTGGGAGTGTGGACTTTGGGATTGGTGTTAGTGGGGTAGAGTGTACATGCAGGGGATAAATGCATTACAGGTATACATCATACAAGGGGGCTATAGGTGACTTATCAGTTTCCAGTCCTCCGGGGATACCACTCAGGGTGCAGGATCGCCGGGACCTTCTCCTCCCATGATGTGTGCTCCAGGGGAGGGGGTGGGAGGAGCCCACTGCCAGTCTTCAGGAGGGCGATTTGGTTTCGTGACGCCATGGACCAGACCTTCCCCCTCCGGTCGTTCCACCTCTTACATATGTCGTCCTTTCTGCGTGGGTGGCTTCCCACTGAATTCACCTTGTTGATGATCCTCTGCCATAACTCCATCTTCTTTGCCATTGACGTTTGCTGGACTCGTGCCCCGAACAGCTTTCGATTGACCCAGATGACTTTGTCCGCCATGGTCCTTAATTCGTTATCCGTGAAATGGGGGTTCTTTTGTCAGGACATGGTGAGTGTGATGTGTGTGTGAGTGTTAATTATTTAAGAAGAAAAATAGTGTACACACTTGTTTGAAAAGTTTAACAGTATGAGGCTGAGTAAAACACTCCCAGAATGCTCTTTGATTAGATGCAAATGTTTGCAGCAGCTTGTAAGCAAGACTGATTCTTTGCTTTCAGAATTCAATGAAATTTTATGTGCAATTTATTTGAAGCGTCATGTAGTATAATGTGTTGATGCATGCTAGTATTTCCAAAAAATATTCCTAATGGAAAGTCAGTGTAACCATTTTCAACACAATTACGAGCAGCATAAAAATAAACAAGCACTGGCAAAGCCAACCGATCTACATTTTTGGGCGAGTCTTTTGGTTTTGTCAATGCGCGTCTTCTTTTGACATGCCTTTTATAACACTTTATTGTTGGGGGAACTGCCGGGCCCTTACAATTGTAACAAACACTGGCAAAAAGAGAAAATGTTTTTGGTCTAAAAAAAGCACACATTGCCACCAGTGGTGTAACAAAGGCACTGCAGCCCCCTTCCAAGGGGGGCCCTCAGCACAGCATCTGCCATGAGTTAGTCTGGAGGGAGGGGCCCTCTATGTTCTTTGCAGAGGGGCCCCCTCCAGTTTAATTACGCCACTGATTGCCACAGTGGTTCCGGACACTGCACAAATCTACTTTGTGTGCCAATATGCTCCTTGTAGAAGAGCTGTAAAGTCAGCCAACAGATAGAGAAATAGATGTTTATGAAAAACAGAGGCCCAAATTTAAGGATTGTCTTGTGCCATCTAACAACACACTAGCGTAATTTTTCTGACTTTAATGTGGCATTAGATTGCCAAAAATGCCACACAATATCTGCAAAGTGACCATTTGTGCCACATTATGCATGCGCCATGCATAATGAATGCAAAAGGGGTGTTCTGGCACGAAAAGGTCAGCAAAAATGACGCAATGAAGTCTACAAGATTTCATTGTGCCATTTTTTGCGTCATTTTGCAAGAGGCATTAAAAGGACGCACACATTGGAATCAATGCACTTTGCTCCACTAGCGTCAGAAGTTTTGACGCTAGTGGACCAAAGCCCACAATAGCCTAAAAAAGTTTGACACTACTGTACCTAATACCGCCTTGGTGCACTGTTTCTTAAATACGGTGCACACATGGTAGCATTAGGGGAGCGCAAGAAATGTGGCACTTCACAATGTGAATCGCCACTTTTCTTGAATCTGGGACAAAATGTCGTTCTTAACGCCAGACACCCATGGTATATGTCTTTGAAATTGTGGCTTTCATGAACTCACAAGAACATACCGAAGTAGACCAGGAAATCGTACTTCTAGAAAATATTTGTGAACTGTATTTTAACACTAGCAGCAAATATGCATGTGTAGCTTTGCTCATGTGAAAATCTATTGAGCCTTTACAAGTTAACTTTCCCTCCAACCTCTTTGCCCCCCTTTTTCTCCCTCCCACCTACCCCCTCAACACTGGAAGAACTTCTCCTTCTGCCTCTGTCAGGAGTAAATTTCCAATCTTTCTCATTATGGGAAAAGATTAGAGAAGAGCAGGTGACAATCCTTAAACACGCAAGATAGTAGGTTTGCAGCCCTGAAACTATTGCTTACTGCTTCCTCCAACCCCAGTATGTAGATCTGCGACAAGGTGGCAAAATAAGGAAATTGCTATAGTAGGGATTGAAATTGCAAGTATTCAAGCCGTACTATAGTAGTAGCCCGGACATAATCAGAGAGACTATTATCGGAGCTCTTACATAATGAGATTGCTGCCATAATTTGCTGCTGCACTACATGACACCAAAGGGACAAGTGGATTTTTTAACAGGACAAGTAGATTTAAGAAGTAACCTGCCCCATGGACAACTAGATATTTTATTAAATTCCACACCCCTGCCCTTGTTTTCGGAGTAATAGCTTGTCCTCAGATCCTACATTTCTGTTGCTGAAAAGAAAGGCTGCTGCTTCTGTTTTGCACTCTGCTCCCATATGCGTTCCTGCCTGCAAGCCTGACTAATCCACAAGTTCCTTTCTATGGTAGTTAACAACTAATTGACTTTCGCCGAGGAGAAAATTGCCTTAATCAAAAGTAGTCTAAATGAGGACTGGGCGATTCATTGTTTAACAGTGCTAACAGTAACTCATTGTCAGCACCATGAATAGACATTGGAGGGCCAGCTAAAATGGGCCCTAAAGAAAATCTGTCATGAAAAAGTGCTTTTTAAAAGAACGATTATAATAACTGAAATTGGGAAACGTGCAACTGTTTCTGCCAATGCGAAGCACAAGCTGCGTATTAGACAAATTGCTGTTGCCTTTCATGAAGGACATTTTGTACCGATGTCTCATTCAAAAAGGAAAATAGAGGGCGTAGCCACAAATTCGTAAGCATCGATAAACAGTTACAAGTTGCACATTTTTTAAATGAATCCAAGTGAAAGCCTTTTTGACGTGCGCCATTAAAAACTACCAAAGTGGTAGTCTTTTTTTATAATTACTCATTAAAAATAACTTAGGCACAGAAGTAACTTTGCGTTTTTTGTGTGGTGCAATTTTTGTATTATTTTATTCCAAATATATGCAAGATAGTTTAAAAGAGTAAGAGTTAAAAATTAAATTTAAGAAAACAGGGAAGCTCAAAAAGTAGCAAAGCGAGCAAGCGTTGGTAAAGCTAATAGGTCTCACATATGCAAGAGCTATTGGCTTAGTTAATGTGTTTTAGCCATGTTGTTCACCAGCGTGGGTGCTGCTGAGCATGGCTAAAAGTTAGTGGCATAGAGGAGAGTCGCGTGGAATGTCGTAGAGTGGAATGGTAAAGAGTGGAGTAGATTGGCAGAGTGTTGTGTATTGGAGTGGTATTGTGGGGAGTCGCGTAGAGTGGCATACACTGGAGTGGCATAGAGTAGAATGGACTGGTGTAGATTGCATTGCCTTAGAGTGTTGCAGAGTATAGTGGTGTAGAATGCAGTGGCATTGAGTGCACTTGCATTGAATTCAGTGGCATAGATTAGAGTGGAGTGGCTCAGAGGGGAGTGGTGCAGAGTGGAGTGGCGTAGAGTGAGTGCTGCAGAAGGTGGCACAGAGTAGAGTAGAATGGCATAGAGTGCAGTGGCATGGAGTGTAGATTAGTGTAGCCTAGACTGGGGTGGTGAAGAGTGCAGTGGTACAGAGTGGCAAAGGGTGCGTTGGCATATAGTATAGTGGTACAGTAGAGAGGAATAGAGTGCATTGGCATAGAGTGGTGCAGAGTGCAGTGGAGTGGTGTAAAGTGGAGTGGCATAGAGTATTCATGGTGTGGTAGCACACTGTCATTACAGACAACACATTTCCAATTGAAATGACCACTACATTTGCACAGACATACAGTTTTACTAATAAAACTATACAGTGCACAGACGAAAATGTGTGGAAATTGCATCACCTAGTTTAATGATTCGTTTTGATCATATTAAAGTATTTGTTTCCAACACACTTCAAAAATAAAAAATGTGCTTCGTTTTTACGTTCGTAATTCTGATATATTTTGAAATCCATACAAGGTTCATTTAAATGTTTTTGTGTGCTAGAAAAAACTCTTTCCTACGCCTAGTATCCAGCAAGATTGTCACCTAAATCCTTTCACTTTTAAGTCAGAAAAAGAAAAGTAAACGGGCACCCCTGGAAGACAGCACCTGACATTTGACCTTGGTCTTTGAATGCACAGGAAATGTGACAAGAAAAGACCAAGATTTAAAGGTCTGTTAACAGAAAGCAAGTTTGTGGAAGAATACAGAAAACCCGGTTTAGGCAACGAGAGGGGCAAATTGATCCCAGAGAGTTTAAAGCAAATAATGCCAGAAAATTGAAAGCCAGAAAGTGTGAGTTACAAACCACAACCCCTATGGTAATCAACAAGTAAAATACACTCCAAGGTCAACTTTCTGTAAGTCCCTGAGATGTCTTTAGTAAACCAGACAACTGTGGTGTGTGGTAGGCTGCGACCTAAAAAGGGGAAAGTAAAGGAGTGAGCCACTGGCGCCAGCACTGAAGTGCACGCATTTCAGGATAACATGCATATGTGATCTTGCTAAAATGCTGTCACACTCAGAGCAGTACAGCCAGTTTGCAGAATGGGCTGACCAATTGCCCCATGCTATTCTGTGTGAAATCGAAATGTGAATGACACTCGAACAGACTCATTACTGAGGGGGACAGACCCAAACTCCTCTGTGTACGTCTGTTTTGGTATGTCTGTCAGGCCAGACCTAAACAAACACATAAAAAAACCTGAAACATGTCCCATTGCCTCCTTAGCCCTAAAGTGACTTTGGGTTGTTGCCAGTCATCCATGTAAACATCACTGGATACTGCAGTTAATTGTATTGTGCCTGCAGTGTCAAATAACCAAAAATAGTTGGAGGCTTGTGCTATTAGGACACACTACAGTTACACTGCTTTTGGACACACCCTTGGAAATATGCTCGTTATAGCTATGCATAGACCATCAACTGAGCTCAAAAAGAGTGAATAATTAGTCAAAACGTTTCAGAAGTAGGACGTTTCTGCTGGACATTTTAGATAGGTACTTATGTAGTTGGGTGAGTAATGTAGCATAACCACACATTTAGAAGCAAAATGCACATGAGAGGGGCTATGCAACACAACAATTTAGATATTGTTATTTTGGTGCTAAACGAATTGATTTTATTAGTCTAGTTATCTCTTTAGACTTTCACAGATGATTGGCTATGTGAAGTATCACAGACACTAGGAACAAGAAGCAAATAGCCTTCCTGAGCCCATACTGTAGGCAGAACACATTGAAGGCACTTCCCATGAGTATGTTACAAAAGCCTTTTTCTCCATATCTTATTGTGCTGTATAGCTTTTCACGAAGCCTCTATCTGCATTTTTGCTGGCATAGTAAGAAGCTACTTGGTTTGTTATGCATGTAGAGTGTTGGTTTGAACTCCATCCAGTGAGTAGACTGTTTGCTGTACTGCATGATGTTGAGAGGTATGTTTCATTAGTGGTGTGCTGCAAATATTGAGGCCCCTTGTAGAACGTGAACAGTACCCTACTGGTCTCCCATATTTCCCAGAATTTCCTTCGCCTATGGGCTAAAAAGGGGCCTAATAAAAGGTTATTGGTGCCTTGAAGGGTTGGTTTCCCCTCCCCCATGCAATAGGGCTCGCTTTATGCCACTGTACTTCGGCTGTGTTGCAGCTAGATTACAGCAGAGCATGTCTACGAAAGTGAATTTGACAGTGAGTGAGATATGAAAGATAAAGGATGACAGCTAACTTGCAGTCCATTAGTTATTGTGACCTGCTCCTGAAGAATCATGTTCTCTGGCAGTGACAGTTCTTTATTCCTTTCCACATATATTCATGCTGGTAGTGTGTTCCAGACAAGGGCGGCACCTCCGTTAGGGTGGCGGAGGTCCATCCCCACAACTACCCTCCCACCCCCGCCAGCAGCTGCCAAAGTTCTACAATTAAACGATAATAAACTGTGTTTATTATCGTTTTATTGTAGAAGAGATGCAGCCACGGGCTGTGACGAGCACAGAGGGGGAGTGCTCAAAACTCCCCGGCAGTGCACATGTATATTCGGTCGGCCGTCTCAGGCAGGCCAAACATGCATGCGCACTAAGCTCTGTCCAACCAGTCAACGCAGTGCTGGGTTGGAGAGAGAAGGCAGACTCTCCCAGTCTGCCTGGGAGCATCGTGTCTAGCCGTTACGGCCATTCCGAATTAATCCGAATGCTGCTGTCTTGCTGAAGGTTTCTTTAAAAGGGGAAGGATTTTGTCTTGTTTCTAACTGCTAGAAATCTTAGCGGATTCCAGCAAGTAGTTCAGTACCTGATTAACTACCAGATTAATTACAGGTGCAGCTAGTCAACATACTGTAGTTCGACGTGGATCCAAGGGGAGTCGGAATTCATAACTCTTTCAAAGTCATCCTAAGAAATGGGTCCGAAACTGGAGAGGGATGCTTCCAAAACCGGTGATCTAGTCCTTGGATATCCCTCAAAGTTAACTCGCTCACTGGAAAAGCTGAGAGAAGACTTTCCTGGATGGTTTGAATTTTTGACTGAAAGTAGGAGGTTAGTTGCTCACACCAACCTGTGGAAGGTGGGTGAGAGTAAGAGGCTGCCGTAGGAGCGGAAAATCTTTTAACTATGTTAATAATTTCGCTGGACTTATTCCCGGACTCTGTGATTTTTATCTCGAAGAATTATGATTTTGCCGTTTTAATTTTAGCATGATTTTCCTTTAATGCTAATTTGTAATTTTCTTTTTCAGACACATTGTAGGCTTTCCTCCACTTCCTTTCCAAGACTACGTTTTTTCCTCCCTGTGAGCAAACTACTTGAGAACCAAGGACTAGTCACCTTCGTCCTTTTTGTCTTAGATGAGTGTAGAGGAACTGATTTCTTCCCCGCCTTCTTGATACAGTTCTCTACTGCAAGGGTGTCTGCATCAATGTGACCCTCTAAAGCAGGAATAGTTGACTCCAGAAGCTGAAGAAATTCCACTTGGTTAATTTTATAAAAAGCTCTCCTAGGAGATGAGTAACTTAGAAAGGAAGGGAGGGATTGCCCAAGAAAATCTGATTAGATAGTGATCAGACTATACTTGTGGTAGAGGATTTTTCAAATTTAAAAATGATTGTAAAAATTTGGTCATTTACATGACCAGCCTTATGAGTGGGTTTAAAAATGTGTTGTCTGAGATTAAGAAACCTAATCAAATCCTGCAACTCAGCTTTTTCACTAAGGTGATTCTTTTCCATGTGAAGATTAAAATCACCCTAGAGCATAAAATGGAAGTATCTTAGAACATGGTCTGCTATTAAGTTATCGAGAGATTTTAGGAAAGGACCCGCAGGTCTGTAAAGGAGCGCACCAAACAGAAACTGCAGGTGGAAAAAAGAAATACAAAAGCCCAGATCCTCAGCACCTTCTAGGCTACTGATTTCAAAAATCTGACATACAAGTTCTTCACTGAGAAAGACCGCAATACTTCCCCCTCCACTCAGAGGACCATCCCTCCTATAGGTTTTATAGACCTCCGGGATAGCTGATGTGATAACTGGGTTTGAGGACCCTGAAAGACAGGTTTCTGTTTATCACGGTCAGCCTCAATAAGTAGCTCAAAAATGTGGTCTGCATGTTTCTGCATTAATTAGGGCCATTGAGTAGACCATTTTGGAGTCTCACAGCCACTGAAAGGAGGGGAGTAACTACGTCCTCAGTTGAGGGTCAGCACTGAAACAGACAGGGGAGACATATCAAATTATTAGATTTTGCATCCATTTGTCCTGTCCCTAGACAGCTGAATTTAGGCGCTAACCTCCTTACTGTAAGATAAAACATTACTACTAACTACAGGTAAATAGATTGCATGGCTGCCACTGACGGGTGCAGACGGGCATGCCATAGACGCGCCTTCAGTGCACCCGCTGCACGCATCCACGCAGCGTGGCCCATCAAATTGTTTCAAAAACGCAACAACTAGAGCGTGCACTACAAAAAATGGCACCTATACTTGTAAACTTGGCCCCAAAAAGATTTTTAGCTGCTCCCTCCTCCCAATGTCAGAATAAAAATAAACAGTAAAATCAGACCGTATTAATAAAATAGCACAATACTCGTGCAGTCCGAGTTGAACTCCAAAAGAAGCAACGGCAAATCCAATAGGTCTTGCATATGCAAGAGCTATTGGCTTTGCAATTGTGTGTTAGCCATGTTGTTCACCAGCGTGGCTGCTGTTCAGCATGGCTCAAATTTAGTGGCATAAAGGAGGGTGGTGTAGATGGGAATGGCAAAGAGTGGAGTAGAATGTTGTAGAGTGGCGTGGCGGAGAGCATTATGTATTGGTGTGGCATTGTTTGGAGTCGCATAGAGTGACATACTCTGGGGTGGTGTAGAGTAGAGTGGGCTGGTGTAGAGTGCAGTGGCACCAAGTGCTTGCAGAGTATAGTGGTGTACAGTGCAGTGGCATTGAGTTCAGTGGCATTGAAATCTGAAAGGAATCTGCCACTAGATATTGTCTCTGCCAGATAAGGTGTTACCTGAGCTAAGAAACTTGTTCTTCAGCAGCTTAGAATGAAGGGTTGCAGAATGTAGTAGTGTAGATTAGAGTGGTGTATAGTAGAGTGCAGTGGCATAGAGTGGAGTGGCAGAGAGTTGAGTGATGCAGAGGGCAGTGGCGCAGAGTAGAGGCAATTGACATAGTGGTGCAGAGTAGAAAAGAATAGAGTGATGCAGAGTAGAGTATAATGCATATAATGCAGTGGCGTGGAGTAGTGCAGAGTAGAGTTGCTTAGAGTGCAGTGTTGCAGAGTAGAGTGTCCGTGCAATGGTGTGGAGTGGTGTAGAGAGCAGTGGCATGGAGTACAGTGATGCAGAGTAGAGTGCAGTAGCAAAGAATGCAGTAGCAGAGTGCAATGGTGTATAGTATACTAGAGTGGCATACAGTGGATTGCGTAGAGTGCAAGGGTATTGATTTGAGTGTCACAGAGTAAAGTGCATTGGCATAGAGTGTAGTGTTGTAGAGTGGAGTTGTGCAGAGTAGATTGGTGTGGCCTAGACTGGAGTGGTGTAGCGTGCAGTGGCGAAGAGTCCAGTGGTGTAGAGTAGAGTGGCGAAGACAAAAACAAAATGTGTTTTTGAAGTCTTGAGTAATATAATTAATGTCCACAAAAAAGGAAGGTTGCATAATATTTTGTTTTATTAATTTGAATTGCTGCTCAAAACATCTTAAACAAATAGGTTGTTTGTCTGTCAAGCAATCTTTATAGTTTCAGGCCAACACATGTATTGCAACAAAGGACACTACATCAGGGCCAAGAAATAATTGCTAAAATTGACAGACATGATCATTAGGATGAAATAAAGAAAAAACAATGTAATGCAAGAAATATATGTATTAAAGCGACAAGAAAAGAGCAGGTAGAGGAAAAAAAAAAACAAAGAAAACAACCCAGACAAAATATTATGAGGTTACATCTGTCGGAAAAGAAATGCAATAATATCAGAGATAAGTAGTAAAAACAGGTAGAAAATGTACACCAGAAAGGAGAGTTTGAAGCAAAACAAGCCAAAAAGAAAGTCAAACTTAAAATAGAATCATGCAATAAACCCGTAAGCGTTAAGACACCCCGGAAGTGCGTCAGAATATGAAGTGAGTCAACTAACGTGATTTATCATGCAAAGGAGATACCTGCTAAACGTAGAATCTGAAACAAATATTAAGACATTGTGAAGGCACTTCAAAATTATCATCAAAATTGAAGGTAGTCATAGGGCTGTAAAAGTGAACTTAAAACCGAAAGTCGCCAGTAAAGCTAGAGATCGAAAAAGTCCGTGAGATAAGCAAGTAACTCAACTGTAGGTGTGCTCAGAATAAAACAAGAAACATCAAATCATAATAAAATGTGATTTGGAGGGAGAACGTAAGAAATGAAACAAAAAAAATGATATTTTCAGGTACACTCCTGATGCATTGTTACAACTGAAAGATATGGGACAAAATATAATGCTGAAAAGAAGCATCACACCAAACTGAGCCGAATAAGAAAACAAGAGGTCACTGTACACTAAAAAGGTATTTAGAATACTTACAACATAAATGTGATATTTGCATATAATAAAATAAAGCTGATTCAGTGATACAAGATGCCATACTCAATACCTCCAGGTCAATGTTACAATGAAAAAACGCAAAATTACAAAAATGTTTACATGAGTGATCACAAAATGGCACGGGTATAACCACGAAACCTCAAAGGTTAAGGAAAACAGTAACCAGGGAAAGGAACAACGCCGTGGTGAAAGAGTAAAGTGGAAATCAAGAACACTACGTACATAAATGCAATGCAAAATGGCAATAAAACGTATTGTTGCTCATGTTGCTCTCCCCTGCCTCCTCCGTGATGCACGTGTCTTTGTGTGCTACCGGAATTGGCACCGCTTTCTCGCCCATCGGCTTCTCCACTCTAGTGACGCCACTTTGCTCTCGCACCTGTTTGCTTTTCTCTCTCGCTCCATCATGCTCTCATTCTCACCCTTTGCTCACCTGCGCCCTCTGCGTTGCTTCCCCACCCTCGTGAACCCTCCATGTTGTGACCCCCGTGTTCCTTCCCCCTCCTGCTATGTTGCTTCTGTGTCCCGTCGTGATCCACACCGCCTGTATGTGTGTATATATATATATATATATATATATATATATATATATATATATATATATACACTTCTGTGCATTTTTTTTAATTTGCTGATCCGGGTTGGAGCAGTAACATAAAAAGGGAAAAAAAAACACTGCTGCAGAATTTTGGAGACACACTTTTTTTATGTAGCCATGTTGCTCAGCAATAGGGAAGCTGTGCAGTATGGCTCAAAGGTATTGGCAAACCAGTAGGTCACAAAGTCGAGACCTATTGGCTTTGAAAGTGCCTGTTAGCGCTTACAGCCACATGTTTGCAGTTTCCCATTAAGTACATTTTATGGACCACCTGCTGCTGCTGTTTCCCCAATCTGCCACAGCACTTTCCATATAGATCTTTGCATTGTGGGCTCGGTTGGAGATAGGTTGTTTTGTGGGCGAAAGGGCTGGTTTAATATTAGTTAGGTAAAGTCCTCTATCCTTTTCCTTCAGATTAGACATTGTTTCTTTCCACAGTCTTGTCCCACTCCAGCTACTATACATTTCCTGCTAGGCCAGTTTGTTTGGTGTAAGAGCCATGTGCAGCCAGTCTTTTAGGTCTTCTGAGACAGCACATCCGATATTGTTCGCAAAACATTTAGGGGTTCATTACGACCCTGGCGGCCGGCGGTAAGGTGGCGGTAACACCGCCAACAGGCTGGCGGTGTACCGCCAGCAATTATGACCGTGGCGGAATTGCCACAGCCATACCGCCGGCCCCTCCAATATCCCGCCAGGATTCCGCCTGGTGGTCATAATCCCCAGGGCAGCGGTGCAAGCACCGCTGCCCTGGGGATTATGAGTCCCCGACCGCCAGCCTGTCCGTGGCGGTACACACCGCCATTGAAAGGCTGGCGGTAAGGGGACTTGGGGGGCCCCTGCACTGCCCATGCACTTGGCATGGGCAGTGCAGGGGCCCCCAGGCATAGCCCCGTTGCGCATTTCACTGCCCGAATTTCAGGCAGTGAAATGTGTGACGGGTGCTACTGCACCCGCTGCACATCAGCATTGCCACCGGCTCTATTACGAGCCGGCAGCAATGTTGATGTGACATTTCCGCTGGGCCAGCGGACGGTAACACTGTTACCGTCCGCTGGCCCAGCGGAAATGTCATAATAGGGAGCCAGGAATACCGCCAGCAATGGCGGTATTCTGTCTCCTGCGGCCTCGGCGGTCTTTTTACAAGACCGCTGAGGTCGTAATGACCCCCTTAGTTAGGTTAACGGGAGCTTGGAGCCCTCCCATCGCTTACTATTCATTGGCTTCATTCTCGGCCTTATTTGTTGGCTCCTGTTAGATCAGCAAGTTTCTGTGAGGTGTTTCCCCAGTCCCTGGAGCATGGACCAAGTACTGCTTATGTTTTTTTTGGGGGGAGTGTCCTTCCTCTGCTACAGCTTTCCTATTTTTTTTTGTGCTACTTGCAGTACTTTGTAAGAGTATGTGTTTTTTAAGTTGTCATGCTCCTGGTTTTGTTACGAGCTGTTGCAGGCCATACCATATTATGCAATAGATGACCATACTATATTGAACAATGACAAGCCATACTACATCGTACTGTACATACTATACAATGGCAGGCATTACCTTACTATACCATAATATACCATACTATACTATACAAATACAAGCCATGCCGTACTATACTGTGCCATACAATTACTAAACATATCATATACTATGTCAGACCATACCATATACAATGATAGGTCATGCCATACCATACTAAAACATGAGAGGCCGTACCATACTATACAATGACATACTATACCATACTTAATAATGACAGACCACAGTATACTGTACCAATCTATATAGTGAAAAGCCACACCATTCTATACAGTGACAGTCCATAACATACTATTCCATCCCATACTATACAGCAGCAGGCCATACCATACCATACAATTACAAACCACACTGTGCCATATTATAAAATGACAGGCTATAACAAGCCAAACCATAACATACCATACTCTACAGTGCCAGACCATACCATACTATACAGTGACAAACCATACCATACTATGCTCTGAAATGACAGCCTATTTTATTTCATGGTATTCCGTGACAAGCCATACCATAAAATGAAAGACCATACCTGACAATAACAGGCCATACCATACTGTCCATACCATTCCAAATTATACAATGACAGACCATACCATAGCACTACACTATACAATATTGGGCTGTGCCATACCATAATATACAGTGACGAGTCATACCATACTATACAATGACAGGTAATACCATACCATACAATGACAGCCTCTACCATACTAAGCCATACTATACTATTAGGGACAGGCAGAACTTGCAGAGTTTCCTTCGGAATTCTGCGAAGTTACAAAAAGCCTCTGCAAGATTCCGTGAGCGAGCGGAAATCAGTATGTTGCACTGATTTTTTGTGGCTGAAGCTTTTTCCGCACAATGAAATTAGCTCAAATGGCATCACGCAGCCCACCAGTTTGTGCTGCTGCTCGAGTTGGTCTTGCTGCCAGTTGAGTAGATTTTCTACTTGAGTGGCAGTTTTCCCAATGCGAACGGCCACCTCTGACTGCCTGGTTTGGGAAAATCTCTCCTAGTGCCCTCCTAGTGCCTGAAAATTGTGTTGGGGATGCCAACTGTCGAGCTGTACACAAAAAAAAAACGCACCAGGACGCGGAGTGCAGAATTTGGCCAGAACTCTGTTACTGCATAACGTGGAGTGGCCAAAATTCTGCAAACTCCTCTGGCGGGTCTGAATTTATTGCCCACCCCTACATACTATTCAATGACAGGTCAAACATAACATAACATACCATACCATAACATACTATTTTATACAACAGTCCAAACCATACTACACTATTCAGGGCCAGGCCACACCATACCATACATTACAATGAGAAACTATGTCATACCATTCTGTACCATGCTATACGATGACAGCCCTTACCATACCCTACTATCCAATCACAGGTTATACCACACTATACAATGGCAGGCTATACCATATAATGACGGCCATACCATACTGTGGCAGGACATACTGTCTGGTACTTTATGATGGCAGGTCTTACTATAGTCATGCCATCCGAACATACTCTACAATGGCAGGCCATACCATAAAATACAAGACCATACTACACAGTAACAGGCCATACCATATCAGACACTTCCATACTCTACAATGACACTCCATACCATACCATACTACACCATACTACAGACCATAGCATAACATACTTTAAAATAACAGTCCACACCAAACCATTCAATCCTATACATTGACAGGCCATACTACACAATGACAGGGCATACCATACTATACAATAACAGACCATAGTATAACATAACATACAATGATAGGTCATGCCATACTACACAATGACAGGGCATACCTTAATGTAGTGAACCATACTTTACAATGACAGGCCATAGTATACCATACTATACCAAATAATGACAGGCCATATTATACTATCCCGTGCTATACAATGACAGGCCATACCATTTTTCTTCTTTGTGGAGCACGCACTGCAAGTATTTTCAGGGCATCCTCTCTCTTCATCCCTGTCCCATTCCGCGTCACTATTTACTCCCTCCCTCTCCTCGTGCATTGCTTGCCTGCCCCCTCTTCCTCTCCCCTCACATGTTGTAGATTGGCCTGATCCCCTTCCCTCCCCGGCTTTTGCTACTTCCTCCTCCCTCCCTCCCACCCCACGCCTTCCATTCGTTGGTTACCAAGTTTGGCTTCCCCTCTCACGTTGTTGCGCTTTCATTGTTGCTTATCCTGTTCCCCTCTCCACATTCCCCTCCTGTGTTGTTGCTTCACCCATTCCACTTCTCCTGTTCCTGCTGGGTCCATCCACGTCCTGCTCCTATTCATGGCTGGCTCCATACCCTTACCTCCTACCCTGTTGGTGCTTGCCCTGTCCCCCTCCCCCTTCATTGCTTGCATGACCATATCCCCCCGTTGCTTGCCCCATCCCTACTGACTGCCTCCCCATGGCCACCTCCTGGTTGTTGCTTTTTTAGCCGCCTCCCTCTAGAAAATAAAAAAAGCATTGACAAATCCAGAAGATCTGTTGGCTTTGTCAATGTTTTATAGCTGTGTGCAGCATGGCTGAAAGAAAAAGCACTGACACGTTCAACCTTGACCTTGTTTTATCCGCTTTTTTTTGTTTTTTACTTTCAGATATACTGCACAGCAGTCATGCCTAGCAACGCCCAGCGCGGATCTCACGGGTTTTCGTCCATCTGATATCACAAAAACGAGCACGCTTTAGCTGGGTGTTCATAACCGCAGTCATCCATAGCACTACAAATCCACAAGGCTGCAAAATAAAACTTTCTTTTTAGAAGCATGTATGTCACTGTTACTGTTGTTCTTTGATGGAAGCTTTGTTCTTGTGAGTGGCATCTTCACAGATCATTTTTTTCCGTAAGTGGTCTCTGCCTGTCTAGTCATTTATACCATCCAGTGGTTATTGATTTTTTTCCCCGTGTGTATTTTCATTTCTGATAGTCCTAGTGCTGTTAGATACCTCTCCGAGGCAATGGGGAGATCGAGAAAATCAATGTTTGTTTGTTAGCTGTGGTCACTGGCCGCCGAGCACGGCCATCAGACCACGGCCGCGAGCTGTCAGGATGTTTGATTCGGAATCTAGAGGTAGGAACAGCTTGCCGGGGAGCTCAGGCAGCAGAAGTGGCATCTTTCCTTGAAGCCCTGTGTTATTGACTTGTACGCCCCTACCCCACAATGAGGATGCCGAGATCCGATAACATTCCTCCTTTGATGCAAGACTGCGTCTGCAAAACTCAGCATGTCAACCTTGATGGATCCTTAAAATGGCTCTAGAACACAGCCGAGCACGACTCGCGAAATAGAACAATCGCATGTGTATCTGCCTGACTGCTTTGCCTTAGTTAGGTGGTTCATCTTCTGGGGTTTAAAGAGACTGGGCCAGAGAGAGTTGGGGATTATCTGCAGTAAATCCTTCAAAGCACTAACAGCTGGCATGCTTTCCTCTCTTAAGCTTATTTCTACATTTTCATAAGCTTTGAGTCAGTCGAAGTGCAATAACCTTGACGTCCGAATTTGAGTCGTGCTCATTTTGATGTTCACGGTTCACAGTAGCCTGTTTGGCATTTATTATCTGTTTATTTTGCACAGTTTTAATCTTTTCGGGTTCATTGTGCTACTTCTCTACAGAAACAGCATAACGTTAAATTGTTTTATGTAGCATTGCCACCGTATGGTTGCCTTTTGAATCTCTGAATCTGGTGTGGAACACCTTTTTCTCCACTTCGCCTTCGAGTACCATTTTCTGGATCCAGGAAAACTCAGAGTGGCGTCACTAAAAGACTACTTTGCTTTAACAGAGGAGAGCATTTCACCTGCAAGACATTGGTTGAATTCTGAGGATATTCTTGGCAGTCGGATTTCTACACAAATGTTCATTTTGTTATGGAAGTTTACGTGAAATGAGTTGTCGGCCTCCATCTAGTTTCCAGTATGAAACCGAACCCGTCACACCTAAAACAGTGACAAAGCGGTAACACAGCTGGGCATCCTTGTGATCGTGTCGATGGTGTGGCCTATAGTCACATATCTGGGTTACTAAAAAATTATATGATTCTGCAGCCATCGTCTTCTTTTCCTTTAAATAGTTATGGACTTGCCACATAATCCATCATGTTGCATAAACTGCAGATTTTAACAAAAAAAACTTTTTCTAGCTCGAACGGATTAAAAATTATTGAAACTGTGGGGACGTGTTTGTGCTCAGAGGAAGGCCCATCACAGAGGTTAACTGGTTATCTTTGGGTTGCTTATTAATCTATTTGGTTGTTAAACTGGCACTAATGAGGTGACATCTTTGACGACTTCTTTCAGCACAAAGATATGCCAGTGTGAGGAGCATAAACAGGCGGAAAGAAACATTAATTCAAGGACCGGGAAAAACAGTCAAATAAACAAAAACAATCACTGCTTGCTGGTCTTTAGGTGGTTGCTGCAGTACTTCCTGCAGATTTTTCTGTTTTCACTCACTGCACCAAAATAGTATATTGACATCTTTTTATACCTGTCCTTTCAGCAGTACATGGCATTTGGTGCATTTTGTATGATGACGTGTTAGGCTTGTCAACCTTAGGGTGGTCTTCCCCCAAACTTTTTGCCTGGTTACCTTCTCTTTTTGCTGATTCATTTTGTTGGCCTTAGGACTCTGAGCACTTTACTACTGCTGACCAGTGCTAAAGGGCATGTGCTTCTCCCGTAAACATGGTAACATTGGTTTATCCACTATTGGGATATTGAATTTATCTGTAAGTCACTAGTAGAGAGCACTACCTGTGTCCAGGCCTATAAATTGAATGCTGCTAGTGGGTCTGCAGCCATGATTGTGCCACCCACATGAGTAGCCCTGTAAACATGTCTCAGGCCTGCCACTTCAGGGCCTGTATGTGCAGTTTTTCTGCCATATTGACTTAATATTTAAAACCCTTTGCCAAGCCTTAAATTAACCCTTTTTTATTACATATAAACCAACCATAAGGTAGGCCCTAGGTAGCTCATAGGGAAGTTGTTGTGTAAGTAAAAGGTAGGATATGTACTTTTAAGTTTTGTTTGTCCTAGTAGTGAAAAACACCTTCATTTGTTTTTCACTTCTCTGAGGACTACTCCTCTCATAGGTTAACATTAGGAATTACTTATTAAACTATTAAGCTGTTGGAATTCATGATTGAGGAGTAGCTCTGTCTTGTGTCATATTATTGGAATGGTAATGATAAAACCTCTTTGCTGACAAGGTTGGATTCAACAGTACTATTTCACAAATGCCACTTTTAGAAAGTTGGTATTTCTCTGCTCTAAAGCTCTGTGTGCCTCCAGCCTGTCGCCAGTACACATCTGTGCTAGGTGACAGCTTGACTTTGTGCATTCACTCTTGACTTTGTGCATTCACTCTAGACAGCCACACACAAAGGAAGATTAGGTGTGTCTGAGTGCCCATCCGCATCCTGATGGCTCATCCGGGGCTGGTCGGGAGGGAGCAGGAGCGAATTGGTTTTTTGATGTTTTGGTCTTGATTTATTTCTAAAATCATAATCTGTTTTTCTAACCTGGTATAGAGTCTTTTTGTGTAGTTTTCATTGTGTTACTGTATGTCGTGTTGCACAAATACTTTACACATTTCCTTTTAAGTTAAGCCTGACTGCTCTGTGCCAAGCTACCAGAGGATGAGCACAATTTAATTTATGGCGTGTATCTGACTTACCCTGACTATTATTGCCGTTTCTCCTTGTCCGTGTGCATGCCTCTGCCAACCAGAAACCCAATTTCTAACAATATGCAATTCGTTAGGTCCCTGAGTAACACAAAACATAATCCAAACAATTATTATATTGGTGCAGGATCATATTCTTCTCTTTGTTTTTTTATTGTAACATGGTCATCACCTTGTTCGTCCTTGATGCTGGGGTGTAGTAGTGTCAAATGGTCTTTTGTTTGAAGATAGCTGTTTCTCTTATACAATTATCTAATGTTCCAAAAGGGCTACACTTCTCCACCAGCAAAAAACAACTTATTATATCAGCATGGTTTTTTTTCTCCTTATTTCTCTGTATTAAGTTGGTGTCTAACCTAGTCTATGCCTCTTTTTTTTTCCTCCAGGAACCTTACATTTTTGTGTGCACAATCAGCTCTCACTGATCGTATTTTAGGCATCTGCAGAAGTGGGACTTCCGATTGGGGTATGCAGATATCAGTACATCATTCTGGTGGATAGTTCTATCTGCAGATTCCGCACCTTGTGAATATTTGCACAGATCTGGTAATCAAAATCGCTACTCCTGCACACTAGTAGGTGGGATTGTGTGGCTCTGCACCAACATCGTTCTGCTCGAGGAGTGATGAATGGAGCTCATATTAGCAGTGCACTGGTGTTTCAGTTCCTTTCTGCACAATCAGAGGCAGGTCCAGAGTGTCACCTCTCATCTTACATTTTATTTTATTCTCATTTTTAGTAGTGTGAAGGGGAAATATGTTATCTTTTCAAAATTACATGGTTGAAACCTTGTTTGCACTGTCACAAACAAATGTCTGTAGCCCCCTCCCCCTCTTTCCCTAACACACACACACATGACTGTGGTATCTGGGATCAGAACACGCCTCCAGGGCCTGGGATGACTACACTGAGAATTTCCTAGCATTTAACATGCTCTGCCCTAATGCTAGGAACTATTCTGTCTCATTGCTTAAACGTATTTCAGTCTATCCTGGAGGGTCTGGGGGTCTGTCAGATATGTACATCTTCATGTTGCCATAACACCCCTAACCATTGTACCCAAATAGCCGGCTTGAAACATTTAGCTCACCAATTTATTTGAATTGTTATCCTCCTGCACATAATAAGACTCTAAGTGCCAGTCCTCCACAGTGTGTTGTCAGTTACATGAATTGCTTTTTATGCAACATTAGATCCTTTCCCAAGCATGCAGTCGAAATCTGGGACCTTCTTTCCTCTAAGGCTCCTGCTGTCGCCTTTTTTTACAGAAACATGGCTGTGCCCTGCAGCCCTTCCACCCATTAATTTAGCAATTCCAGATGATTACTACATTCTAAAGCTTGACAGGGAGGGGAAATTAGGGGGTGGAATAGCAATTGCCCATAAAACTCAGTCAAGGTCATTTTAATAGACAAAGATGTAACTGACTGGGGAGAGATCTGCAAACTTAGGATGGACCTAGCTCCAAAGGTCTCCTGGAAAGGTGCTCTACTTTATAGACCTCCCGGTCCAAAAAGAGACTTCTTGCACAAACTTACAGAGTATATGGCGCCGCATGTTCTCACTGCTCAATAATTTCTTTTACTTGGAGATTTTAACTATCATGAAGAAAAATGTATTGACCTAGAAGTTTCTCAACTCCTAATGGACATGGACGCCTTTGGGGTTCAGCTGAATCATTCCAGGCCTACCCAAGTAGCTGATCATATGGTAGATCTTATATTTACTAAAGCTTCAAATCTTACCTGTCTCCCTTCCCAAACGTTGATCTGGCACATAATTTGTGCAATTTCAGACCTTGGTATAAAATAAATACAAACTCGTTCTCCAAAGAATGCAAGCTTTCTTCATTCTGGCTATCTGCAGATTTGGATAAAAATCTTGATGAATGTAAGAAAGCAATGGTCTCTGCCTTTGACCATCTCGCCCGCTAAGCAAAAGGCCCAATATTAGTTAGAGAACCCATGTTACTTCGTACTCTGTGGAGCTTCACTTAGAAAAAAACTAGATGCAAACAAGGACACTGGTGTGCTATTAAGGATCCTACGGATAAAGCTAGATAAATATCTGTGCTTACGGCATGCCACAGAAATAATAAAAGTGTTTGCAGAGTTTCCATATCCCATCAAATTTTATCACCAAGTAATTACTCTAGAGCTCTATATAAAGCCCAAAAGGACTTCACTATTCTGTGGGCTTGCAACCTAAGTCTCAACACGTATGCAACTCTATAGCTGACCATCTTGAAAAGAAAATAAATAAGATCTATGCTAACTTCGATTATACTATTTAGGATCCATTTTCAGATTCTCTCTTACCTAAACTCTTTCCTTTAAATACTGAGAGTTTGTTGTTGTTTGCCATGTTTACCCCAGAAGAAGTAATAAAATGGCTTAAACAAGGAAGGTTGGGTTCTCCTAGCGATGTCTGCCCGCGGAGAATTGCAGCCCTCCTTGCAGAGCCGCTAGCTCTGGCTATTTATTCTTTATTCAGTCAGTCAATTATCACAGGAAATTTCCCGAAGGAATAGAAAACAGCATAAATGAGACCCATCCAGAAAAAGGGTCTTCTTTCTCTGCTACTGATCTATCCAATTGTAGGCCTATCTCTTTTCTCCCTTTACTAAGTAAAACTTTGGCAACACTTATCAATAAACAATTAACCTCTTATTTTGAGAGACATGGCATTCTTAATCCCTCACAATCTGGGTTTCGGTCTGCCACAGTTCAGAAACTACTTTAGTGGCAGTGACTGATTACATTAGGCTAGCCCTTGATTCAAACACTCCTGCAGTGCTGTTATTATTAGACTTATCTGCCACTTTTGATACTGTGTCTCACCAGCATCTCCTGCAAAGACTGCAGGACTGTGGTATTCCAGGAACAGTCTTAAAATAGATCAAAGATTTCTTGAGTAATAGATCACAATTCCTTTACCTAGGCCCTTACAAATCTTCTATCAGGCAACTTTACAAGGGAGTGCCACAAGTGCCCCCCCTCCCCCCCAACCCACAGTTTTTAACATTTATGTTCCCCTTTAGCCCACACTTTCCGACCTTTTGGGCTAGAGGTCTTTTCTTGTGCATATGATACTCAACTGATAGTTTCCTTTAATAAAAATCTAGAGAACACCAAGCAATGTTTTTAACTTGGCATAAAAGCAGTTGCAGCATGGATGTTCCTGAACTGTCTGCAATTAAATGCTTCAGAAAACTGAAATAATGCCATTTGGTAAAGGATCTATGTTTTGTACTGATGATTGGTGGCCGGCAGAGCAGTGCCTGGCCCCAACCCCTAAGCATGTGGTCAAAAACCTAGGGATTCGACTGCATCAGAACCTAACCATGAAAGAGCAGGTTTCCACAATGATTGGAACCTGTTGTCACACCCTTAGCATGCTAAGCAGCTAACATGACATGGCTTTTCTCTGGTTGTAAACTACCTGGTGGCATCTCCAAATGCCAGGGAGGGCTAACTCAGTTGCTGACACCTAACGGATGATGAATAGCAGCTACACTTGCAGTTGGCACAGAGCGTGCTTTCAATAATGGGGAGAGCCCTGGCTTGATCTCTTTGCCGCTGCTGAGAATGTGCAGTCTCAGCACTTTTGTGGATTGCAGTTCCCCACATGGCTCTTTCTCAGACACAAATTCCACTAAGAGTAGAGCACGGGGAAGACAGGCCCAAGCCTTCCCAGTTGCAGCATGGATGTTCCTGAACTCTCTGCAATTAAATGCTTCAGAAAACTGAAATAATGCCATTTGGTAAAGGATCTATGTTTTGTACTGATGATTGGTGGCCGGCAGAGCAGTGCCTGGCCCCAACCCCTAAGCATGTGGTCAAAAACCTAGGGATTCGACTGCATCAGAACCTAACCATGAAAGAGCAGGTTTCCACAATGATTGGAACCTGTTGTCACACCCTTAGTATGCTAAGGAAAGCCGTACCATTTTTGCCGTTATCAGCCAGGAAGGCCTTAGCTCAGGGGCTTATAAGCAGCAGGCTGGACTACTGCAACTCTCTGCTGGCCTCTGTAAATGACAATCTCCTTACCAAACTTCAAGTTGTCCAAAACACCGCTGCTATGCTTACCTGCAGCCAACCTCCAGCCTCCGCCTCTTTACCCCTACTTAAGTCTTTACATTGGTTACTGATAAGAAAAATAATTGTCTTTAAGACATGTTGTTTGACTCATAAAGCCGTCATATGAAAAGGCCCTATGTACATTGTGCAAAAACTGATTCCTGTCTGCTGCCGTCAGAGAAAGCTGATACTGAGTGACAAAGCACTACTAATGATCCTTCATATAAAGAAAGTGAATGCAGGTGGTAGAGCTTTCTCGCTCCTGCCCCATCCTACTGGAACAAATTGCCTTACGAAACGCGCATCTAAAAATTTATGACTATGCTGTTTTAACTCTGTGACCCTCCTAACTCTAAATCAGTGCTGAGATACCCCTCTCAGGGTCGATTCAAGCCCTAAAACAAGTGAAACTAACATAAAATAACACCCAGATGAACCCAACGGCCGAACTGGCGGTGATACTGTGACCATACTTCAAAATATTCCATGCTCTCACCAGTCTAAGTCGAAAGGAAGTTGCTGTTCCTGCTTCCCAAGTCAGTCCAACAGCAGGTCCTCGTTGTGGCTGAAATCTTGGGGTAAGTTTCAGAAAAACCAAAAGAAGGCCATGCAGGAATCTGCGCCTTCTTACCACTCTCCAGCTCCAAAGAGGGTGTAAGTTAGTGTGCCTCTTGGACTCTTCCCGACGTTCTGAAGAGCAGATTCTGAATTTAATTCTGATGCAACCCAAAGTTCTCGGTCCCTCAGTGATGCTCCAGTGATGCTCCAGCAAATCAAGGTGTTTAGGGAGGCGATCCTGCGCATATTTGGCACATCTCCAGTTCGTTTTGGCCTGGCCATGGACCTGCAGAGGCCTCCAGTTTTTGTCCAGCTGGAAGTTTCACCATTGGCAGCAACTGTGTCTCTTTAAGTTGATTCAGATTCCACTCCAGCTTCAGTGCCAACTTCACTCCTGGCTGTCCCCTCTGGAGCACTCGGAAGATAATCAGACAGCTAAAGTGGTTTGAGACTGAGCCAGCCTCATCGCAACATCTACTAAAGCCTCATTCTGATCCCATGTGTTCGCTGCCCACAGCCAACACTTCTAGCTCTGAAACATTGCCTTTGGATGGTACAATGTTTACCATCATCTAGAGGTGGTCCACTTTTACCATCGTTGAGGTTCAGTATCAATGTGCCATGCCGAAGTCACACCTTAATGCTTCGCCGACAAACCCACTAATCAAAGCCACCTTCGATACGGTACATTTTTGTGCTTTCCCCCAGAGGGGAGAGTCCAGGACATTCAGGCTATGATCCCAATGTTTGAGCCTCTGTCCTGGATCGCAGTGAGGATGGTGTTGATGCTGCAGGCTTATTGGCCTCCTGCATCCTGCTAGTCATCCACACTAGATGACACATGCATGCTCTGCAGTTGGACCTGAAGTCCCAGTGGACACAGCACCAGGGGAACATATCCAGTGTCATCCAGGTTTCAGAGAGGACTGCAAACGATCTGCAGTGGTGGCTGCTAGACCACAAATAGGCCTCTCTCAGAAGCCTCTCCTTGCCCCACCCAAAGCTGAGGGTAGTGATGGGTACATTACTGTTGGGCTGTGGAGGCCATCTGGGTGAGGTGGACATCAGAGGACTCTGGTCTCTGATGGAATCCTGTCTCTACAGCAGTTTGTTGTAGTTCAGGATGATCCGCTTGGTGTTTTTGCCTTCCTATCATCCATCAAGGGGAGGTTCTCGCAAACAACATTACGGCCATGTTGTCATGCAGCAAGCAGGGTGGAGAAGGCATCGCCTCGGGAAGCAGCTAACATGACATGGCTTTTCTCTGGTTGTAAACTACCTGGTGGCATCTCCAAATGCCAGGGAGGGCTAACTCAGTTGCTGACACCTAACGGATGATGAATAGCAGCTACACTTGCAGTTGGCACAGAGCGTGCTTTCAATAATGGGGAGAGCCCTGGCTTGATCTCTTTGCCGCTGCTGAGAATGTGCAGTCTCAGCACTTTTGTGGATTGCAGTTCCCCACTTGGCTCTTTCTCAGACACAAATTCCACTAAGAGTAGAGCACGGGGAAGACAGGCCCAAGCCTTCCCAGTAGCTCCATATTGGGCAAGGAAAGTGTTGCCTCGAAATTTGGGCATGAGCGTCTGTCCTCTGATCAGACTGCCTCTTCAAGAGGATCTTCTGTGCCAGAAGCAGGCCAATTTCTTGCACCAGGGTGCACAATCTACACTTCCATGCATGGGGATCGAGCAGCAGCAGTTGACCATTTTTGATCCCTCCCAAAATCAAGGATGTCGTCCTTGCGGCCAGGTGTGGCTCTACAAAGTCTGTGTATGCTGGACTCGAACAAATTTGTGGCCTGGTGTGCTACTCACAACCCAGATCTGCTGCAGTCCAAAGTGTTGCTGTGCTTTTAGACTTTTCCCTAACAAGGACTTGCAGTGGGCATGGCTAAAAGAGATCTGTCGGATCCTTCAGCCTTTCTGTGCTTACCAGACCAACCCCTAAAGTCCATGTTCAAATCACCTGTTATGATACACTTAAAGGTTTGATCTGCATGTTTACTACTAAACCTATCCTGATGCCAAAGTGGGGCTTTAGTGGTCCTTAGTTTCCTTGTGTACACCCCAATGGCCTCCACCCTTTTCTGTAATGAGAGCAACTTCTTGTCATTGAAAACTGTTGTAAGCTATTTAAGGACAAGCAGCCCACGCATTATTACCAGACACCCCGGCGTCCAGCTTCCTTGACTTTAGACCTAATGTCCATAGAGCCTGATACTATGGTTTGCAGAAAATACTGTGACTCAGTGTCCTAAGACAGGGCTGCCATGTGCATCAGAGTGTGTGGTCTGTGGGACTGTGAATGAATGAATGGGGTAAATATGTACCGGTGCCTGAGAGCCTGTGTTGTATGTACTTGTGGCACAGGACGTACCTTTCACCATGTGTGGCACCGTTACAAGTACAACATAAGCATACAACCATTTTTTTAGTGGTAAAAATTTAAAGTGAAGAAAAAGCCTCTGCATAAATGTTAATAGTAAGTTATTTTTTCTGCACTTGATGGAACGTTTTTCTGCACTTTAAATTTCTCCTATTTAAAAAAGGTTACTGTGTTTTTCATTTATAAATATGCCAGTGTGTCTACTAGCCACTGAGAGCAAGATTCCTGCTGTTTGTAAATGTGACTTTGAGAAATGGAAGAAAATTAAAGTGAGGAATTGGTTTAATAATTAAGTTAACCCTTTATTTTAATATTCTCTCAGGTAAAGACATTCAGAAACATCATTTCGTTCTCACACTCCAATTATGAGTTGCTGACAACTTTTATTTACGAGTTAAATACCTCTTTGCTTTAGTACTTAACTTCTGTGACCCACCAGGGTTATAAATCTTCAAAAATCCAAGTTGAGCACTGCTTGTTATCCGGATCTGCTATCTGCAGCCTGATAATAAGGTAAAATAAATACAGCCTTTTCCTAACTTCAAAAGGAATACGCAACACTTATTTATTGCAGTTTCTAATTTAAAAAATGAACTCAAGGCTAGGAGCTACACTGAAGGTTTCTGTGATCTACTGGTAGCTTCTGATTGACTGGTTAGAGACTCATGGTATACCCCTTTAAAGCTGATGCAAAGCTATCTCCTGACCCCTAAGAGCCTCTTTCTTATTAGAATCACCACAGCTTGTCATATTAGTGAATTTCAAGCTGTATTAGTCCTGCAGCCGTATACCACCTTCTTTCTGGACAAATTGATACTGAAGACTGTGAATCACTCTTCTGACGTCCTTTGTGCTACCTTATGCCTCAAAAGAAGATAGGGTCCATCACCAGGACCCCAAAAGGGCGCTTACCTTTTACATTGACCATTCCGAAAAACATCTGGTGGACGATCTGTTCTTCGTGTGGTTCTCTGGGGCTAGAAATGGAAGGCAGCACGGAAAAGGACTTTGTACTTTGTCCAATTGAATAGTCTTCTGTCTTAATGTCTGCTATGCTATCTGGAGGACAAGAGTCAGCCTCCAGAAGCATTGAGAGCCCGTTCCACCAGGGCCAAGGCTTCTACCACTGCACTGGCACACAGGGTGCCTGTCCTAGATATTATGGTGGTAATGTGGACATCAGTGCACATGGTCACGTAACACAACTGCAATGACAGACAGGTCCAAAGGGAAGGGCTTTTTGACCATTCAGTCCTGCATGACTTGTTGGTCTGAGTTATTCCACACACTAGCAGAGGTGCTGCATTGGTATCTGTTCTAAAGTTAAGAAATCTGTGGTTAGAAGTATCCACCAGAAGAACAAGTTACTTATCTTCTGTAATGTTCTTTCTGGTGTACCTAATCAAAGATTCCTCACTGTCATACTCCTCCCCATTCGTTGAATAGACTCATTTCCATTCAAAAATGTCCCAAATAAGAGGTTTGCACACTAGCATATGCAGTTAGTTTTTGGGCTCAGCTTCCAGGGGTTCAGTTGGTGCCTAGAAAGAAACTGACTCCAGCGTACTTAGGTGCCGGCTACATGCAGCTCCATGCGTCACTTCCAAGTTGAAGCGGAGTCAACGCTGAGCTGCAAGACTCCACCTACCAGCATCCGGGGCCTTCAATTATCTTGCAGTTCCAGTCTGGTGCCTGTGGAAATTCTAAAGATGAAGGGACTGCAGTTAGGGTAGCCACCAGAAAGAGCATTACAGAATATAAGTAGCTTGTTCTTTTGAGTGTACTAGACCTGATTTATAACTGGTGCCAGAAAGAGTCCTGGAAGGTGTGGCTGGAGGCAGGTCTGGTATTGGGGGTGAGTAGCTCGTGGAGTTCGAGTGACAATTATAAAATATGGGGTGTCACATTAGATATCTTTAGAAAGCTGATTTGCTGAACTTAGAAACAGAATAAGATAGCCCAAAGAAAAGACTCAATCTGATTTAATAAGGAATGCACACTTACAAAGAAAAACGTTGTACACAGAGCGCTGTGAAATAATGCCCCGGGAGGACAAGTTACTCCCAGGTGCTTCTCTTGAAGTAAAGAACATTAACAGCTGCATAGTTCTGTAAAGAAAGGTCATTAAACTACAGAGTGTGAATTGATGACTGGTTTATTAATTCAAGGAGCATGAGAGAATTGTGTTCATTGGTAGTTTAAGGCACCTACAGTTTATCGCAGAACCAGATGAACAGTCCTCTGGGCACATTAAGCGTTATTCAGAGATGACAAATTCGAAAATCGGAATTAAAGCCAAAAACCTGTCGGTGTAAGGTGATGTAAGTGTTCTTGTTAATAAACGGTTTATTACAGAGGTACACTCCTCATGTGCCTTATCGAGCCCCATTTGCTGTGCTTCAAATCAGCCCTAATTTCTGGTTTTAACTCTTCCCCCATTTTTTAGAATTGCTTCCCAGACTTCTGAGGGTAGTTATTCGGTCCCTATCCCTCAACACCAAGGGCACTTCTACTAAACAGAGATTAAAGAGAGTTGGTTCTGTTTAGGGCCATTCTGAGTGTGCTCTCGCTGCTGGCTCTGACTCGCCCTTCTGTGCCTTCAACCATGAGTTTGATAGAAACGCCTGAATGGGGGAGAGAGGAAACCGGATCAGTACCCTTGCAATCCAGCTTTTCACGTAAGTGGTTCAGGCTTATCTGATCAAGGGCAGTGGCAAAACCCCATTACATTATTAGCAAAGAAGGACCATATAATGATATTATAGTTGGTTCACAAACCTCATAATACCAACTCGAACAATGGGAAGCATATCATGAGCCTCCATCCCATCAAGTACACCTGCCCCAGCGCGCATACAACTTGCCTTGCTGAAGCTTTGCTGGGTGAGATCTAGTGTCATTCTTTCCATCTATACACTCCATGTTACTTTCTTTGATTATGTATGCCGATTATTTGGTCTTTATGGACGAAACAATTGGAGGTCTGCAACCACTTTTAATTAACCCTGAATAGTGCAACACTAATAACTTTCTGACAGTTAACATTAGTAAAAACAAAAGTTCAGAGATTTGGCTCTAGCAGACCCACATAATGCTGGATGCTTAGTGGAGAACCATTAGATTAACTTAAATATCCACCTCACTGATGGTTTTGATCAGTGAGATGAGCAACTTGGAGTTTACACTTATCTGAGTTAACAGCAAAGGTTCCAGTAATTATTTTGGAGGTTGCTCACCCAGCCATCCGTTGTAGGAGTTTTTGTGGAAGATCACACTACTATGATGCAGTATGCATCAGTATACCCTGACTCCGCAAGTAAACATGTCTTCGGTTTGTTTAGTCTAAGGAAAGTCTCACTGGCATTATTAAGACTTCAGATGGCAAGAGTTGCTGCAGGCCTACTTGGCTGAGAAAGTTTATTTTCCTTTTTTACAACTTAAATTTGCAACACTGTCTGCAGTTGCATCCTAGCAGCTAGGTATGAGTAAAAATACATAAACAGTCCAAAGCACTAGTTTAAATAATTATAGTCCTTTTCCATAGCTTCGTTAGTGAAAAATTATCTTGTATTTATCGATTATGTTCTTCAAATCCATCTAGCTCAGCCAACACTAAGTAAGCCTTGACGAGGTCAAAGTGAGAATTGTTCGCATGACGAAACACGTGTTGGCTGAGCTGGATGGATTTGAAGAACATACTCAATAAATAAAAGAGGATTTAAAACTAACAAAGCTACGGACAAGGACTGTAATTATTTAAATGAGTGCCTTGGATTGTCTATATACACGTTTCATCCTTGGGAAAATTGTGGTGACTTGGGGTAGTTTCTTCCCTTCCAGGAGCACCGTGGAGACTTTGTTGCTATGGGATTAGGGGTGTGATATTGTGAGTGCCATTCCTATCAAACTCCCTTTCGAACTTTGTGCATGAGTAAAAGTACATTTGGTAATGCCAGTTTGGTATCAAGGAAGGGTAAATAAGCCCAAAGACATACTGCCTTTAAAAGAGTAAACAAGCCCAAAAAAATACTACCACTAAAAGGAGTAGCCTATGGTTGCTACCAAATGTGGCTTGAAAAACTGCCAACTATTGATTGGTAGATAGAATGATGGTCTAATGTTACTTGGTAGAGTCATTGTATTTGAAATCCAACAAGATTTTATGCACTGCAGATTTATTGGAAAATGTGAGGGCTTGCGGCTGTTGATAACTTTGCAACTTAAACCTTGTTACACTTTTCATATGTTTGCCCAGAGTTGGTGGACCTGGCAGATGTTACTTAAAGACTGATTTGCTAACTTTCAGTATTCATATAGATTCTCATTAATTTCAGCAATATGACCATGACTTCACTAATAGGATTTGTCCTTGCCTATACATCTCGTTGTGTTCACCGCTAAATGTTTGAAGACCTGTTGCCAAGCATCGAGACAGATGCTTCGACTGTTTGATGAGTTTAATCTTTGCTTTGCTGAGTAATCTCAATTTTTGCTTCTGGGGGGGGGTGGGGGGGTGGGTTTGCAGATGGAGGCTTTATACATTAAAAAGTGAAATATTTTAATGAATCCTTTAGCAGTTACTGTGATTTTAAAATAGTTTTTTAACAGTGGTACTTCATGTGTCGAATAGCTGTAGTATTTTTTCATCTAATCCGATGAAGAGTGTGAATAATATATGGGATAAAATACCCCCGGTGTACATTTTAAGGATATTGCAAGTCACTGAGTTTATAAAGGCCGAATGCAGAAGAGGATTCAAATTTGTATGAAGCTGCAACACTTAACCAGATAACTTTCTCTGTTATCATTTTTTAAGATTTACAGTGAAAAACCTACAAGAAAAGGATTCAAATATTTCTGAACAATTCAGTATAGTACACGAGAGAAGGTGCGTTCATTCAGCAGAGGCAAGGGGGAGATAAAAATAGCATACATGCAGCACAGGGTTAAAGTCATTTTATACTCTTATGCAGCTTATTTTTTCCTGTTTGCACCTGTTTAATGTTTGCGCCCAGTGCACAAAGCGCAAGTGATTTAGAAGAAAATGCATAAGGCGGGTCTCAGTGCAATAACCACTTAAGAAAAAAGTGTTGAATTCTGACAGTAACCTACAAAGTGAAGGGAGCACTAGCCATGTGTCACAAATAGAGGAAAAATCAAATACAAAGGTTTGAAGAGCAATGCGCTTCTGCGTTATGAGGGCTGGGATAAAGCAGGAGCAGATGATATCCTCATTTGTAGGGGAGTATGATCAGTGTCTGATTTATTGGGTTAGTGACAGTCCTCCAGATGTGTATGAAGGGAGCGTTCCACGTTGGCAATCAGTAATTCTACAGTGAGTGTAACGATAAATAAGGTTATTCAGGTGGCGGCAGTCAAGTTCTCCAAAAATGCCAGACAGTCTATTTAGATTTCCTCCTGATTATCAATCATGTATGTTCTGTGATCATAAATTGCTTGTTCTGCCATTTTGGAGAGCCATATATTGTGGGAGTAATAATGCTTAATTCTACATTCTCTGCAGCAGCGTTTAGCCGTAATCATCAGTGCGACCACACTTCTTTTCAAATATTTGATTTTCCCTGCCACAGAATAATCATGAGAAGTAGGTATTCTTGCACATTTTGAAAGTGATTTAGACAAGGCTAGTATGACCATGTGCCATATTGCTGAAAATGTTTCTTTATCGGGTAGAAGCAAGGAATGACAGATCATAATGAGGAATCTGCAGAAATATTGTGATTTTGATTTGCCCACATACAGGTTGCCTTCCTGGTATCCTTCATTTCGGTAGGAATCTGCAATACAGAAGGAAGAGGGCAGTGCTTGGAATCCTGGCTTTAAATGTAAAATACCTCACGACTTGCATACGGCTAGTATAAGGGCAGAGCCAGATATCTGGTTAGGGCATATGTTGGCTCTCCCACTCAGATACAAACCTACATCCAGAAATGCTGGAGCTCCATTTTATGTAAACATCATATTATGCAACAACATCTGCTTTCACTTGTTATGAAACCATCATGTCTATATAGTACACAGGCACAAGTATTGTTGGCGCTCCCTCTTGTCATGAGGGGGAGGACTACACATGGGTTTTCCCTGCTGATGACGTCACTGCCGTCGGCTGTGAAATCTTCTGCTCGGCAAAGCTAGACTCAGGCTGCCAGGCGCCTTTGCATTAGTTCTTCTCAACTCCTCGTTGCCTGACCCTGACACGGTGTCTATCAGGCTGTCCTTTGCTTAGCCTGACAGGCAATCATCATGGTTTGAAATGTGGTAGGGGCTGAGCCCCATTGCTTATGACAATGGGCCGTCCTGCATAATCCCCTCACTGTTCAGTCCAGACAAGCAGATAGATTAGGCTTGTAGGGTCCTGCAGCACTGCCTAGTATCTCCGGTTTCTTTCGATCCATAAAAAAGTACTGGATAGTGTACAGAGCCAAATAACCATGTACACACTTAAGCCCCTTGCCTAGACCTCCATCTACTCCCAACAATCTTATAACACCTCTAATTGTCCACACCAGTATGTCAAAAATCATCAAGCTGCCCAAGTACACTTCTCAAGTCTGCGATCAAAACCTGGAAAAGAAGGCATAGAACTTGAGTCATACCATGAGGTCCTACCCATGGCTTGTGCATGCCATATAAATTCATACAATATTATTGGCAGGATGTGCACTATGCAAATGCTAATTAACAATAACATAACATTTCCATTTTACTTGCATGTTTATCAGTGTTGCGAAATGTCTCAATATTCCTGCTCCCCAGGTGTGCTATGGCATTTGCTACAAACTCCTTGGTGGACGTGTAAGCTGAAACATAAGGGCATTTCAGAATGTATTTGCCGTAAAAAGCTTTGAAGAAAACACAAAGAAAATGACATAAAAAAATCACATTAAACTAAGCTAGACTGACAGCAAACAGCAAATCTCAGGAGACTAAACACAACAGAAGTGACTTCTTAGCAACCAGGAAATTCAAAGGCGTGGGGTTTAGAACCTCTGCTGTTTAGCATTTCTATGATGTTTGTATCCTAGTAACAATCATTGCTTGCATTACACTGTAATTCCTGACGCAGATTGTGTCACATAAAGTCATCTGCCCTTCAGAGAGTGTAGCAGAAACAAATGTAATTTGTAAAACATGTCTCGCTGTTAAAAGAAAAGTTCGTTTTCCGTTTTTCTTCAACAATCACCTCGTCCTTAACTAGGAAAAGGCCACATTTTAATTATGCCCGTGAGATTAGCATATTATTCTAATTTAGCATTTCCAAAGTTCATAAATGACACCATAGTGGTTTTTTTCTTTGCACCCTGGAGTCCCCTTTCGAATACAATTTCTCGCCAAGAGACCGTTTCCTCTTAAAGCAGTGTTGTGTCGAGTCATGTGGGATTATGCTAACCACATTTTGCTCTAAAAACATTATTTTGCAAAATTGGTATGCAATTTCTGAATTTCCCCACAAAATACTCAGTTTTGCACATCCCTAGTTGTAACCCCAGTGCGGTTCTATCCATTTTCCTGTCCTGAAAGTTAGGAGCAAGAGACACCATGATTGAAAATAATTGTTGGTTTAAAACGAGGAAAACCTGCTAGGGAAAACAACATATCTGAATTGGGAGCATGTTTCTGCTTAATGAAAAATAACGTATATGTCCTGGCTCTAGCATATTAGTACCTATGGGTGCTTCTTTGTAGGAGGCACTACACAAAACGGTTCATGGACAGTGCAGCCCTGCTGTCTCGCACTGTGTCACACTATTTCGGCTCCTTTCACAGTCACCTGGTGAGGAGCCAAAGTCAAGCAGTAGCAGGAAAGACAAAGCGAAAACCACTGCACAAAGTGGCTTTCCAACTTGTCCTTGGAGGCTCTAAGCAACTGATGTCCATTAGGGTGTGTGCAAATCCGTCATGACAAAAGCTACAGCCTCAGCAACCGCAGCCATTTGTTTTTTCTCAGCACCAGGCCCCATCCTCTCCACACACTGTGAAATGTATTCATAAGTTGCAGTTCAGCACTGTAATATAGATATCTCACATCCCGAAATTAGCTTCCAGTATTAGCATTGTGCATGCTAGATTCAAAGTAACATTCTGTTCATGATTGTGTTCCTTTGCTGGGGTTATTAGTGCACACAGAACTGTCTGTTATAGTTTTTAGGCAGGATAACTGGTTGACTCTGTGACAAGATGATCATGTGGAGCCGTTTTTAGGGTCGAGCCTGCGTCGCATGCGTTTCGCTTGCGAGACGCTTTAGGAGTTAGAAAAGGGCTCGGAGCCCCGTCCATTTCACGTCAGTGTCTTTCATTGGTTCGTGGGCTTGCTTGTTAAAATCTGCTTGCTTTCTTTAGTGGAAGGCATGCATACGTCATGCTTTTTCCAGTGGTTAGCCCTCCTCGAGCGCAGTGACCAAGTACTGAAAACATGCAAGGCTCGCTGTTTTCCGTCTGGTTTGTGGACTACTTTTTATCTTTGTTCGCAGCGCAATCTCGCTTGGCAGAAGTCAAGCGTTTTCCATGACATCGACCCTGTTACATAGTTAATTGTACTTTTGCCAGTTACGTAGATAATTGCACTTTTACCCATAGGTTTCACTACGAGTGAACTGTAGCAGCGCAATTGTGCTCTTGTTTTCCCCATTTAATGTGGCAAGAAAAGTCCAGTTGGGCGTTTACAACTGCTAATAGCTCTAACTCGGAGGAAGGCGAGACCCGTTGCATTGCAAATGCTTGTTTCTTGCTAGGCCTAGTTACTAGCTCTGGTGCAATCACTGGATTTGAAGATGTTGATTGTGTGAGCCCACTGACTGTTCTACGAAGCAGTACTCTATTTTAGTGCTGAAGTTATTGCCTCATTTCTGTAGACATGTTTGCTGGTTGTACAGATGGTCTTTAGGTGAAATTGGTGTTGGGTGATGTTGAGTGCAAGTCTTTGTAAGTGTCTGAGATGTCATACATGCAAGGACTGTGGCCGTCTGAAATTGCCTAATTGAAGTGGACCTCCGTGTAGTTTCCAAGTCAGCATGGTGATACTTAGTTGAATGGAAGGTGGAACAGAGCAGAGAATCATTAGTAAGTTATTTTCCTCGTCCGAGGTCGAGCAGCAAAGTTTGGATGGAAGGGAGTTGGGAAGTCCACTTTCTGCTGAAACAGCATAGTTCAGTTTTGATTTCACTCAGTTTCAGGTCGCATTTTGTAATTTTTGATTCCATGGCAGATAGTCCTATTTACAGGATCTCTTGTGTTTCCTGGTTACTCAGCGGGTACAGAGTTAGAGGTTTTGTGTCATCTTTGCAAGAATGACAGAGGAGACAGTGATCACGGTTATTCATTATTAGAAGCAGGAGGAAGATGTTTATAGTCACTGGTGAATTGATTGCTGCATCTCGCACTTTACTCAGTGTCTGGCTGGAATCTGATAAGAGGCCAGTACGAGACTGCAAATAAGTACACTTCAACAATGTTTAAAGTTACTTTGTTGGGGGACAGACCCTCAGAATTATGTATTTATTAAGAAAATCCCACCTGACGTTCACATAAAAACGGATGTTTCTTTGTACAGAGCAACGTACAACAAACATAACAGAGAGCCTTTTATAATATATATTTTTTTTGTCCTCATTCAGCCCCGCTTACTGAGACCCCTCTTCGTTTCTATAACCTTTTCGCCCTCTTGTCTACGAAGAGAGACTCAAGTCAGGGGGTGCACCTTTGTAGCTCCTGGTCTGCCTGAACAGACCCGCCGAGGCATCAAACGGCGCTTAATCATTGGACTAAAGCAGAGAGAAGCTCATTAGGACATTCTCACATAAGTACCCCGCAGTAAACTTTAGCAAGGGGGCCAATTTAGTCAATTCCCTGCCAATTTAATAGTGGTGACCATATTTCTACGCTTTTCTTTGAGCCCTGCGTATTTAAGTCCATATTTGCCGCACGGCGAGCCGCGTTCAACCAGTCTGTATAGCTCGGCGAGTGCTCCTTCAACCATTTTTTGCAGATTTCATTTCGTCCCAGCACAATTACATAGAACAAAAATGAACGATTAGTTTTGTTCACCCTTTTCCATATCCCCTCGTCCTGGAGCTGCCCGAATATAATTAATGGGAGTGATACATTAATTTTCCAACCTAACATCGATGATACTACCCTAAAAACCTCCTCCCAGAACAACCGAACAGAGGGGCAGTCCCAGAACATGTGTACATCCGTTGCTCCCATCCCACCACATTTCGGACACTTGATCACCTCCCCCTTCTTAAATTTAGACAATTTTGCCGGAGACATGTATGCTCTATGTAGAGTATAAAGATGGTTTTTCCTTAATGGCGCCGGTTTCACTACTTCATACAATGTCATGCACGACTTCCTCCACCATAACCCAATCTTGTCGCCTAACATCGCCTTGCCCCATAACTTGCTTGGTAGGTCAAAGTTCTCATCCAGGGATTCTAATATTTCCCAATACCAAACCGCCACCCTCTTCCCCGAAGCCGAGACCGCCAGGTCTAAAAAAGAGTCCTCCAGGTCATTTACCACTCCTAATCCCCCCTTAGTTTCTTTTACCCACTGTCTTATCTGTAAATATTTTAACCTGGACAGAGAACCGTCCGTTATTCTTTCCAGTTCCTCCCAAGAAAGTAAGGTGCCATCTCGCGCAATCTCCCCCCACCTTTCCACACCTGCCCTTTTAAGTGGTAATGCGAGAATATCCTGGCAACATTCTGGGGTGCCCGGGGAATCCCAGATAGGGGCCTGGTAGCTGTAATAATGTACACCTAACCGCCTCCTCAACTGGTACCAGCTCCTTGCCATTCCTTGTAGCACTTTTAGTTTAATTTTTTTGAAGAATTTAGGGTCGCCAAATTTAAATAGAAAAGACTGTAAGCCCCCTTTTTCCGACAAAACCATAGCCTTGTACATTCTGCCTACTGCTGAGCCGTCTGGAGACATAAACAGCATCCTTGAGTTTTTAAACAAAAAAGCCCACGCATAATATGTCAAATCAGGGAGAGTCAGTCCACCTTTTTCCCTCCTTCTGCGTAGCTTTTTCCATGATATCCTCGGCCCCTTTGAGGTCCAAATGAAACTACTTATCGCTTGTTGCATTTTATCTAGATGCCCCTTGTGCATTGCCAAGGGTATAGCTGAAAACACAAAGTTCCATTTGGGCAAGATAAACATCTTAATTAGATTTATCCTTCCAAGAATCGTCAAGGGGAGACATGCCCATTTTTGTAGCATAATTTTGCATTCCACTAATAACTTTCGAGCATTCCTCTCTGCTAAGTCCTTCAAATTTTGAGTCACTAAAATGCCCAAGTACCATATTTCCTGCTTATTTGTTTTCGACCCTCCTTCCATATTCCACTGCATAATATCTGTTTTCCCCACATTAATCCGGTACCCTGATATCCTTCCAAATTGATCAGCCAAATCTTTGACTGTGTTAAAGGCCAGGGACAGGTTATTTGTATATATTAGTACGTCGTCTGCATATAAGGGAATCTTCTTCTCCCAACCATTACAGCAGAAGGGTGCGATAAGAGGGTTTTGTCTGATTTTTCTAGCAAATGTCTCAATATATAGATTGAACAATACCGGCGACAGGGGGCAGCCCTGCCTCGTACCTCTTGAAATAGTAATAGGGCCCGTAAGTTTACCGGTAACCAGAATCTTCGCAGAAGGGGATGTATAAATCCGGTCAATTACACCACAAAACTTGGAGCCTAAATTGGCCCGCCTCAAAACCGATTTCAAAAAATTCCAATTAACTTGGTCGAAAGCCTTCATTGCGTCTAACATAATAACTGCCAAAGGCGAACCAAACGTTGTGGCCATATCTATTGCCCCGATCAGTTCGAAAGTTAATTCATGCAAATATCTGCCTTTAGAAAAACCTTTCTGGTCAGGGTGGACTAGATTATTCGCTATCCTAGTCAGCCTATCCGCTAGAAGCTTAGCTAGCAGTTTATAATCACTGTTCAGCAATGATATCGGCCTATATGAGGCGCACTTCGCTGGGTTTTTATCCGGTTTCAAAATTAAGGAGATCACTGCTTCATTCCATGAAAGAGGAATATCATTGCCAAACTCCAGAATCCCTCCAAACAATTCTGTCAATACTGGGATAACTGAATCTCCTAATACCTTATAAACTTCCACTGGGATACCATCCGGGCCAGGCGCCGTTCCGGACTTACTACTAGTCAGAGTTCTCCTAATTTCCTCAGCCGTTATTGGGGCGTTCAATGCTTCCTTCTCCTGCATTGATAAACCTAAAAGTCTATCAGCCCCTATCCAGTCCGTTACCATACCTTCATCCACCACTAACCTTTCCGAATACAGTTGTGAAAAAAAGTTTTGAAAAGCCGATTCTATTACCGCCTCATCTGATCTTTTTTCACCTGTATCCTCCACTTCAACCTCCTTAATGTAGTTCCTAACCCGGTCAGCTTTACCTTTCCAGGCTAATAACTTCCCCGCATTTTCCCCGTATTCAAAATGGGCCAGTTTACTTGCTTCCCATTTACTTTGAATTCTTCCCTGTAGTATATTTTCCAACTGACTTCTCAACCCATCCCAGCTGGACCTCAAAGCCTCCGTCTCACCTGCTTCAATTATTTTGGTTTTATATTTTCGCATTTCCTGCTCCAACGCAGAAATCTCTTTTTTCTGACGTTTATGTTTCTGAATGGCACAACTCCTTAACTCCCCACGAATGACTGCTTTAAACGTGTCCCATACTACAGATAACGGGGCGGAGCCCCAATTTACACTAAAAAAGAATTCGGCTTCCTTGCGCAGCTTTAACAACACATCTTGATCTAATAATAATGTCCGATCAATCGTCCACCGGGCACTACAACTTATCTGCCGAAAGCACATATTTAACACCACCGCAGAATGATCTGATAAATGCGAGGGCAGATACACAATATTCTTCACCTCCTCTCTCAAATGCATATCTAATAGAAAATAATCAATTCGCGACGCATGTCTGTATTTCTTATTAAAAAAAGAAAAATCCCTGCTCTTCCCTGCCCTTTGCCTCCAAATATCGCCCAAACCAAATTCCTTCATCATTCTCCTTAAAAACTGTTGTGACTTCGGTGTACCTCGTGATTTACAGTTCTGCCTATCCAACTCATTGTCTAATACCACATTAAAGTCGCCCACCACAATGACCGGGTCCGAAAATTCCAAAAGCTGAGAAAAAAGCTGTTTTAAGGGTTCTATATCGTCACAGTTGGGCCCATAGTAGCCTGCTAAAACCAGATTACGACCCCCAAATTGTATTTTAGCTATCACCCATCGCCCTGCTGAGTCTGATCTAGACTCCAGGATTCCCACACCTCCCAACTGTGCATGTTTAACTAAAATAGCCACCCCTTTATTATGATAGTTGTGTTCTGTACATGTAAATGTTCGCACCCATCTTAGTTTTTGTATTATGTTAGTACACTCCACCTTTGTGAGGTGCGTTTCCTGCAAGACTAAAATTTGTGCCGTAGAATCCTGCAGATACTGTAATATTCGTTCCCTCCTTCCTCGCACCCTTAAGCCATTAACATTCCATGAAAGAATTTGTAGTGGTATATTCTGCACCCTCTGGCTTCCCTCCCCACTAGCCATCTATTAATCTTAAATAACCAATAGTTGGGCTGAACGAGGCACTACTTTTTACTTTCTTCCAACTCCCCCTCCCCCACCCTAAACCTCTCTCCCCCCCCCCTACCCCCTTCACCCCCACCCGTGGAGAACCCCCCCCAACTAAGGACCATAGTGATCCAAATATTAGAGCGCCCCCCGGTTCCTGGGAGAATTTCACCATTACCCATTGCACGCAGCCTTACTCAGTAGCCTGCCCATTTTTGACCGCCACCAATAACTCATCCGCTTCACTAATATCTCTAATATTATACGTTTTGTTGTTATACATGACCCTAAGGAAGGCTGGAAATTTCAGCTGGGCAGAGACCCCCAAAGATTTGAAAATCTCCAACCGTTTTCCCAGTTCCCACTGCCTATCCATAGTCTCCCTGGATAGGTCCGATCTAATCTCAAACACAATATCCTTCACTCTTAAGGACTTCAGTTTCAATGCTCTGGATAAAATCTTTTCCTTCATCTGGTACGACAGAAAGTTTATCAAAATTTTCCGAGGTCTACTACTGTTTGTTCGTGGCTTAAAGGGGTCTCGATGAATTCTCTGAATATCCTTCCCAATTTCATCCTCGGACTCCTCTAAATCCACCGCTGATTTAATTAATGATACTACGAAGGCTTTAAAATCGCTCCCTTCCGTGCCTTCCTGTACTTTCAGCAGTTTTAGATTATTTCTTCTGGAATAGTTTTCCATCTGCTCCACCCTGTTTTTTAGAGCCTGTTCACTCCTCTTCAATGTATCGATCTCACCCTTATGCTGAATCAGCTCCTCCTTCATACCCCCCATCGCTTCTTCCAGGGCCTGCGTTCTTACCATTACGCCATCAATTTTCTTTTCTAAATTAGCACAAACCTCTCTTATCTCCCCTTGATTTACTTCTGAATTCGCAAAGCCCTTTTTTACATCCTCAGAAATGGACAAGATTAACGCCTCCAACGAGGAACTCAGTAAGGGAGGGATCACCGAGGCAGCCTCAGGAGGCACCAGCACTACCGACTTAGATGCAAAGTCCTGGACCTCTGCTGGATTATCGTTTGGGGACTGAACTAGCACTGGAGCCGTCAGCTCTTCTCCTGGCCGTGGCGCGGGGGACCTCGACCCCTCTCTGCCCTCATCCGTGCCGCTTTCCACCTGCCTGGTGGTAACCTCCATTGCAACCCTAGGCTGCCCCCAAGGGTGAGTGTAACTACCTCAGGTCTCACTTTAAAAAAAGACCTTAGAGAGGGGGTCAATTTGTCTCTAACCTTCAGCTTGCTCTCCCCCGCTTCCCTCCCCGTACTCCTGCCTCCTTCCCCCAGTTTAGGTCTCAGGATTTTTTTTTTTGCTGATCCTCCCTTGTCCCCCTTTTCCTCTGTAGTCACAGCCGAGTTGTCCTGGGGTGACTGAGCCGTCCCCTCCACCCTTGTTAAGGGGAACGGGGGGGCAGGAAAAACGCCCCCCACCCCACGCTGCCTCACCGTCTTCTTCCTGGCGTCCTTCTCTGGATTTTCTTTGGGTTGCTCACCCGGCCGCCACTTTTCGGGAGCGGCTCCGCCCGTTCTGCTGCTGCGGCTACCGCTGCCGCTATTCCCCCGGAGGGGAATTCGCGCCACACTTTTACGGGTCCGGCGCAGCTCCAGCACGGCCCGGTGCCACCAGACAGCCCCGGCTGTCCTCCAGATTGCCTCAGGTCCCAATAGCTGCGGCGTGCACATCCGTATGCTCGCAGCTGCCGCCCGCTCGGCCGCCGTGACCTGCCACGCCCCCAGGAACCGGAAAGCGCCCTAGCGCGCTACGTGACCTCCGTAGCCCGCCATGTTCTCCCCTTTATAATATTTTTCGTCATCACAGAGCATTTGGACATCTTTAGAGTCAGAAAAATAGAACCTTTACTGAAGTTCTTAAAACTTTGCCAATTTTTGTCCAGCAACATTATGGGGGTCATTCTGACGGTCACCGACCACGGGAGCACCGCCAACAGACTGGCGGTGCTCCCGAGGGCATTCTGACCGCGGCGGTTCAGCCGCGGTCAGAAAGGGTAAACCGGCGGTCTCCCGCCGGTTTACCGCTGCCCCATTGAATCCTCCATGGCGGCGGAGCGCGCTCCGCCGCCATGGGGATTCAGACACCCCCTACCGCCATCCTGTTCATGGCGGGAAACCCGCCATGAACAGGATGGCAGTAGGGGGTGCCACGGGGCCCCCATAAGAGGGCCCCGCAAAGTATTTCAGTGTCTGCTTTGCAGACACTGAAATACGCGACGGGTGCAACTGCACCCGTCGCACCCCTGCAACTACGCCGGCTCAATTCTGAGCCGGCGTCCTCGTTGCAGGGGCATTTCTGCTGGGCCGGCGGGCGCTCTTTCGGAGAGCGCCCGCCGGCCCAGCGGAAATGTTTAAATGGCCGCCGCGGTCTTTTGACCGCGGTGCGGTCATTTCACGGCGGTACCTTGGCGGACGGCCTCCGCCGTCCGCCAAGGTTAAAATCACCCCCTATATATGTTATATTATATTGCCAATCGGATAAAAGTGACTAGCTTTCTCGTATCCATTGTCAATGGTTAGTGGAGAAGGATCATACTGTCTGGCAGCGTGTAGGAAACTGCTTCTTTTTGACATGTTTACCCCCTCCACTTTTTTGGCTGGTATCTGATATGATTTCAACTGAAAGTGCACTGGGTTCCTCCTAACCCAGTGCAAGATCTCATTTCCCAAAAACCACACAGGTATTTCCCCAATTGAGAAAGCTTGTAGCACCCTCTATAAGTTCCTAGTAAGTTGTAACCCTGGTACCTAGGACCTGGGGTACTAAAGAGGGTTCCCAAGGGCTGCAGCATGAATTGTGCTACTCTAAGGGACCCCTCACCAAGCACATGACAGGCTGCTACAGCAGGCTGTGTGTCTTGGTGCAGACAAAAGTGAAAACGCGACATAGCATACAGCCTGTGTGCCATGTCCCCCAATACTGCATGCAATATAAGTAAGTCACACCTCTAGCAGACCTTACAGGCCTAAGGCAGGGTGCATTATATTACATGTAATGGCATCTGTATGAGCAGATATGCCCCTGCTATGTCTTTGTCGATTCTCAGACATAGCAAGTGACCAGGAAAGTCATTGTAAATTCATGTGCTGGACACTGGTCAATATGAGTTCCGCAGCTACATGATGGCGTCACTGAAGATAGGGATGTTTGGTATCAAACATCTTGTATTGGTGAACCCATACTGATGCCAGTGTTGGATTTACCTATAGATGCACCCAGAGAGCACCTTAGAGGTTCCCCCTGAAACCCTATCAGTTTCTGGTGTGCTCGCTGACCTGTTTCTGCCAGCCTGCCACCGGAGACACCGTTCTTGACCCCTAGGGTGAGAGCCTTCTGCTCTCAAGCGGTCCAGAACAAAAAGCCTGTCCAGGGAGAGGGTGTAACACCTCCTCCCACAGGATGACCTGCTGATTAGCCTTCCTAAGGTGGCAAGCCTCAAAGGGCTGCTGCCTTTGAAATGCAAATCTGGCTCCCCTCACAGGAGAGAAAGCCACCCCATTTGGACCCTGGACAGATGAAAAAAATAGCTAATCAGATAGGCATGCCACCCCAGGCTAGTACAACCCCTAAGGTGGGCTACTGCAAGGAGGACACCATTTTTCGGAAGAAGCCATCTTGGTGATGGCATACATAAGAATACTGGGACAGGGTTATGCCCACTTCCCACAGGAAGTGGTCATCTAGGGTTGTAGTGACCCTAGGGGTCAGTAGCCTATTGGCTGCTACCCTACACACCCCTAATGCCCCTAAATTCAATATTTAGAGGAGCCCCTCGCCCCAGAAACGCAGATCTTGACAACCTAAGGAGACAAAGGACACCAAAGAGCCACAACAGCAGAAGAGGAGAAAAGAAGCAGCTGACCTGCTCCCAACCCTGTTGGCCTGTTTGCATCCCTCGATGAAATCTGCACCAAAGTTGACTCATTTTACAGTCATGACTCCAGAAACCAGGGAGGACTACCTGCCTTCAAAAAAGACTCAAGACTTTCCATGAACAGCAGATCTGTTCTCCCAAAACCTTCAAAGAAAGGACTTTGAAGCCTCTGTAACCACCAAAAGCTGACACCTGAGGTCACCACTGTACCCACCGTCTCTGACCAGAGGTGAAGTGGACTACCAGTGCCAACAAGGTTCCCCAGAGTCTGAGTCCATAGTGGTTTTACCCTGGACTCCCCGAAGTTGCCTGCAGCCTTTGTCCGCAGGCCCCCTCTCCCACGGGCTATGTGGTTGGAGAAACCTGACACCTAAAACAAATAAATGCACCCGTCACCTCCGGCCGGAAGGTTGCCCTTCTAAACCAACCTTCAAAACTAATTTATGTGATTGCCCCTCCTTCAGCAAGCCCCCACGTCATAGAAGCATTCAGTATTCCTGTACAAAATGAATTTCATGTGGGATATTTGTAAATCACTGTTTACTGCCATACAGTCGTCTTAGATCACATATGGAGTGGCGTCTCTATAGGAAAGTAACAGCTTTGGAACAAGCCCCTTCTTACCATTATGAGGTGGATCCAATTTCTGGTCCACGGCCTGCTGCTGATCATGAAACAGAAATTAGGCATCATCCCAGCTTTGTTTATGATCCTTCTCTACACAGGTAGAAATACATGATACTAGGCCCTTTGACCACATCATTTCGTGGACTGGTCACAGTGCCTCAAAACTACCACATTGTGAATACGACATCAGGGACAATAAGTGACAACCTGTGCTATGCGAGTGTGTACCGTCTGCCCTTAGTGGTCCAAAAGCATTCCCTGCGCTGTGACTGAAGCAGCTCCTCCCCATTACATTCCAAGTCACAAGGACGGATGATGATCACGCCTTTGCTTCCCTACAAGCATTCAGAATGAATACTTTGCATTTGGAAAGTCAGCGGCAATTGACATGCTATGAATGCAAAGTACATTTGTGCATTAGGCTGAGGATGTGTAAATGAGATTGATTATGATTTGCAATTAACCTCACAACTAAAAATTCAATTTACTCTCAGGACCAGGTTCCATATCGGGGGCTTAGCCACACCATTTACCCTTTATCCACTCTATCTTCTCTTGGCCCCTAATGGCTGCAGAAACTATTTTACAAAAGCCTACAAACTGAGCTCCCCGATTTACCACGAAGTGATAGAATTAAAAGTTAATATGGGTGACTTGTGTTTAGCTTTATTTGAAGGACTTGAAATGGCCATTTCGCTTTTTAGAATCTTTTCGCTTCCATCCATGTAATTCTCATAGTCCAAGCTTTTTCATGCCATGCTTTATTTCTAAAGTGATTGGCTACATTATAGAGATTTCTCTTGCATGAGTGCCTGTCTCCAGCCACCTTTGTTTCTTACCCTCTTAGCGTGAAGCATGTCGTTTCTCTTGCTGTTTCAGATTCTAAATCCAAGGCCTGTGCATTTAGTCCTTGCACCTTATAAACGTACAGTCATAGTAGATTTTCTCATTACGACCACGCTGTTCGCAGTAGTCTGACGTTGCATCAGACAAGCGGGACAGTGTTGGGAGTAAGCAACGGAGTTCGCTCAGCTCCCAGATGTCTGGGACCGTGCTTCAGGTTCAGGAAGCAGCAACAGATGCATTGCTCTGAACACTCTGGGAGATTGGGCAGCATTCTGAAGGAGAGAGAAGGGGTGAGTTGCGATTTAGGGCATTTTGCTACTAACCCATGATTGTATTTTTCATCCTTCTTGATGTATATTGTTCCCATTGGTTTCGTGGCATTGGGAATATAGGCTATCATGATTGGTCGTTCATACTTCTCTCCCCAGCTTTCTAAACAGGGGTTTTGGCCATTCCCTTTTTTCCACTGTGAGAAAGGAAGGGGATAGAGCAACTGAGAGAAGGCACAAACTCCTGCCTTCTTCTGAAGCTAAAGGGCTTATTCTGGCAAAGCATTCAAGAGCAGAAGAGGGGAGTCCTTCTAATGTGGTTCCTCCACTCATGTCCCAGAGTGAAATGCAGAACATGATTGAGGAGGCAGTGTCAAGGGCTATTGAAGGCATACCAAAAGTTTAATTGACAAACGTGGGTGTGTGTGTGTGTGTGTGTGCCTGTGTGTTGGGGGGTGGTTTTAGACATCAGAATGTCTTGGACTCCTCAGATTGGGCTATGTATAAAGCTTCAACATCCGCTGGAAAATATGTGACAAGAGGAGATAGGCGGGATTCTATCACAATTTAGAGAAAATTCACTTTCCCCCTTTGTGCTGTATCACATAGATGAAAGCTTCTTCAATGGCAATGCCTTTTCATGGCAGAATTAAGTACTTGGTTATAACATAGCGGAAAGATCTGGTTTGCCTGAAGTCAGTCTAATGAAAGGTGATGATCCTCGCCTGCATCATATAATCGTCGATGCAGTCGTGACTTCATTGATTGGCAGAAGCTCTATCAACCCTGGCGGTTCTACTCCGACTGACGTTTGTAACAAAAAGATAGTCGCTGCGCTGAAGGCTGAAACCTATTTGGCTTGTACAGCTAAGTCCTTAGTGAGAGTTTGATAATTGTCTACCACTATTCAGGAGGGTCGCAAATGTTCACACCTCTTACCTTCAGTGTAACAGCAGTCTAGACTCTTAGCAGACATTTAATCTGACATTGTGTGGAGCCCAGCAATGCCATCGGGGACTCTCATAGCAGCAAGGCAGAGCCTGTGGATGAGAGAATGGAAAACAGAAGTAGTGGAGAAATCTGTCCTCCTAAAAGTACAATTTGAAGGATGAAATCTTTTCTCCTAAAAATACCATTTGAAGGATGCATGATGTTTGGAGATCAATTGGATGCAATTATTTTCAAAGCATTTAAAGATTGGAACCATGCTCTGCCCTATAATTGAAAATTCAGTACTTAGAAGTATTGGGGGTTTTCCAACAAATCTTCCAGGAAAGATTCCAGATCCTTAGCTAACAGGAGATAGAGCCCAAGAAGTATTCTCCAAAGCAGGATTCTTTTAAAAGCTCTGGACCATCCAAGAAGAAGTCTTGACAATTAGAGAATGATGCCACCGATGCAGTTGGCAGAAGGATTTACCAGTTTCCTCAGTTTTAGGAATGTAATATCATGGAAAGATGGGTTTTGAGCACAGCCCAGAAAGGCTATGCAATACATTTTTCAAGTTTTTCTCCAAAAACTGGTGTCATCTCGACACAAATCCCAAGACAGGTGGCGAATTGTTTATTACTTTTAGAAGGTATAGAAAATCCTCTCCTCAAAAGAGCAATTGTAAAGGTTCCAAATGAGAAAAAAGGGAATGGATTGTATGCCATTCTTTTCTTGATTCAAAATATCTCAGCGTCATTTTGTTCACTGCTCAATATGACGTTGGTGAACTAATGGGTAATATCAATCTACCTCTGCATGGTGACACTGAAGGCCATTATTCCTCTAGTAAGTCTGGGAGATTTTTTGGCATCCAAAGACTTGCAGGATGCATAACGTTACATAGTGATTTTAGACGTCAGTCAGACATTTCTGTGGTTTGCTGTAGGTGACAAGCACTACCATTTCAGGGTGCTACCCATGTAGCTAAAATCCTCCCCAAGGGTGTTTAAGAAGTAGTTGTCTCCTCTGGTAGTTTTACTGCATGTGGAGGGCATTTTTCTACTTCCTTATCTCGACGACTGGCTGATTCAGGCTTCAAGAGGACTTTTTGTTCTTCAGGCTAACATGAGTTTTATTAATCTTTCAAGATCATGGATTCCTCATAAACTGGGGCTAGTCAAATCTGATTCCATCTTCAGAATTGTTACCCTGAAAAGTATTACACTGAAGTGGGTCCATACCATTCTTTCTCACATTAAAAATCTTCTTTCTCAGGAGGCTACACTAGTTCTTTTCTGGTTGAGTGTGCAAGGAGATTTGGCCACTACTTTTTTTTTCCTGATCCCATGGGCAAGACTCCTCTTGCACAGGCTGGTAAGGTGGATGCTTTGAATTGGGTCTGTGGATTTCCTAGACCTGTCAGCATGAATCCCATTGTCTCTCCAGATGAGGACGAATCTAGCTTGGTGGTTGGTACATCCCCACCTTTTGAGAGGAATACTATTATCACCCCTACTCATCATAACAGATGCCAGTTTGTCAGGCTGGGTTGCATGGCTAGAAGACCAGCAGGTACAGGTTCTCTGGACTCTCACAGAGGCTCGGAAATCATTAAACTAGAGAGAGCTGGAACCAATGTAATTTGCCCTGAAGTCATTCATTCAGCGAATCTGAAGCAAGTCAGTCCTTCTTCATACAGACAACATGACAGCCACCTCCTACATAAACAGTCTTTGGGGAGGGGTGCATGGTCTTGTGCCCTGGTGAGACTTTCTCAAGTAATGTTTCATTGAGCCAGCAGCCTTTGGTTTCTCTGTCAGTAATTCATACCCAGGGAAAATGCAACAAGAAAGTGGACAGTTTCAATAGAACTTCTCTCTCCAGCCAGACATTTTTAGTCTTCTGACCCAACGTTGGGCATCAGCTAGTGATAGACATATTTTCATCCCCACTGGATAACAAAGTGTTGAAATTCTGTTTGAGGGGAAGGGGCAGTCAAGCATGGGCGATAGATGCAATTTCAAGCACATGGCTTCTGGTCTGTTGTACAATTTTCCTCCCTTCCTACTAATCTGATCTGATCAGACCCTTTCTAGTGAGGTTGAGAGCAGGGAAAGCCGAAGTCATATTGATTACTCCAGCGTGGCTTCCTGCAACTGATTCCCGCTCGTAACAGCTATTGAGTGTTTCCCAGAAATGGAAACTTCCATCTCCTCTCCTATTCCCGGTTTTGAGGTAGGAATCTTTAGAGAAGGTGTAGGTTACAGCTTTGAGGTTGAGAGAAGGGGTTAAAGCTCCACGGTGTCCTAGGTCATCTGGCGGTAACTCTTCAGGTCTCCAGGATGTCTTTTACTCTAAAATCTTATGGTAAACATTGACCTACCTTTTCGAATTTGTATACTGCCAGGAATTTTGATCCTACCAATGTAGAGTTGGTTGATGTTTTGAAATGAAATTCTGGATGGGTCTAGCCTTGGTTTGAAGAGTCCCAGCCTTAGGGTCCAATAGGCAGCCATTAGGATCTTCAGAGGCTTATAGAAGAATTTAAATAATAGTGATGGTTTGGTTTCTAGACTAATATAAAGTCTAGACAACATTCATCCCAATCCTCTAAAATCCTTCCCATTGACGATTCACTCTTGGTTTTGGATTCTTCATCTAGAATGCCTTTTGAGCCTTTGGAAATGCTGGATTTTACGCTGCATACTCTCAAATCTTTTTTGCTAGTCACAATAACTTCTTCCAGGCGATTGGGGGAGTTCGGGGCTCTTTACCATAAATTTGTATTTTGTAAAGTATTCAAAGACAGAGTAGTGCTATAGGCAGTTCCATTCTTTGTTCCTTAGGTAAACACTTAGTTTCACAGGTAAAAGAGTATTTTACTTGAGTTTTGTCAAGCCCCTTCTAAGGAGAGAAGATTGCACTGGGTAGACACTAGAATGGCTCTTCTCGCTCATTTTGACAGGGTTCGGCCTATTAGAACACCAAATCTGTATTTGTAAATATTGGACCTGCTAGGAAAAGCCAACAACTCCCTCCGTAAGCAGATGGGTCAAGTCCCTTATTTTCATGCCTTATGTTTCTTTGGGGAAGGTTACCCCAGTGGGAATTCAGGGAAGATCTACATTAAGTATGGAAGTATGTCCTCTATAATGGCAGAATTGCGAGTGGTAAATAGTTCTTAGATATGCAGGGCTGCTACTTAATGGTCCCTTTCCCACTTTGTCAGGCATTATAGAGTTGTATTTGTGACCGAGCTTTGTACTCGTAGGAGGAGAGGCAGGTTTTTCTTAACAGCTTGATAATGGGTCTCATGAGCCGGGATCGCCTCTGTAGTAATTCATTAAAGCGAGGGAGTGGAAGTAGGCGTAATGCATTTACCGTTAGTTAACATAGGCATTTCTTTGACAACTTCTAAGGCCCGCCTTCTAATGGGACACATTTTCCCCACCTCTGCATTTACGAGTAACCCCAGTATCAGTAACTCTGTGGTGGGGAAAATCCAGTCCAATTTTTAAGCGAGTCGTAATGAGGGCCTGGCTGGCAGCTACTCTGACATTCAACAATCCCAGCATTGGCAGTAGGCACCTCAGAAGAGGTCTGGGCCCCTGCACAGAAATATTATTTGACACAGTGATATAATGTGGCCCCCATATTGCTACTTGTATATGGCAGGTCAATGTCCCTAAATTGTTCAACAAAGCCTGATCCAAAAAATAGTCTTTTGCTGTCACAGAAGAGCCATGACTCGGTTATGAAGTGATCTGTGGGCTTCGACACAGTATGAACTGCTGCGCCAGTTTCGTTGTAGCAGGGAAGTTAATGCCATGTATGCTTGTTATCATTTAGAAGAAGATTTGAAATTACGTTTATAAGGAAAGGCAAGAAGTGCGAAAAGTTGAAACATTTAGTTCTGACTGTTTCCTTGGTGCCATTAACAAGGATATCTTATTTTTACTTTCTTCCTTGTTCTTGGATTTTTATATAAGTGGTGCTTTAGAAGAAACCTATAGCGGATGCCTACTCTTCCACTATTGGTTTTGAAAACTGTGGCTGATTCACACTTCAGGAAATTAGATTCAAAATGTGAATGTCTCCTTACAAATATTTCCTGATTGGCTGCCGCTTATATCTTTATTCTCCATATTCCTTTTCGTCCACAGGCACTTTGTGTATCGTGTTCTAAAGCAGTTTATGTTATGCAACAATTTTATATTTCTTAACAATTCCCTGAGTTATATATGTTTTGAGCTCGTTGACCAAATGCCGAACGTGCGCCGTTGAGCCAACTCATAGTGATTGCTGCATCTGATTTAGAATTTGAAGAGATTCAATTTACGAGCCTCTGCTTGTATACTCATTGTGGCAGCAGAGCAATTCATGAAAGTAGCTGTACTAGTCACCTTATATCATTTGATTCTTGATAAGAAGTCTTAAAACATGAGCATGCTCTTCGATTTTCTAGTTTCTCATGGATATATATGAATTCTAATTTTCTGAGAGCTTCGGCAGCAAAGACTTCCAGCCTCCTGTCAGATTGAGGAAGGTGCGCCTGGTGCAGTAGCCTGAATCCCACAAACCGTAGAACTCTAACATTGAGACTGCTCAGGTTGATAAGCACAGCAAATCTATGATAAGTCTGCGGGTTAGCAAGGAAAGAGAATTGCTTCAGGCAGAAGGAACGATACTCTTGCCTAGATGACGTTATTTCATAATAATCACTGTACCATCCTGAATACGGTTTTGCATGCATTTTAAGTCACTAGCAGTCCCTGAAACTGATGGTGACCCGACGTTCGACTCAACCCAAGTCAAGGTCCCAGTCGAGAGGAAGATCCTGGGACCGCTCGCGGAGTCCTCCATCGTCACTGTTCCACTTCAAGCCCTCGGTGCAATCTGGGAACTGTAGATACAAAAGAAGAGCGTTCTTGGACAATGAGACGAGGGAGCGCCAGTGCTCTAGGCCTCGTTCTGAGGAACCTGGGCTGGCCTCGCGTCTCCCCAAGTTTCTGGAGCCAGAGCGACCCCTGCCCAACTTTGTGAGTTTTACAAGGTCATGTGCCTCATTTTTGTCCAGCTGGACTCTGCTGGAGGGCCTTCGGGCTCCGCAGATTCAGAAGGGGCCACTTTGGGTTCTGCACCTTCGGTCTCGGCACTGAGGGACACCTGTGGATCTGGTCCTGGATCTGGACTGCCTTCAGTTGTACCACCCCGACCTTCCCTGACGCCGGTCCTGACATCGATGCTACTGGAACCGCCATCCCCATTGTCATTGCTAACTGTGACACAAAACCGGATGGACGTTGTACGACGCCAACTCAGATGCCGGCAGGAGCCGTGCCTCCTATTTTGGATTCTGAGCAACTTTCTTATGGGCTAGGTTATGGTGAGGTGAGGAATGGGAGGGGTTCGCGGGACCCCATCGAATACCAGCTCCAAGATATAAAGACTGAGCGAGGCTGGGATACTTGATACTTCTCCAGATACTGGCATGCTTTCTCCTCCTACCGTGGTTACAGGGGAGGGAGTTTCCAACTTAAGGGTGATGGGAAGAGCAGCTGAGATCTTGGACCTTGAGTTGCCTTTGGTGGCAGTCAGGACTAACCTCTTGATAGAGTTGCTACAGGCTAGGATTTCCTCCTCTGAACCCATGCTACCGTACTCTCTCAGGCAGCTGCTGATGGGAGAGATGCAGCAAAGTTCACCCTCCGTTGTGGACTGCATATGACAAAGTCACTGGGCAGAGCGATTTAGTGAACAGTGGCCCTGAGGTGCCACTCCTGGTTGAATATTTCTGGCTTTTCAGGGGATGTCCAGGCTACTTTGATGGACATGTTCTCTAATGGCACCCATCTCTTCGGAGACAAAGCAGACTTGGCGCTCGAGTGCCTCAAGAATTCTTGTGCTATGGCAAGGTCCTCGGGCCTCATGCCCTCCCAGCCTGTGTCTCGCCCCTTTTATGGCTACGGAAGAGGCCTCCAACCACTTCCATTCCTGGCCAGCCATCGTGCTGCGCATGTTGCCCAGCCTCTGCGTGGCCAAGGGCGTTGGATCCACCAACCATACTGATCAGGAAGGTAGTGGTCTGGCCAGTCCACCCCCTCCTCTACAGCAGCCTCTAAGCCTTCCTAGTCTAATTCCCCACCATGGGCCAGTTGGAGGATGATTCATCATAACCTACTCCGTTGGCAATCCATCACGTTAAAAAGGTGAGTTTTGCAGTTCAGAGAGCTCACTCTGGCTCAGGTTGTATCTGCTCATGACCCAGAAGACTGGATGTTAGCTTTGGACTTGCAGGACACTTATTTTAATATTCCTGTCCTGCCTGCCTACAGACAATAATTGTGGTACATGGTAGGCCACAAGCACTTTCAGTTCACCATGCTCCCCTTTGGCATTACCAGCGCCCTTCTGGTGTATACCAAGGTGATGGCAGTAGCCGCAGCTTATCTGTGCAGATCAGTGGTTTCAGTCTTCCCATATCTCGATGACTGGCTGTTGAAGGCGGGCTCACCCCAGGCTGCCGTCTCCCACCTCCAGCCTACGGCAGAGCTCCTGCATTATCTTGGGTTCACTATAAATGTGCCGAAGTCACACCTGACTCCCTTTCAGACTCTTCCTTTCATCAGAGCTATTCTGGACACAGTGTCGTTTCTGGCTTATCCTCATAAGTTGTGAGTCCAAGGAACTTAGGCTATGATACCAATGTTTCAGCCTCTATTTTGGATTTCATTGAGAATTACTCTAAGGCCGCTGGGCCTCATGGCCTCCTGCTGGTGACACATGCCGGATTGCATATACAGGCTCTGGAGTGGGACCTTAACTTCCACGGGGTGCAGCATCAGAAGAATCTCTCCGACAATGTCCAGAGCTCGAAGGGAACTGCATAGAATTTTCAGTGGTGGTTAACGAAACAGGATTGGATCAGAGGCAGATCCTTCTCCCTTCCTCAACCAGATCTGACAGTAGTGACAGAAGCATCTCTCCTAGGATGGGGCGGCCATCTGGGAGAGGTGTAGATCAGTGCCATCTGGTCTCTGGCTGAGTCCGGACTCCACATCAACCTGTTGGAGCTCTGTATGATCCGTTTAGCATTGAAGGCATTTCTTCCTTCTGTCAAGGGGAAGATGGTGCAGGTGTTCATGGACAACATCACCATGTGGTACTGCAAAAAGCAGGGCGGGTAGGGCCATGGATCCTTTATCTAGAGGCTCTGTGCCTCTGCACATGGCTGGAACAGCAGGGCATAACACTGGTGATTCAACATCTGGTGGACTCATTGAATGCCAGAGAGAAAATGGCTACCGAACCATGAATGGTGTCGCCATCCGGAGGTGGTGCAAGGTCTCTTTCAGCAGTGGGGAGAGCCTAGGTTGGATCTGTTCACCTCCACAGAGAACTCCCAATGTCAGCAGTTGTGCACGATGGAGATTCCAAAGCTGCTGTTGCTCAGAGACGTTTTTTTGGCTCTAGTGGAACTCAGGCCTCCTGTACACCTTTCCGCCCATAAAACTTCTGCCCAGAGTTCTCAGGAAGATCAAGAATGACTGGGCCCAAGTAATCCTTGTGGCTCTGGACTAGTCAAGAAGAGTCTGGTATCCCAAGCTGTTGAGCATGTCCATCAATCCTCCAATCAGACTATCTCTTCGGGAGCATCTTCTGTCACAGAAGTGGGGAAGGGTTCTGCACCCAAACCTGTCTACTATCCGCCTTCTTGCTTGGAGATTGAGCAGCATCAGTTGACAGCTTTTGACCTTCCGCCCAAAGTCTGTAACGTTATCTTGACAGCCAAGCATCCCTGCACCAAAACGGTGTACACCTGTCATTGGAAGAATTTGGGGACAAGTCAGTTGACCCCTTTTCTGCCCCTCTCTCTGAGGTTCTTTTGTTTATACTTCATCTGGCCCAGGAGGGCTCTGCTCTCAAACCTTACTTGTCTGCAATGTATGCTGTTTTTGAGGTTGCCTGATCAATCTTCTTTGTTTACGTCCCCTAATGAGAATAGTTTCCTTAAGGGCCTTGCACATATGTTTCCTCCATCTCCATTCTTTATGGCGCAATGGGATTTGAATTTGGTTTTGACCTTCCTGATGTGCACTTTATTCGAGCCTCCTCTTAGGCTTCTCACTTCGAAAAGGGTCTTCCTTGTGGCCATTTCATCTGCCCGCAGGGTGAGTAAGTTGCATGCATTGTCATCTAAGCCACCCAACCTTTCCATCTATCCTGACAAAGTGGTGCTTCACACTAGGCCCTCTTTTGTGCCAAAAGTGGTTACCCCCTTTCATGTAAGCCAATCCCATCACCTTGCCTACTTTTTATGCACCCCCACATCCTTCTGAGGAAGAGGAGAGACTCCACCGCCTGGACCCAAAAAGAGCGTTGGCGTTCTACCTTGATCGTACAAGAGTCCTGGGTGAATGATCAACTCTTTGTTGGGTATGTGAGTGCGAAGAAAGGTCAGGCAGTACAGAAGCGGGCTATCTCCAAATGGGTCGTACTCTGCAATAAGATGTGCTACTCACTGGCCAAAAAGCAACCCCATGAGGGCTTGCATGCTCATTCTACTCAAGCTACAGCTGCGACCCTTGAGTTGGCATGCATAGTTCTAGTCCGTGATATCTGTCAGGCAGCAACGTGGACATCCTTGCAAAGTTTACCAAACACTACTGTTTGGACAGTCGGGTCCTTAGGGACGGGTACTTTGCCCGTTCAGTCCTGCAGGACTTTTTAGTATGATTTTGGTTCGCAGACCCACCTCCGAGGATGGTATTGGTTGGGTATTTATTAAAAGGTAAGAAACTAGAAGTCTCTATCAAATGAACAAGCTACTTAACCTTCGGTAATCCCTTATCTGGTAGAGACATATTCTAATAGCAGATTCCTTACCCATCCACCCATCCTTCCCGCTCTGCGATGTGATTTCTGGGGACAGGGACTCCCCTTTCATTGCCTTAGTTTTGATGCACCAGTAGCCAGTGTTCTTCATGGGTCTGCGTTTCTGGTGTGGAAAGTCATGAACATAAACTGACATATATAGGACTCACAGTGTCATATCCGGGAAGGACTATGCGATGATGGAGCAGAGCTGATCGATGCCACCTAAAGGCACGCAAGGGTACTGCTCAGAAAATTCTCTGGATCAAGATGACGCCTGGGGGAAATTCACAGGTAAGGAATCTGCAACTAGAATATCTGTCTACCAGAAAAGGCATTACTGAAGGTAAGTAACTGTTCATTATGACGTTTCCAAGTTGTTATTCATTTTACTAAAACAATAGCTATACCTTTTGTTAAAAAGAAATCCTTTCCTGAACGTTGAATGCTGATTTTTGGTTGCCAAAGACTGCAAGGGAAGGAGGAGCTGTCCTTTACTAAGAACCCAGAGAAGGAATAGACATATAAAGAAAAAACAAGCCTTCTTACAAGGTGCCTGCTACCTGAAAGGAATATATATGTGTGTGTGATTGGTTAATCAGCAAATCTAAAAACTGCTTGGGGACCAGTGTATCATTTAGTTGATAGCCATTTAAGGCTTCACATTGGCAAGTAGTTATTCTTTTTGTGAAGCACTGCAAGGGTGTTACCAGCTGTGTTCCGGAGTGCCTACGTTTAATGGAAACTTGAAAAAAAGGGTTGTATTAGATTCAGTCTGATGGTCTATTAGAAACATATTAGTTGTGGAAGAAGTTGTTTTATCTTGAGCATTGAATCTTTTTGTACAAGATGTTCTGTTGACAGCACTAAGTAGTATTCTATATTGTTATAATGCATTTTTAAACTACTGACTTAGACATTCACATTGCTTTCGTACTAAGGCTGGGACCTCAAGCACTATAAATACGGGTCACTATTCGACAGTTCACCAACCTTGTTCCAAATCTGTGATCCTCCAGTTACACACAGAAATATCTGTAGTATTTATCCAACAAAAATTTTAACAGTGCATGTCCCATAGATTAGTTTACCATGCATTTATTTTTCATTTAAAGTGTGGGTTATGTGTCACATTAAATTACCTGTAGGTGAAAGGCCAACAAAACAGCTAGAGTGTTTTGTACTTTTATGGCTGTGTTTCTGACCTCACCCTCACACGCTCTGTCTTCACCTCATTTCTCTTAAGAAAAGAACACGGTTCCATATTTTTTTTTTAGGTCTTGCTGGAGACAGCATGTGCACTGATGCTTGAGACATTCTCTTTGCACATAAGGATCTTATAGGCCGACCTTTACTTGCCAGTGGATGGCTTTATTGTCAGTCTAATTTCCTTGCTTCTCATTGGTCAGCGCATGCCGGTTTAATTTTGTCTTCGTCCATTTGTCACTTCTGTGGAGCATAGACGGCTTCTTGTTGGTGGCGGGTGTCCTTCAACTGGTTGCGTACATCTAGTGGTACTTTTTTTTTAATTTAAAAGTCGTAGCACTCCCTGAATGTGCACCCCTTTACAGGCCTTCTCCCCTCCTCCCTCCGTCCCATACCGTTGCTTTTTCGCCAGCATCTTGCATTATTGCATGTCGTCATTGTTTGCCTTGTCCCCTGCCCGTGTTACTTGACCTGTTCCTCTCCAAAACGGTTGCTGCTTGCGTGGTCCGCCTGCCCAGCCCCCCTCCCAAGTTACTGCTTGAGCAGTTTTCCTCACCCCACTCCTCCTGTCATTACTTCTCCCCTTACCCCACACTTTTTCCGTCTTCATTGCTTGCCTAGTCCATTGGATCTCTTCCCATCATTGTTTGCCCCTTGCCCCCTCCCCCACTTCCAACTGTCTTTGCTTGCCCTGTTTCACCAATCCCTTCCCCTTCCCCTATTGTTGCTTGCCTCTTCCCCCAGCCCCTATAACCAGAATAAACGTGATATGACGTGGCCAGCACTGGCCGCATTATAATGCTTTTTTCACTCAGCTTCGTCAAAGCCAATAGGTCTCACCTATGGGAAATCTATTAGCTATGTCATGTTGTTCAGCAACGGGGCTGTTGTGTGGTAGCGTGGAAAGAAAAAAAAATGGGAAAGTGGCTTTATTTCTTTTTTTTTTCTACTTTCAGCCATGTGGCACACCAGCCGACTAATTAAAAAAAACATGGCTAAAAAAAATAATCGACAAAACCAGTAGATCTCTCCTAGGACAAAACCAATAAGGTTCCGCTAGGCGAAACCTATTGCCCTTGCCATTGCTTGTTATGCACTTCCAACCACACATTATTCCCAGATGCGAACATACATGACTTGCCAAGAATGTAGAGGGTTCACAGATAGTCCCTAGTTTCAAAGGTCTGTTTCATGGTCTACTAGTTAAATGGCAAGTTTTCTGCAGTAATTTACCAGCAACCATCTGTAGGGAACCTACACTTTGACAAACATAGAGGGCTGCTCACTTTCTCCCTTTATGCCAAGCATTTACTGATCCTTCACACCTGTAATCTCACAAGGTCATGTGGCGAGGAGCATCTTCAAGAATTTTTAATAAATGGTGAGCCACCTTCTGCTTACCCACGTCTTCAGACCTGCCAACAGAAGGCATTCCCCACATATTTATTTATGTATTCATTCGTTTATGCATTTATTTAACCATTTTTTTTTTTTTAACACAAACATGACTCTGTTTCATTAGAGCGCTTTACAACTTTGCAAAGCATAAAAAAAGAAACAAATAGTAATAAACAACTTTAATTAACATGTTCAATAAACTGTGGTAATCAACCACAGCCAGTGAACAGAGACAGAAAAGGTTAGCAGAACGATAGAGACAACAGAAAAAAAATAGGCAAATGTGGAGGCCAAACTAGACAAGGGGAAGAACCAAGTGGATTAAGGCCAAGATAGGTGTTCAGGGAGATCATAGGAAAAGATGGAAGCATTCAGAGGGCAGTGGGAACGTTGGGACAGCAAGGAGGGGGCGGTATCAAATGTTGCCCATCTGTGAAGTCAGATGGTGGGGCTTCGATATTAGAGTAGATTAGCTTCCCATTCTCTATCAAAGTGTCTTTGGATAGGAGGAACTTCAGCTCCTTTTTAAAAGGTGCAAAACATTGAGTACTATATGGCGCTGAAGGTAATTTTTCCAAATTCTTGTGGAGCTGCCCTAGACGGATCCCTTCCCACAACACTCTGGTTTGAATATAAGAGGCATCTCAGATAAATAAGAAGGTGCAGGTACGTAGAGGTCTTTGTAAGTGGTGCAGGTCATCTTGAATTGTGCTCTTGCTTCAATGTGTAGCCATTATATTGTTACCATAAAAGTAATGTGGCCACATTTTTTATGTCCGAAAAACAGAGTGGCCGCATAAGGCATGACTTTGAGGAGAGTAGGTGCACTTTTGGTGCCCAATGAGAAGCAAACTGACATATTTTAGTCTGGAAAAAACAAGTGCATGAACTGAGGTGTTTAAGTCCAGTTAAGCATTAGATGGCCTGATGTCCTCAAACATGCTGAGTTGGTAAAGTGCACTGTTAGCCATAGCAGTGTTCTGGCCCTGTAGGTTAAACCTTTTGGTGAGGACGAAACACAGGAATTTGGTGTTATCCACAATATATGGTTTGTCATCCAGGAGGCTGCATAAGTCAGTTCGTGGTTGAACAGTAAGTTGGGTGTTTTTTAGGAAGACTAACAAAACTCTGTTTTATGGGGGTTGAGTTTTAGGTGATGGTTATACATTGATCTTTGGACATTCTCCAGGTGTTGGACAGCAAAGAAATCTCATTTGGAGGGGGAGCGGACCTTGCCTGGGTCGAACATGGCAGCGTTGTTAGCAAGCTCCTTCAAGGGCATAAACAACCCTTAATCATCCTGCGCCATTATCATTATCAAGATAGCCTCCACCACTTTTCAGACAGAGGATTACCACAAGGACAATATCTCTGCCAAAATTCCCCCTAAAACTGGCCATGGGGACCCCGTTGTCGCATGCTGGAGCGGGCCGAAAAGACTGGGAGACGTGTGTGCCGCTAAGCTCATCAGAGGCCTGGAGGACTAGTGGATGCACTGGGGGACTGTTGCTGGGTTTCCCTGTTGCATGGAGGGGTAGGATCCCGCTTCTGCAGTCAGGACACTCCGGTGAGTGGGGGGCGTGCCTTTGGACTGCGGCGGCCTGCGGCCTGCGTCCTGGGGAGCTGCATTGCGGCCTGCGCATCTGTAGGTGAAGCCCCTGGAACCCATAGAGGGTTTCCATCTTCGAGCCTGAATCTCCCCAGTGGGCCGAGTGTGGGTCCCACGAACCTCAACAGATATAGGCCGGCGGGGAGGGCAAACTATGGCTGTGCCTGTGCAGTGTGTGATAACTATTGAAGAGGCTGCTGAGAAGCATGGGCGACGATGTATGTCCCTGCCTGACTTGCAGGGGCTACAGATGTCCCTGGCGTCCCATGCCTACCTGAGAGAATTGTGGGGTGGCAGGCTGGGCCCTTGGGGAATCCCACTATCAGCACAATGGGGGCAGAAGACCTGAGGCCCGAGTAAAACTGGTGCGAGACCTGAACACAGCGCTATACCTGCTTGGTAACCTGGGTGGCCTTATGTTCCCAGGGTTGCAATTAGACACCAGCATTTATCGCTCCTGTGACCCAAGCCCCCCTGCATAAAGTGACCTTTCTAATCGTGGCCGCTCTGAGGGACATGCAGATTGTGAAGGCGCTGGGCATGGACGGACTGACGGTCTCCTTCTACAAGGCCTACCAAGACGAGCTCATACATCACTTGGTCAACCTGTTCGAAGAAGTTGTTGAGGAAGGACACATGCCTCCAACATTGCCTGAATTGCTACTGATCGCACTGCTCAAACTGGGTAAATTTGCTGGCCTCTGCCCGTCCTACCAGCTACTATCTGGGTCGGTTATTGATATACAATCTGCACACTCTGTTTAACACAGTGTCTGGCATTGCATGTTTTTAGATGCAGAGAAAGCATTGGACTCAGTCGAATGGGGATTTATGCTTTAAGTGCTGCATCTCCTGGGGGTAGGAGAGGTGTTCCTGAAGCTGGTGCATGTTCTGTACCAAGCCATTGTTGCTGATCCATATAAACGCCATAGTATCAGACCCCATACCGATCTCAACGGGCATGCTTCAGGGCTGCCCCATGTCCCCCCTCTTATATGCACTTGTCATGGAGCCACTGGCCTGAGCCGTACGAGAATATTATGCCAGGTTGCCATTGTCTACTACATTTTAAATACATTCAACGCATGTACTGTACCCAGACTCTGTTATTTCGGTATGGTTTGCGTGATGGCTCTATCTGCCAACAATGCAGTGGGAACAATGCTGGCTTTGCACATGTGGCATGGTACTGTCTGGGAATTGAGCACTTCTGGCTCGTTGTGCTCTGGGAATTGCTGGAGATCATGGGAGAGATGGTGATGGTCTCGCCCCTTCTGGCGTTTTAGGATATGACAGACGTTCTGGGGTCCTGCAGGCAACTCATGGCCATAGGCTTATTACTAGTGAGGTGACGAATAGCCATGCACTGGACGAAGGACCACCTTCCCTCACTGCATGTATGACACACTGATATGGCGCATTGGAACTCGCAGTCCAATGCCTATCAAGATCTAATGACACTTTATAACTGCCTGAAAGACATCTGGAGCTCATACCAGATGTACCTTTTACGCTCCAAGAATGATTGCGCTAGAGAAGTTGATGTGAATGATGTTGACACATAGTGTCACTGAGAAGTCGATGATTAGTGGATGGTGGTGATTGTTACTGATGTGCTTGCTGGAGAATGAGATGCTAACTGCAACTGATGCCTTTGGCTTGTTATCCGATTTATGGATGGCCGTTGGACCCTTGAGAATGACACAGCTGAGTGATTTGGGTCTCACGTGGGAAACATTGTTGTGTTATTGCTCAAATCCATCAAACGCTCTAAAATATTCTGTCTTTCCCAATTGTATTCACTGTACATCGAAAACTCTATTTTCTATGGTTTGCCACTGCACCAGGAAATGTTATATCATCATCCATGGTATGGTTGCTATGCAGAATAAAAATAAAGATTAAAAAAAGTAATGTCATTTGGAGGTTGTCTTTTGCATATTGTTAAAGAATCCCTACGTTTCTTAGGATAGTCCAAAGCATTCCAGATGCAGATTAAACTGTCCTAGACAGAATGAATCATTAAGGAACCACTGGTTGCATACTTATTTTCTAAGATACAGTGTTAAAACTTGCATCCTTGGTGTGGTTCCCCTGATTTTTTATTTTTTGCCTTCTGACCTCCTATTTGCTGACTTCATGTTTTGCTGGCCTTAGGACTCTGGGAACTTTACCACATAGGATCAGCGCTAAATTGCAGGTGCTTTTTCCCTAAATCATGTTGCTATTGGCTTATCCACAATTGATATATGTCCCTAGTGAAAATGCACTACCTGTGCCCAGGGCCCGTAAATGTCATGCTACTTGTGGGCTTGTAGCGCTGATTGTGCCACCCACTTCAGTAGCTGTTTAAATTTGACACAGGATGCCATTGCAGAGCCTGTGTGTGCATTTTTTTAAATGCCATGTCGACCTGGCCAGTTAACCCTCTTGCCAGGCTCAAACCTTCCTTTTTAACACATATGTCACTGCTAAGATCGGCCATAGACAGACCCAATGGCAGGGTGCAATGTAATTAAAAGGTTGGACATGTACTTTTACGTTTTACACATCCAGGTAGTGAAAAACCCTTAAGAGGTTCACTACTGCATGGTCTCTCCCATAGGTTAACATTGGGATTGCCTATTATAATTTTAAGTGTAATTCGTAATTGAGAAGACATGGGACCCCCAAGTTTGGTGTCTTTGGAATCACACTTTATAATCACATTTTATAGTGAAGTCAGATTTTGAATTGTGTAATTCTGAAAATGCCACTTTTAGAAAGTTGGCATTTTCGAATGCCTTCTGCCTGTCTCTGAATACATGTCTGGGTGGGTGACAGCTGGGCTTTTGTGCATTCCCTCCAGACAGCCACACACAAAGAGAGCTTAGGTGTGATTAACCATCTACATGTGATAGCCCATCCTGGGGAGGATGGGAGGGAGGAGCTGCAACACCTGAATGGGCTGGGTCCTGGGCCCTCACAAAGGGCTGCATAACCCCCTGCAGTTTGTCTGGAGCCAGGGCAGGAAGGACAGGGACTTTGTGCACTTCAAAGGCCTCTCTTTGAAGTCTCTGCCACTTTAAAGGCACCACTGGGTATTAGAACGGGACTGATGACTCTACCAAATCAACACACTTCTGGACCTTAGAACATTCTGCCAGGAAGAAGGACTGATGTGCTGCTGAAGGGACTGTCACACTGCTGGACTTTGCTGGGCTCCTGCTTTGCTGTTCCTGCCCTGCTGCCTGCTTCACTCCTTGCCTGGGAGTGAGAAGGACTGGACCTGCATCTCTACATCCTCAGAACAAAAGTGTTGTTATATTCCTTTATTTCGGCTCTATATAAAAGGTACAAAATATAACATTCATATCAGTTAAATAAAAGCCAACAATTACATAATTATGCATTCATAGACACGTGCAAGAACACTGTTTCTTTAAAATATAGTTCATCAGTGCAAGCATGAATTTATAAAAAAATAAGAAAAAAGATTTTGCTAACAGCAAGCTGCGGCCTCTGAATCTAATAAGTGAATTTATGCATATGACGCCAAAAAAATGCAAGAACAATGTTTACTTCTTTAACTGGGAATTTGATTTAGCGTGCCATATTGGTGACAAATAACGCAAAGGTTAAGGGCACTTTGGGATCTCTAGTGTTGGTTTTGCTCATCCCCAAAGCCACGTGGCAGTCCCTAAAACCAAAAAGTGTTCAAATGGGCTTGGTCCAACATAAATATCTCCCACTATATGCTTTAAAAATATACTGAAAACAAAATGAGCCCCCAAATCTGATAAATTGCCATTTAGTTTGCTAAACTAAGGAGTACAATAAAAATATTTACTTCTTTGTTAGGATCTTTGATCCAAAGTGCCATATTGCTGACAAATAACTGGCATCTGAAAACACAGTGGGATCACTTGTGTTGGTTTTACACCCCTCCCCCCCCAGGCTATGTGACAAGCACTAAATCCATAGAGATTGGTAAGAGTAGCAATATCAGAAATTGATTTTAACTTTAGGGCTAGTGGAATTGGAAGTATTCGAGCACTGACTGGAACACTTAAGATGGTCTTTATAAAGCATATTCAGCCTTCTTAAGAACATCTAGATTACAGTGCCCCCATAACTCGGCCCCATACAGTGCTGCCCCTCAAGTTTAAACCCTATATATCACCATGTGGGGGTTGGAAAATGTAGACCCCAGTTTGTGAATCTCAATATGGCTCCCGGTCTTTGTTTTAATATCATAGTACTCTTCTTAATCTGGGCTGCCCATATATGGGTGTCCTCAACTCTGGCGCCCACGTAGCCAAAGCTCATAGACCCTGTCGAGAACCCCTCCCTCTAACAAAATATTTCTCTTCATCTTTTTTGTGCACATAACACCATGTATTTTGTTTTGGTATTATTTATTTCTAGATCATATTCCTTTCCGAAAAAGGAGAACTTAGCTAAAAGGATAGACAAGCCCAGAGGAGTTTTTGACAACAGCAAAGTGTCATTGGCAAAATGTAAGCTAGGTGTTTTAAATTGCTTCACCTTGGGTGAGTCTTTTTCACAATTCAACAGATATGGGATACAAGCATTTATATATAGGAGAAAGAGGGTAGAGGCCAATATACACCCTTGATGAACACCTCTCCTAATTGGAATGTCCTCTGTCATTTCCCTTGCGGGGCCCCACCTGACTTTCGCCAAAGTGACTCCAAGGCCCTGCTGGCTTGCCTCTTGTTTTGAAGTCTCACAGACATCAAAGACTTCACTCACCCCTGCTACAGCTTTTGGACTCTGCCAGCTGTGAGGCCTACCCTGCCTGGTAGGGCCAATCCAGTCCTGGGCAACTGGAAGTGGGTTCTGCAGCTGTTTCTAGAGAAATCCATGCATCCTTGTTACTATATCTATTTGAACTGCCACATCTCTCCTTAACGTTGACACATCACTGCTGACGCTGAGGACAAAGACATTGCAGCACCTTCTACATGGCTCGGAACCAGTACATCGTTCTCAGTCCAGACGCATTGCCTTCATATCACCGGCTGTGTGGCTCGATGATGACACTTGGCTTTCTTCGCAAAGGGTTTGACACCGCACAGCTGCTCAAGGACATTGCATCGACCACTGTGTGGTTCGATGACAATGCATCCCTCCACACAAGGTACTTTTTCTGTGGAACAAGTTTGGTCCCTGTAGCCGGGCCGCACTCCATCGCGGTCGGCCTGAACGTTTGGATTTACCACAATCTAGTGCAGCCACATAACCCCATTTGGAGCTTGAAGTTTCTAGGCACTGTCTTAGCAGATGTTCTTTGAAAAATCATATCTTGACTACTACTGATTGGATTTTTCTCATTTTGGTCTTGTTTTGTTCATTAAATTAAGATCCATTTCCTAACCTAGTGTGCATTATTTTGTTAAGTGTTTATACTGTTTTACTGTTTAAAAGCGTTGCACAGTTACTTCACAAATTGCTTCCTAAGTTAAGGCAATCTGCTCTGTGCCAAGCTACTAAAGGGTGAGCTTAGGTTAACTTATGGTGCGTATCTGACTTACGCTGATTAGGGTTGTGTTTCCTGTTTGAAGAGGGTGTACCCCCTGCCAACCAAAGACCCAATTTCTAACATACAGTGTTACCTATTTTGGCTGTGTGGGTCTGGTTTGACTAATAGAATGTGATCCAGTTTGACACTTGTCCTGCAATGCCCCTTGATACTTTCAGGATGTTTTCATCAGAGAGAGATGGTTGATCCTATCAAAGTCATCTGATATGCCTAGAAGAACAAGTGAGTAAGAGGTTCCAGAGTCAAGGAAGCAAAATGAGATGTTAACTTGTAGAAGAACAGTTTCTGTGCTACAACCTCATCTGAACATCAATTTAAAATTGTCTATGAGATTGTTTGACTGGATCTGATGCGAATAGTAGGAGACTACACCACTTTCTGTGACCTTCCCTAGAGAAATTGTAGTCATGAAACAGGGCTGAAGTTATAAAGGTCAGTATTGTTTCCTTGAAAGGGAAGATGCTTGTCCAATTTTCAGACATTTAGGGAGCACACCTTGCAGAAGCGACAATTTCACACAAATTATCCAATGGGGTGGCAAATGCATAGCCAGTTCCTTGGTATATTTATCCAAGCTCTGTTGAAGGGGTTTGTATTTTTACTTTGGTTATAATTTTCAGTAAATCGGTCTCCTAAATTCTGATCAAAAGAGGCCAGGTCATCTGCGCTTTAAGGGTTAACTTGCAGTTACCCAGAAAATCAGAGGTTGGGGAATGTGAGACTTCTGTGTGTCTTAAATTTTAAAAACATAAATTTAGTCTTCACATTTAGATTCAGGGATGTCGATTCTTTAGGCAAAACCAGGCTATTGGCCCGTTGAACCAAAGTTTTCGGTAATTTCTTGAGTTATTCAATAAAGAATTGATGTGTGAGAACATTGCCATGTAAAAGTGTTTTTGTAGCGTCTTCAGGCAGCCTTAATCCGAGTCAGTAGACCCCAATTTTAGGTATCTGAACAGAGTGAGGAGGTTAATGATTAGTGATAGTGGAGATGGTTTGCAGTTGATTGGGGCTTGATCTTATACAGATTGGGAACAAAATGTAGGTGTTCATAACTTTAAACAGTTAGCAAAGTTCACTGTCTTGCAGAGCGGATCTTCCTTTTAAGATGTGAGGGTCTTAAGCAGCTTAGTCCACTAAACATTCTCCTTAATGGGCAGCCCGTTAAGTTGGTAATTTGGTAAAAGACAGTAGTTGGATTCATCTGTGTTGCCCAGCATTTGATTAACTTCAGCAAGTTGAGCAACAATAGTCATGTGGTAGGAGATAAGCATTTAGTTTGTCTCAAAGTGAGATGACTTGACCAGCCCTGTTAGGTTTAGGTGCCAGGTCTGGCAAGGGGGAGCTACCAGGATGTTGGTAGTGGGTTCCTTGGAGAGTGTGTGATAAGCCCAACTCTAAGTGAAATTCATGTTACATATGTTAAGTTACAGATAGGCTCCATGAAGAGGTACCTTTATAAAGCCTTATGCGGGCTGTAGTTGAGATGGGTAAGAGAGGTTAGATTAAAAAGTAAAGGGTGGCTTATCAGAACAATTGGGAGCAGTCACTCAGGATTTAGACAAAGAGAGAACATTTCGGGGAAGGGTGTAGCAAGAGGAAGTAAGGGATGATTTTGAATGTGAGGGATTGATTTGAAGCTTGATCATTGAGGAACTGGAAGGGGTGGTCACTTAAGCGAAATAAGGTGGAAAGGGAGGAAAGTAGTTTGAGTGAACAATCTCTGAGTGGTTTGATGACTTCTGTCAAAATGTACAGACAGCATTGTCAGCTACCCATGAGCTCTCCAAACAAAGTAGGAGGAGGTGGTCATCAGACAGGAGGTGGGTGAGTAGGGAGTAGAAATTTAGAGAGTGACAACGAAAGTGGTTGAGATCCAGTGGTTGCACTTTCCGGATTGGAGGAAGTTGATTCAAATCATAAATTGTAAACAAATGCAGGTATATCAGAAGATGGAATGAACGAATGATGGAGACAAACAGAGCGAGATTTTCATCTTTTGGATGAATCATAATTTTGCATTGTTTAAAAAGGAAATAGATTGGATGCCACTGAAGTTCATAGAGGGGGAGGGTCACAGTTAACTTTCACCGATAAATAACATTATCAATATAAGAGATATTCAGGACCTTAGGATGTGCTTCCACCTGAAGGATAGCGTTGAGCATAATAAGTAGTAGGATGTTTTGTGGTTTACGTACCAGGAGCTTTGATATTAGTTTGGCATCAGTGTTTCCTAGAATTATATTAATATATTGTGTTTGATGTTATAGTTACATATTTAGATAGCAAAGGGGAATGCATGAATGTGAAGGATTTAAGTCCTGCTTTAATCGAGGATGGCATGCCTTCCGAATTTCTCTCCAAGCTAATGTATGAACATGAGAGTTTTCACTGCCTGCTTAATCTGCAGAACTACACTATCATGGTTCGTCTTCTAATCCTCCCACTTCCTGAGGCATGTAATCACCCTGGTGTCTTGGGAACCTTTTTATTATATTGTTGGTCTCTTACGAATGTATACACGTGTCCAAGTGAGCCTGCCCACAGTGTGTTGCATTGTAGTGTGAACAAGATGTAATGGTTCAGGGTCCCGAAAACATAATCCCACCTATCAGCTCATTCTTTTAGGATTCACTTAGCATACTATTTCTCAAAGTCCTGTATCTCATTCTTAAACAATCTCTGTGCACCAAATAAGTATTTGGAGGTGGACTTGGAGATACATGTATCCAATGTCAGAGATAGGATGGTGCTTCCTACATTCACCACAGACTGTTTACACCATACTTTCATGCTCTTTTTGCACACTAGAAGAAAACCTGATGTGACCTATCCTATCATGATCTTTTCAATTGTTTGAGAGAAGCTTCTTCTTGTCCTCCTTCTGCTGTGCAGGATTCCATCTGGTCAGCCTCATTACAAGCAAGGATATTGTGGATGCAAAAGACCATGGGAGGCAGCGAAGCACCCGAAGGAAAATGCCTCAACTTTTTGAAATAGCCTTGCTGTTTGCGATTATTTTTTGCGTTGGCCAGTCAAATCTGACTTATTGTACCAACGTATTAGATGCTTTATTTAATTGTGATGGGACACAAGCATCAGTGAAACTCAACAATATTACACCACAATTACACTAACGAATTGACACATCAACGCTGGAGTCAGGAAGCAAGCAATACCAAACACGGGATTGAAATGTTTATTAAATTAATTTGTTCACAACAAAGTACTACAATCAGAGTGAGGTATGTTTACGTCTGATTCCCCAAGTGGCCCCTGGGCTCTGCTTGTGCCAGTGTGTTAGTTGCTAAAGTCCCTTACTGCTTTCTTTTCAACTTCTCGGGATAGTTTATGAGGCGAGTGTTCAATCAGTTTTACAATATTGACTGACAGTTGCGTGGTTCATTAAAATACTTATATTTTCTGAAAACTCTTTTATTTAGTCTCCAGCTGCTTTACTGCGTTCAGTCTTACGGCCGCTTCATCTAATAATATAATAATATGACGTGACATGTAAACAGACCCAATCGTCGAAAACACAGAAAAATGAAAACATATTGTTAGATGTGAAAGATTTCGTTGGGAAAAAAAACAAACTGTTAGTTGTGGAAAAGAAAAATTAATGATGCACAGCAGTCCTCCATCTGGTCTGCTAGCAGCTCAGGGTGACCTAATAGGTAGTGACGGGCAAGGCACCATGAGCTGTTAAACGTAGGCGAACATTGATTGGTATAAGTAATTCACTGCTGTAGCATGGTACATTGTGTTTATCCTAGGATGCAAGCCGATGGACCCCTGGCGAAGCAGATGTGATTTATAAATTGGAGTCTTCGGAGAACAGTGGATACAGGTACATTAAAAGTCGATGGTGTTTGTTTTGGTGCAAGTTAAAGCAACATTCTCATGGGGCATTAACGCAGAACTTAGCAGCAAGTGCTAACCATGGCATCAGCATGCATTTGTGTTTTTGTTGCATAATGATTAGCCTGTTGGTTAGATGGTTAACACAATGGTCAAAGGATCTTTATCTCAGGTTTCAAAGAGTCACAATCCTGTAATTTTCCCCCCTTTGCGGAGGTAAAAATAAGTGCCAATGTATGGGTGTAACTTGGTGTGTTTTCTCTACCACGGTGATATTTTTTCAAGGCTAATCTGTGAACACAAGGTCAGCCATTACAGAGAAAACTGCAGATGTATTATCAAGGACGGATACAACTATGTGACAAAAACTTGTATATCTTCGAATGGCTTTATCCTACCATCTCCCTCCTTGCTGTCTATTAGTGGCAGGTGGTTAGCGTATGCTGCTTACAGTAGGCTTCCATGTTGGTCTTTATGGAGGGGATCATGCTTCTGCTTTTCAGGATGGTGAGTTTTTCCTTCAACCTGATGGGCTGAGCCCGCTTGGTCATCAAGGTGGAGCTTTACAACAGTTGTGGGATAGGCCAGTGAACTTGTGCGTTTGCTGCCCGAGTTGCCTGTTTGAATTCTGCATGTCATCACCGGCTGTTATCCATCTGAAAGTGTTCTTTGGTATAATTAAGGCAGGTAGTAGCCCCAAACTATATTTGTAGTGTTTCAAAGCTACAGGAATATTGCAGCAAGCTTTGTGTAAAAACGTGACGCAGAAAAAAAACATTTACAACTTGTATTTTCGCACGTATTTTATTTCACAGAGTCGACTTTGCCTACCTTTGCCTTGAGGTGTGAAAAGGTTAGAACTTCGAGTATAACTGGCCACTAACTTAAATATTTAGCCACCATGTTTGAAAAGCAGGCGAACAATTGTCCTTTAAACCAGGGCCATGTTTCATGCTGGTTCCTCTTTTCGGTTCCAAAACAATTGGATGTCCCGGCTACAGACAATAATACCGTAAGACTGTTGTACAGTAAGCTAAGCGTGCATGCTTAGTGTTAAAAAAACACAGCTCCTTTCACTTTACGTTTTTTCTTGCACTGCACAGTTTTGCAGGTTAACCCGTAGGTTTTTAAGGTGAATTACATGAACTGAGAGGGGATATCTCGTTGCCTCTTCAACTAAATTGAGTGACCTGTAGATAATAGTGTTCTTTTGTGTTTGTTATTTATGAATGGTTTGTTTACAAATATTATCTGCCTCGAAAATAAGCCTTCCCAAGTCAGTGCGTCTGTCATTTGTGTTATCTTTTAATGATCTTGAATGTCATTATCTGTGTATGAATAGTGTTGCAAGATGGAGGATGATTGCTGTCTCCTGCCTTCTTTGCCTTTAGATCCTGACTGACGCTGTGCACAAAGCATCTCTCCAAAGCAGACCCCTGTAGGTTATTCATGGTTAGTGCACATAATCCCTCTTCACCACAGCCTCTCCAGAGAAGCTTTCTCGCCCTTAGTCACCATTGTCAATGCCTCCTCCATTCAAAGAATCTTCCCAGAAGTGTTCCTCCCACTCCTAAAACCTGCACTAGAACCTTATGTCGTCTTCAACTACCGACCCATCACTCACCTAGCCCTACCCTTCTTCAGGAAGATCAATGAAAAAACAGTCTACGCAGAACTCTAACCATCTCCTATATGGCTACCAGTCCAGATTCAGATCACAGTAGAGCTACCTTACACAATGTAAATGATGCCCAAATACCACAGGAAGATGACCCCTGCTTCCGGATGCTTCAGAGCACCTCATCCGCCTTCAAAGCCTTGAATGAGATGTCCTTCAGTTGTTCTCCTCCTACTTTTTCAACCGATCCAAGTTTGTTCACATGGGCATCTCTAGGCCTGTAAAGATCCCTATCACTTATGTGATATCTAAACTTTGCCAGTATCTTAATGATTAATTATAAAGTGTCCCCCACTACAGACATCAGATGCCTTAAACTCTGCACCTTTTCCAAACCTGGATTTCCAGCCCATATCTGAATCTGAACCCCGTCAAGACACAGTTCTGGTTATTTGAACATCCAGTGCAAAATTCTATAAACCTGATTTAGCGATATGATCCTTCATGATGTCAAACCCCAACTTTCGGAGAGTGCTAAAGTCACTTGAAATCACTCTGGACATCAACTTCACCCTTAAGGAACACACTGCAGAGTGAACAAAGACAGCCTATTTCTAGTTCTCTCTCAAATGAACAAAGTGAGACTATTCTCCGATGTGTTAGACATTAGATGCGGGATGTGGTGCGAGCAATGCAAGCCTTTTGCAACAAGTCCAATCCACGCAGCAATGGCACTGTGTCAGATCTGCTCAGGGATGCGCTGCTCAGCTAAGGAGATGTGTTGGATCTGCTTGAAAATGTGTCTGTTAGCAGAGAGGATGCAGTGGTTCTGCTGGTAAGCACCTAAAGCCCACTTCCAAGGGTCCAGGGCTGGGACGGCACCACTTGGCAGTGTTGACACACAGATAGCAGAGTCCAGGAGCAGGGTGGGTGGAAGTCTATTATGTCCGAGACTTTAGATCAGCAGGCCAGCCAACCAGCCCTCGGTGTTACTTTGGGCTCTGAGTTGGGGAGATGCGGTTCCAGTCCTTCTCCCTCCCAGACAAAAAAGCAGCAGATCAGCAAAGCAGGAGTCCAGAAGGGTAGCAATCCAGCAGAGTGGCAGTCCTTCAGCAGAACATCAGTCTTTCTCCCTGGCAGAGTGTCTACAGTTAAAGGAGTGGTGGTGTCTGAGCCCCAGTACTTATACCCAGTTAGGCCTTTGAATTGGGGAAGACTTTAAAGGCATGCCTTTGAAATGCACAGAGTCCATGCCCTGGCTCCAGACTCAGTACAAGGGGTTGTGCAGACCTTTGTATGTGGACAGGACTCAGCCAATTGATGTGTAGGAGAGGCTGTGCTCAGCTCCGCTCTCCCACCCTGCCAAGGGTGGCCCATCAAGGCCCATCAGGTCCCGCTCAAACTCCCATTGTGTGTGGCTGTCTAGGAGGAATGCACAAAGTCCAGCCATCACCCTTCCCCAGACATGTGAACAGAGACCGGCAATAGGCAGCAAATGGATGAAGTAAGAAAATGTCAACTTTCTAAAAGTAGCAATTTCAGATTTGCAATTTAAAATCCTACTTCACCATAAGTTGTGATTTTAAATAATGATTCCAGAGGCACCAAACCTGGACAATCTATCTCCTACCAATTAGAGGTCATACTTATAACAGGTTATATGGCAACTTCAGTGTTATCATATGGGAGAGATAGGCCTTGCAGTAGGGACTGAAGAATTATAGTGTTTTTCACTACTGGGACATGTAAAACATAAAAGTAAATGTTCAACTTTTTAAATACACTGCAGCCTGCCATTGGGGATGTCTAGGGCCTACCTTAGGGGTGACGTACACTCATATTAAAAAGGAAGGTTTGGGCCTGGCAATAGATTTTCTTTGACAGGTTGAAGTGGCAGTTGAAAACTGCACACACAGGCTCTGCAGTGGCAGGCTTGAGACATGTTTAACCCATTAGCGGCTGGGCCTTATCTCCCCCCACCCCCCCCCCCCCCCCCCCCCCCACCCCCCCCCCCCCACCTCCCAGTGCTGAGCCCTTTTTGGCTATTTGGGGTAGTTTGTGCTTAGGCTCCAACACCTTTTTGTCCACATAAGCTATCCACACCAAATTTGCATTATTTTTTTCAACACCATGGGGATTCTAAAGGTATCCAGAGTTTGTGGGTTCCAGTGGTGGAGACTGAGAAATAAGCCAAAATACAGCTAAAATTATTATTTTTTTTTAAAGAAAACTGAGGGAAAAGTGCTGCAGAAGAAAGTATCACTTTTTTCCCCTGCAAATGGGATCAACAAAGGGTTTGCAGTGATAAAATCACCATCTTCCCAGCTTTCAGGACCATCGCACTTGAATTAGAAAACCAATTGTTTCAGCACAGTTTTGGCATTTTACTGGGGTATACCCCATTTTTTTCTATTTTTTGTGCTTTCATCCTCCAACCAGTTAGTGACAGAAATGGGTATGAAACCAATGGTGGATCCCAAACAGCTAAACCTTTCTGAAAAGTAGACAGACTTCTGAATTCAGCAAGGGGTCATTTGTGCAGATCCTTCAAGGTTTTCCTATAGGCAGTAAAAGTCAAAATAAAACATATTAAAAATTAGATGAAAAAAAACAGCCATTTCTGTCCACGTTTTCTTCTGTAACTTCTTCCAGCTATGGCAGATATTTGAAAGCAATATACTGTTACATCTGGTGGACCCTTCTGGGTGCAGGGATATATAGGGCTTGTAGGTTCATCAAGAACCCAAGGTATCCAGAGCCAACAAATGAGCTGTGCCTTGCAATGGGTTTTCATTGTATACTGGGTATACAGCAATTCATTTGGTAAACTATAAAGAGTGAAAAATAGATATCAAGGAAACCTAGGTAGTTCCGAAATGGGCACATTATTTGGAGTTTAGAAGCACTGGTTATTTGCACATCTCTGAATTTGGGGATACCCATACTAGCATGTGAATTTCAGGGCATTTCTCAAAATGACTTCTTTCTTACACACTGTCTTACGTTTGGAAGGAACAAATGTAGAGAAAGACAATTGGCAGTAACACTTTTTCTTCTATTCTGTGTTCCTCCAAGTCTCCTGATAAAAATATTACCTCACTTGTGTGGGTAGGCCTAGTGCCTGAGACAGGAAATGCCCCAAAACACTATGTGGACACATCACATTTTTCCAATGAAAACAGATGCATTTTTTGCAAAGTGTTGAGCTGTGGATTTCGGTGTCTGGCTCAGCCGGCACATAGGGAAATCTTGCAAACCTATATATTTTTTTTAAAACTAGACACCTAGGGGAATCCAGAATGGGGTGACTTGTGGGGATCTCTCCAGGTTCTGTCACCCAGAATCCTTTGCAAACCTCACAATCTATCTAAAACAAAAAAAAACCTTTTCTTCACGTTTTAGCGATGCAAAGTTCTGGAAACGTCCTTCCATCCAGCGTTCCCCCAAGTCTCCTGATAAAAACGACGCTTCACTTGTGTGGGTAGGCCTAGTGCCCACGACAGGGAAGGTCCCAAAACTTAATGGGGAGATAATGATAACTAAGGATAGTTTTCTAATTAGTCCTGGGATCAGGAACCAATAAGGGAAACCTATCAAACCCAGACATTTCTGAAAAGTAGACATCAAGAGAGCACCAGGGAGGTATCACTTGTGAGGATTCCCCAAAGTTTTTTTTCTCCAAAATGCCCTGCAAAGATAAACAGTTGAATAAAAACACTATTTTGCTGTGCATTTCTGTGATGTAAACTACAGTAATATGAAGGGATCCACAAACTGCTTACCACCCAGCGTTCCCCAACTTGTCCCGACAAAAAAGGCTACCCCACTGGTGTCCCTGGGCTTAGTGCCCGCGACAGGAATGGATCACATAAGAGTCAATGGTAGTCCTTACATGAGGGATACTGTTGACCCTGGGGGGATCCATTCCTAACCCAAGCACTAGGCACAGGCACACAAGTAGGGTAGTGCTTTTGTCAGGACAAGTGGGTAAATGGTGGGTGATAGGAATTTTGGGGATCACTGCAAATTCCTCTAGTTTGTGTGAGAGAAATGCAAGGAAAAATAGAGTTTTTATTTAAACTTTGCAGGGTATTCAGGATAAGAAAACTTTGGGAATCTACACAAGCCGCACCTCCGTAGACCTCCCTGGGTGTCTAGTTTTTCAGAAATGTCAGGATTTGGTAGGTTTCACTATATGGCTGCTGATCCCAGGACCCAAAACATAGATGCCCGCCTTACAAAACCAGGTATACAATTCGGGCCCTTCCCTGTCACGGCCCTGTACGAAGATGGGGGTTACTCCCAGACGGTGCAAGTCGTCCAGCAGGACTGCAAAGTGGGCTTCTGCACTAACCTCAATTTGAGCATAAGGCACAAAACTGTCTTGAGCTCCGCCAGTGAAGTGGGAGTCCACTGGCGTGCCCTAGAACCGGGCCCTAGAATGCCTCCATGCTCCCTCAGAAATTGTTCTGCTCGCAAATTTGTCTGCTGCACAATTTGCTGAAGAAAGTCAACATTCAAAAAGAGATATATGTAGTCGACTGGCTAAAGGTTAGCCATATCAACTTTACATCCAGTGTCACCAGTAAAAGGTGAAATTTGGGGCTGAACTAAATTGGGGGGCTGCCAAGAGAGCACTCGGTCTGTGCTTGCTGTCGCACGCACCTGCTCACTGGTTTGGGCTAACCCGCTGTTGTCTCGCTGCACAGACTGTGCTTGTGAAGCGACAGCATGACTGTCCTCATCATCATGCTCAGAATCACTGAAAGAGGTGTCGTCGGATGGGACTCTGCCAACTGAAAAATCACTCCCAGATTCTGCTTCATTGTCCTCTCCCTGAGATGCTGTCTCGGTATCTGCTGTCTCAGTCTCTGTTCCTGCCTCAGCGCTGTTCTCCGTAACCCAGGAGGGTTCAGCAGGAGTCATCCGAGACGCCATCTCTGCTACTGGCTAAACTGCTCCTGTATAACGCTAGCCTATGTAGGTGGCAGATATGCTGACAAAATTGCCAGTAGGTGTGTGTGATGTGTGCAACAATAAATGCCAGTCACCTTATCTTCACATTTTCCTCAACCAACAGGTTCCCTGAAGAAACTGAAAAAACATAAGGCACACTATTACTTCACCTTGCCACATACCCATCATGACAGCCTTTAGCGCTGGTGGTGCCCAGTGCGACAAGCTTTTTTGCCGCCCCCCGCCTCCCATGACCTTCTCTTTGGATTCCCTCAATACCACCCAGCCAAATTTCCCTTCATCTCTCCTTAGCCCCCATCGCACATACATTTCATTTGTTTTTAAATCGCAGGTAATGGCTGGCTTCACTAATCCACTCAGCAATTCTCATAAAATACAGATATCTTCTTTGCAGGAGGCATATAAACCTGCGCAACTTTATGGCGTAAAAACTGGCACTAGACAAAAGTCCAATCTCTTTCTCCAGGAGGAACATAATCACACGAGTTATTTTTATTGCCACCTAATATATATACACACACAACAAGAGTTGTCCTCAGACAAAAACCCAACAGGTCTTAACGGACTGTAACAAAGTCAGCAACTTTGCAAGGAATTCCTTGCCATTTTCATTATTTCAGGCCTTATATTTTCAAACATCTCTGGACACGTTTCTGGGTTCATCCCTTCATCAGCAGAGAACAAACATTTCAAACATTACCTTCCATTTTCAAAGTCCAACTGCCTGGCTGCTCAGCAGATTTAATTGCAGGGACCTGATCATTCAGTTAAATACTAGTTCTTTCACAGGGGACACTTAACTGAGCTGCAAGGTGCAATTTAAGTTGATATCTTTGACTTTTTTAAATAGAAGAATCAAATATGTTCCATCTTTATGATCCATATGTAAGGTTTAGAAGGGATTACATTATGATTACCATCTAAATAATTGAAAAATAGAATTGTGAACAATATTAAGATATGTGGAACTATTGAATTGTGAATTGTACTACTTGCCATATTACAAGATGGCAGAACCGATATTCTTAACATGGTAGCTTTAATAATAGACTTAGGACTAGTGATGTATTTGAGGCAGTTGTTTACAATTTGGGGAGTGTCCAGTAGAGGTCGTTTGCCCAAACGGGTTGACACTCTGTTCTGTTCAGTTCTGAGGTGGCAAATCGAATGTTAATAACAACAGATTAACCGAAGAAACGTTTGGTCAGCGGCTGCTTTCACGTCACACAAGGGGTGCTGTGGATTCGAGGAGCTGGGTGATGAGTGGAATCTCATCATTTCAAAGGATATATATATGTATAGGAGAGAGATTTCTTGCCCCCTCTAGAGTCTTTCTCTCTCTCTCTCTCTCTCTCTCTCTCTCTCTATACATCTATATGTTTGTAGCTGTGAGGTTTCCTTGGGGGTCAGCGTGGCCCCTAGGGAAACCAACTCTACCTAATAATTCGGACACTAAACCAGAAATGCTTCAAGAATGGGAGGAGAACTGTATGCAGTGTCCTATTATATGATCTTAAAAATGATAAGATATCCTAAATTAAGTATGGAAGAGATAAAAGAAGTGGAAGACAGAATTAGTAAAATGACAAAAGAAGAAAAGTGCATAAAATTAAGACATGCAATGGAGAAAAGACGGGATACACACAAAACAGAAGTCAAAGAAAGAAAACAAAGAAAATCTACCATGAATGAACAAGAGTATCTTCTTGGAACGATATTGACATTTGCTAAACGATTTGATAGTTTGAAGAAGCAATATGCCTCAGGAAAGCTTTCAGCGGTAGTGGCATCAAGCAACACCATGAGTGAATCAGATGTAGAAGTCAGTGAAAAAGAACATCAAGTATATTTAATATGGGGAAAACAACTTTTGTAGAGGAATTGCAAATTCTGTACATCAGCCAACAAACTCTGAGAAACAGAGGATGAGGGAGCGATCACATACAAAGGCAAAACAAAGGAAGAGGCGAAGAGGAAATGGGAAGAAAAAGATACCAACTTTGATAAAGCCAGAAGAAATAGTAAAAACACCAGAAAAAAAATAATCTGGTAGTAAATCTATCCAACTTTGAACTGAATACAGATGAAACAAATGTACTAATTAAAGGCGTATCCTTCTGTCCAGAAGTACATTTTGATTACACCGAATTGATAATTGATGTCTCCAAATTTGTGAGAAAATTTAAGCCAAAACATTTTTTTGCAAAAAAGGATATACGAATTATGACAGAGATCCGAGAAATACAAAGGCAACCAATTTGATTATCAAGCAATTACATGTCTTGAAAACATGTTTTGTATAGTTTGGAAAATGAAGAGGTTTCTGAGACCGATATTCTGGAAGCGTTGAATATAAGGACTGATCAATATGAGTATAGTACATTGATATTCTGTCCAGTATTAAGTCCTGGCAATAACATTTATACTTTTTAGGAATTAGTTGTGAAGGATATGCATAATGTGAAAAATAACAACTTAGAGGGAAAGAAAGAAAATTTGACTATAAGAGAACGAAAAGCTTTAGAACATCTAATGAAGGTTGATACAATAAAGATAAAGACAGCTGACAAAGGAGGAAACATAGTTATTATGAATAAACAAGATTACAAACACTCGCCCTTTAGATAACTTAACACAACAAACTAACAAGAAAATCCTATCTATGGTCTTATAAAAAAAATCTAGAAGATATGCTGAGACATTAGGAGTGATGAGACACTTATCAATGACAATGAATATCAAAATCTATTGAATGAATTCACTGTAATACCAACCATTTACTTTCTTCCCAAAATACAAAAATCAATAGTAAATCCACCAGAGAGACCTATGGTATCAATTTGTGGATCTCTATATGAGAATATGTCATCATACATTGACTATTACTTGCCCCCCTTGTTTCCAACCTTAAGCTCTTTTGTGAAGGATACAGGTGATTCCCTGTGGATACGGGCAGACATCACATGGCAGAATGATATTTATTAGTGATGATAAATGTGGTGTCTCTATAAACGTCTATCAAACATGAAGTGGGTTTCTAAGGCATGGAAAACCTTTTGAAATAATGAAATATACAGGAATTGCAACATTCAAAGATGTTAATTTCAATGATTGAGATATGTCTCTCCAATAGTGTTTTCATCTTTAATCATGAGCAGTTCCTACAAACACAGGGAACACCGATGGGAGTTTCCTTCTCTCTAAGCTACGCCAAGCTCACCATGGGATGGTGGGAGAGGGAAGTGGCTTGGAGAGAAGAAAATAACCAATACATGGAAAAGGTAGTGCTCTGGCTAAGATTCATTGATGATCTGTTTGTCATTTGGAGAGGCACTGACTCTGAGTTTCAAGATTTTTTCACAATTCTAAATACCAATGATATTGCTCTAAAATTCACATACAAAACAAGCAAAACAGAAATACATTTTTGGGATATTAATGTTTATGTGCGGGATCAAACTTTAAAAACAACAATGTATCGAAAACCTACCACGACAAATAGTATCCTACATTAGAGTGGCTTTCATCCGCAACGTTTAATCAAGAGTATCCCCTATGGTGAATTTTTAAGAGTTAGACTAAATTGTTCAGAGGATACAGAAAAGATTAAACAATTTGAGGATGTTAAAAAAAAGAATTGAAACAAGGGGATATCCTAAACAGTGTATTAATCAAGGAAAGGCAAGGGCACGAAAAATACCCAGGAATCAAACATTGGTACAAACAAGGAAAAATAACAACAATATTGGAAAAGAAGACCTGGTGATAATGACATATAACAAAGAGCACAAGGAAATTTTCAACATTCTCAGGAGACATTGGAGTCTGTTGATAAACAATCCTAATATATAGATCCCATGGTAGGGACGAGAACAAGCATTACCTACAGGAAGGCTCACTCTGTTAAGGATAAACTTGTGAAAAGCCACTTTACCGGGAGCTGCAACAAACCTGGTTGAATTAAGAGAACCCAGGCTTTACAAAGTGTTGGAAATGCAAAGCATGCCATATTGGAGAAAATACAAAAGAAGTTAGACACTTTAGGTCGAGCCTTAGAATTAATTAAAAAATGACGTGATTCAGCGTATGTAGTATATGTGTTAAAATGCGAATGTGGCATGAAATATGTAGGTAGTACAACTTGCAAGTTAAATAACGAATACTGGAACACATAAGAGCAGTCAATGAGAAAAATCTAAGGTATGCAGTGGTAAAACACCAGAGTTTGTTTCATGAAAATAATTGGAAAACAATGTGATATTTTGGAATAGCCCATATCCCTCAGAATGAGAAGGGAGGAAATAGAACTTTGAAACTTGGTTGTTTGTAACCCAGGTGTATAATAAAACTAAGGACAAAGGTCACTTTTGGGTTGAATACCGCTGAAGAACTGTGCGTACACCTGCGAGAACTTATGACAAATCAAATTAGACTTTTAGACAGCGAAAGTGACACATATAAACTATGGATTTCACTTTACACAAGAGGTGTTTTAGAGTAATCTTATCCCTTTTCCAGAGAATTAGAATCACTAAACAAAATAGTGAATGAAATTGAAATATATGTTTACTGTTAATCAATGTAAAGGCAGAAAATGCATAAAGCACAATTGTTAAGAGTTGATATCATGCCAAGAGTAATGTGGAATCTCAAACAATAGAGATATGTTGTGTTAGAACTATGTCACCCAGAATGCACTGAGGTTTAATATATTTATAGGACCATATAAGATGAAAAAGAAAAGGGACGTTAATGATAACTTTCATATCACTTTATAGGGGTGTTCACATCGTTAGAAGCTCTAATTCGAATATTGAGTTAAGTTTAGATTTTTCAAGTAATTGTTCACTGAGAAACAATGAAATGGTAAAACGAGTATATAATAGATATAATTGATAACATTTGATCTCATGCCAAGAGAATCGTGAAATGATGGAAAATAGAGTAATGTGTACAAACTACGTTATCCAGGATGCCCTGGGACTGCTCATGGTCATAAGACTATATAGGGGTGAAATGGAAAAGGGACTATGTTATCGGTGATTGAGACCTAGTTGGTCAAAACGCATCGGTGGTGGAGGCACTCACTTTTTGCTAAAAATAAATTAGTTTGCTGATATATATTTCCTGGAGTGCAACGGTTTGACTTTTTGGTTGAAGTTATAATAGGAGTTAGGCCACAAACTCCCACATTGGCACCGGCATTAAGCACGTGCAGGCTAAAACGCAGCCATTTGATTGGAAAAAAATATATATATATATATATACACATATATATATATATATGTATCCAGTTGAAGGCTCAGGCCGAAACGCGTTGCCATTTTGTCTAGAGAGCACTTTGTACTTCACATGAAATAAGAAAATAAATTACCTTTCGAGTTGATGGATGGTGCCTGCGTCATTCCTGCTTTGAGAAGCTGGTAAATGTTGTGTAATGATATATATATATATATATATATATATATATATATATATATATATATATATATATAGCCTCTACACATATATAGGGCGAGAGTCTCTCTCCATATTGTATATGTAAAGAGTTCACTTGTATATGTGTTTTTTCTGGGGACCGATCGCAGCCCCCAGGGAAAACAGACATGCAGCGACAAAGTGATATATATATATATATATATATATATATATATATATATATATATATATATATATATATATATATATATATATTTTTTTTTTTCTCTCCCTCAATAGAGAGTTGGTCTCACTCTCTGTGTATGTACACATATATATATATTCAAAGAAACTGGTGCATTGTAATCGCACACCAAGGGCTGCACATCATCCAAAACCAGCTCGTAAAATAATCAAAAACCACTTTTAAATAATTTAATCGGCTGCTTATTTAATGAAAAAGATTTGTATGCAGGTAAATAAGAACCCGCAAAAGTTGGTACATAAGCACAAAAAGGAAATCAATAATGTGCCCACCATACAAAAAACACACACGCTGTCCCCACCAAATGTCTACGCGTTTTCGGCCGAAGCCTTCAACAGGACGTTGGCAACCATTTTTACACTCAACTATTTAAACCATATAGTCCTTCTTTGTTGTAAACTACATGACTTAGGAGAGGTGCAAACGGTGCAGCCATTTTGTAACGTGGCAGTTCTATATTTAAGAAGTAATAATAAACTTCTAATCCTGTGCTATATTTAGAATAAAAATTCAAATATGACATTATATATTTCTTTCATGTTATAAAGCAATATCACAAATAAGATCTGGTCGCCTATACATACATACAAATTGATTATAATCACAGTCAATAATTGTTAAATACAAGGGAGAAAATACCCCATATGTGATATTTTTCCTCTTTTTCACTCTTCCTTTTACCTTTTGCTCTTAATGTCAACATATTATCCACTTTTTACCTAGTAGTTTTAAAAGCCTGATATAAATAAATAAATAATATTATAAATATATGTGCTATCAATTCATTACACAACATTCAATCTATATACAAGCTATAAATAAATGACTAGATAAATAGAATAAATTCAATTAATTCTCAGAAAAGGATACCCATAAAAATGATATCTAAAATAGACAAATATATAGATAAATATTAATAACCAACATTATATAAAATTTATATAAATATTTCAATTGTTCTCAATAACAATATCAAATTACATTATAAAAGGATCATAATACAATATCAAATTTCATTTTAAATGGATCATAATCCAATTCATTAAATTAATCATAATCTTCTAAATGTTGACATATTCTAAAAAGGAAGGGATTTTTTTGTATGTCCATGTCATAGGCAAACCTGTCATTAATTTGGAAATAGCAAACAAACCCAATAGGTTCAGCAACAGGAAACTATATCTGCGCACCACTGGCCTCCCCAAAGGCATATATTACAGTATAAAAATAAATTAGAGGAGTGTAACACCCTAAAGTGAATTAAAATATAGAGGAAAAATTCACACAATAAACTAAATTACAATCCGGAAACATAATAGATCAGTACTGGATCCTAAAGAACAGTGTTTTTTTTTTTTTTTTAAACAGTTAAATTTCATATTTTCTACTGGACAACTTGTGTATATACAGGGAGTGCAGAATTATTAGGCAAATGAGTATTTTGACCACATCATCCTCTTTATGCATGTTGTCTTACTCCAAGCTGTATAGGCTCGAAAGCCTACTACCAATTAAGCATATTAGGTGATGTGCATCTCTGTAATGAGAAGGGGTGTGGTCTAATGACATCAACACCCTATATCAGGTGTGCATAATTATTAGGCAACTTCCTTTCCTTTGGCAAAATGGGTCAAAAGAAGGACTTGACAGGCTCAGAAAAGTCAAAAATAGTGAGATATCTTGCAGAGGGATGCCGCACTCTTAAAATTGCAAAGCTTCTGAAGCGTGATCATCGAACAATCAAGCGTTTCATTCAAAATAGTCAACAGGGTCGCAAGAAGCGTGTGGAAAAACCAAGGCGCAAAATAACTGCCCATGAACTGAGAAAAGTCAAGCGTGCAGCTGCCACGATGCCACTTGCCACCAGTTTGGCCATATTTCAGAGCTGCAACATCACTGGAGTGCCCAAAAGCACAAGGTGTGCAATACTCAGAGACATGGCCAAGGTAAGAAAGGCTGAAAGACGACCACCACTGAACAAGACACACAAGCTGAAACGTCAAGACTGGGCCAAGAAATATCTCAAGACGGATTTTTCTAAGGTTTTATGGACTGATGAAATGAGAGTGAGTCTTGATGGGCCAGATGGATGGGCCCGTGGCTGGATTGGTAAAGGGCAGAGAGCTCCAGTCCGACTCAGACGCCAGCAAGGTGGAGGTGGAGTACTGGTTTGGGCTGGTATCATCAAAGATGAGCTTGTGGGGCCTTTTCGGGTTGAGGATGGAGTCAAGCTCAACTCCCAGTCCTACTGCCAGTTCCTGGAAGACACCTTCTTCAAGCAGTGGTACAGGAAGAAGTCTGCATCCTTCAAGAAAAACATGATTTTCATGCAGGACAATGCTCCATCACACGCTCCAAGTACTCCACAGCGTATCTGGCAAGAAAGGGTATAAAAGAAGGAAATCTAATGACATGGCCTCCTTGTTCACCTGATCTGAACCCCATTGAGAACCTGTGGTCCATCATCAAATGTGAGATTTACAAGGAGGGAAAACAGTACACCTCTCTGAGCAGTGTCTGGGAGGCTGTGGTTGCTGCTGCACGCAATGTTGATGGTGAACAGATCAAAACACTGACAGAATTCATGGATGGCAGGCTTTTGAGTGTCCTTGCAAAGAAAGGTGGCTATATTGTTCACTGATTTGTTTTTGTTTTGTTTTTGAATGTCAGAAATGTATATTTGTGAATGTTGAGATGTTATATTGGTTTCACTGGTAATAATAAATAATTGAAATGGGTATATATTTTTTTTTGTTAAGTTGCCTAATAATTATGCACAGTGATAGTCACCTGCACACACAGATATCCCCCTAACATAGCTAAAACTAAAAACAAACTAAAAACTACTTCCAAAAATATTCAGCTTTGATATTAATGAGTTTTTTGGGTTCATTGAGAACATGGTTGTTGTTCAATAATAAAATTAATCCTCAAAAATACAACTTGCCTAATAATTCTGCACTCCCTGTATATAAAATACACATATGAGTAAAAAGATCTAAAATCTCACAGATGAACATGAAGCTCTGCGTCCAAATTATGACCCCAGGGGTGTTCTGTACCTAAAAGTAAGATCATTTTTGATTCAGTTTGTCTCAAATGCGCAGTTCTATTCCCTCCCCGGGGATGAGCAGCAATGGTTTTAACACCATAAAATTTTAAAGAACTGCAATTACCTTAATGTACATCCCAAAAGTGTTTAGCTAAGGGATAAGATGGATCGTGATTCTTGATGGCTCTAAGGTGTTGTAGGAACCTGACTTTCAATTTGTGAATGGTACTGCCTACGTATTTTTTGTGACAGCCACATTCAATGACATATACAACGTATTCAGTTTGGCATGTGATACGATCGGTTATATCACAGATTTTCCCTTCAAAGGTGGTATATGTATGAGTATTTTGTGCATATAAACAGGATTTACAAAGTCCACATTTCCAAAAGCCTAAGCTTTTCTTAGCCAGCCAAGATATATTGGTTTTAGGACTCTGAAATAGGCTTCTGGTGAGATGATCACCTAATGATTGGGTTTTACGATATGTGATATGTGGATGTGGACCTATACTGTCTTTTATGGCAGAGTCATGTCTCAAAACATGCCAATTTTTTTGTATGATGTTATTTAAATGGGAATGTTGGGAATTGAATTCAAGAAACAGTCTAGGTAGCAATCCCTCATTTCGATCTTGATTATTAATGCTGTCAGATTTGAAAAGCAATTTTTCTCTGGACATATTCAAGACCCTCAAATGGGCATCCTTAAGAATCTTCAGGGGATATCCTCTCTCCAGAAATCTCTGTATCATAGTCATAATCTCAGTATTGAAGCATTCATCATTAGAACAAATTCTACGAGCCCGTAAGAATTGACTATATGGAATGCTCCATTTCAGGGCTTTAGGATGGCCGCAATTCCCATGCAGGATTGAATTGCAGGCTGTTGGTTTGCGGAAAATAGTTGTCTGTAAACCATCCTTTTGTACAGAAACCTGGACATCAAGAAATTCTATAGTTTGAGCACTATATTTTAAATCTAGGTGAATATTCAACTCATTATTATTCAAGATGTTAACATATTGCTTGAGAGAACTTTCGTCACCATCCCAAATAAGAAAGAGATCATCAATGTATCTGACCCATAGTATTACTTGTTCCATGTATTTACTATTGGAGTCAGACCAAGCTATCTCCTTCTCCCACCAGCCCATGTAAAGGTTAGCGTACGTGGGAGCAAAGGAAGCTCCCATTGCAGTCCCTTGTTTCTGCAAATAATATTGGTTGTCAAATAAAAAGGCATTGTGGGTGAGACAGAATCTTAGCATGTTAGTTAACATGTTTGTATGTTGGAGGAATTCAATTTTACGAGTGCCCAAAAAGTGACAACATGCTTGAATGCCGTACTCATGCTTAATGGAGGTATAAAGTGCAGTCACATCCATGGTTACCAATAAATAGTTGGGTTGCCATGGAATGTTATGGATTTTAGCTAGAAAATCATTGGTGTCTCGAAGATAAGAGGGCAATTCTGTGACAAAAGGACATAGGAAGAGGTCCAAAAAGCGGGAGGTATTTTCTAATCGGGATGAGTTCATACTGACTATAGGTCGACCAGGAGGATTTTTTGTATTTTTATGAATTTTCGGTAGAAAGTAGATACAGGGAGTTCTAGGAAACATGACTTTGAGATAAAGATATTCATTTTGGTCAATTAGATCTTTAGTATGCCAGCTATCAAGCATCTCCCAGTAGATGGTTTGATATTCATTGGTAGGATTGGTAGTTAGTTTTTGATAATGTTGTTTATTGGAGAGTTGATAATTAGCCTCCTTCATATAGCTGTTAGTATCCATAATAACAATATTCCCTCCTTTATCGGAGGGTTTGATGACAATTGTATTATTGGATTTAAGCTCATTTAGATCTTTCCAATCTGAGGCTGAGAAATTAACTCTTTGAGCTTTTTTCATTTTGATACTTTTCCAATTGTTACGAAAATGATCAATATCATCAACAACCAATTCATAGAACATATCAATCATATTGCCCGTCGGTAATTGGGGATTGAATCTACTGGAGGGTTTTAACGTACTGGCAATAGTCTGATTTGTAATAAATCCCATATCAGTCAAAATGTTTTTGTCTTCACCTGTATCATTACTAACATCATCTGAACCACTTAACTTCCCAATTTCTACTAGGTCAGGCACTTCATTAATGTGAAACCCAGATGGAATATCTACATTTGTATTGAAACCAGATGTAGTGACCTGTGTTTTCTTAGAAAAATGTTTCAACAACGCAACTTGCGTGTGTATTTATACAGTTCTATTCTGGTATCAACATAATCCCAATGATTATCAGGACAGAAACTTAGCCCTAGATTTAAAATACATTATTGATTCAAGGTTAACTGTACTTTAGAGATGTTTACAATAATATTGGGATGGTCAGTTTGAAGCGTCCCCTCTAGTCTTGATATTTGTGATTTCTGCCTCTTCCCCCTCCGCGTCTTGAACCTCCTCGACTTCGTCCTCTGCCCCTGTTTGGTTGCGGCGTAATTGATTGTAATAGTCTCATTTCCCCGTGAAAATCCAATTTATTTGCAGAGGCTTCATCAGCTGATGAGCTTAAATCAGAACTGTCTTCTACTGCATTAGTTGTTACATTGGAACTATCCGTCACCGCAATTTTATCTTGTGCTCTGAGTGTATTATATTTGCGGGCAAATGTGTAAATTCTGCCTACTTCATAATCTTTCTTATGTCTATTAAATTTAGAGGCCTTACGAAGTTTAATTTCATCCTCTTTTTTAGCAATGCGTTCTTCCATCTTCGTCAATAGTTGTTGTATTTCTAAGGAGGCACCCATTTTTTCTAGTTCTTTAGTTAGAAGTTCGATTTTATGGGTTTGTTCTTCCATACGTCGTTTTGATTGAATAATCAAAGTATCCATCAGTTTGACTGAACATTCAGATGTATGTACTCTCCATTGTTCTAAGAGATCAGGATCCATGTCACCAAGGGTAGGCAATATTAGAATTCTTAGACCTCGTGGCACACGACCATTTTGTATATATTTGGTCAGCGAGGTCATTTCCCACCATTTTTTCAATTCTAAAATTCTTGCCTTTTCTAATTCAGAGATAATGGTGGCTGCTGTGCGTGTTATTAAATCCGAAGCCATTGATGTTCCAGGAGCACTATCAAATAAAGTAGTAGCAGCTTGTTCCCACAGGGCTTTCCGATTAGCCATAGTGCATTCAACAGTTCGAAAAATGGTAAATTAGATCCACAGAGATATACCAGATAGCACAACTGTAGCTTAGGGTTACCAATCTGTAAATCTATAAAGTGCAGTCATCTATTAAAGGTCAGTCCCAATACAAAAATTCCAAGCGAAAAGAGAAAGTTCAAAAACTTCATTCAAAAATTAGAATCCAAAAAACCTGAATCCAAAAAATATAAACTCTAAAATGCCGGACCGTAAATATTGGGACAGCGTGTGTAAAAGAATCAAAAACGCAAAGCATGCCGATAGACGTTAGTGGATTGTATTTTACGAACGCTGGTTACACGAGTGTTGTCTGTGCAACATGACAAAGTCTAGGTGGATGATTCGGATATATGACTGCAATCGTCCATCCGAGTCGAGCGACGTAATAACTCCAATAGATGTATCAAGGCTCCCCCCGGCACCGGTCCTCCTTACCTTTAAGAGAGAGAAAACTCTCTTCGGCAGCAGCAACGATCCTACGGGGGAGCAACAATGTATCCAAGACGGCGCAGTGCAGCGTGAAAGTCCTCCTTTGAAAAAGGTCTGGTAAAATTGTATCACGCGCACTCCAAGTGGCGTGCTAGCCCTACCGCGAACCAGACATAACGCGGAACAAAAATATTCAAAGAAACTGGTGCATTGTAATCGCACACCAAGGGCTGCACATCATCCAAAACCAGCTCGTAAAATAATCAAAAAACACTTTTAAATAATTTAATCGGCTGCTTATTTAATGAAAAAGATTTGTATGCAGGTAAATAAGAACCCGCAAAAGTTGGTACATAAGCACAAAAAGGAAATCAATAATGTGCCCACCATACAAAAAACACACACGCTGTCCCCACCAAATGTCTACGCGTTTCGGCCGAAGCCTTCAACAGGACATTGGCAACCATTTTTACACTCAACTATTTAAACCATATAGTCCTTCTTTGTTGTAAACTACATGACTTAGGAGAGGTGCAAACGGTGCGGCCATTTTGTAACAGGGCAGTTCTATATTTAAGAAGTAATAATAAACTTCTAATCCTGTGCTATATTTAGAATAAAAATTCAAATATGACGTTATATATTTCTTTCATGTTATAATGCAATATCACAAATAAGATCTGGTCGCCTATGCATACATAAAAATTTATTATAATCACAGTCAATAATTGTTAAATACAAGGGAGAAAATATATATCTATCTCAAAAACGAAGTTGTCCTCATGTGAAAGCGCACTCCCAACAGGTTATATAAATGGGAAGAAAAAGCAAAGCCAGCAACTCACAGTGAATTCTTTAAGCAGTTTCATTATTCCAGGCCTTAAGTTATAAATTCATCTCTGGACACGTGTTTCTAGGTCAATCCTTTCTTCAGCAGAGAAAAATATAAAAGTGTTTCACCCTCATAGGTGCAGCCAGTGCTGGAAGTGTTCCAGGCATTTCTTTCTTACTGAAAAGACCGGCATGGCTTCAGCTTGTCTAATTACAGGCACCTGATTAGTCTCTTTAAATACCAGTCCGCCCCAGTGGGCCTCTCAAGTGAGCAGTGCATGCTGGTTGTGGTGGTCCTGCAATTTTTTCATTTTGCCCCAAGTGGGTTGCTGGAGCCAAATGAAATAATGAACCAAAGTGCAAAACCTTTGTAGGCGAATCCAAAATAAAATTGTCAGATTTGCTGTGAATATCCCAACATGACTGCTCTTATGTGACAATCCATTTTTAGTCACACAGACCTGCTACGATGTGCAGTGGTGCTACTTTTCCGACTGGACAGGCGGTTAAATATCAAAAACGAAGTTGTCCTCATATATATATATATATATATATATATATATATATATATATATACAATATTTTTCACCCAACCCCAGGAGTAAACCAACTTTTTTTTGTTTTTTTTTTAAATAAATTGCCTCCGGGGTGGTGGCTGTCCAGTCCTGTGAGGGCCGAACCCCACAGATGACTTCCCTAGTGTCTAGTGGTGTTTCCTGGCCATGGAAACACTTTCAGAAAGGCCTTGTTTGGAAGGGGAGAAGCTCCCCTTTCAAACAAGGCCTTTCTGAAAGGTGGGGCCCTTACCTGCTGCTTCCTGCTCCGGTTGGAAAAACAGAGGTGCGCTGATGTGACAGAGGGGTGGGTGAAGGTGCTGGGGGAGACACGGAAGCTGTTTCGTGTCTCCCAAGGGGTTTTAAATCAAAAAAACAATTCTCATGTGCTTAAAACCTCTCCCTTGCATCGGCTAATGGTTGTGGCCCACACCAGAGAGAGTGTGCGTGTGTCGGCCATTGGCCGACACACGCATCAATGAGCTTAAAGGGCTACTTATGTAAGTGACACAGTCAGTGCTGCAGGCCCACTAGTAGCATTTAGTCTACAGGCCCTGGACAAAAGTAGTGCACTTTATTAGGGACTTGTAAGTAAACTAAATATGCAAGTTGTGTAGCTCCCAATGTTATTATGTGTTAGGTAAAGAGCACTCCTGGAAACCCGTACATGGCTCAGATTTCCAGGCATAATACTTTGAATGTTTGTTAATTTCCAAAAATAATAAATATGCACTTTACGTGGATGTATCTGTGCAATTACAGATTTACTGCTTGTTTGTGAACAGGGCTCCACTCTGCATAAAGTTGAATGACTTAATTATAGAGTGTAGTTGTGTGGTGATGCACGTTTCTACTTCAGGATAACTGTAGTGTTCACGATCTAGTATTTAATGTGTACAATTCGGGAGGCCTGGTTTCCATCTGTATTAACGTTATGTTTCGATTTTGTATTTTGATTATTTACTTTCTAGTGTTTTACTAATGTGTTGACTGTTGGTTATACATTTATATGGTTTGAAATGTAAAATGTTTAGTTACCAAACTTCACTACTCTAGCTGGACATTCCATTCTTTATTTCAGCTATGTTTTTTGTGCTCTGTAACCTGGCAACCCCCTCCCCCGATACCACTTCTTTGAGTTAGCCATTGACTGCTCCCCCAGAGCTACTTGGATACTACCTAGTATTCTGGGTAGCTTGCAGCACTGCCAATCTCACCTTTTGTATTTCTAGGTTGTGTCTGCACAGCAACTCGAAAACGTCTTTCATAGCCTACCAAACTGAAAAGGTTACTGGTGTAGCAGAATGATTGTTACTGGTAAATAACCTTTTCCACTCCACAATGCTGTGTATTCCAGATTCATGTGCTGATTGTTGTACTGCAGTCTGGGGAATTCCATGATGGTCCCAGACATCGGAGAAGCTGTAAAGTAGTGTCGATCTATACATCTGGCTAATGTATAGGTCGGTAACCTTTACCTTTTTTACATTTTTATCTAGAAAGTGTGTTCATAAAACATGTCGGATGTGATTGCTCACAAAAACCGTAGTGGCTCCAGTTTTTAAGTGAAAATCAGAAAATAAAGTACAAGAAAAGGTGTGTTTTTTAGAATAAATGACGTTCTTTTAAGTGTCATCACAGCAATGGCACCTTAAAGTAGTTGTTTAATATTTCCCAGTTTGCCACCTCATTTCACAAAGTCCACCAAATAAATTGCCGCACAGCAATGTATTTTGATTGCCAACAACCAGGTCCAGATTCAGACTAGTTAGTGTTACGTAAATGAAAACAGTTTACCTATCCAGTTACAGTGTTTTATTCCTATGACTGATGTCTGATAAAGAACTGTGCTTTTGAAACGTGTTACTATTGCAATTCTTTTTCATCAGGCTGCTATCTGAGTAAAGGACTGATTTAAAATCAGATGCTTAGAAAATAAGGATTTGCTTGGCTAGTGTATCCGAAAATAACAGAAATGATTTTTTGTGGCTCTCTTGCAGCTGGTTTATGGGCCGTCGTCCAGAATTCACTGACCCAAAGGTTGTGGCACAAGGAGAAGGACGAGAAGGTAGGGAGTGTGATGATTTACAGTGTTGTGGTATTAACTGTGTTTGTCCCTTTCCCAAAATCACCACACGTAGACAAAGCCCATAGGGTTGGTGCTTCATAAAATAGATGGGAGAGGTTATGTAAGTACAGGAATGTGTGATGAGTGGTTGTGAGTATTGATGGGTCAGTGGGTAATTGGGTTGGTCATTGTAAGTGACAGATTCGATAAATGTGAGTTTATTAGGTCAATGTTGGTAGGTAAATGTAAGTGAGAATGCTCAATGTAGTTGGTTTAAAGTTGAATGTTAGTTAGTGGTTGCTGGTAAGTGGTATGAAATATTAAATTAAGGCAGGTTACTACATAGCTGCAGTAACCAGCCCTGTACTGTCTATTTGTGTAAATATGTGGAAGATGAGTAAGGAAGATTGTTATATTTGTCTGATTGCACAGGTAGCTCTATCATAGATGTGATCCAGAATGAATTGATATTGATTTATACAGGCTTTATCAGTCAGTTTGGAAAAACGAAAGAAATACTCCTTTTTTTCTCTAAAGTGTAAGAATGTAGTGCGTGTCTGAATTTACACTTTGAAAACTGCAAATAAACTTTATTATTAGTTCAATATAGAAAAGTGATTGCCATGGCCTTTTCATATTTGAAAGGGTCTAGAGCTAGTATCAGATACTATTTTGACCATATATGCACTCCTTGATGTACATGGCATATATATTTTCAATAAGCAGCCTCGTTAGATTCAGGTTTTCAACTATCCTGCTGGGCCAAAATAGTTACTCTTCTGACCAACTGACATTTAAATCCTCCCAAGAACAATAGACCTATTAGGTGGGTATTGTCCTTATTCTGGTAGAGGGAAAAGGTGGGAAGATATCTGTGCAGGGTGATTAGCTGCTACTCACCGACAAGCATTGGTATGCCCTTCTCAAGGGCTCAGATGATGATTAGGCAGAACTCTGGCACCAGTCACTTCCAGACCCAACCATTAGATCGTGGGATTTTGTACAGCAGGTAAATTTAGAAGATCGTCAAGCTGCAAAACCATAATTGCTGGTCATTTAATTGTTGAAATGTTGGATGGAAAGTACCAATTTTACAGTGTAGGTTAGGGTAGAGCTAAGGTACAGGGAGAGGTTTTCTGGCCACCAGTCGTTTTTTTCCTTTTTTAAATGAGCCAGAATGCTGTGCAAGAATGCGAGCCAACATGTGGACTTCACCAAGTAAATGTTGATCAGAGGTGGAGAGGTGAAAAGTCATCTCAAGACATTAAAAGATGACCCACCTCCACTTTTTATACCCCTGTGCATGGACAAAGACGTCTGAGGAATGTGGGTACTACACAGTGCTTAATTTGTAAATAAAAAGGTGCTGGTGCTCAAAGCCCTCCTCTTAAAAACACGGTTGCTGAAATTAAATCTGCGAACACGGAATACTGAGGCAGCGTAATCTCGATGCCATCTCTGACCTCTTCAATCCATTTAACGCCACTCCCTGCCCCTTCAACTCACACCTGCAGCTTTCTGCATTCTCTCATCATGACGCTTTTTCGTTTTTCTCTTCCTCCGTCTTTCCCAAACGTGTCTTTTGCTCGCAGCAAATGCTTGAGGCAGAAGACTAAGCGCCGGCCCTCAAAAATAAGTGCCGGTGCTCAGCACCGGTAACAACAAGCACAAATTAAGCACTGGTACTACAGGACAAGAACTGACCAGCTTGCTGACTAACAAACACCCTTTTGGGAGAGATGGAAATCCCGGTTGAACCTATAATCCTCTGACTCTCTCTCTCCAAAGCCAATGGCACTGCCATCCCAACAATTTCTGGGAGACAGCATGGTGGATTTGCTATGGACCCTGAAAAAAGGGTTCCCTTGGATGTCTGTGGATTGGTCCTGTGATGGTTATCCCTAGAGCAGGTTCTAATAATGTCCGCAGATCACATAGGTGGCCTGCATGTTGCTAGAAGTCCTGGGGTGTCTCCCTTCAGGACCAAGGGATGCTGCTGTGGTGAGATCTTGTATGTGATTATCTCTTCTTCTGGAACTTTCACAGCCACCAGGCCATTGGTATGTTGTCTTTGTAAGCAAGCAGTGCAGGAATGGCAGGAAGAATTTCAAAGCAGGATTCTTCAACCCTGGCACATAAGCTGAGCCCAGGAAAAAGGATTGGTACAAAGTGCTCAGACTGTCTACAACGTCAGTAGGCCCCAACAGGCCCCTATATGGAACAATCCCTAGTCATATTGGTGTAATTTCGAGCCTAATGTACACCAGTCATAAACTGTCCCACTTCTGCGGCAAATGATGTGCGATATGAGTTCAAATAACTTGCTGAAAAAGCAGGCATCAGAGCAGTCTAGGCAGGAAGAATAGGTTTATTCTAGTTGAATACTATTACTGATGTTCCTTCCTGTGTATCATTTAACCAACAAAATCAGTTTAAAAAAGTGTTAATAAGGAGTAGTGAAAATCCATCAAAATGAATGCTAAAAGGGGAGTTTTCCTTGCCCTGGCGAATATCTTGTGTATGCACCCACAATATCTGGTGCTCAGTCATCCACGCAGCTGCTTCCTTAAAACAAAACACCCACTTCTTCCCAGTCCCCGTGCCAGATTGCTGCTGGGTATATCCCTCACAGAGCTCAAGTGCATGCCTGCACTTCATCACTAACCCAACCTTCCCTGGCGATTAAGGGCCCAACTCACAGAGGTACTTACGTGTTGTAAAGTTAGGGGTGCACAGTCTCCACACTGCGGAGATTCTGCACTCGGAACTTTACTACACGTAAGTACCTTTGAGAATCAAGGCCTGAGTGTCACGTTCATCGTTCTTTCGCATTGCCTTAAAAATGAAGTCAACGTAGCAACACTAAGCTGGCCCGAGGGCTGGCATATCCCCAGTTTTCTACCACTCGGCTGTACCACTACAGTGCTCGGGATCATTGCCACTGTAGTGTCTCTACATACCCTTGGGGCCTTCTGTCCCATGGGTCGGAGGCTGGGTGACCCACATGTCCCTAGTATGTTTATTGTGGCAGAGATCAACTTTAACTATAATCCACGCCCCTTAAAGTCAATGAACTCTACTGCAAGCATGATTTGTGGCAAAGGGCGGATGTTTACAATGTTCCAACTATAAACTCACTGTCGGTAATATTTAAATGTTAATCTCCACTCTAGAGGGAAAAAAAGGAATGTGAAATGATGTCTTGTCTGAAGAGGATAGTTTGGACCTTTTTCGCTGGTTGTTACATTGCCGATTCGTTTTAATGTTTATTTTTTTAATTGCATTATACTACACATCGTTGAGAGCACAAGAACAGCAAAACAAAAAGTGTCTCATCCAACTTTATTGCTCTAAATGTATTTTGCCATATAACGCGGTCCTTTCCTTTCCTTGTCCCCTAGGGTTGCGATTAACATTAATATTTACAATCTCCTTATTATTATTGTCCTTAAGAAATATATCGTTTCCTGTTTCATTATCTGCTTCAGCTGGTGCACTACAATTAATGATAGGCAGTGACAAGATTTTCTTTCGTGTGTAACTACGTTTCTGGCAGAAACTATAACCATAAAAACACAATTCATTTTAACTTCAGTTTGCCTTTGCTTTGCAATTTTGGTTCCTATCAGTGCTACATTGTAATCCTCTAATACAACATGGCCAACATTATCAGAAATGCGTGAGGAAAGTGATTGTCTGCCTAGGTTGCCCCATAATGTTCAACGTGGTGAAAATCTGCAACGGTATAGTATAAGGTTATTGCAGTACAAACCAAAAAAGTGAAAAGGATAAGAAGTTTAATCTCAGAAAAATCCGTAAATGGCAGTGTAGCTGCTGGGAGCATATGTATTGGCCCACTCCTCAACTAGAGGGTTTAAACCATTCATATTTGACTACTATTTACACAGTATAAATGTGACATGTTGGACATCCTCCATTTTTTGACAGATGACCCTCATCTTTCAATGTCTAAATCGGTCCCATAATACAACAGGATTGTTAACTATTATGAAGTCTTTAGTGCTGATTGATAAACACCACAAACTCCCTGGAATACTCAAGGTTAATCAAATCACCCCAATTTTAACCCCTTCACTGCCAGGCCTTTCCCCCCCCCTCAGGTGGCAAGCCTTTTTTTTGGCTATTTGGGATAGTTCGCACTTAGGCCCCCATAACGTTTTGTCCACATAAGCTATCCACGCCAAATTTGCCTCCTTTTTGCCAACATCCTGGAGATTCTAAAGGTACCTGGAGTCTGTGGATTGCCCTGATGGGGACCGAGAACTTAGCCAAAATACAACTAAAATTTTGGAGTTTTGGTGAGAAATGAGAAACAAGTGCTGCAGCAAAAAGCATCTGGTTATTTCCCTGCAAATGGCATCAACAAAGGGTTTGCCTTGCTAATACCACCATCTTCCCAGCTTTCAGGAACAAGCAGACTGGAATCAGAAAACCACATTTTTCAACACAGTTTTGGCATTTTACTGGGACTTACCCAATTTTTCCTATTTATTGTGCTTTCAACCTTCTTCCAGTTAGCGATAGATATGAGTCTGAAAACAATGGTGGATCTCAGAAAACTATCTCCCGTGTGTGTGTGTGTGTGCCCAAAGTAGTGTCAGCCTAAAAACATTTGAAAAATTGCGCTTATCAACTCGCTGTGATATCCCCTCAATCTCTACACGTTTTTTGGCCTTTCCTTTTTGCAGGCACTTGGCCCACCCGCACAAGTAAGGTATAATTTTACTCGGGAGGCCGAGGGGAATGCTGGGTGTTAGGAAATTTGTGCTGTCCCGGTGATCTCAGACAGAAATGTGAGAAAAGCATTATTTTTTTAGCAAAATTTGAGGTTTGCTGTTTTCAGAGAGTCCCGATCCGGTCCCAGGCCCCTGGCTGGCCCTGGGGCGGGCACTCCCTTACTCCAGCCTGCCATACCCTGAGGGGTTCAGGCCTGGGAGTCCACCAGGCCACGTGAGGCTTCCCCTGTCAGTTTGGGTTCAGGGGTCCCGGTGGGCCCCAGGGTGGGAGCTCCTGTCCTGGGCTTTGCCCTCCGGCCCACCAGGTGGCAAGGCGCCCAGGACAGGGTCTGGGGAGGAATCCCATGCATGGCTGTGTTCAGAGAGCTCCGACCAGGCCCCTGCCGGGCCATGGGACAAGCACTCCCTTCCTCCAGCCTGCCATACTCTGAGGTGCCCAGGCCTGGGATTCCACCGGGCTCGGGGAGGCTTCCCCTGCCAGTTCGGGTTCAGGGGCCTGGGGCGCGGGCACTCCCATCCTCCAGCCTGCCGTACCATGAAGGGTCCAGGCTTGGGAGTCCACCGGGCCAAGCAAGGCTTCCCCTGTCAGTTTGGGTTCAGGGACCCCGGCGGGCCCCAAGGTGAGAGCCACTGTCCTGGGCTTCCACTTCCGGCCCACCAAACGACAAGGCACCTGAAACAGGGTCTGGGGAGGACTCCCATGCATGGCTGTGTTCAGAGAGCTCAAAGTGGGCCCCTGGCTCCTGCCGGGCCCTGGGGCGGGCGCTCCCTTCCTCCAGCCTGCCGTACCCTAAGGGGCCCAGGACTGGGAGTCCACCCAGCCTGGGGAGGCTTCACCTGCCAGTTTGGGATCTGGGGTCACAGCCGGGCCCTGGGGCTGGCGCTCCCTTCCTCCAGCCTGCTGTATCCTGAGGGGCCCAGGCCTGGGAGTCCACTGGGCCAAGTGAGGCTTACCCTGTCAGTTTGGGTTCAGGGGCCCTGGTGGGCCCCGGGGTGGGAGCCCCTGTCCTGGGCTTCGCCCTCCGGCCCACCAAGCGGCAAGGCACCCGGGTCTGGGGAGGACTCCCATGCATGACTGTGTTCAGGGAGCTCCAACCAGGCCCTTGGTCCCTGCTGGGCCCTGGGGCAGGCGCTCCCTTCCTCCAGCCTGCCGTACCCCGAAGGGCCTGCGCCTGGGAGAATGCCGGGCCCGGGGAGGCTTCCTCTTCCAGTTCGAGTTCAGGGGCCCCAGGGCCAGGGCTCTGGCAGGCCCCAGGGTGGGATCCCCCATCCTGGTCTTTGTCCTCTGGCCCCCGAAGCCAGGGATCCTGGCGATTCTTTACGTCATTGGGGCCCTGCCATCTGGTCGTTCCGACAACTCCGGGTCTTCTGGTTGCGCTCCATGCGTTCCTATGGCATGTCCATATGGCCAGGCTGCCCCGGATATCCCGATGAGGGTTCATTTGCTTCCTCAAACCCAGCCAAAGCTCCACAAGGTTGTGTACGTTCTCGCTGACTGTCCCCTCACTCCCTTGGTGTGCATGGAGTACAAGAAAGGGGGGTAGCCTTCCTCCAGATTACTAGGGACAAAACAAAATATACTAGCGGAGCACAACAATTTTTTTCTTTCTTTCTTTCTTTTTTTTAAAGTATTGATAATCAAAAAGTCAAGGTGGCTCACACCTTCGTTAGTATTGCAACGAAGCAACACAGGACGCGGATTGCTATTATGCAGGATAGAGGACCAACTATAAGCTGATGAACTAAAATTATATTATCAAAAAAATGAAAATCAGTTGCGTTTTTTTTTGTACAATGAACAAGCTTAGTGCGGACAATACCAAGAGATTTGAATATCATTTGGAGATACAAGTGGTAAATGGCCTTGAAGAAGTCCAATGTGTGGACGAAACACGTGTCGGCTGATGTTACATGTGGATTCGACAAAATATCATCCGGTCCTTTGACTCGTAGTTTATTTCTGTGTTAGATTATGGACTTTTATTGTATCTATTTACATTATGTCTTTTATGTTGATTGGTTGTCTACTGTAGGGGTTTAGTGTTGTATGTTATTTATTATTGTCACCAATTTTTGTAATAAATATTTTCATTATATAAAATTATGAGAACCTACATTGCTTGAGGTCAATAATATATCAATGTATGTGGATTGTGGACAGTCTATCACAATTTACTAATTATATAGTCATATTTGACTTTTTGATTATCAATACTTTAGAAAAAAGAAAGAAAGAAAGAAAGAAAGAAAAAATAGTTGTGCTCCGATAGTACATTTTGTTTGGTTCTATTGTTACGGTCTTTTCTTTGAAAAACCGGAAAGCACATCAGGGCAACGATGTGCATTAGTGTATGAGCACTACCTCTAACAGCATTTATACTTGGGTAAATTAGGAAATGTGCATTGATACTGTTGCTTAGATTACTAGGGACAGGCTGCTCCAGACCCCCTTGGGGTCCAGTGGTTCCGGGACTGGGCACCGCAAGGGCCTGGGCCTGGGCCAGCCCGCCCTGGGGGCCCGGATGTGCGGCCTCCTTGCAAACCAGTCCAATGGGTCGGTCCTCCAAAACTGGTTTCCCACAGAGCAAACTGACATCCCAGAGCCAGGGGTGAGTGCTCCCTTCCTCCAGCCTGCCGTACCCTGGAGGGCGTTGGCATACACTGGGCCAAGGGAGGCTTCATCTGCTGGCTTGGGTTCAGGTTACCCCGGCCAGGCTGGCCTGCCCTGGGGCCCGGGTGTGCAGCCACCTTGCAGCCCTGTCTGATGAGTCTCCCTTCCGAACCTGGCTTCCCAGAGCGCAAACTGACATCCCCATGCAATGTGGCCCCCCTCCCTACCCACTGGGAAAGAGGGTTCAGACACCATTGTACTCTGATCGATTGGGCACATTGGGTCTGTTTGGAGATGGACTGCTTGGCCAGCCTCAGCTGTTGTTTCAAGCAAAGAGATTCCACCCCACCAGGGACCATCCGACTTGAGGGCCTGCTGTTCACAGAGGCCCTTCCCTTACCCGGCAAAGCGAAGGCCAAGAAGCCTGGCATCTTGTGCCCCTCCAGCCGTCTGACCAGAGTGGAAGGGGTTGGGTGGTGCCAGTTCCTGCAAGCTACCTGGCAGTCCAGGCACCTATGTGCTATCATCCTCCTCCACCCAGCACATTTCCGCAGCAGCTCGGAATGACCATTCCATGGGGTGTCTCTGCTGGCCCAGGCCAGCAGGCACCCCTCTCTCTTGCTCAGGCTGCACCTGGGCCTGGCTGTCTCCCGTGGAGATGGCTGGTGCCTGTGTGACAACCCTGTACTCCCTAGCAAGGCAGGGGCTTATCCGCAGCACGCTTCCCCCTGTGGGGTGTGAAGGTTGGTCCAAGACAGGCATGCGCCAGCCCCCATCCCCCTATCCCCCAATCCAGCAGGTGCGGCTAGCTGGTTGATCCTGCCAGTAGCATATGCTCGTCTCAAAGATTAAGCCATGCACTTTGGTGACTCCAGATAACTTCGGGCCGATCGCATGTCCCTGTGACAGCAACGATACATTTGGATGTCTGCTTTCTCAACTTTTGATTGTACTTTCTGTGCCTACCATGGTGACCCTAGGTGACGGGGAATCAGGGTTCAATTCTGGAAAGGGAGCCTGAGAAACGGCTACCACATACAAGAAAGGCAGCTGGCGTGCAAATTACCCACTCCCGACTCTGGGAGGTAGTGATGAAAAATAACAATACAGGACTCTTTTGAGGCCCTGTAATTGGAATGAGTACACTCTAAATCCTCTAACGAGGATCTGTTGGAGGGCAAGTCTGGTGCCAGCAGCCACAGTAATTTCAGCTCCAATTGCGTATATTAAAGTTGGTGCAGTTAAAAAGCTCCTAGTTGGATCTTGGGTTCGAGCTGGCGGTCTGCTGTGAGGAGAGCTACCGCCTGTCCCAGCCCCTGCTTCTCAGCGCTCCCTTGATGCTCTTGACTGAGTGTCCTGAGGTCCGAAGCGTTTACTTTGAAAAAATTAGACTGTTCAAAGCAGGCCGTTCACCTGAATACTTCAGCTAGGAATAATGGAATAGGACTCCGGTTCTATTTTGTTGGTTTTTGGAACTGGGGCCATGATTAAGACGAACTGCTGGGGGCATTCGTATTGTGCTGCTAGAGGTGAAATTCTTAGACCGGCGCAAGACGAACTAAAACGAAAGCATTTGCCAAGAATGTTTTCATTAATCAAGAACAAAAGTCAGAGGTTCGAAGCCAATCAGATACCGTCTTAGTTCCGACCATAAAGAATGCTGACTAGTGATCCGGTGGTGTTATTCCCATGACCTGCCGAGCTGCTTCTGGAAAACCAAAGTCTTTGGGTTTCGGGGGGAGTATGGTTGCAAAGCTGAAACATAAAGAAATTGACGGAAGGGCACCACCAGGAGTGGAGCCTGTGGCTTACTTTGACTCAACACTGGAAACCTCACCTGGCCCGGAAAGGATTGACAGATTGATAGCTCTTTCTTGAATCTGTGGGTGGTGGTGCATGACCGTTCTTAGTTGGTGGAGCGATTTGTCTGGATAATTCTGATAACGAACGAGACTCCTCCATGCTAACTAGTTACGCTACCGCCAAAAGTCGGCATCCAACTTCTCAGAGGGACAAGTGGCTTTCAGCCACACAAGATCAAGCAATAACAGGTCTGTGAAGCCCTTAGATGTCCGGGGCTGCACGTGCGCTACACTGAACGGATCAGCATGTGTCTACCCTTCGCCGACAGGTGCAGGTAACCCGCTGAACCCTGTTCATGATAGGGATTGGGGATTGCAGTTATTTTACATGGAAGAGGAATTTCCAGTAGGTGTGGGTCATAAGCTCGTGTTGATCAAGTCCCTGCCCTTTGTACACACCACCCGTCGCTACTACCGATTGGATGGTTTAGTGAAGTCCTTGGATCAGCCCTGCCGGTGTCGGCAACGGCCCTGGTGGAGCACCAAGATGATCAAACTTGACTATGTAGAGGAAGTAAAAGTCGTAACAAGGTGTCTGTAGGTGAACCTGCGGAAGGATCATTAACAGCGGCCAGAGAGACCAATGGCGCCAGCCCGAAGCCCTTGACCGCATCCAAGAATGGAACACCCATCGGCACAGGGCCTGGCCCTCCCCTCATGCTTCCTGGCTAACGGATCGGTCAACGGCCACTGGGGTGCTTGGGAGAGGACTGGGCGTCGGGTGGGCTCCTCCACCTGGGAGGACCTGACCCTCTTATGCCTGGAGTGGCAGGACAGAAAGCCCCTCCGGAGATGGAACCCACGCTCACCCAGCATGACCCTGGGAGGGAAACCGAATTGAAGTGCCTCCCTGGGCTAGGACCACCCCCTTGAAAGGCCTGCTGCCTGGGCTCTCCCACGCCTGATTCCCATCCTGCCTGGGCTTTTGGTGACTGAAGAGTGGCCCTTCTTGGGTGGCAGGGTGGCCTGGACTAGGAGGAGCTGGGGCTGTGCGGGAACTCTGCCTCCCCTCAGTGGGTGTGTGCTGGAGAGGGGCTCTACCCTTCTGGTGCCTCTGACCACGGCAGTGGGGGAGGGCTAGCCTCCAGCCCCTGGCACGGCTAGGGGCTGCCGCCTTATGCTGGTGACTCTCGACATGCAGGGGTCAAGATCTGGTGGCGGATAGCTGGTGTGCAGGTGGGGCTACCCTCCCTTGTTGCCAGGTACGTGGTTTGCCCTGGTCCTGTGAGGGTGGGGTAAGGGTTTGAAGACTTGTGTGGTCCCTCCTCGTCCTCTGTGAGGGACCGGCGGTGGTAGGGCTGCCTGGCTGCTGTGCTGCTCTGAGAGCCCCCCCTTTCCCGTGGGAGGCTCTCCGGCCGAGCACTTGGTGATGTTCTTTGAATTGTGGAGATTGACTCCCAGAGGGGAAGCCCGATGGGGTCCCCAGCCGTCTTGCTGTGTGGTTGGTGAATGGGTGGTGCTGCCTTCCTCCCGCCTCTGCTGCACACGCAGGACACTGATCATTGACCCTTCGAATGCACCTTGCAGCCCGGGCTATTCCAGGGGCTACGCCTGACAGAGGGTTGCTTGATTGTCAATCACCCTGTGGCTTTCCCAGGGTGCGGCTGGAGCTGTCGCAGGGTAGCTCTGCTCCCTTTATCCCCCTCCCCTCCAAGGTCAGACCCCACCTGATTGCCTGCAGCAGGTTCCCACCCTTGGTCCTGTCATGGAGGTATGCTGCAGGTGCACCTACCCTTGCCATTGTGGGCAGGGGACCGGTCTGCCCTGGGCAAGTCCTGGGATGCCTTGCCCCAAGCTGCGTGGAGTTGTCTCTGGTGTTCCACGGCTGCCTATGCACACAGCCTTGGGTGCACACCTCTGTGGCTGGTTACCCGGGGGGGGGGGGGGGGTCGGCCAACTACTGGCCTTGGGCTTCAATCCAGGAAAAAGGGTATGCTTCCTTGTCCCCCTGTCCCGTGCAGCCCAGGGGATGGTGGTCCTAGCTTCCCCCACTGCTTTAGCATCAGACTACAACCTCAGATCAGGCGTGGCAACCTGCTGAATGTAAGCGGATGTGGATAGAAGGGGGCCGCCTCCATCGTCATACCTGCACCACATGTTCATTGGGCACGTCGTGCTAAATCATGTGTAAATGACCTGATTCTAGTTCAGGGTTTCTTAAGTAGCAGAGCAGCTACTTTGCTGCGACCTGTTGAAAGTCATCCTGAGCCAAGCTTTTGTCTCTGTCTGTGGGTGCCTGTGTCCCCCCACCACGACACCTAGGGGGGTGGTGGTCTCTCTGCCGCCAGGCCAGTGGGGACGGAGGGGTCTGCGGGCCCATGGGAGGCTGCCTCCACCCCGTGCCACCCGGCACGGGGCCTCTCGCCCACCCTGAGCCAACGGGCGCAGGGATGGGGCCACAATCCCTTGCAAGTCAGCAGGGCGACCAGATGGTCAGGGTGGGAATCCCTGGTCCGCACAAATCACTGGGAGGCAAGCTGCCCTGGGAAGGGGCCTTTCAAAGTGCACAGCCGCTCTTGTCTTTTGCCATGGTGACTGCCATGGTGCCTGGGTCACTCTAGCCGCTGGGTCATCCCAAGCCATCTGGTCACTGAGTCACCCGGGGCCATCTGGTCACTGGGCTAGCCGACAAGATGGTCGGGCTGCTGGGCTAACTCAGACTTTTGTGTCCACCCAGGGTTCTGTAAGCCCCCACTTCGTGAGGGCTTAATAGTCAAGGAAAATGGGCAGGCCAGTGGGGAGAGGATGTGGGGCTCCCCGTGCCTGGGCTCAAGGAAGGTAGAAGGCACCCACCCAAAGGCAGCACTCTGAGCCCACGGTATGGTGAAGGCAGTCATTACATAGAGCAAGGTGGCTGCAGACCAGAGAGGACTCTTGTGCTCCCCCATCAGGTTCGGGCTTAGAGCAGTGTCTAGCCCTGCATGAAGGCCTCTGGCCTATTTCCTGCACCTGTTTTAGTGATATTTTCATCATTTTTAGTTTTTCTGGTTCAAGGGGGCAAAGTCACTCCTTCTACCCAGGATTATGGAGCCCCAAGTCGGGTAAGATTTCAGGTTCCCCTGAGATGGAAGTGAACAGAAAAAAAAACACGCCACATGGTCCAAAAGGTATTCAAACTCCTTCCCAATGTCAGCTCTGAGCCTTCAGTGCCGCTGGCCCCTATCTAGGTACCCAGCACCAGTTTTAGAGCAATTTTCAACATTTTGAGTTTTTTTCTGGTTGGGGGGTGCTAAGTCCCTCCTTCTAACCAGGTCTTTGGGGCTCCAAGTCGGGTAAGATTCCAGGTTTTTCCCTTAGATGGAAGTGAATGAAAAAAAAACATGCCACATGGTCCAATGGATATACAAACTCCTTCCCAATGTCAGTTCTAAACCTTAAGTGCCTCTGGCCCCTTTCTAGGCTCCTAGCACCAGTTTTAGTGATATTTTCGTATTTTTGAGTTTTTCTGATTCAAGGGGGCAAAGTCACTCCTTCTACCCAGGGTTACAGAGCTCCAAGTCGGGTAAGATTTCAGGTTTTTCCCTTAGATGGAAGTGAACAAAAAAAACACGCCAGAGGTATACAAACTCCTTCCCAATGTCAGTTCTAAGCCATAAGTGCCTTTGGCCCCTTTCTAGGCTCCCAGCACCAGTTTTCGTTATATTTTCGTCATTTGTAGTTTTTCTGGTTCAAGGGGGAAAAGTCACTCCTTCTACCCAAGGCTATGGAGCTCCAAGTCTGGTAAGATTTCAGGTTTTTCCCTTAAATGGAAGTGAACAAAAAAACACGCCACATGGTCCAAAAGGTATGCAAACTCCTTCCCAATGTCAGTTCTGAGCCTTCAGTGCCTCTGGCCCCTTTATAGTCTCCCAGCACCAGTTTTAGTGATATTTTTGTCATTTTGAGTTTTTGTGGTTCAAGGGGGCAAAGTCACTCCTTCTACCCAGGGCTATGGAGCTCCAAATCGGATAAGATTTCAGGTTTTTTCTTTAGATGGAGGTGAACAAAAAACACTCCACATGGTCCAAGAGGTAAACAAACTCCTTCCCAGTGTCAGTTCTGAGCCTTCAGTGCCTATGGCCGCTTTCTAGCCTCCCAGCACTTATTTTAGTGATATTTTCAACGTTTTGAGTGTTTCAGGTTCAAGGGGACAAATTCACTCCTTTTACCCAGGGTTACGGAGCTCATAGTATGGTAAGATTTCAGTTTCTTCCCTTGGATGGAGGTTAACCAAAAAAAAAAACACACACACCCTTCAAGTAGTCCTTCAAACTCCTTCCCAGTGTCAGTTCTGAGTCTTCAGTGCCTCTTGCTGGGTCTGCCCTGGCTGGGTCTGGAAGCTATGACTGGGCTGGGTTGGGTGGGGAAGCTATGACCGGGCACCCGGAGCTCCAGCTGGCCGTGGGTGGAAGCCCCACTCCAGTCTGCCAATCCGCAAATATAAATCAACCATTTACAAGTGCTTCTATGTAATAAGTAAACCTTGTGGGATCAACACAAAACACACCACATATTACTCCCTTAGTGACTAGTTTCCAGAAAGATGTGACGGCTAGGTGTTCGCTACGGAGGGAGTATGCATGGAGATTAAAAAACAAAGACAAACACCAAAACATTATTGCACGCCCACCCACTAGTCCATCTCAGGCATACTGGTTGGATTTGGCATAAGGGTAAGTAAATGGTTACAAAAAAAAAAAAAAAACTTTATTCACCAATGACTTTATGAAATAAAATCCCTAAATATAATTGATAAATCAACCATTTACAAGTGCTTTTAGGTAAGTAAACCTTGTGGGAGCCACGTAAAACACACCACATATTATTCCCTGCTCTGATGACATGGGCATGCCGTGCGCGTGTCGATGTCATCAGATCACCAAGGGGGGCGGGGGGGATCAGGGGTGGCGGTCAAAGGTATTCTGTTGCCATCCCTGGTGGGGGCCAGTGGGTGGGTGGCCCATGGGGGGGGGGATCACCAGCGCTTTCCCTGTGGGTCGGTCCCAGGATGTAATAGTTACGTCCTAGGCACAGCAGCGCTGCAGCCGAGGACGTAACCATTACGCCCTGGGCACAGAAGGGACTAAAGAATCGAAATGATGATCCAAACACTCATCTATTACCCTCCGGTTACATATCCACCTTTGACTGGGAAGATGATAGAAAAATGCGTACCTATTCAACTTAGCAAACATATTGATCAAAATGGGCTGCTAGCACCCTAACAACCTGGGCTTTGTGAAGGATGTTGTACAGAAAGCGCAAACCTCAAAAATGTAAATGGTATTCACTCTGTTCAAGGGAGGTGCAGCCTGTCTCCTTATCCTTCTAGATTTATCCAGGGCTTTTGAGACTTGTCGACCACCATAGACGTCTGAGAGTCCATCGACTTGCTCGGATTTTGGGGGTGAGTTATTGAACTGGTTCTCCTCATTCTTAACCAATAGTAAGCCCATAGGATAGGGTGTGTCATCTCTGCACTGTCTACCCCCCAGCATCAGTTCTTGTTATCCTTTATCTGGGAGCTCTGACTTTGCAGTATGTATATCAATATTAATTATAATGTTTGGTGAGGAATTGCAAGTCCATAAACTTGGGCTTTCATAAACCTATTAAGCCATTTACAGAAATAGTAATATCTCAACATGTTAGGACCTATATCAAAAAGTTAGAATGTTTGATTATAGCTTTTAAAAAGATGGTATGGCTATGTTAGATCATTATACGTTGCAATGACTTAAGACATGATTTAGAATTTGGCAGATGGGTTAACCCTGTCACTAAGTGACAGCCATTGTTCATGCTTTATTACACCTGCATTCTATCTGACCGCACTTGTAATAAGGCAGATGAGAAAGCAGTCATGTTTGTGACAGAGTAACCCGTCTACCAAACTATGATTAGGGACCTAAATTCCAGAGAATGTACCGGTTCTAAATGGAAGTCGATATTTTCAGCTGGCATTTCTGATTTGTGTCAAATAAGTGCCATTCTACCTATGACTTGTCTCAGTTTGAGTTTTGAACCAACGGTACCTTCCACGTCTTTTTTTTCTTTTCTTGTTTGTACCAGTATTTTCTTGTTTCCGTTTCTCACTCTCGCTACTATTGTCTACAGAAATATTTCTGAAATACAGTGTCCTAATTATAGTTTACAAAAATATCCTATTGGGGGCAGATTTTCTGTTAACTTAGTGGGGCTATATTTTAGGAGATAACACTTACAACACAATATTTATGACAGTCGATTTAATGACAGTGGCATTCCTCTACCACACTCCGTCTCTGCACCTCCGACCTGAAGCTTCTTCCTATGTCCGTTGTCCCTTTGTATTTCTGCTTTCTATTTTAGTATTTGCCTTTGCTTCGCTTGGATCTTGTGTCCTCTGACTCTCACTCTTTCCCGTCCCTTTGACTCTGTCCTCTACCCACCCGTGCCTCTTTACGCTGTTGTTTCTTCAAATCGGTTGACGTAAACAAGATCAGCGGAGTGATGAGTGGAGGTTCATTGAATGCCACATCCATATTGCATGTAGGACTTGCTAATGACAAAGTTTCGCTCCTGTAAATTGGCTTTATTGCATTGATGAATCACAGGGACGTAACCTCATACAGGCTAAAGATACCTCTCCACCTCACATTTTTCCTTTAATCTCTCTCCTATAGCTGCCACTCAGATTCTAATCCTTCTCTCATTTTGTAGAAAATTGCTTATGTACCCCATTTACCCTCTGGCATATTAGCAAACAGATCCCTTTGTTTTTTAATTGCCATGCTTCTCCGGAAGGTGACTTTCACAGACTAGAAATGAGCCTAGGCAGAATCCAGTGTAGAAAAGATCATGTGCTGCCCATCACCTCGCTCATTCTTTAAATGTATTATTTAAATCAGTCATGCACATTTGAACTTCCAGGATTTCTGTCGGATGTTGGGCTCTTTGAAAACATTTGTTCATGGCCCTCGATTGAGAGGTATAAAAATAAGTTTGCCATGATGTGTTAGTTTCTACTGCATGCAAATGACCTATTTCCAGCTGTTAGGCGCCTCTGCAGACTTTTAAATGACCGCTGAGGAAATAATGAGTTTCCCCCCTATTATCGTAGCAGCCAACCTGAAATGCAGATGAACATTTCGTCAGCACTGTTGGCATGAGCCTTTATCTTGCTTCATGGTGTGAAATATAATGTTCTTGCTTGACTTTGCGTGATAGACAGACACACTAGAAAATTTGTTGCAAGCAAAAATTTGTGTTGCTAATCCTGGCTGTACATTTTGCAGAAATGTGTGTGGTTTCGCATTCATCTGGGGAGTGTGAAGGTGGTGTTCTGACAAGGCGCACTGGTTTATCCAGGTAGAACAGTGCAGACTTCCAAAAGTTGGTGCAGATCCTAAGCCTGAACTTATCCACTTGCTCACGTTTATTAAAGAGCAAATATAGTGATATACTGCAGTTTTACTGACCCTTTTTTCAGTTTCTAAACTTAGCTTTTTCATTAGAGGAACCCATTGTTCTAACTCTTACAGTTTGTTTGACGGAGGGAAACAATGGAAGGTTTCAGAAACTTTGATATTTCAAGCAATCATCTAGGACATGGATGCATATTCAGGCCCAAGAGAGCTGGATCCTTGGCAGTTTTTCAGGATGTGAAGGACCCCATTTAGTGGAGTGAGATTGGAATGGGGTAGATCGGAGTTTAGTGGGGTATATTGAGGAAGAGTGGGGTAGATTGTATTGGAGTTATATACATTGGATTGGGGTTGATTGAATGGGGTAGGTTAGAGATGAGTGGTGTAGATTGGAGAGGGGTAGATGAATTGAGTGGAGTAGATTGGGTTGGAGTGGGGTAGATTGGAGAAGAATGGAGTCCATGGTACACATGCAGTCACACACGACTGCTTTAATAGTGCTTGCCATATACTTGTTCATTTAAAGGGAAGCACCAAATTGCAAAAGAACTTAAACAACCCATAGTTGTTGGTAAAAAGATGCGCAGAACAAAAAAACGACATGTAGAACGAAGTCAAAGGTAGAAGAAAAATGACAGAAAAAAATGTTTAAAAAAAAGAAGTCCCCTGGAATCACAGCACGAGCAATGGAAGGACACTAAACAAAATCAACTGGAACTTCATCCATGCTCCGGAGAAATAAGATGAAGCAACATGAAGCATATGGTGTCCAATTAGGAGGCAGCTAAAAAGAATGACAATTAAACCAGTAAATGGTAAGAAATGGGTGGCCTCCAATCCCTTTATTTTTTTACAGTACCCTCACAGCAACAGTAAATACACACTGTTAGGTAAGACCTAAAAAGGCCAAACTGAACTCACAAGTCAGGTAGACAGAGCTTTTGTTTAGAGCATTTGTTAAGTAAACAGATGAAAAATAAATCACTCCAGGACTGGGAATTTATGATAAATTTCAATGTATATTTCACATTTGTAACTTACAGGATACTTCCTTCAGGTTTTTTCATAGCAACTTTGTTATTCAATTTAGTGTTACAGATTAATAGAGTACTTTTAGTTTGGAAATATAAATACTGTTACACCTCCTGCATTTTGCCTCTAGGTACGGAAGTGGCAATCATTTATCCTTTAGCACTCGCTCTTTTGCTCTCCATCTAGCTTCTGAAGAGTGCTGCTATTGTGTTGCTGCATATGCATGCCATTAGGCAGGGGTCTCCAATCTTTTTTCAATGAAAATCCTTCAGAGTTACTAATATTGTTAGAGATGTAGTTGAAACCCAACTATACAAGATTATACTAGTGGCCTCCATATGCAAGATTACTAGACGTGCTCACCTCCACACTTTAGGCACTTTTGCGAACAGTAATGTAAAAGATGCTTTGTCAATGTGGAATACCTCTATATTGATAATACATAACAGCCATAGCTGTAGTGCTCCTAGCATCAACTTAATAATAATAGTACTGGTCTCCACAACACTTTTTGATTTTTATTAATTTCAGCTTTAAATATAGTTTGAAAATTCAGTTGTTTTTCTCTACACATCAGTTTTTGAGTTCAGAAAACACACATTTTCATTTCAAATATATGCTCTTCAAATTTAGTACATACATAGTAATTCAGCCAAGCAAAAGCTTTTACTTTGGTTCACTAGTCTGCACACAGGAGAGCTACTTAAAGGTAGCTAGAGAGCTACCAGTAGCTCACAAACTACTAGTTGGAGAAGCCTGCCATAGAGGGAGAACAGAGGGGTAGAGGTTGTTAGAACAAATGCAGACTTTTTTGCCTGAAAAAAAATATTGTAAACTTATAGCACAGCAATTCTTTTTTTTTTTTTTTTAAAGTCTCACCTAAAAGACCTATTGTGGGTTTACCAAATGTGCAGTGGGCTTAAAGCTATCACATTGCTTACTTTTGGTTGGCTTTATTATCACTGCCATTTGATGCTCGGAGCTCCAAAACAAAGATCTTTTGCGCATTAACATTCTTTTTTTTATTTATCAATTTAAGTAGTGTGCACCTTCTCAGAACGGCTAAGAAAAAAATGGAAAAGGCACCTGTGTCTTTCTGTAGGCACATGTACTTGTGGGTATACTTTTACACACTGACAGAACGATACAGCAACATTAGCCATGTCATTTAGCCTTTCGGACTGTTATATTTTTTTGTGCCAATTTTGCACCAGCAGTCTGCAACAGCATTGGCAAAGCTAGTAGGTCAGAAAGGCAGGACCCTTTGGCTTCCCAATACTTGATGGAAACCAGTGCTTCCCACTTTCGAAAGGGAGACCTTTCAGTCACAAATCTAGGAAATGAAGCATATATTCTAATTTTGGGTACTTTTCTTTGCCAACTACTGTCTGTGCTAGATGTTTTGCTCTGAACCACCTCTTCCCTCTTCAACTGATTAAGTCTGCATTGCAAGGGTTACGTTGTGTGAAGGCATCATATCATCCTTGCTGTTTTGGGGTTCTCCCACCTAAGCATTTTAACTTTTACCACTTTTGCATTGAGGGTTGGTACTCTGCTCTTCATGGCGGGCACTGATTTTTTTGCTCCCTAACCTCTCTAGTTGCCTCTGGCGAATATGCTTTTTGTTCTAGTGGTTGTGTCTCATTCAACAAAGTGCTGTCTGGGGTAGTGGAAGAGAGCCAGAACTAGTATGGATTTTGAAATGGTAAACCTACAGGACCACAACCATAGCGCTTTCTTCGGCCCTGATCATTAAATATATAATCCCCCAGCAACCTCTGTTCTTGTTTTTAATCACCTCATGGAGGATGACCAGAAACAAGAGATAAAGCTGCTGAGATATTGCACACGTTATTGGGACTGAAATGCTTCACTTTGGTTTCTGCTGTGTTAGACCTGGCATCCTTGACGTGGTCTCTCCCTAACTTTTTGCCTTCAGGCCTCCTATTTTGCTGATTTCTGGACGCTCCACACTTTACCACTGTTACACAGTGCTAAATCGCTCTCTATTTAAAACATGAGAGCATTGGCCTAAACTCAATTGGCATACTCCGTTTACATGTAAGTCCCTAGTAAAGTGGCACATCATGTACCTAGGGCCTGTAACTTAAGTGCTTCTAGGGGGACTGCAGCACTGATTGTGCTACCCACCTAAGTAGCACTTTAAACATGTCTTCGACCTGCCATTGCGGCCTGTTTGTGCAGTTTCAAGTTGCCATTTCAACATGGCAAAACAAACCTTTTGCCTGACCCAAACTTTCCCTTTTAATGCATATTAGTCAATCCTGGTTTAGACACTGGACAACCCTGGGACAGGGTGCAATGTATTTAAAAAGTAGGATATGTACTCTTAAGTTATAAATGTCCTGTTAGTGAAAAACTCTTAAATTCATTTTTCACCACTGCAAAGCCTACCGGTTCAATAGGATAACATTGGGATTATCTTATTACATTTAATAAGTGCTAACTTCCAAATAAAAACAGGTAACTCTATCAAGTTTGATATATTTGGAATTGTAATGAAGCATCCTAACTTGCTGTGAAATCAGATTTAAAATTACAGTTTTGAAAATGCCACTTTTTGAAAGTTGGCCTATGTGTACCATAGCTTTTTGGTGTCTGCAGCCTCTCTCTAAGTCACATTACTGGGTGTAGTTGTCATTTGAGCTTAGTGTATTCCTCCTAGCCAGTCACATACACTAGGGGAATTTGGTGTCCCTGGATGGGCCATCACTGGCCGGATGGGAGTGGGAGCAGGGCAGAGCCCCACTTACACTTGAATAGTCTGTGTCCTGCCTCCACACAAAGAACTGCATACCCCCTGTAGTTTGTCTGGCGTCAGGGCAAAGAAGGGCGGGAACCTATACATTTCAATTGCAGACCTCTAGAACAGCGGTGGCAGCCGCAAATCTCAAGGGGAGGGGTGGGCAGGTGTGAATGAAGGGGTGGGGAATAGAACAATCATTTTTTTTAAACGTACCTTTGCTGCTGCCGCAGCCACCTCGCTCCTCTTCCCTTGATGATGGTGTTGGTGTCCCAGCAGGCCCGTGGGGACCATCACAGGCTCCCCACACAGTCCTAGTGCTGCTCTCATACTATACCTCATCAAAGCAGCATCAGGATTGGTCTGAGCAGCTTGGTCTGCTGCTCAGACAGTGAATGGGAATCTGTGCAGCTTCTGCACAGCCGGGTTGGAGAAACCTAAGTGCGCGTGTCATTTTGGCTGGCCTAAGACAGCCGGCCAAACTAACATGTGCACTTAGGTGCACTCCACTCCTCTCCCCTCTTCCCCCTCCCATAGCACAGCCCTGGCCCTCCCTACACACGCTGGCTGAGCCAGCAGCTGAAAACTAAAACAATAGCAAAATATTGGTTTATTTTACAGCTGCAGGCTCAGCCAGTGGGGCCACGCACCTTCTGCAAGCCTCCCCTGCTCTTGAAGCTTCTCCCACTTCAAAGGTATAACTAGGTATAAATATTGGAACTCAGGCACCAACTCTTCAGTACACTTCTGGATCCATGGATACTCTGCCAGGAAGAAGGACTGCTGTGCTACTGAAAGTACTACTACTCTGCTAGTCTGAAGGACTGCTGCCCTACTTTGCTGACCTGCTGCCCTCTTGCCTGAGTTTCAATGACTGGCCCTGCATCTGTTGAACTAAGGACCCCAGAGTGACTCAAAGGGCTAGTTGGCTGGCCCCCTGATTTGAGTCTCAGGGACAGATAGCTCCAGCAACCTTGACGCCAGCACCTGGACTCAGCCATCTGTATTTCTACCCTACCAAGTGGTGCCACTCTAGTGCTGGACCCTTGAAAGTGGGCCTAAGGTGCTCTGCCAGCCTCTGCGGATCCTTCAGAACCAACACATCCTCCCTGCTGTGCAGGGCAACCCCAAGCAGAACCCACACATCAACGTTGCTGCATGGATCTTCTCGTTCACAGACTCTCTTTACAGCCCACCACCTCATCGGAACCACTGATGCGCAACATATCCTCAGCGCAGGTCCTCGGGTTCCTCATTGACAGAAGCCTCAATAATGATGATGGACACAGCATCTCAACCTCACAGTTCTTCATAACCGATATATCACCCACACTGCGCAACACATCCTTGATGCCGGACATTGCATTGCAGCTTCACGGCATATCGGAATTGAAGTACCACTTTGGGTGCATGACGCATCTTCGATGCTCTGCAAACCAGATTTTAAAGTCCTTTGCTCAGTAGGCCTAACTGGGTCTCTGTAGCCAGCCCAGGCTCCATCTGGTGTGCCTTAACTTGTGACTTTGTCCTGGTCAGGACAGATATTCACAGTTGGCAGTTTGTGCTTTTTGGCTCTATTTATACTAAAATCTTTAAAATCGCATATCTCCACTTCTACTAATTGGATGTTTTTTATTATAAATTACTTTGTTTTTCTACTCTGGTGTGGGATGCGTTTTGTGTGGTGTTTTCACTTTATTACTGTTTGACATGTTGCAAAAATACGCTTGATAGAGTTACCTTTTCTGTGCCAAGCTATCATAGGACTGAGCACAAGTTAATTAAGGGTTGGCTTTAGCTTCATCCTGACAAGAATTGTGGTTGCTGCTTGACCAGGGTTCACACCCCAGTCAATCAGTAACCCAATATATTCCATGCTCACTAAATATTCAAAATGTGTCTGCAACGCGCTATCCCAAGTTTTACACGGTCTTATGTCGGAAAAACAAGCACAAACTCAGATTGATATACACATTAAACAAGTGCAAGCCTTGCCTAAAGCATGCCCATCCTACGATTAAGATTAAAAGTATTAGTAGAAATAGCTTTGCCTGTAAACCTAGGAAAAAACACTCTTATAAAAATCATGCATATAAATTACTTTGCTAGTTATACTCACAAAAAGGAGGCTGCTATACCTTCTGAAATAAGTTAAATATGAGTTTTAGTGCATCTGGTGTATCAACATAATGAATAAGAAACAGGTTCCACTGCCAATATAAGATTGAGCATCCAGTGCTACATGTGTGAGTGTGTGTGAGTGTAGTGTGCAAATATGTGTGAACATTTTTTTTTTTTTTCTGTGTCAAATGTATAGCTTCTCTACTTTGCTGTATGGCACATGTTTAGTCTGTCCCGTTTGCTAAAAAATGCTAGCAAGGATCTTGAAGTCCATATCTCGTGAAGATCGCCTGTTTTGTTCAGAATGTCTATAAGACGGACAACCAATTGAAAAGCAGATATTTTCGCACAAAATCTGTGCATGATGTGAGCCCATTGGGTTATTGTTGCACACCATTATTATTTGTGCTTTCTCCTCTTCAGGAACACATGACCAGAAATGCAGTGGTATGCGTCCCAAATGAAAGATATCTTTTTGGTTTTTTTTCCTGTGCGCCGTGCATCTATTATTAATAGGGAAGCACTGGGAAGCACATGTAACACCGTCTAAGGTGCGCACCTAAGTGAGCCTCAAGGGAGCTTATTGCTTGAAGGGGGCAGTGTACTATTTTTCATTCTCATTGTGCTGCAGACAGCGCATACACTGAGTGGCCACCTTTGCTAGTTAGTTAATTTGCTGCAAATAGCATGGCTTAGAAACACCGCATGGCAACCTCCATTCGCCTGCTGAGCTGTCTGAAAGCTAATACATTAACTTGTATAGTTACAGAGGTAGTGTTTGTGCTTCATTAAGTAGCATTTATTTGCAAACTGAGGCATGACATCCTCTCCAAGCACAGTCAGGATCGTGATAAGGCCCCAATCGAGGTGGCATTGTGTGGCGGAGGGCCACATCAGCGCAGTGGTGCTCCAGCGGTGCGGGGAAGAGCAGAACTGTGCTGTAACTCTCCTAAATCTGATGTGGGTTGACTGGCCACTTGCCTGTGGGCATAAGTGCTGAGCACCTATCGCTTACGGGAGCCTAATTAATTAATTACTTCCTGAATTCAATATAGTTCCCTGCTGCCTGGGGCCATCAATACTCATTGCCATCTGGAGCCATTGAAGTTCATTACTGCTATCAGTGGCCGCTATTTATTACTACCTGGCCTATTGATTGTCCATACCTAGACACACTGATGCTCATTAGTACTTGGGCTCATTGATGATAATTACTGCCTGAAGCCATTGATGACCATAACTCCCTGAGACCATAGGAGGCTCATTATTGATTGGGAACAATAGTAAAATAGTAGCAAAGCATTGGCTAGCAGTACCATATGCCTACTTTCATTTATTTTCCCAATGTGACATTTCAAACTAAATCTAATTTATGTAACTCGTATTGTTCTAGAGAATCCACAGTTATGTAGTATTTTTGTTCAAAATGCTCATCAGCAGTTCCTTAGTGTTCTTTCTATTATGTAACAAAATATTGCATGGGTGACTTACATGGTCATAAACGCCCAAAATAAAGTTCCCTGTATTCCCCATGACCCAGAAACTCACTAGTTGTTGTTATTTCAAGTAACTATAACTCATGCCAGGGCTATGCACTGCTTATGACCTCACATATTACATCACTCATGACATATTCTATGATATAGTTGATAACATCACTGATTACATCTGAAATTACATAATTAATGACAATACTGGGCACGACAAGGGCACAAGTTATAGTTACTTGAAATAACCATAACGGAAATTACATCATTAATGACGATAGATTAGATTAGATTAATGATTTATGATGGCCGCTATAGGAAAGGTCAATATCTTATCAGTGCCACAGAATTGCCTAGGAGGGAAACAGGAATGTCTTCAATTTCTTACGAAAAGATGATTCTGAAAGTTCTTGTCGGAGTTCCAGAGGAAGAGTGTTCCAAAGAAGAGCAGCTTTTACTGGAAAGGAGTTGCCTCCCCATCTAGTTTTCTTAAAATGGGGCGTATGAGCTAGTAGGGCAGCAGAGGATCTGATGGGCGTGGTTGGAACATAAAAGGACATACATTGTCCCAGGAATGTGGGCCCCTTATTATACAAGGCTGTCATGCAGATGGCCTTGAAATAAATTTTTTGGTTTACAGGAAGCCAATGGAGAGAGACTAATGCAGATTTGGCAGAAGTATATCTAGGAATATTTTTAAGTAATCGTGCAGCAGCATTCTGCACGATCAGCAGCCTCCTAATTACATAGTTTGGAGAGCTGAGAAAAAGGGAGTTACCATAATATAGATGGGACAATATTAGTGTTTGAATGAGGAGTCTTGTGGCCGGAAATGATAAAAGGTTGATCATTTTCCTTAGGGTTCTTAATAAGCTAAAACTGGATGCAGCAACCCTTTTGGATTGTAAATCAGGGATCTAGCTAGAAGCCTAAACTCTTTAAGTTATCCTTAGGGGGCGGGAAATTTTTAAGACCATCTAAAAAAAAGCTGCCAAAGGATTGGGGAGGGAATGATTGCCAATGATCATTATTTCCGACTTACCATCGTTGAGTTTAAGTTTAGACTCAGTCATCCATTTAGCTACCTCCTCCAGGCAAGATGAAAGGTTAGATTGAGGGTTATTTCGAGAGTTTTAAAGCTACACTACTAACTGAGTGTCGTCCGCATATGAAATTGAAGATAGGCCATAAGGTTCCACAATTCTGGCCAAAGGAGAGAGGTAGATATTAAAAAGAGTAGGACTTAACGATGAGCCTTGTGGTACTCCACATGTGAGGGGGAACGTGTTAGAAGAGAATGCACAATCCAGAACTTGGAAAGTTCTGTCTTTTAAAAATGAATAAAACCAGCTTAGTTCAGTGCCTTTTATTCCTATACCATAGAGTCTTAGAAGGAGAATGTTATGATCTACAGTGTCAAAAGCAGCACTGAGATCTAATAAGATGATAGCTGCCTGACCGCCATGGTCTAATATTTGGCGGGCGTTATCCATTACAGCTAACAAGGCTGACTCAGTACTGTGTTGAGGTTTAAACCTCATTTGAGATGGGTCCAGAAGTTCATGATCCTCAAGATAGGATGTTAGCTGATTATTAATGTGCTTTCCATGATCTTAGACAAAATAAGGAGGAGGGCAATGGGTCTATAGTTCAACTCCAGAGGATCAAGATTAGACTTTTTCAATAGGGGTTTGACAATAGCATGTTTAAGAGATTGAGATATCGTACCAGAATTAGAGAATTATTTAAAATATTAGTCAATACAGTAGAGATTATATTAGAGGCCAAAGCTAGTATTTATGGTGGTGCAGGATCTAAGGGTGAGCCTGATTTTATCGTGTGTAAGTAGTTGGTAACAAGAAACTCAGTCACTGGCTGAAAAGATGAAAAAGAAGTCATGGAACCTTTAAAATCCTTATAAAGGTTCCTATCTGATTCGTGGTCAGGAGTGGGAGAGAAGGAAGCATAAATGTCAACAATCTTCCTCTGAAACAAGCTTGCTAAGTTATTGCTGCGATCCAGGGAGGCCTCTATTGGGCAGTCAATAGAGGGGATGGAAATGAGTTCTTTTAAAATCATGAGCATTTCTTTATAGGAATTGGCTGACTGTTCTATTCTTAAACTGTAGAATGTAGCTTGAGCAGATTTGATTGAAGCATGAAAGGCTCTAATTGCTTCCCCGTATTGTGTCTTGGAGGAGATGCTCTCCACCTTCTTTCTAACTGCTCACTTTTCTTTTTTTGCTCAAGCAATTGAGGGGTAAACCAAAGATTAATCTTGTGGCCCGTTCTTCTGACCACCGTCTTAATGGGAAGGAGAGTGTCTAAGGAAGTGGAAATCCAATTATTGAATTTTTCTTTGGGGCCTATATTGGGCTCATCAAGGCTAGATAGCGAAGCACGAAGACTGCCCTGCCAATCTCTGGGGTCTAGTTTTGACCATTGGCGAGAGGTTGATTTTGTGGGAAGGTGATGAAAGGGAGACGGAGCCCAAGGTAAAGTAAGTGACCATAGATAATGGTCTGTCCAGATTACTGGAAGAGAAGTGTGAGTGCATAGAGGTTACGAAAAACTAGGTCAATAGTATGCCCTTTGATATGAGTCGGTCCTTTAATGAGCTGAACAAAGTCTAGTGAGGCTAGATTAAAAAGTAGAGATTTGGTGGAGAGGCATTTTTTATCATCTACATGGATATTGAAGTTGCCAGAATGGTGAAGTTAGGTGTTTTGCAGGAAGTACCCATAGGGACCAGGTGGACGATAAATAAGGATCCCAGAGAAGGTAAATGTAGCATTGGGGGTCATGGCAAAAAAACAGGCTGTTGCAGTCAGGAATATCCATTGGAGTTACCGAATATTTAATAGATTTCTTGTGAATAATGGCAATCCCTCCACCCCTGGCGTGGGGTCTGTCTAAGCGAGTGATTGTCAAAAGATGAGGTAGGGACTTTAGCACATCGGGGGCTTCATTTAGCCAAGTTTCTGTAAGGAACAAGATATCTGAGATCGTTCTGCTATCAAAGAGAAGATATGTAGGCTGTGCGCTGGTAAAGAGTGGCAGCTGACCAAAAATAGTTTAACAAAATATTCCTTGGTATTGAGGAGTGTAGAATCAGAGGAAGGGGTCCATGTACAACTGTTGCATGCCCAGTTCTCTAACTCAGAAGAAAGAGCAGAATGATCTTGTTTCATGAAAGATTTGCTGAATAGACTAACCTTTTAGCGTTAATGCTGGCTGTATCACAGGTCTTTGCCGGGTGCGGACGGGCAGTTTATATTGGGTATCAAAGTGAGTCTGACGACTAGACCCCTTACCAATATGGCAAACGTCAAAGTAACAGTGAGGTGAGGTAAAAAATGGACGAATTGAGCAGTGAAAAGCTAACTGCTGTATGACTCTGAACACAGGCAGGGCAGTGAACATAAAACGAATAAAAAAGCTAATTGCAGCAATTAGGCAGATAGGTATTAAAATAACAGCTAGTGTTCCTGGTACAGCGAGTCTATTTAACTGATATAGTTCCTAGTCACTGACATGAAGATAAAAACGTACCGTAAGCGCACGGCACGCAAGACTGTTTATATTGGGCATCAAAGTGAGTCTGACGACTAGACCACCAACCAATATGGCGGACGTCAAAGTAACAGTGAGGTGAGGTAAAAAAAATGGACAAATTGAGCAGTGAAAAGCTACCTGCAGTATGCCTCTGAACACGGGCAGTGCAGTGAACATAAAAAGAATAAAAATTAACAATACCGTCCATGGCAAGGGCACAAATTATAGTTACTTGAAATAACTATAACTGGTGAATGTCGGTTCTTTTTTATAGTTTCAAATGTTATGTTTAAACAGATATTTTCATGTAAATATATTGTCACTTTAACCTTTGTTTTTTACAGTGAAACTTTGAGTTTTTTTTAATGTAAAGTAAGATATTATTAGCATTTCTAACTTTAACATAATTTAACCTTTTGCCCTGCGTCCAGCTCTATGTTGGCAGGCAAACCTTGCCATGCATGGCGTAGGGTTGACAGTAGGGCAAATGATCACAAGTACTCATACCCCCTTTAGTTTTTTTTTTAACTGGATTTCTGATCCTGCTTGACTCTCGCAGGGGCCAGTGCAGCCCAGCGTGCCTGAGAGTGCTTCACAGAAGCAGGAAGGTCCTACTCGGTCCTGAGAGAGTTGCACTGGATCGCTACAACCTGAATTTTTTTTTTTTTTAACGCTCTCTCACCATGACCTCACTAAGTCCAAGGGGACAAGGTACCCCCTTAATATTTTTTATTTTTCAGGACACTGTGACTCAGTCCCTGTATCCTGAAATATCAGATTCAACATTTCTCCTCATTTGGCAGCTAGCCAATCAAAGAGTGAGCTCCCACAGGGGTGAGATGACCAATGGGAAATAGGTCTATTCAACCAATCAGATTGTGTTAATGTTTAAGGTTGCATGCTCGGGAGACTTTCACAAGAGTCCCACAAACCCAGCAGTCAAGATATATCTTACATTTTGACCTTCATTTCTCACAAACTACAGAACAGATGTTCACCAAATTACAAAAATCACGCTTTCTGGGCATAGATTTAGCACTCTGCCAAATGTGGTGTAATTCCATTCAACCATTTAGGCTGTGTCGCTGTTTCAAAGTCCCAGTAGAGATTACCTGAAGAAATTATGTTTTGGGCCCCCAGTCCTTGTTTTTCTCGGCCCCTGACTCAATGGATCACCACAAAACTTTCAAGAAAGGAGCTGAAGTTGATGAACGTCTTTTAAGAAAATTTCATAAGGATTCATCAAACGGTACCAAAGGCAAAGGAAAAAATGCTCTTCATGTGAGCACCACTATATGTAAAAATATATTTGTGTGTGTGTATATATATATATATATATATATATATATATATGTTCGATGGCATGTGTAGCTGCAGATACACATGCTGTGCATTATCCTGCCATCTAGCTAGTTATCGAAAAATTCGACGGTATTGTTCGCGCTCCGTACCGGTTTAGTGTTAGTATATCGACACCGATAGAAGAAGCGGTCCGGCGGCCCTTCGGGGCTTCCACTCTTCAGCGGGGCCTGGTCGGCCCGACCGCGTCCATCGTCGAAACTCATAGACCGGACCCCCTTCCTCTTCTGCCCGAATTGCCATGTCAAGTATCCTTATACAGACCAACACTTGGTCTGTAATCTGTGTCTATCACCGGAACACAGGGAGGATACTTGCGAGGCCTGTCGGGCATTTCGATCGAAAAAGACCATATGCGATCGAAGAGCCAGAATACTGCAGATGGCGTCGACACAGTCCGAACAGATCGACGTCGAGGAGGAGGAAAGAATCTCCATTCAAGAATCGGACTCGTACGACTCCGAAAGTGAGCTACTGACTGCATAGCAAAAAACTGTGAGTAAAACTGTCCCGGCCAAGACTCACTCCAAAATTATAAAGGGCAAGGGGATGCCACCGCCAACAGGCCATGGCTTAACCCGAAAACACGGTGACCAAACATCGGCACCGAAAAAGGCCTCCCAACAGCCCAAGACATCCGACTCCGGTCGAGATACCGGCTCCGAACCATCTCGGCACCGAGAGTTCGACACGCCCAAGTTAAAAAAGGTTTCCTCGGAGACGAAAAAGACTGTTCCGAAACCTTCGGTGTCGAAATAGGCAGCCTCAGAGCCGAAAATAGGCTCCTACACAGAAGAGCACAGACTTTCCAGCCAAATGCAAGAGCACAGATTTGAGCAGGAATTAAGTATGGGAGAGCCAGACCATACTCAAAGGAGGCTGCACATCCAGAAAGAGACTGGTAAAATTCAAACTCTTCCTCCAATAAAAATAAAAAGAAAGCTAGCATTTCATGAGTCGGAAATGCAGCCAAAGGCAAAGGTGGCAAGAGACAAAACACCACCACCAAGGTTTTCGCCACAGCCTTCTCCACTGCACTCACCACAGCTGTCCCCGGTAGCAACACCCCCAATGCAGTCACCAACACACACAGGGATGACACAGGATGACCCGGGTGCATGGGACTTATATGATGCACCGGTCTCTGACAACAGTCCCGATTGTTAGCCGGCAAGGCCGTCACCACCAGAGGACAGCACTGCATATATGCAGGTGTTATCAAGGGCAGCTACTTTCCACAATGTGGCAATGCATGCGGAGCCAATAGAAGATGACTTCTTATTTAACAACTTGGCATCCACTCACAGCTCTTTTCAAAGTTTGCCAATGCTCCCAGGCATGCTAAAGCACGCCAAACAGGTGTTCCAGGACCCAGTGAAAGGCAGAGCTATCACGCCTAGGGTGGAGAAGAAATATAACCCTCCCCCAACGGACCCTGTGTTTATAACACAGCAACTGACACCAGATTCGGTAGTCGTGGGAGCGGCCAGAAAGAGGGCAAACTCCCAATCATCAGGAGACGCACCACCGCCGACAAGGAAAGTCGGAAATTCGATGCTGCGGGCAAACAGGTGGCAGCACAGGCAGCCAATCAATGGCGGATTGCCAATTCACAGGCTCTACTGGCTCGCTACGACAGGGCACGCTGGGACGAGATGCAACATATAATACAGCACTTGCCCAAGGAACACCAGAAACGTGCCCAACAGGTTGCTGAGGAAGGACAAGCGATTTCCAACAACCAGATAAGGTCTGCACTGGATTCGGCAGACACAGCAGTACGGACAGTGAACACTGCGGTAACCATTCGCAGGCATGCATGGTTACGGAGCTCAGGTTTTAAACCCGAAATCCAGCAAGCTGTGCTCAATATGCCCTTTAACCAGGAACAATTGTTTGGGCCGGATGTGGACACTGCAATCGAAAAACTAAAAAAGGACACAGACACGGCCAAAGCCATGGGCACGCTCTACTCCCCACAAAGCAGAGGCACTTTTAGAAGACCACAGTTTAGAGGGGGGTTTCGTTCCCAAACCGCAGAGCCTTCCACCTCACAAGCCAAACCCACCTATCAGGGGCAGTACCAGAGAGGAGGGTTTTGAGGATCATACAGGGGTTCACAATTCCCAAAAACAAGGGGAAAATTCCAAAGCCCTAAAGCACCTCAAGCCAAACAGTGACTTCAATGTCACAAACCCCCAACACTCAACACCAGTGGGGGGGAGACTTACGGCATGCTACCAAAACTGGACAAACATAACTACCAACACATGGGTCCTAGCCATTATCCAACATGGTTATTGCATAGAATTCATAAATTTCCCACCAGATGTGCCCCCAAGAGCACACAATATGTCCAAACAACACTTAGACCTGTTACAGCTAGAAGTCCAAGCATTGTTACAAAAACAAGCAATGGAACTAGTACCCAACCATCAAAAAGGAACAGGTGTCTACTCCCTGTATTTCCTAATTCCAAAGAAAGACAAAATGTTGAGACCCATATTAGACCTCAGAACACTGAATCTCTACATCAAATCAGATCACTTCCACATGGTAACACTTCAAGACGTGATTCCCTTGCTCAAAAAACAGGACTACATGTCAACGTTAGGTCTGAAGGATGCATATTTCCACATACCCATACATCCTTCTCACAGGAAATACTTAAGGTTTGTAATTCAGGGCGTGCATTACCAATTCAAGGTTTTACCATTCGGGATAACAACAGCCCCAAGGGTATTCACAAAATGCCTTGCAGTAGTAGCCGCTCATATAAGGAGACAGCACATGCACGTATTCCCATACTTAGACGATTGGTTAATAAAAACCAGCACTCAGCAACAGTGTCTTCAACACACACAATACGTTATAGAAACTCTACACAAACTAGGGTTCTCTATAAACTACCAAAAATCACATCTACAACCATCCCAAATGCAACAATACTTGGGAGCAACACTCGACACACAAAAAGCGATTGCCACTCCAAGTCCACAAAGGGCACAAGCGTTCCTGAATATAATATTAAACATGCAGCCAAACCAACACTACCAGGTGAGGTTTGTAATGAAACTTCTAGGCATGATGTCTTCATGCATAGCCATTGTCCCAAACGCAAGACTACACATGCAGCCCTTACAACAGTGCCTAGCAAGACAATGGACACAAGCACAGGGTCAACTCCAAGATCCAGTGTTGTTATACCTCCAGACACACTTCTCGCTTCAGTGGTGGAACCCTATAAATTTAAACCAAGGGCGGCCATTCCAAAACCCAGTGCCTCAATACGTGATCACAACAGATGCTTCCATGATGGGGTGGGGAGCACACCTCAACCAGCACAGTATACAGGGACAATGGAACATTCAACAAAAACAACTGCACATAAATCATTTAGAACTGTTGGCAGTGTTCCTAGCATTGAAAGCATTTCAACCACTGATAGCCCACAAACACATTCTTGTCAAAACAGACAACATGACGACAATGTATTACCTCAACAAGCAAGGAGGGACACACTCGTCACAACTGTGTCTCTTAGCACAGAAAATTTGGCATTGGGCAATTCACAATCACATTCGCCTAATAGCACAATACATCCCAGGTATTCAAAACCAGTTAGCCGACAATCTCAGTCGAGATCACCAACAAACACACAAATGGGAAATTCATCCCCAGATCCTACAAGATTACTTTCTACGCTGGGGAACACCAAAAATAGACCTATTTGCGACAAAGGAAAACGCAAAATGACAAAACTTCGCGTCCAGGTACCCACACCCTCTGTCCAAGGGCAATGCGTTATGGATGAGTTGGTCAGGGATATTTGCTTACGCTTTTCCCCCTCTCCCACTCATTCCTTATCTGGTAAACAAACTGAGTCAAAACAGACTCAAACTAATACTCCTAGGACCAACCTGGGCTCGCCAACCGTGGTACACAACACTGCTGGACCTATCAGTGGTACCTCATGTCAAATTACCAAACAGACCGGATCTGTTAACTCAACACAAACAACAGATCAGACACCCGAATCCAGCATCGCTCAATCTAGCAATCTGGCTCCTGAAGTCTTAGAATTTGGACACTTAGACCTTACACAAGAATGTATGGAGGTCATTAAACAAGCTAGGAAACCTACTACAAGACATTGTTATGCAAACAAATGGAAAAGATGTGTTTTCTACTTCCACAATAATCAAATTCAACCACTACACGCTTCTGCAAAAAACATTGTAAGTTACTTATTACGCTTACAAAAATCTAAACTAGCATTCTCTTCTATTAAGATACATCTCACAGCAATATCTGCCTATCTGCAGATTAGACATTCAACATCGCTTTTTAGAATCCCAGTCATCAAAGCATTTATTGAAGGATTAAAAAGAATCATACCCCCGAGAACACCACCAGTCCCTTCGTGGAACCTCAATATTGTATTAACACGACTCATGGGACCACCATTTGAACCCATGCACTCTTGTGAAATGCAATACTTAACCTGGAAGGTAGCCTTCCTGATAGCTATCACATCTCTTAGAAGAGTAAGTGAAATACAGCATTTACTATACAAGAACCCTTTATGCAAATACATAAACATAAAGTGGTTCTCCATACAAAACCAAAATTCTTACCAAAAGTTATATCACCATTCCACCTAAACCAAACAGTGGAACTCCCAGTCTTTTTTCCACAACCAGACTCAGTAGCCAAAAGAACCTTACATACGTTAGACATCAAAAGAGCACTAATGTATTACATTGACAGAACAAAACAGTTTCGCAAAACAAAACAATTATTTGTAGCCTTCCAAAAGCCTCATGCAGGGAATCCTATATCCAAGCAAGGCATTGCCAGATGGATAGTGAAATGTATTCAAACCTGCTATATTAAAGCAAAAAGAGATCTACCTATTACACCAAAGGCGCATTTCACTAGAAAAAAAGGCGCCACAATGGCTTTTCTAGGGAATATACCTATGACAGATATTTGTAAGGCAGCCACATGGTCTACGCCTCATACATTCAAAAAACATTACTGTGTAGATGTGTTAACCACACAACAAGCCACAGTAGGACAAGCTGTATTACGAACATTATTTCAGACAACTTCAACTCCTACAGGCTAAGCCACCGCCTTTGGGGAGATTACTGCTTACTAGTCTATGCACAGCATGTGTATCTTCAGCTACACTTGCCATCGAACGGAAAATGTCACTTACCCAGTGTACATCTGTTCGTGACATGAGACGCTACAGATTCACATGCGCCCTCCCACTTCCCCGGGAGCCTGTAGCCCTTATAAGTTGAATGAAAATTGTAAATTTGTAAATAAATACTATTTTAATTAACATTATGTACATACATACTTATTCCTACTAAGATGGAGTCGACGCCCATGCGCAATGGAGCCAAAAGGGAGGAGTCCCTCGGTCTTGTGACTGGAAAAGACTTCTTCGAAGAAAAACAACTTGTAACACTCTGAGCCCAACACTAGATGGCAGGATAATGCACAGCATGTGAATCTGCAGCATCTCATGCCACGAACAGATGTACACTGGGTAAGTGACATTTTCCATACATATATACATATTATTCACTGAAAAAAGGTTAAAATAATGAAATAGTTATGTGTGATGAAGAATGTCCCCATATAAACTATTTAAAACTATTTTTGGCCCTGGGGGTGGGCTCCCCAGGATGTCTGCAGGCTTAGGTTAGGGGGCCATGTAGCCCCCCTGACATTCATGATTTGATCCACGGGGGTAGTCTCCCTGGGACAAATATATTTAAATGCGGACGGTTCTCTTGCAGAATTGATGCATTTTTTGCTATTTTTTTCTTTTTGGCTCTTGGGGTCCCTCGCCCCCTCAACTCCCCCCACACACACACAAAATGGGGCTTAGTGTGTCAGGATAGACCTACCCCGCCCATATGTCGTTATTTTTATTTATTTTAATAACTCCAGGACAGGGGTCTAATTCCCCAAGTCCTGTTATAGCTGCCAGCAACATTTTTATCATGTTATTGGCAGCCAATCAGAGCGCTCATTCTCGCAGGAGTATGACGCCTGCAGGAGCAACATGGTCCAAGGAAAAAAGGCCTCCCTAGGATAATCAGATCACTTCATTCTCCTTCAAGAGTCTCTCTAAACTGTTGCAGGCCAACCCGTCCAGATAGCTATATTTTTTCAACCTTAATTTCTCAAAAACTACTGAATGGATTTACAGCAAATCACAAAAGTACTATCCTCAGACAAAATCTAGCTTTCTGCTGAATTTCATGTAATTCTGTTCAGTGGTATTTTCTGTAGATCGTCTTCAAGAATTCTATTAAAAAATACATGAGGGTTTTGGTACCCTTCTTTTTTCTTTTTTCTCAGCCCTCACTTGATGAATCACCCTGAAACGTTCCAGGGTTTAACTGAGATGAATGAACTTTGTTTTTGGGAAAGTTTTGTGAAGATTCATCAAACAGGGCCAAAGTTATTAGCAAACCAAAAAATGCTGTTTCTATGGAAAGGCAGACCTACCTATAACTACCTATTAGCATCCACCACTAGATAATAGGTGCCTGACACTACGTTTTTCATATATAATTACCTACTGGCAGAAGGTAGTTATAGTTAGGACCATGTTTTCTTAGAGAAAGTGTTCTTTGACTTGCCTGTGTCTTTGCCACCATACGATAAATATTCACAAAACATAAAAAAAAATTGTACTGGTGGTTCTTGTTGCGCACAAAAAGTTTCAGGGTGATCCAACAAGCGGGGGCTGAGAAAAAGGGGAGGTTAAAAACCATGCGTTTCCCATGTTATTTCCCATAGGACTTTTGAACATGACTTCAGCCTGAACCACTGGGCAGAATTACACCAAATGTGGCAAAAAGCTAGCTGTCGGTTCACAGATTGTGCTTTTTGTTGTTTGGTGTAAACCAATTTTGTAGTTTTTGAGATATCAAAGGGAAAATAATTGTGTATATCTGAGGTTGCAACATTTTCGCAGTGATCACAACATATTTGTGAATGTGCTTGCGAACAGGAATGCTATGATTGGCTGGCCACAACATGACTAGAAAATTGCGACTGTATTTTAGGGAAGGGGATACGGTCCCCAGGGCTGAAAAATGTCATAAGGGGTCAGGGTCGAAGTACCCTCACCACAGGGGTGTGATATAGTAGTGTTTGAGGGGCAAATTATGGGTTTAAAATGATTTTTCTTCACCATGCACAATATTCACAAATATTCTCGAATATAACCAAAAAAAAGCGCAGACTCATTCATACACTAATTCATTCACTCATACATGCACTCACAGACTCATGGGCCCACTCGCACACCTACACAGATACTCATGCACCCACTCATAGACTCACGCACCAACTTTCAGACCCACTGAGACACTTGCGCACCCACTCACAGATCCACTGACACAGATGGGCGCTGTGGCCAACCCTGCTGAGCACAGCCAAAGGTCATGAACGGTGCAGGGTTGGGTGGTGATAAGGGCTTGGCTGCAGGGCCTTGCCGCAGGCTCTGCAGCCAACCTGAGGCAGTTGGATTAGCGTATATCAATTAAAATTACTTTATATTAAAAATAATAGAAATTCACAAAACAAACAGAAGGTTAAAGGGACGTTGTAGTTAGGTTCTGAATTTACTCATACAAAACCATAGAAATTCAGAGGTTATACTTAGTTATTTCAAGTAACAATAACTCATGCATTAAGGTAACTATAACTCACGTCTTTGCCATGCACAGCTAATTACACCACATAATATATCATTGATGACACCATCTATGGCATCTTTGATATTATCACTGCAACATTTGCAATAAACTTTTTCCATGCGCCCTAATACAGCCCAGTGATCAAGGAGTTCTAGACTTTTCCGGGAAATCTTATTATTTGTTTTAAAGTGTTTTCTACTCATACCCATGCCTGTTTACTGTAGACTCTGTGTTTCAGGCTGATTGGCCTTTTTAAATTGCTGTTTTTTAACTGTGACTGTGTGAAATGTCCCTTCTAGTTTGTGGCAAAAGATTACATGATGCTCCCCCCCTTCTTTTTTTAATAAAAAGGCTACAGACAGCTCAGTGGCTATCCCGATTGTGTTTAGGACACTGCTTAATCTGTTTCCGTGATTAAAATTGTGTTTAGAATTTAGGTTTGGGGTTGTGATTAGTACTAGGGTTGAGATTCCTATTGGTTCCTGTTTTTAGGGTTGGGGTTTTGATTGGTACTAGGGTTGAGGTTCTTATTGGTTTCTGGTTTTAGGGTTGGGGTTGTAATTGGTTGTCAGGATTAGGGGTATGATTGGTGAATAGGGCTGGGTCTCCCATTGGTTGTAGGATGAGGGTTACAAATCTGATTGGTTAGGGTTAGGACTAGGTTTCTCTTGGCCAGTAGGGCTATTTAAGCCTAGGGGTCAGGGTGTCTCAGCCCAGGAGTCTCAGCTAAGGGTGGAAAGGACAAGGGCATGCCTGTTTGGGCCTGCTCGGGCCCAGGGCCAGAAATTCTGCCCAATTTTCCATTTACCAGAAAGGACCTTACTCCCTACACGTCCATCAACATGCTAACACATTATCAGCAAAGACATCCAACTCTTGCATCACAAACTAACCTCATAAAGATTGCAATGTCTCATCAACCAAGACAAAACCCCATAAACCACACCTACACACATATCCACTACAACAGTAAAACACCTTCATTCTCACTGCAAACACTTCTCTGTCCATTCCCACTAACACAACTTGCCATCACCCACACAACACAAAACCACATTATACATTGCTTTCAGCAATCCAGATAAACACTCCCTGTTCATACAAACCAACAGCACTATCCTCTATTTGCTCCTGCCAGATCCCCTTTTATCATGACAATACCTAAACTAAGCCCTCCAACACACCATCTACCAACACCCTTTCCCTCTCTTCACCAATTACACACAAATATACAATCCTCACACTCTACTCCACCATACACATTAACTTTTCTAGTCATCACAACTAATAAAAACACCCCTGACACACATCTATCCCCTCTTGCACACTTCATACACTCACCTCCAAAACACATCAACACCCTCTGTAATACTCTAATACCACTTACCAGCACTAACTCACATACACATCCTTCACAGAAAACCACTCCATCAATATCCCCTCTCACTGTTCCACAAAAACAAAACATACCATACACATCAGCACATCAAAATAACACACTTTCATTATACTTTCCATCGCACCCACCCCCACCCTCATGGCTACACAAAGAATACAAATCCGGACCAATCTTTACCCCTTAAATTCTCACTGTTCACAAACATCTACCGCAAGCACCCCAACACAGTAACATTCATTCACCTGCCTCTCATCCATTGCACAATTTAGAGCCTTACATTATGATCCACATGCTCCTCCACCAGCCCTAACCCGTACCCCTTCCACACTAAACAGACGCAAACAAAATAAACAGCATGTGTAGGAAAGTCCTCCTTTTTGCCCTGGTTACCCCAAACCTTTTTGGACAGATACTAGTGGTTACTGACTCTTGGTTGTACCCTTGATACTGCTTACCAGTCCCAAGGCCAGTGCTCTGTATAAAGTGGATATGCAAATTAGGCTAATTATAATTGGCAATATTAACCTACCTATAAGTCCCTAGTATATGGTAGGGCATGTAGGTTTAGGGACCCCAGCATAGGTAGTATACTCATAGGTGCCCTGCTGAGGTGCCCAGTGTCATTTTAAAAGCAGGCCTTTCTTGCTGCCTGCTTTTCAATTAAAGTTACATGCAAATTCGACATTGGAATTTAAAATACTTCCAAAGTCTTAAACTACCTTATTTCTACATATGTCACCTGCTAAGATGTGCCCTATGTGCCCCCAGGGCTGGGTGCCATGTGACTATAAGGCAGGGACCTTATAAAAATAGTTTTATAAGCCCTGGTGAGGTAAAACAGACAAATTTGTTTCTCCCTCATTCTAGTGAATGGCCTCTCTAGGCAAAAATGCGCCAGCATCTGACGGAAAATCTTCTTCCCAGCTCTCCACGTCGACGAGGACGTCACAATTGCACGGCTCCACGCGACTCCGTCTGACATCACCGTGCCAATAAGAGGTCCTCGCCGGCGTGCTGACGTCAGTTTCACCCATCTTTTTACATGCCTTTGAGGCGAACAAGGTGAAAACCGACCTCACAATAGCTCAAATGAATACACATATATATATATATAATAATATATAACCATAATGATGCAATAGATTTATAACCATCATTTATATATACACATAATCACCAAAATCTATATACACTTGTAAAACAAACATCTTAGTATAACCAGACAGGCAATGGGGAAGTGGGTGGGACTGTGAGGAATCCACAAGTAGCTAGTGCATCCACCAGAAAAAGCGTTACCGAAGGAAAGTAACTTGTTCTTCTGATGGATACAACTACCTGTGGATTCCTCACCTTATGAATAGAGTCCCAAAGCAGTACCGCACTCAAAGGTGGGTGCCTGACTGGTTACACCAAGAAATCCTGCAATACAGATTGTGCAAAATGGCCGTGCCTCCTAACCACCGAGTCCAAGCAGTAATGCTTTGCAAAGGTGTGGAGGGACGCCAAAGTTGCTGCCTTGCAAATATCCACCACCGGAACCACTCTCGCCAGGGCCGAAGTGGCGGATTTAGCCCTGGTGGAATGGGCTCTAATACCCTCAGGGGGAACTTTCTTTGCCAACGAGTAGCAAACCTTGATTCAAAGATAGACCCACATGGAGATCGTTTTTTAATGGACCGCTCTGCCCTTCCCCTTTCCAATATATCCCACGAACAGCGGGTCCCCCAAGCTAAAGTCTTTTGTCCTCTCAATATAAAAACTGAGAGCCCTTCTGGGGTCCAAACGATGGGGCCTCTCTTCCTCCTTTGAGGGGTGAGGAGGAGGGTAGAAAGATGGAAGGGTAATGGTGTGCCCCATATGAAAGGGAGTGACAACTTTAGGTAGGAAAGTCGCCCTGGTTTTCAGCACCACTTTATCAGGAAAGAATAAAGTAAAGGGAGGTTTAACAGAAAGAGCCTGAATCTCACCAACACGCCTAGCCGAGGTTATAGCTATCAGAAAAACCATCTTAGGAACTAGAAACCTTAGCGGTCAAGAATGCATGGGTTCGAATGGTGATCCCATTAAAAAAAGTTAAAACGAGATTCAGATCCCACTGAGACATAGGAAAAGGAGTGGGAGGAAACCTATTAGTTAAACCCTTAAAAAACCTAATAACAATAGGCGATTTAAGCTGATCCGGAAGGCAAAGAAAGGCTGACAGTGCCGCCAAATAGCCCTTAACAGTAGCAACTGCACAATCCTTCTGTGCTAAAGCTAAAGCAAACAACAAAACGTCGGAGAGATGGTCCCTCAAAGGATCAATTTGCTTCTCACCACATCAACCCACAAATTTTGCCCACGTCTTAGTGGAGTGTCTCCTGGCCGATAGAATAACATCCACTACCTCTGGTGGGAGAAAGAAAGAACTCAAGTTGCTCCGTTCAATCTCCAGACATGAAGGTGCAGGCTCTGGAGGTGGGGGTGTAGAACCTGCCCCTGCGACTGCGAGAGGAGGTCTGCCCTGAGAGAGGGATGGAGCGGAGGGCACAGTGAGAGTTGGAGAAGGTCCGTGTACCACACCCTTCTTGGCCAATCCGACGCTATCAAAAGGACCTGAGCCCGATCTTGGCGAATCTTCCTCAGAACCTGTGAAATCAAGGGTATGGGGGGAAATGCGTAAAGCAACTGGTTGCACCAAGATATCTGCACCGGATACTGGAGGCTGCAGAATGACAGGCAGTGTGCGTTCACCCGAGTGGCAAACAGATCTATCCTTGGAGAACCCCACATCTGAAAGATGTGCAGGACCTGATCCGGATGGAGACACCACTCGTGATCGGCCGAAAAATGTCGGGACGGGAGGAAGGCCTTGAGAGCCAGACGTATCGCCTGCAGTTATAACAGAATGAAAAGTCTGTTCCACTGGAGACCAACGACCCTTGATCTCCAGGTCCCACAGATGAGCTCCCCACCCTAGAGTGGAAGCATCCGTCATGACCGTGACCACCGGAGGCAGCAGTGAAAACGGCCTTCCTTGAGAAAGGTTGCCGTCCACAGCCCACTGTAGCAGATCCGCTGCAGCGTCTCTCGAAATCGCTATCGACTCCTCAAGATCCCCTTTGTGTTAAAACCAATGCTTGTGGAGGCACCATTGGAGAGCCCTCATGTGCCAATGTGCATGAGTGACCAACAGAATGCAAAAAGCGAACAGACCAAGCAGGCGTAGGACCGTGAGGACTAGAACAACCGCTCCATTTTGAAACATTGGAATCAACACCTGGATGTCCTGAATCCGCTGAGGCGGAGGATAGGCCGGAATCAATGTTGTATCCAGTACTGCCCCTATGAACAGGAGGCGCTGAGAGGGCTCCAGGTGAGACTTGGGCACATTTGCCGTAAAACCCAGACTGAACAACAACTAAGTTGTCATCTTCAAGTGATGCAACACGAGCTCTGGAGACTTGGCTTTGATCGACCAGTCATCCAGGTAAGGGAATACTGATATCCCCTTCCTTCTGATACTTGCTGCAACCACTGCCATCACCTTCATGAAGACTTGAGGTGCTGAAGTAAGGCCAAACGAAAGGACCGCAAACTGGTAGTGTTGCGACCCCACCACAAACCAGAGATACTTCCTGAGCGACTTGAGTATAGGGATATGAAAATAAGCATCCTGCAAGTCAACAGACACCATCCAATCCTCTCTATTCAACGCCAGAAGTACCTGTGCTAGAGTCAGCATCTTGAATTTTTCTTGTTTGAGGAACCAATTCAAAATCCTCAGGTCTAGGATTGGTCTCAATCGACCGTCCTTCTTGGGAATCAGGAAATATCTTGAATAACAACCCTGACCCCTTTCCTGCTCTGGAACCAACTCCGCTGCACCTTTTGACAACAGGATTTGAACCTCCTGCTGCAACAACAGGAGATGGTCTTCTGAACAAAACGAGGGACGGGGAGGGGTGGGAGAGGGGAAAAGGGAGAGCACACCGTTTCCTCACAATGTTCAGAACCCAGGAGTCTGATGTAATTAACTCCCACTCGTGGAGACAAAGACGTAATCTTCCCCCTCCAGGAGAAGTATGGCTGAAAATGGGCAGAAAACTAGAGCTGCTTCTCTTGTTGTTGTCCTCCAGAGGAAGAGGATGATGCAGGGTGCTGCTGGGTGGCCCTTGTTGTCCGAACCCTCCCCCGCCCTCTAAAGGACCTATAAGGGAGGCTAGCAGGCTGTTGGACTGTGGACTGGAGTCTCCCACGGTACACGGCTCCACGCCCAGACCCCCTGAACCTCCAAAAGGACCTGAAAGGAGTAGTAGTGGAGGACTGCAGACCCAAAGACGTTGCTGTGGCCCTACTGTCTTTTAAGCGCTCTAAGGCAGAGACAGCTTTAGCACCAAATGTTTTTCCCCATCAAAGGGCAAGTCCAAGAGAGCAGTCTGTATATCAGAGGAAAAGCTAGAGGACCTCAACCATGCATGCCTCTTGGTAGCAATAGAGGTACCAATTGCCCTGGCCACAGAATCTGTAGAATCCAGACCAGACTGGATTATGTGCCTTGCTTCGGCCCTGAGCATCCAACAGAAGTTCTCCAAATTGTCCCTGCACCTCCTGCGGCAGGTGTGGAACCATAGCCCTAACTGAATCCATCAGGGCATGCACGTATCTACCCAAATCACAGGTAGCATTTGCTGCCTTCAGGGCCATACTGCAAGAAGAAAATGTTTTCTTCGCCGACTGCTCCATCCTCTTGGATTCCCTGTCCGACGGAATCACAGGGAAGGAGCCTGGTGCAGATGGTATGGAACAAGAGGCCTGAACAACCAGACTCTCCGGGGTAGAATGTTTTGACAAGAATCCTGGATCCCCAGGCCCACCCTGTACCTCTTTGCCACAGATCTGTTGACAGCAGGTGACGACACAGGCTTCCTCCATACCTCTAAGATTAAACGGAAGCAATGGGTCCGCCGAAGTAGAAGAAGGGTGCAGGACCTCAGTCAAGATATTTGTTTTGACCTCTGTATCAGGCAACGGAAGATCCAAAAAATGTGCTGCCTTCCTGATCACAGTATGCAAAGAGGCCGCCTCCTCTGTAAACTCCAATGGTGAAGAAAGGTCCATTCTGGGGAAGTGTCTAGCCCACTGGCCGAGTCCAGCCCTTGATATTCTCCCAAGGGCTCCACAATCTCCCCTTCTTCCAACAACTGCCTCTGGTACTCTTCTTCCTGCAAAAGTCTTAAAGCCTTTCTACGCGACCTTGGCCTGGCCTCTAACCTTGGCGTTGACATAGAATTAGCCAACGTCGATGACACCGGCTTCAGAACTGAAAGGTGCGGACCAGGAGAAGAAGGTTGACTGGTCTAATCCTGAGCCATCCGGCACCGGAGCGGATCCCATCGGCTCCGCAGACACCTGAGGCTCCTTCATAGCCGTCGACTGAAAGGGTAATGAGATCGGCACCGTAGGTCTAGAATGGGACGTCATCGGAACCGCAGGTCCCCGAGGCAACGTCATCGGCACTGAACCGGCACCCTCAGCCGGATAGAAGGGCATAAACGGCGCCGCCTTGTAAGGAGCCCGGGAGCCCAACGAAAATGCTAAAGGACCCATGGGACCAACCGGTGCACCAGCAGGGGCCATAGCATTAAACATAGAAAACATGGCATTTAAAAATGCCGCCGGATGCGCTCCCGGAGCCGGGAAGGCAGGATACTGCTGGTCTCCATGTTGCACCTCCTCTTGCTGAGCATCCGAATCCTGTGCCACAGGTGAAAAGTGAGGACTCTCTGGAGGCGCGACCACCTCGAAGACCGACGGCGCCGGAGAAGCCTGAGGGCTCTGAGGTTGTGGAGTCACAGTCGGATTAACCTCCCACATCGCACTGCACCGACGAGATGGAGATCTGGACCTTGAACGGTTCCGAGCCGAGCGACACGGAGAGTCATGATGACGTCGCCTTTTGTGTTTCTTCGACGAAGTGTGAGAAGAGGACCTGTGATGACTTTTATGTCCTAAGGTTAGGAATCCACAGGTAGCTAGTGTATCCAACAGAAAAAGCGTTACCAAAGGTAAGTAACTTGTTCTTTGGTATCAAATTAATTGTTATTATAAATCCCACAACTTACAATTGTTGGATTTAATATAACTTGTTTAGGTAAGGAGTTTTAAACTTTACCTAAAAAGTTGCCAACTTCAGCCCTGCAAAGTTTTGCTGCTTTGCTCTGATTGGCCAGCCTCTGGCAGCCTGGCCACGCTGCCTTGATGAAGTGTGAAGTGGCCTGGCTCAACACAAAGAGATGTGCTTGGGGGAGGAGAACTTCCTTCAGCAGATGGGGAAGCATGAAGGGGGAGGGCTGCCAAACTTATCTTCAAAGGCAGGGAAGGACATTTGAAGCAACGGAGCACCTCCCTCACATCCTGCAAACCCAGACAATTAGGTGCCCTCTTGATTAGATTAGGAGAGGGCAGGATAGGGGTGTGTTTAGGATTTTTAGCCACCCCAGTGGGTGGGCTCAGCCAGATGCAACCGCCTAAAATCATTTTCAGCCATGATGGATTTTTGAGGAATGTTACTTCCTGGGATTGATTTTTGACACACTTCCCAGGAAGTGGTCATCACAGGGGAAATGACACTGCGCCTGATTGGAGAACCAGGATCCCCCTGTTTTTCACCCAGGAGCAAGGATAAAACTGGCAGACCTGCACCCACACCTCAGATCCCTATCGGGAAGAACTACAGGAGAAGAAGGACTACCCTGCTGGACCCCTGACCTACACCTAGACACTGCACTCTGAAGGACTGCACCAGCTGTACACTTGGGCTTCACCACAAGAAGGACTTTGCCTGGCTTCCACTGGTTCAAGGAGGGACTCCCTGTTTGCTACAGATGAAAACTTGCTAACCATAGTCCCCTGCACCAACTCCAGAAGAAACTGACCAGCTGACCACAGTCCAGTGGTCAAAATGGAGTTTGTGCCAGGTGCATTCTGGGAATTTAGTCTGCACCTTCAAGGATCATCTCAGAGCTTCTGGAACCTGTGGGGTGAGATGTGGACCTCAAAAGAACATCTGGGAGAAGATCCAAAAGTTTGGAGAACTTTTTGAAAAAAGCTCCATAAAGGGGCCGACCGCGACCTGGCCTGACTTGCAGGTTTGTTCCGGTGAAGAAAATCTCCGAAAAAGGGACTAAGTCTGAACGTAGGAAGTTGACTGGGATCTCCAAGGCAGTGTATCTGAAAAGGACTCCAAGGACGTCGGATCAAGATTCAGGCTTGCCTTGGTCGAAGGATTTTCACCTAGAAAAATCGACTAAGTCCGAAGGTAAAAATCTCCACTGAGGGCTCCCGCAACGCATATCCGTGGAAGAGTTCCAGGAGGTCGGATTGGACTGGCGACTTGGTCCCGCTGAAGAAAATCTCCAGAAAATCTGCTAAGTCCTAAGGTAAACTTTTGACCGAGGCCTCCCACGGGCTGTAACCGAGCAGGGCTCCATCGCAGTCAACCTTAAACTTTGACTTTGCCCCGGTCAAGGTGCGACCAGATTGCGACTATTCGTTTCTAAGCGCTAAAAAGCATTAATTCTTTAAAAATTTATTCGTTTTGGTGTCATTTTATAGCTAACAATATTTCCTATTTTTATAAATTGGTTTTGATTTTTTAAACAGTTTCCTGTGTTTTATTTAATTACTGTTTTGTGATATTTGAATGCTTCACGCTTTGTCTCCTAATTTAAGCCTTATAGCTTGTTGCCTGTGTACCAAGGGTTGAGCTAGGTTTAATTTATTGAGACCTAACTGGACCTAAGTGGAGTTTAGTGGCCTATTGCTAAGTGTAGGTACTTACCTGCCCTTACCAATAACCCATTTTCCAACAACATGCCACTCTTAACCATTTTGCATCCCCTTGTCTATTATTACATAATAGGGCTACCCTACAAAAAAAAGTACTTTTTTCATGTCTCTCTCAGCCACCTAGTCCACCACCGACACACAAGGACCCAACAAAATGCCTCCTAAGCATGCTGGAAGAGGAACACTGTATTGAAAAACAAGACTATTGTGACCCTCATACTATTATCACAACTAAGAACACACCTGCTACAAACTCAAAATATACTGCTCACCCTTCTCCTAAACAAAACAACACTGCCACTAACACACCTTTTTTAAACTGCCTGCTCATAAATGCTCGATCATTCTCAACTACAAACACCACATCTACACAACCTGCTCACAACACACAACCTGACTTACTATTCATAACAGAATCATGATTGGGAGATGACATGGCCCCAGCGTTGCATGTAGCCGTTCCTCTGGGCTATCAAACCATCACACAAAACCGTATAGGCAAGAGAGGAGGTGAACTAGCTATTATATTCAAACAAGCAATAAATCTCAGTAAAACAGACAACATGTCCATACAAGGTTGCAAGGCCCTCCTCACTAGATGCAACTGTACTTCAACTTCCCCCTGTAACTTTTTCCTCCGTTACAGACCTCCACCTAACAACTCAACATTCCCAGATGCTTTTCTAGATACAGTTCAAACCTTATTACATTATACTCAAACCTATGCATTTTTGGGGGCCTAAATATTTGGTTTGACAAACCCAATATGCCCCATCCAAAAGCTATCACCACTGGCCTAGTCGCATTGAACAATCCCACACACATCGCTGGACACATTTTAGACGTCATTTTTGCAAAGCCTGAACTAGTTAACGTTCATAGCATCACGGCAATCACATGGTCAGACCACCATTTGATAACTCTCCAACATAAAACACCACAAATGAACACACCCCACAGCAACTCACATACATATACCTATCGACAATGGAGCAAACTCCATTTTGAAGGCTTAGAAACACAACTGACAGCCAACACATCTCTAGATACAATTCATTCTGTTCCAAAACTTTGAGTCGCTACAGGAAGATTTTGATATCCGAATACCACTCAGAAAAACTAAACAGGACAAAAGAAAACCAACACCTTGGAGAAACACAGAACTTAAAAAAGATAAAGCAGCAAATCAGAAAGTTGCAGCGGGCCTGGCTCAAAACAAACAACATTCAAGACAAACTGCAGCTACACAAACTTAACAGAATATACAAGTCATCAATCAAAAAAGCTTTAAAAAAAAGATACTGCTCAGACAGAATTCTAGATGCTAAATCTGCAACCAAAGAATTTTATAAAATTCTCGATGAATTTCGAAAACCTAAATGCATGGAAGGAAGTCATCCCACTACTCAAGATTTCACAAACTGGCAACTCATCACACAAACAAGGCAGACACATTAGACTCATATTTAAGACAGCAGGAAACCATCAGCACCAACCCCTTTCCTAAAATCCTCTTTAAGAATAAACCAACCCAGCCTCTACAGTCCTTCAAACAAATATCACAAGGTGAATTTATGGATTTGATCAAAGCAAGCAGGCTTTCCGGTTGCCCTTCTAACCTTGTCCACCACTCACCTTCAAGAACATTCTTTTATCTACTTCTGCTGCCACACCTGTAAGAAGAATCATAAATAACTCCTTAACTACAGGAGCTTTATTAAAGAAAACAAACGTAGACTACAGGGACCCCAACAACTACAGACCAATCACAAATTGACTTTTCCTGGGCAAACTGATAGAAAGAGCAGCATTCGCCCAAATGTCACAATTCATTGAAGACAATTCCATACTTTCAGACTACCAAACCGGATTCCGCCCAGGAAGAGGCACTGAATCGGCACTCATAGTAATCTGGGATGATCTTAAAAACACAGTTGAGAGCACTACACTGTTTACACGTTGCCAGAAGATCTACCTTCAAGCTGCTTTGTATCAGCCACAAAGATATACATGGAACAGAACCACTTTGTATCAGAAATAAAATAAACAAATACATTCAACAAAGAAAACTTCGTTCAAGATAGGCACCCTGCCTTAGAACACCACCATACAAGAAAAAGACTATAGATGGTACATTGTTCTCCGTTCAAGCAGCCAAACTATAAAATTAATTACCCTCAAATATAAGATCCACGGATAACTATCTTATCTTCAGAAGACTACTCATGAGTTGGCTCTTTCCTTCATAACCACCGTATTCAAACAGCAATGGACTGCATATGCCTGTGTTGATAAATATTTTTAATCTGATTATGTGTATATTCTAGATATGTATAGTTCTTTAGGAAATATGTATCGCTACTATGTCATAACAATAAATTATACACATACTCTTTAAACCTGTTTAACAATTACTCACGGTTAAATATATATGTGTGTTATGCGTGTGTGTGTGTGTGTGTGTGTGTATATATATATATATATATATATATGTGTGTGTGTGTATATACATATACATGCGTATGCTATTCTATGCTTCGCATTATCATAGGTCATTGCATAGCTCCTAAATAAGTTGTTCTGTTACATATTTATGAATCCCTTCTCTCGTTTTTATATCGCACTGATCAAATGTTTTATTATCAGAATTGAGCAAAGATAAATAAATGTTAGAAAAGTACACTCAATAATTAACTTCAAATATTACAAATTTTGAAAGTCTGTGTTTATACAATACTACTTTTCTTCTCATATTATTATACCCATTATTATATTACTTGAACATATATTCCCTACTATGTATTTACATATCTATTTATTTATTACTCTAATCCTAATGTACTAGAGAAAAATTTAATAAAAATAAATCAAATAAAATCTATAAATTACATTCAAATTATAAATAAGTTAAAGTAAAAAATAATAATGAATACATAAATTTAAGAAAAATAAAAATGATTTAAAAAACGTGTATATATATAAAGTTATAAATATATAAAAATAATATAAATGTACTCTCTTGTAAGCTTTACTTTGTCTACCCATCACTCTGTCATGTCTCTTTCAATCTATCCTCCATCTCCTTTCTGACTCATCCCAAACCCATTCTACTACTTTTATCTCCAAAATAACCCTGCCTAAGCTCTTTCCTCCTCTTCCACATCTAGCTCACCCCAAACCTCAGTTTACTACACTGATCTCCCAAACAACCCTACTAAATGCTCCCTCATTTATCTCACCTTTGACTCATCCAAAACCCCTCCTGCTACTATGATCTCTCTAACCTTTCCACAGATTCATCCCTCCTCCATCTCTCCTTTACTCATCCCAATCCTTATCCTATTACTATTATCTCCCAATTAACACTTCTGGATTCTTCCCTCCTCTATCCCTCCATTACTCTAGTCAATCCAACTAACAAACTTGCATATTCTCTGCTCAAATTAATTCATAATAATACTAAAACTGTATTCATATTTCCCTATACTAATCCACCACTAATTCCTCTTGGGTTCCGTAGTAGCGTGCTACTCGCCGAAAAGTGCTTCAACTTGTCAGGGGTAGTAAACACTATATAAATACAATTACAATGATTACAATAAAATTGTTGATGAGAAAACTGTGCATGGCAAGGGCACAAGTTATATTTACTTAAAATAACTCCAACTGTAACTGTTGAATATATATATATATATAAATGTACATATATATATGCATATATATGTATTCCTAGATATGCATATATATTTATTATATATGTATAGTTATATATATGTGCCAAGATGCATGTAAATATATGAGTATGTGCTTGCGTGCTCTGTGTGAGTGAGATTTGGCAGGTGTGCTTGTTTGTATACACATGGGCATCTGTGGGAATAAGGTTGCTTTTACTTACGTGCATCATTGTGTAATCAAAATCACTATGTGCATGGATGTTGTGTGTATGGGTATCAGGTTTGCAAATGTTAAGCCTATTAGCTTTGATGCTTATTTTTATTATCTCTTATTTTTCTCATTTTCAGTGATAAACCATTCTTTTTAAATTATAATTAGCTATTGCAGTGTTCACTAGAATGGCAATATTAATCATATATATTTCTGTTTTGATCCGATTTGATCATATTAAGCCCCGTTTGCTTTATTAAATCGTTAATGTTATATGCTTAACGATTATAGGAATGAAATAACTTTAAGTACTTTTAGGCTGCAAAAATACTGTTTGTTGTAAAGTGATTGGGTTGCTACAAGCAGCAAGATAGATATCCCTAATACCTGACATCTACATTGAATCCTAATCATTATCAGCCTAATTAGTATTAGCAAGCCTTACATTTGAAAAATATTTGTTATTCAAGAAATGTTGATCTCTAAAGAGAAATTTGGAAACTACATCCACTGTTGACAAATAGATAGAACAATTTTCAAATGTTGTTTGGTAATTTTCAATATACAGAACTTTCTAAAAAGGTTTAAAAATAGCTTATTTCAGCTGATCAAGAAAATAAAGTTATTGATTGAAAGTGAAATGATTCCAATATTTGATTAATGATGATCAATAAAGTACTGGCCACAAAAATGGCAATATGGCAAATGCACCTAAGTGGCACTCTTGTTAATGTATTGTCCTAGCTGATATTTTAATATTCTGATATTTCCACAGAGATGCTAAACAAGAGTATTTTTTACTTGATGAGGAAAAATATGTTCTAATTTCAACTCTATTTGTATTCGTTTTCAGTATAGCATTATTAGGTTAACCGTGCCCTGTTGTCAAACAGTTCACGAGTGCATAATATTGTCAATGAAAAACACTGAAAATTAGGAATATTAGTATCATGCCTCAACATTGCAGAAGTCCATCTACAAAGTTCCATGCAGGGAATCTTCATCTTCTCTTTCCAGGTAAAACACGAAACCAGATCATTTAGAATCTAAAATGCTTTAGCAAAAGGAGTGAAGTAAAACTAGCAAATAGAAAATAAAGCGGACTTTGTTCAGATGTAAAGTAGCAACTGACCATCGATAATGCACTTATAATAAGGTTCTTCTTGACAAAGAGTTCTAAATTGGCAACAGAATTCTACAGGTTTGAAAGTATCCTTAGTAAAATGAATTCCTAAATATTTTGAATGAAAATGAAACACACCATAGTCTTATGACATATGCACAGGCCATAGTTATAAAATAAAAAAGCAACACTTTAGAAAGTCTACCTAAATATCAATCAATCAGGATTTATAGAGCGCTCTAACCACCCTCGAAGGTATTGAGGCACTAGGTCCAGGATGCTCATGGCTTCAGTTCGAGAGCCAGATTATGAGTCCCCTTCTGAATTCCTGGAGGGAGGTAGAAGACCTCGGGTGGATGGGGAGGTTATTCTGGGATTTCACGGCAGGTGAAAGAAGGAACAAACTTCAATGTTGCTGCGGAGCATGCAGGGGGTGCGAGCGATGGCAAGAGAGGCAGAACACCGGAATCTTGAGGGATCGTGGAAGCCAAGGCGGTGGTTGTTGGACGCCGGTCCTTGGTTGTGAAGAGCTTTGTAGGCATGTGTCAGAAACTTGAATTGGCATCTCTTGTGTATGGTGAACCAGTGAAGTTTCTTCAGATGGAGGTTGATGTGTGTCCATCTGGGGAGGTCAAGGATGAGTCTGGCCACCTGGGGAGGTCAAGGATGAGTCTGGTCGCTGAGTTCTGGATGGTCTGAAGTCTCTTCTGGAGGTGTGATGTGATTTCGGTGTAAAGAGGGTTGCCATAGACCAACCGGCTGGTGACGAGGGCCTGAGTGACTGTTCATTTGGTGAATATAGGGAGACATTGAAAACCTTGCGAAACATGCGGAGGGTGAGGAAGCAGACAATGGAGACTGTTGATCTGGTTCTGACAAGGACTGACCCACGTGGCTGGGAGCAGACTCTGCAGCGGTAATACGGCGGTAGTCACGAAGGAGACATTGCAAATAGCAAGGGGGCTAGCTAGTGAGAACTGCTCAATGGGGTTGCACCGCAGAGGCCATTAAGTCGGTCCAGGGCGAGGGACAGGGCAGTGGGGATGGAGGAAGAGGGTGGCAGGAAAGCGGGAATGCCACCAGGCGAGGAGCGAGGCTTCCAGACCAGATAATAAAGAAATAATAAAACAAAGTCCAAAAACCAATGCTAACAAAACTAAAACTGGCACTACAATATAAATAATAACATTAACTTAATACAAGCAAGCTGACTTGGACCGATCTGCACAGCTGGGAAAAATGCCCGGAGGTACAAAGGAGACACTGCAAGCAGCAAGGGGGAGCTGGTCCTGTGTACTAATGGAATATTATTTGATTCCAAAATATTAGGCAAAACGTTCTCAGTGCTAGTTACAAATACTAAAATACCATCAGCATAAATATTTAATTTACAAGGATTACTACCAATTTGTATTTCTTTACCGTTTGCTCTTTGCACATCTTTTTTTTTTAAAATAAGGACTCTAAAACTAACAAGAAAAGTAAAGTTTAAGTTAAAATCAAGAAGTGTTTGGCCAAAAAAGGTCTAATCAGTCTTAAGAATTGCATGTAAAAGTTAAATAAATTAATAAAGGTGTACACAAAAAACTCCAAGTGACACAGAATCAGACTGTTTATCTGCCTCCACAGCTAGAAGAACATGAGTAACCTACAGCTCAGACATAGCAATCTTGTGTTCTTAGAAGACACCCACCACATAAACTTGATCCCAATGTGCAATTGATTGAGTAACTTCTATCAAATGAGTCACAAGCATTTTAGAATGCATTTATAATCCTGGTTAATCAGCTGTGAAAACTACGAGCTGGCTTTATTCATATGATCCTTCCTGGATTTGTGCATTGCAACAACATTCGTTTTTTTTTAAAGTCCCTAAAGTAAGCAAAAAATTGTCACGTTTCCACACCAACTCACCATTATTCCTTATATTAACTTAGATTAATTTTGTTTCTTGTTTAACTCTCAAGTATCTAACTCATGTTTTGTCCAGGCTTACTAGGAGCTAAACATCAGTTTACTTTATCTTTGGCTATAGAATAAACAGCTATCTTGAAACAAAACAGCACCATTTTTGTATAAAAGTTAATTGATATTTGTCCGTGCATGAAAAATAATACTTTTCAAATATTTAGATTTCTTTTTCCAGGTAAATGGTTTTCTAGGTAAATCACTTTGTTCACTAACTGATTATGATAAGCCATATTCAAGTTAATGCTCGTCAACGTAGCTTTGTAAACACCCATTTGAAACTATAAATGTCATGCAGGGTGATTGGCCGAATATAAATATGAAGTTACCTTTTGTGGTTATTCTCATTAGCCAGTAAGAACAAGGTCAATGTTTGAATGCCATTCTGAATTAGAGAATTTTATAACCTAACTTCTTAAGAAAAAAGGTAGAGGGTGGTCAAAGTTTTAACTGATTAAACTAATGCTGCCACATATCCAGGCACTAAGAGATTGTTCGCACATGGAGTGGATTCACGGGCATTAAAGAAAATGTTGAAATCTTTAATAGGATGACATAGGAAACGTAAATGATTATTCATTCAGAATAAATGCACTAACGCCAAAAAGTCTTTAGATTTCAGAACTGCCGAAGGAGGAGTGTAGAGAGGCTTTTTAAGAGGTTACGTTCTCTTCCTATTTGATCAACTTTCTTACAGGTATGGTTATATTTAATGATTTAAATAACCTAATAATAACATTCTAGTTTTCGCCCTTTACAGAGGTAGAATACAAATTAGACTTCAAGTTGTAAATTTTGTGTATGACATTTGAGTTTTTCTGTAGAATACTCATTCTGTTCCACAGTATTGGATCTTTCGTAGATTCACATGCTTGAATCATTCCCCATCCTCGTAGTGGAGTCCCATTGTACCAAAGGAAGCAGTAGAGAAAATTCTACATAAGAGTTAATGTTAAAAACACTTACTTCAATAGATTACTAGTGTCATTTAAAAAGACCCGAAGTCCAGCCAGTCAGGCGACAACATCGTTTATAACCTCACCACAGAAGCGCCAGTCTCTCTGATTTTCTACCACTCATCATGTGATAGGAGTCTCCCTCAGCTCTGCTCAGTTTGTCCTTCATTAACGTTACTTCAGGAAGAATTCTCTTCAGGTCAAAATATATCTATATTTTATAACCCAAGATTAGCTGACCATGTCAGATCAACCTAAAATATGATTATTTAGGCCATGCGGTACTTGTGGCAAAAAGAGATTGCACTCAGTGAACCCTCTATAAAGAGCGTACGCATTTCACCCAGAGCATACAGTGAAAGACTACAAAATATGCCACACTTTCTCCCAGAAAGCTCTCATGGATATAGAGAGGAGATGATTAGTATGGTTGCAGAAGCTAAAATCTAAAGAAGCACCTCTTTCTAAAGAAGAAAGTGATGACTCTTCTAGACCTGAAAAGTTCAGCAAGACGGCAGGACCTCATGAGAAAGAGTCTTACAAACCACGTGTAACTGTAATACTTTATTGTTTTGATTAATTAAAATCCTTACAGATTAAGAGCAATAATAAATAAAAAATCATTAAAACTTATAAACAATAGGTTCTTTAACGTGAGGCAGCGAGAAGGGCCCTTTGCTCTAGCTCAGAGACCGACTATGATATTTGCTGCATGTTTTAAACAGGGAACAAATGGCCATTTTACATATTGTCAAACAGAACGTGGGGATGAAAAGAAAGGGGCCTACACAGGTAATAAACATAATTACAGCGAGGTTACAGGACGGCGTCTCCATTATGGAGCCAGTGCCTTGTTTATTGAGTGTGTGTAGACTGGCTGGTTGCTTTCTTTATGGCCTGGGCCACGCCCTTTATGTATTTTACTGTTCGAGGTATTACTTGCGTATCCTTTGTGTTTAGGCAGGCTATTATTGCTTGTCTGCAGGAGCAAATGCCCGCCTGGTTCCAGAAGGCCATAAGCCTGCGGCGCCTCAGATTTAGAGTTGAGCTGCAGAGGCAGAAGGTGTGGATCAGGTCCATCTTTGATTGCCTACATAACCTGCAAAAGTTTTCACCCGCTTTCCTTAGCCAGGGTGCTCCGTGCGTGTTATTTGGGAGAGCACCTAGGCAATATTCGCTTCCAAAGGCCACAACCTTTGCCCTTGCTGTTTCCAGGATGGGGAAATAAGAGGGTCCTTTCATCTTCCCACAGAGAGTACTAAGAGCTGCGGCCAGGGCGTGACTTTTTCTTTTCATTTCCTCCTTGTGCGGTTTGAAGTTATCATGATTATCAAATGTGAGGCTGAGGTATTTGTACGATGTGACTCCATCGACCTTCATTACATCAAGGGCCTAGCTGATTTGACCTCTAGTCCTTCGGCAGCAATTTTGTTTTTCTTGTTGTTAATTGTGAGGCTATTACTTACTGAGTAGTCGTTGGTGGCATTCAGGAGGCGCTGTATCCCCACCTTGGCGCGGCTGATCAGGACTAAGTTGCTGGCATACAGCATGTTTGACAACTGGATCATACTGAGCTTTGGGTTTACTGTGGCCAACGATGTGGAGAGGTCTGCCAGAAGCGTTGGGGCTAAGACGCACTACTGCTTGAGCCCGCAGTATGTTGTTATGGCCCTGGAGAGCGGGTAGCCCCATTACCCAGTTTTATTTTGAACCAGTTATCTGTGTATACCTTTTCTGTTGCTCTTTGGAGCATGGATGGAGCATCCCGAATTTTGCTCCAGAGCAGGTTTCGCGAGACCCAATAGAAAGCAGCTTTGTAGTCTATGAAGGAGAGGTACAGTGATTGATTGATTTTTTTTTTTTAGGTTTCTAGCAGCAGCGTTAGAGCCATGATATTTGTTGAGGTTCCATATTTTTTTGTGAACCCCGTCTGATTGATCGGGATAATGGAGGAAGCTTCAGCCCAATCCGTGAGCCATTCCAAGAGGACGCCTGAGTAGTTTTTTGCCTCATTATCAATGAGGGCTATCAATCTGTAGGTTTCAGGTTTTAACTTGTCCCTGATCCCCCCGCCCCCCAGATTGGTGTGATAATAGACCCTTTCCAGGAGGCTGGGACTGTGGCCCCTGAGATGCATGGGTGAAGAGTGGGTCCATACCCCCTGCCCATTTTGCTGGGTTGCAGTTGAAGATGGCTTGAAGGACTCCATGTTGGCCAGGAGCGGCAGTAGGTCTACCTTTTTTGATCTGCAGTTTTATTGTGTCCTCGAGGATTCCTCCTTCCTCTGGGGTGATGGGGCCTAGATGTCATTGCCCATCTGCCGAGGCCACCCCTTGACTCCCCGGCGTATCTTAACCACCTAAAAAGCTTAAAAGAAAACTCATCATGAGTCTTTTAGGCACTATAAAAAAAAAACTGATGATACCTACCACTGGCTAAAAAAGAAAACAATTCCTCAAAGGTTCCATCTGAACCTTCAGCTCCATCTATAAGGGAAATTTCTGTCAAAAGATCTTAAAAATCACTTTCTGAACCAAAATTCCAAATTGTGTTGAAATTCTCACTGACAGTGTTGACGATGACATATACTACTACGAAGTTGATATTTACCTCAGCACTGTCACCAATGATACTGTCATCATCTCCAGCAGCATCAATGACCATTATATCTTGTACACTGTCGTTGATCGCACCATCATCAGAAAGGTAGCCTGAGAAGACTCTTCAGTCTTCAACCATGCTGCTAAAACCACCTTCAAAACGTCTGTTATTGATACCATCATCGTCGAGACCACTGTTGACGTCAGCCCCTTGACGAAGACACCGTCGACAACAACCGCCTCGACGAGAACACCACCGGCAGCAACACTGTAAAGAAAACAGCGACTAAGACACCTGAATTAATGGAAACATTAACACAATCCACAGGGGCACCATTAACAACATTCATACCTGTATCTATCATAACACTTGCTGGACCATTATTATAAGATTTAATTCTTCCTGCCCACATGTCTCCAAGCAACGTTTCGCCGTTCTCACCTGCACATTTGCTTAATAAAGATTAATCAGATGAGGAAGGTCCCTTTGGGGTGGCACATAGTCCCTCAGAATTACACATGAAGTGTCAAAATGATGACAGCGGCAATTAACACTATCATAATGGCAATCACACAGTCAAACAGCCACAACGTTATGAAGAACAGTTCTCTGAATATGGCCACCAGGAACACTCAGTCCAGATGCCACTGGAACTAGTCTCAAATCTGCAGCATATGCTACAAGATTAATATAGGAGGTTCCCTGAGCCGGTAAACAGCTGGTCCTACATCACAACCACAGACACAGCTGAGAACTCAGCAAGAGCAAACACCAACCCCTCGTCCACACACTTTACAGTCACTGGAAACTCCTTTACCAACATGATCTTTGACTTTGGTGGACCCACCAGAAGATGATCCATCTACCTCGCATGAGGATGTAGAAGAAGGATAGATAATGGACTTTGTGTCAGTCCCTAACAAGTAGGATGATTACTTGGTTCAGATGCCGTCCCCCCCGTACCACCTCCATCTGTCTCCCCACCAGAAGACGTTGGTGTTTTCCATAACATCATCGATAGTACAGCAAAGAGGTGTCAACTTCCTTTTACCACTAAATTGACTGTTTGCTGTACGATTTTAAGGAGCCTTACGAAAATATCCTTAAGGGCCATACCTATTGTGGATTTTATCAGGCAGGAAGGTCTTGACAGTAATGTCCAGATTAGACATAAAATACAAAGCACTAGATAACTCTCCGGCATGTATAGTGAGTCACCCTAAGCCTGATTCTGTTATTACTCAAGCTGCCCAAAAACACTGAAAAAATCCATCAACCTGTGTCACTGCAGGACCGGATAGGACTGGACACCACCTGGATAACATCAGCAGACTTTTCCCCAGTATGACAGCCATCACAGTTCGAGCAGCCAATTCCCTGCCAATCTTAGGGAGGTTTCAAAGACAGATGTGGCCTGATATAGTGCAATATTTAGATCTTCGACCAGAAGATGTAAGGGTGGATGCCAAAAAGATTCTCCAAGAGGGTGAACGAGCCTCAGCTGAGATTGACGGTGCCATAGATAGTTCATCAACAGGGTTCAGTCAGATATCGGAGTAGCAGTACTCGGGAGACAAGGCTGGCTGAAAGCAACATCCATCAGACCAGAGGTCCAAGGTAAGATTTCAGACATGCCGTACGACGGAGAAGCCTTGTTTGGCAAACATATTGATGATTCTCTGCAAGCAATCAAAGCTGATACGGACACGGCTAAGTCTCTAGGCACTCTACAGAGGAAAAGGCAACCCTTTTGAGGAGCTAGAGGCAGAGACTCCTGCTATTATCGAGGAGTATTCCAATCGTGCAAACAACAATTTTAACTTTTCCAGAGTCAATGTCAGCCCCAGTACACACAACAATACAGGCAACCACCATCGGCAGCATACAAGTGACCAACAAGATAGAAACAGCCCCCCAAAGGGTGAGACATGGCTTGAAAACAGTGACCCCTCCTTGGTGCCGGTTACCTCCCATTATGAAACAAAACAATTTGTGGACCCTATATCCCACTACCTTTGTCAATGGTACTTAATCACTGCAGACAAATGGATCCTGGTTTTTATAGTTTGGGGACATACATATGAGTTCATTAGCAAACCACCAAATGTCTCCCCTAAAAGAGCCTCCACATCCCCAACCAAAACAACTTTTGATGGAAATATCTATCATGCTAGCAAAGGCTGCAACAGAAAAGGTCCCGAAGACTCAGAGAGGAATCGGTTTCTACTCTAGTTTCTTCCTCATAAGGACAAAATCAGGAGACTGGCGCCCTATCTTAGACCTTCGGAAGCTCAACTTATACTTGAAAAAGCAGTCTTTTCGCATGGTCACCCAGCAAGACATGTTGCCCGTACTCCGCTACGGGGACCACATGATGGCCCTAGACCTACAGGGTTCATATTTCCATGTTCTGATTCATAAACAACATCGAAAATTCTTAAGGTTCACAGTAGTGGCCCTCACTAGCACTTCAGAATCCTCCCCTTTGGCCTCAAACCAGACCCATATATATTCATCAAGTGTCTGCTGGCCCTGTGGCAGCCCACATGAGACAGGAAGGTGTCCAGGTATTCCCTTTCCTGGTTGATTGGTTAATAAAAGCTCCAACTCCTCAGCCAGCCATAATAGATACAACATGATGCCTCACACTCTGCAAGAAACTGGGCCTCACAATAAACAACCAGAAAGCTTCTGTCACTCCAACAGCAAAGTAGACTTTCCTAGGTGCAGTAATAGATACCATCCGCAACAAGGCATAAGCCTCACAGGAACGGCAGCACAAGTTTCAAGAGCTAGCCCAAGACCTCAGCAAAAGGTCAGTTTAAGTCCTGCTGTACAAATTGTTACTGGGAATTCCATCCACTTGCATTCTGCTATCACGAATTGCAGACTACATATGCTTTCACTGCGAGAAGAACTAAATAAGCAATGGACACATGTCCAAGGGTCATGCAGCATCATCATCTGAATCACCGAGACCATAGTAACATCATTGTAATGGTGATCTCACAGTGGAAACATCACACAGGGCCTAACGTTTCCCTCCTAGATGGCAGACTTTTCCATAACAACAGTTGCATCCTTAGAGGGATGGGGCACTCATCTCCAGGATCTCTCCATCACTGGAAAATGGAATATCTCCAAAAAAGAGATACACATAAATCGTCTAGACCTCAAGGCCATGCAGCCCGCTCTGCTATCGTTCCTGCTGAGAGTAGCAGGCTAAAACGTACTTATCCACACAGACAATCCCACCAACATGCACTACATCAACAAGCAGGGAGGATCAAGATCATCAGCTCTCTCTCAACAAGCAGAGACAATTTGGGAATGGCCCTGCAAGACAAGATAACACTGAAGGCAGAGCTTGTACCCGGAACGTCCAGCGTGCTAGCAGACACACTGAGCAGAACAACTACCAGCAGTCATGAGTGGGAACGTGATCAACAAACTCTAGAGACCATCTTTATTGGTAGGGAAAACCAAATCTAGATCTCGTTGCGACCAACAGTAACCAGAAATGCCAGTATTATGCAAGCTGGCATCACCAAAAATGGTCATTGTAGAATGTGTTTTCACTAAGATGGTTAAAGAGCTTCGCAAATGCTTTTCCCCAGATTCTGTTAACACCAAGGATTCTCAAGAAAATGGAGAGAACCATGACGGTTAATTCTCATTGCTCTCAGATGGCTGAGACACTTCTGGCTGACAGAACTCCTGCTTCTTTTGGAACAAGCACACATTCAACTGAAGCCCATTCAGATATTGCTAACGATGAACAACGGACAAGTACTTAATCCCAATCTGACTTCACTACATTTATCAGCGTGGCTCCTGAGTTCCATGAATTCACAAACTTGAACATCCCAACAAAATGCACGAATATTCTGGTGAAGGCTAGGGCAGAGACCACCAACAAAACCTATAAGCTCAAGTGAAAACATTTCTGTCACTGGTATCAATACAAAACTGTGCATACATTTTCATCTACCCCAGAACAGCCATATTTTCTGCATGTGCCAGAATCTGGACGTTCCGGTGCATCAATTAGGGTGCATCAAGCAGCTATATCTTGCTTTCGCAGATCAGATAAACTATCTTCACTCTGGTCAGTGAGGATCATCAAACAGTTCCTCAAGGGACTTTTCAGAGTGTTCCCCCCCGTTAGAGAGCCTCACCCTCCTTGGGCTCTCAATGCTGTATTGAGACAGTTAATGAAACCCCCGTTTGAGCCAGTGCACAAAACAGACAAAATGACTTACATGGAAGACAGCACTACTTCTGGCTTTAGCATCAGCATGAAGAGTTAATGACATGAAAGAACCATTTGTCCAATTAAAGCAGGATAGTGTGATACTAAGAACAAAACATAACTACATACCAAAGGTACTTTTGGATTTCCAGTTAAATGAACCCATAGTGTTGAAAACATCGTTCCCCAATCCTCAACAATGGCAGAGAGATCTCTCCATAACCTAGACGTCAAAAGATGTCTCTAATTTTACCTACAGAGAACGAAACAGTTCTGGAAAATGGACCAGTTAAATGTGTGCTTACAGAAATTTAAGTAAAGAACTTCCAGTATCGAAACAGTCTGTAGCAAGATGGATCGCAACTGCCATTCAGTTCTGCCAAAGTCAATCAGAAAAACCCTTAACGCACAGTTATGTTTCATTCTACTAGAGCCGTTTCAACTATCGTGGTTGTCTTTGCTGGAGTGCCTATTCAGCAGATATGCCGAGCAGCAAAATGGTCCAGCAGGCACACCTTTACCCAGCATTACTGCCTGGATTCTGCTGACAGAATTGATGTGTCAGTCAGAGAAGCAGATTTAAGGCATCTACTTCAGTAAGGTGAGCCAGTTCTATTTTCCCACTTTCAACAAGTTAATGGTAATGTGTTGTGTTTACAAATGATAACTGCTATCTATTCTGATTCAAGCATATGAATCTATGAAAGATCCAATACTGGAGAACAAAATAAGTTACCTGTAATTGTAGTTCTCCAGTATTGGTATCTTTGATAGATTTACATGAAACCCACCCTCTTCCTCATAGAGGCTCAGCTTCTTTCCATGTTATATCACTTGTGTTCGAAAACCTGAGATACAGGGCCCTCTGTGGTGAGGGTTCTAAAGGCTGCTGTCGCCTAATTGGCTGGACCTTTTTGGTTCTTTTCAAATGACACTAATAACCCTATTGAAGTAAATGTCTTTTTTATTAACTCCTATGTATAATTTTCTCTACTGCTTTCTGTGGTACCATGGGACTTCCAGTTCAATGACATGAAATGATTCAAACGTGAAATCTCTGAAAGATACCAATATTGGAGAACTACAGTTACAGGTAAATATGTCCTTTCCTTTTAAGATAAGCAGATATATTTTTTGCTGGATGCGCAGTCCTTTTAATATTGAGTGATGCATTTTTATGTGTCTGAACATCAGCTATGTATCCCATTACAAAGTATTGCAAGGATATTTTTGTTAGACCTAATAAAAACAAGCTTTTGCTAACTAATGAAAAAATTAGTAGGAAAAGAATGATAATGGGAACAACCTAAAATAAGTCACGAGTCAGAAGCAATGCTGCACAGAATTCACAATACAGTTCATTACCACAAACAAACCTTAAGCAATAGCAACCGCCATTCAGTCCTTGCAGAGAAGTAACAAGCCTAGCTCCCTATTCTATGGCTGCATTAACCCCTACGGTGCCTTGGACGAGGTGATCTCGTCCTGCACCCAGGAACTGGGGGGAGCGCTAGCACTCCCTCCATGGGCTCCCCACCCATCTCCCCCGTGGTGGATGGAAGGGGAAGCCCTTCCACCCCCGACCCCCCGTGACATCAGCATGCATTGCACGCTGACAATCACAGAGGGCCTCCTCCATCGCGCTGGAAGCTCAGCTTCCAGCGCGATCGAAAGAGAAATGCAAAGCATTTCTCTTTCGATCACGTGGAGGAGGCCAGAGAGGCTTCAAAGGGAAGGAAAGGAATTTCCTTCCCTTTGAAGTCTCTCTGAGCATTTCAAAAGCCGGATTGCAAGCACTCCGGCTTTTGAAACGTCCACTAGACACCAGGGATTTTTTTTTTTATTAGAAATTGGAATAAGGGAGCGACCCCTTGGGCAAGGGTAGCTCCCAGGGGGAGGATTTTTTTGGAAGGCCTTTTCTGCCCCCAGGGAGGGCAGAAACCTCTAGGCACAAGTGACCATATTTTTTTTTTGTTTTTTATGTTTTTTACAGGTGGGGAGCGACCCCTTAGGCAAGGGTCGCTCCCCTAGGGGGCAAATTATATTTAGGCCATTTCTGCCCCCCTTGGGGACAGATTGGCCTATTTTTATGAGGCCAATCTGACCCCAAGGGGGACAGAAACCACTAGACACCAGGAAGTTGGTTTTTTTTTTACGTGAATTTCACACAAGGGGAGCGACCCCTTAGGCAAGGGTCGCTTCCCTGGGGGGAAAATCTATTTTAGGCCATTTCTGCCCCCCCCCCCGGGGCAGATCGGCCTATTGTTATTAGGCCGATCTGCTCCCAGGGGAGGCAGAAACCTCTAGGCGCTAGGGCAAATCTTTTTTGTGTGTTTTTTTTTTTTTGTTTGTTTGTGTTTTTAGAGATGGGGGGAGCGACCCATTAGGCAAGGGTCGCTCCCCTGGGGGGCTGTTAGACCTGACAGCCTTAGGGTGGTCACCCCTAACTTTTTAGGACAATGTTTTTTCTGGCTTTTAGATTCTGCGCACTTTACCACTGCTAACCAGTGCTAAAGTGCATATGCTATCTCCCTTTAAACATGGTAACCTTGGATCATACCTGATTGGACTATTTAATTTACTTATAAGTCCCTAGTAATGTGCACTATAGGTGCCTAGGGTCTGTAGATTAAATGCTACTAGTGGGCCTGCAGCACTGGTTGTGCCACCCACTTAAGTAGCCCCTTTACCTTGTCTCAGGCCTGCCATTGCAAGGCCTGTGTGTGCAGTTTCACTGTCACCTCGACTTGGCATTTAAAAGTAGTTGCCAAGCCTAAACCTCCCCTTTCTCCACATATAAGTCACCTCTAATGTGTGCCCTAGGTAACTCCTAGAGCAGGGTGCTGTGTGGGTGAAAGGCAGGACATGTACCTGTGTAGTTTGCATGTCCTGGTAGCGTAAAACTCCTAAAATTCGTTTTTACACTACTGTGAGGAATGCTCCGTTCATAGGCTAACATTGGGGCTGCCCTCATACAGTATTGAAGTGGTAGCTGCTGATCTGAAAGGAGTAGGAAGGTCATATTTAGTATGGCCAGAATGGTAATACCAAATCCTGCTGACTGGTGAAGTTGGATTTAATATTACTATTCTAGAAATGCCACTTTTAGAAAGTGAGCATTTCTTTGCACTTAAATCTTTCTGTGCCTTACAATCCACGTCTGGCTAGGTTTAGTTGACAGCTCCTTGTGCATTCACTCAGACACACCCCAAACACAGGGTACTCAGCCTCACTTGCATACATCTGCATTTTGAATGGGTCTTCCTGGGCTGGGAGGGTGGAGGGCCTGCTCTCACACAAAGGACTGCCACACCCGCTACTGGGACCCTGGCAGACAGGATTGAACTGAAAGGGGACCTGGCGCACTTCTTAGCCACTCTTTGAAGTCTCCCCCACTTCAAAGGCACATTTGGGTATAAAACAGGGCCTTTGCTCTACCTCATCAGACACTTGCTGGAGAAGAAACCTGAACCAGAACCTGCATCCTGCCAAGAAGAACTGCCTGGCTGCCTAAAGGACTCACCTGACTGCTTTCTACAAAGGACTGCTGCCTTGCTGTTGCCCTGCTGCCTTGCTGAACTCTTGTCTGGCTGTAAAAGTGCTCCCCAAGGGCTTGGATAGAGCTTGCCTCCTGTTCCCTGAAGTCTCAGGACCAAAAAGACTTCTCTTTTTCATTTGGACTCCTCGTGCGCCGAAAATTTCGATGCACAGCTTGCTCCGTGGCGAGAAAATCGCCGCACACCGACGCTGATCGACGTGACACCTTCGGGGCGACCGGAACTTCGACGCACGGCCTCGCAAGGACAACGCCGCCCGACTTCCAGAGGGGAAATCGACGTGACGCCTGCCGTGAGAACAAGAATTCCACGCACAGCCTCCCGGAACGACGCGCAGCCGGAAAACAAGCCGAAGAATCCACGCACAGACCCCGGGACATCTGGTAATCTCGCGACCCACAGAAAGAGACTGTCCGCGTGCCGGAAAACGACACAGGACTTCCCCGCATGAAAAATAACGACGCAAGTCCGTGTGTGCAGGGGAGAAATCGACGCACACACCATTTTTCCACATATCTCTTCTTCTACGGCCCTTTGCGGAGATTTTCCACCTTAACCCAGGTACTTTGTGCTTGAAAGAGACTTTGTTTGCTTTTTAAAGACTTAAGACACTTTGGAGGTTATTCTAACTTTGGAGGAGTGTTAATCCGTCCCAAAAGTGTTGGTAAAGTGACGGATATACCACCAGCCGTATTACGAGTTCCATAGGATATAATGGACTCGTAATACGGCTGGTGGTAAATCCGTCACTTTTCCGTCACTTTTGGGACGGATTAACACCTCCTCCAAAGTTAGAATAACCCCCTTTATATCACTTTTCAGTGATATCTCTACAATTTCACATTGCATCTTTATTCGTTTTGACCTACAATTATCCTGATAAATAGTATATATTTTTCTAAACACTGTGTGGTGTATTTTTATGATGCTATATTGTGTTATTGTATGATTTATTGCACAAATACTTTACACATTGCCTTCTAAGTTAAGCCTGACTGCTCGTGCCAAGCTACCAGAGGGTGGGCACAGGATAATTTTGGATTGTGTGTAACTTACCCTGACTAGAGTGAGGGTTCTTGCTTGGACAGAGGGTAACCTGACTGCCAACCAAAAAACCTGTTTCTAACAAATAGATTTCTAATCTATTTTAGGCCATTTCTGTCCCCCACCCTCCCCACCCCCGCCTAGGCGCCAGGGCAAAAAAAAAATGTTTTTTGTTTTTTTTTTTCGTTCGTTTGGTTTTTTTTTAGAGTTGGGGAGCGACCATTTCTGCAGAGAGGGGGCAGAAACCACCAGGCGCCAGGGATATTTTTTTTTTATTGCACCAATGTCACGCAAGCGGAGCGACTCCGTAGGCAAGGGTGGCTCCCAGGGGGGGGGGGTTTGGGGGGATGGGGCGGCAAACCTATTTTAGGCTATTTCTGCCCCTCCGGGGGCAGATCGGCCTATTGTTAGTAGGCCGATCTGCCCCCCGGGTGGGGCAGAAACTTCTAGACGCCAGGGCAATTATTATTATTATTATTTTTTCTTTTTTTTTTTTTAGAGATGGGGAGCGCCCATTAGGCAAGGGTCGCTCACCTGGGGGGCAAATTGTATTTAGACCATTTCTGCCCCCCTTGGGGGTAGATCGGACGATCTTAGGTCAGTCTGCCCCCAAAGAGGGGCAGAAACCACTAGGCACCGAGGATTTTTTTGTTTGTGCCAATGTCATGCAAGGGGAGCGACCCTGTAGGCAACGGTCGCTCCCGGGGGGGCTGGGGGGGCATATTTATTTTAGGCTATTTCTGCCCCCCTCTCCCCCCCCCCGGGTCCGGCTAAGCTTTAGACCAAAATCCACAGGTAGGCACTTTGTAAAAAAAACACCTCTGTTTTCTGTGAAAAAATGTGATGTGTCCATGTTGTGTTTTGGGCCATTTCATTTCGGGGGCGCTAGGCCTACCCACACAAGTGAGGTATCATTTTTATCGAGAGACTTGGGGGAACATATAATAGCAAAACAAGCGTTATTGCCCCTTGTCTTTCTCTAAATTTCTTCCTTCCAAATATAAGAGAGTGTGTAAAAAAGACGTCTATTTGAGAATTGCCCTGTAATTCACATGCTAGTATGGGCACCCCGGAATTCAGTGATGTGCAAATAACCACTGCCCCTCAACACCTTATCTTGTTCCCCTTTTGGAAATACAAAGGTTTTCTTGATAGCTATTTTTCACTCTTTATATTTCAGCAAATGAATTGCTGTATACCCGTATAGAATGAAAACCCACCGCAGGGTGCAGCTCATTTATTGGCTCTGGGTACCTAGGGTTCTTGATGAACCTACAAGCCCTATATATCCCTGCAACCTGAAGAGTCCAGCAGACGTAACGGTATATTGCTTTCAAACATCTGACATTGCCGGAAAAAGTTATAGAGTAAAACGTAGAGAACAATTGCTGTTTTTTTCACTTCAATTTCAATATTTTATTTTTCAGTTGTTATTTTCTGTTGGAAACTCTTGTAGGATCTACACAAATTACCCGTTGCTGAATTCAGAATTTTGTCTACTTTTCAGAATTGTTTAGGTTTCTGGGATCCAGCATTGGTTTCACGCCCATTTCTGTCAATGACTGGAAGGAGGGTGAAAGCACAAAAAATCGTAAAAATGGGGTATGTCCCAGTAAAATGCCAAATTTGAGTTGCAAAATTGGGTTATCTGATTCAAGTCTGCTTGTTCCTGGAAGCTGGTGATTCTAGCACCGCAAACCCTTTGTTGATGCCATTTTCAGGGGAAAAACCACAAGCCTTCTTCTGCAGCCACTTTTCCCCATTTTTTAAAAAAAAACGACATTTTCACAGTATTTGGCTAATTTCTTGCCCTCCATCGGGGGAACTCACAAAGTCTGAGTACCTCTAGAATCCCTAGGATGTTGGAAAAAAGGACGCAAATTTGGCTTGGCTAGCTTATGTGGACAAAAAGTTAGGAGGGCCTAAGCGCGAACTGCCCCAAATAGCCAAAAAAAGGCCTGCCACAGGAGGGGGAAAAGGCCTGGCAGCAAAGGGGTTAATTTGCTTGCTGCAAAAATGGAAGTTTCATAATTATTGTGATTGAAAATAATGGACCTACATTGAAACTACTTTATTCTAGTACATAATAATTTCTAAATGAGGTAAAGTGTTGTGAAGTGGTGAAGACTGGGGTAAAGCGGCATAGAGTGTTGTGGAGGGTATTTGAGTGCTGTTGAGTAGTGTTGTGCTGCAAGGTAGAGGGGCATAGTTTGGAGGAGCATGGAATGTTATAGACGGTTGTAAAGTGGAGTGGGTGGCGTCAAGTGGAGAAAAGTGTCAGAGTGGAGTGGCCTAGAGTGAAGGAGCATAGAGTGAAGGTGCCTAGAGTTTCGTAGAGTGGAGTGGTTTAGAGTAGGGTGGTGTGCCATAGAGTAGAATGGAGTAGAGTGTCATAGAATGGAGGATCATAGAGTAGAGTGGAGTGTTGTGGAGTTGAGTGCAGTAGACTGGCATGTAGTACAGTGGCTTGGAGTGGAGTATAGTAAAGTGGAGGTGAGTTCACTGACGTAGAGTGGCATGGATTGTTGTCAGGGTGGCATATCGGAAGGAGATTAGAATGTTGCAGTTTGTTGGGGAGTGTTGTGTTATAGAGTGGCGGTGCATACATTGGATTGTGCATGGTGTGATAGTGCATTGCTACTGATAATACTATACAGTGCACATACAATAATGTGTGGAAATGACTTCAAGAAGTGTACTGATTTATTTTGATTGTATTAAAATATTTGTTTCCAACACATTTCCAAATTGGAAAGAAAGGGCCTGATGTATCATCAAGGCCATTTGCGATTCGGAAATAGCGATTTTTAAGAAATCGCTATTTCTGACTCGCAAAGTGCCATTTATCACATTTGCGAATCGGTAATAGCGATTTCTTAAAAATCGCAAATGCTATTACCGATTCTCAAATTACGATACCGGCCCCATTCGCACCTATGGCCTGTTGGCCAATATCTGCGAATTGTTTGCATTTCCAAAATAGCGATTTCTGAACCAGAAATCGCAATTTTGGAAATGTAAAACCCAGGGTGCTGGGGGCCTAAGGCCCCCTCTGCTGCACCCCCAATTTTTTTGGGGGGGACATGTAAGATGCACACATGCCAAGAGGGCATGTGTGCTTTACATGTACAGTTTAAAAATGCATTTTAAATGCATTTTTAAATTTTGCACATGAACTTGGTGGTAATTAGCGATTCCTAAATGCCAAAATCGCATTTAGGAATTGCTTCATACATGTGCTAAGGAATCGCAATTTGCGACTCTCTAAACAAGGTCGCAATTTTAAGGAATCGCTATTTTTGCGATTCCTTAAAATTGCATTCAGAATGTAAATCATACATTCTGAAATGGCATTTTGCATTCGCAAACGGGCATTCGCACCGTTTGCGAATGCAAAATGCTTTCATGCATCTGGCCCAAAGTGCTTCATTTGTGTTTTCCTAATTCTAATATATTCTGAAATATTTACATAGCTAATTTTCAGACATTCTTTTTTATGAACTAGAAAAAATAACACCCTTCTGCCTTCATTTAACATGGGTACCCAGCCGGTCTTCCACATAAGACCTCTCACTTTGAAGTCAAGGAGCGAAAAGTAAATACCAAGCTCCCTCAGAAGATAAAGACTGACATTTGATCTGTCTTTGACTGCTCAGCAAATGTGACAGGATAAGAACCATATAATTTAAAGGCCTGTTTACAGAAAGCAATCACTCGGTGACGGTTTTATGGAATAACAGAAGGAGCCCTCGCAAATAGGCTATGCTCTATGGGATGAACTAACTCAAGCTAGACAGTTTAAAATAAATAAAGGCAGCAAATATAAACCAAGCAAATGTGATTTAGTAGTCACAAAACCAATGAAGATCAATAGGTGGATTGCACTCCCAGGGAAGCTTTACCAATATCCCCAAGATGTCTTAAGCAAACCAGACAATTATGCTGGCTGATAGGCTTCAACCTAAAAAGTGACTGATATTTTCCAAATATGCTGAGCCAAGCAACGATACCTCCTGCCACGTGATTTCCAAGATTGCTACACAAATTACATCACCAACCAGATGAGAGATTGAATCTTTGAGTTTTCTAAGTGCTGTTGTGCCCCTAAAGCCCTTTAGATGTAGTAATGGTGTACTTTATGAAGTTTCATTTGACATAATGAATTAATTTGTTTAACATTTAAATAATGGGCAGCTCAACGGGGAGGTTTCAGCATGCTGTTTATCAGAACAACTTGGGAGCACGTGGACAGTTCCTCAGTGAATCCATCATGTAACCAGCATAAACAAATTAACCTAAAACGTTGTCAGTTTTCAGCAACTCTCTCTGCAGAAAGCATGGAGGGATACAATTCAGAGAATAGTATCATAAGAACAGGTTTTGAGCCCCGGAAAGGGGCAAATGAAAACATAGAGGGAGAAACATAGGAGCTATATTTGAGATTTGGACAATGTGGTGTGGGAAGGAGTGATATGGGTGAGGTAATCAGTTAAACAGGGGAGTGAAAGGACCAAATAAAAGAAACTATTGGCTACAAAATAGAGAGGGGAGTCAGGGTTAGGGTGAGGTGATATGAGATAAACGAGATTGGTGGAAATGAGTGAAAGAATTGGCTGCACAATTACAGATTTGTGATTCTTAGAATAAAGAACCCACAGGAAGGAGAGCTGAGTTGCAATTTAATGTGGATGCTTATGAATGGATAAAGTTCTAAAGACAGGTGTGGAATAGAGATAAAGGACATAAGAGTTTATGGAGGAGGAGATGTGTGACATAGTTGAACATAGAGAGGTTAGCTGGGTAAGGATAGTGGTAATTAGCAAGCAAATAGTTTAATTCTGAGAGTGGCAGAGTTCATGGAGCTCAGTAGTGAAAAAGGCAGGAGAATATTGAGAGGAAGAACAGTTTAGTCATTTGAAAAATTGGTGGAGACCTCTTGAGCATGTCAGATCAACCAGGAGCAAGTAACAGATGTAAGGGCAGCCGGAGAGCAAGAGATGGTATGCTAGCTTTGCCAGATTGTAAGTATTTGTTTTATAATAGCTTATCAAAGTTTCTAAAGTTCTTATTGCACCTGTGTTTTTTAAAGAAGCTACTAGGTAGTCCAGTCATTGGTTATTTATTATATTGAAAGTGGTACGCACACACCTGAATTTTATTCTGGCTTCCAGTTGAAGCAGGTGGCGGTCTTTTAGTATAGTTGATACCATTGAATATATTAGTGCTGACGATGAAGGAACTTTTTGCCAATTACTCATCAATAATCATTTGCCATTGAAGCCTCTAACAATCTTGTAAAATGGACTAGCCAACTTGTTCAAGAGCATTGTGAACTTCCAACTGCACCCTTCTTCGTCTATAAAATGTGAGAAAGGGGTGATTCTGGGAAGGGGCCTTTCATGGAGTGTAATATTGGTTGAAGCTACTTACTTAGTGCACACAAGCAGAAGACACAGCTTATGTCAGTGGAAAAGGTAAGATAGTTGGAGATTGTAGAAATGTACCGACAGTACTGCAAGTGCATTAAGACTCAGACGATCACACTAGCAAGCACAGTTACTTAATACTAAGTATAATATCAGAGCATGGCATAATAAAGCTGCAAACAAGACAAAAAGAGAGGGATGCATGCAATCCATAGTATCGCCAGCCTTCAACCTGAGAATTATGCACATGCAAAGCTGGGAAGTGGGGTGGTAGACAACAATCATAAGGAGGTTTTTTCAAGCAGACTACTCTGAACCTAGAAGTTTGTTACAAAGCAAAATGATGCCTGGACCTTGACAACATGTAGGAGAGCAGTCAATTCAAACTGGAATAGATGTGACGCACTTTGTTGTCTGTCAGTGTAGTTTATCTAGGAGGAGTCCTGAGCTCCACACCTCAGTTCGTTGTTGGCTGTCAGGCTTCAAGAATGAGAGACTACAGCAGTCAATAGGGTTTGATTAGTTTCTGTTTTAGCAAATGCATTTTCAAGACTCTGGGCAAAGGCCTGCACAAAACCATAGAAATTCATCAGTTATAGTTAAACCTATATTAGGAAACTATAACTTGTGGCCTAATGTTACTTTCAGAGTTGTAGTTTCTTCAGATAAGTAGAACTATAAGCATAGCTATAACTGCTGAGTTTCTGTGGTTTTGTGTGGGTAAAATGTGAACCTAGCTATAATGTTCCTGTAACCTATTTTTTTTTTTTTTCCAGTGATTTGTTTTTTAAAATGTAAAGTAGTATATAAATACAGTACTTTAATACAGCCACCACAGCGCACGGCCTTTGGCTGTGCTTATGGTGGGGGTTGGCCGCAGTTCCTGGCCAGCGGCCTGACCCTGCTGCCAAACACCCCCTACCCCCCCATGCACCCAACTCCATCCTGCACCCGGTCTTTGGCTGTGCATGGCAGGGCTTTGGTGTTAGAGGATGACCTTTTTTCCACTCGGCTTCAAATCCACGGACCCATTGCAGATTTAGACTGGGGGTGATGCTGTGTGCCTCAGTGGATCCATAGTTCATCCCAAAAAATTGGCCATTTTAGAGACCCTTCCATGTGGTATATGGGGTTAGGATTCCTCTATCAGCGCCTTTCTTTTTGCTCAAATACCCTCAGATCCGCAGAGGGTCCCCGTTCCTAGATATCTGTATTTGTTCCCTTTAATTTGGTATAATTCCCTTACGCAGTTTGGATGGCACCTGTGTTTAAAGATTGCAAAATCCACATAGACAAAGAACGGGGGGAAGTGTTAAAGGACTACCCCCTTTTCTCTGCCCCTGCTTGATGAATCACCCTGAAACATTCTAGACAGAAGCTGAACTAACTTGCTACTAGTTCTGAAAATTTCAGGAAGATGTGTCAAAAGGCGCCAAAGTTATTAGTAAAACAAAAAGCTTTGGATATGGGAAAAGTTGGTCCTGATTATAACTACCTACTGGCTATCCTCAGAAGGTAATATATATATATTTATATATATATATATATATATATATATATATATATATATATATATATTTATATATATATATATATTTATATATATATATATATATATAGAGAGAGAGATATGTTGTCTTAGAACATGTCATGAGTGATGTCATATGTGAGGTCTTAAGCAATGCATTGCAGGGGAGGCATGTTATAGTTAATACTGCTAACTATATCTGGTGAATTTTTGGATTTTTTTTTTAGTTTAAAACATTAACATTGCCACTGAAAAATTCACCTAACTATAATATTACTTTAACCTTTGTTTTTTGCACTGAATATATATATATGTTTGTGCACATATGTATGTGTGTCTGAGTGTATATAAAGGTGTGTGTGTGTGTGTGTAAATATGTATATATTACCTACTGGCATTCGCCAGTAGGTAGTTCTAGAAGGGACCTGCTTTCCTTTGAAAAAGTTTTTTTTGACTTGGCTATATCTTAGGCACCATTTGAATCTTCATGAAATTTTCCCAAAACAACTGTGCCCAAGGGTCTTGTACGTGGAAAGTTTTGGGGTGATCCGTCAAGTGGGGCAAAGAAAAAAGGAGGGTCAAAAAAGTGCTTTTCCCATTTAAATTCCCATAGGGATTTTGAACATGACTACAGCCCAAACCACTGGATGAAATTGCCTCAGATTTCTTAGAAAGGTGGCTTTCGGTCCAGAGATCACGCTTTTTGTTATTTGGTGTAAATCCATTACATAGTTTTGGAGTTATTAGAGGAAAACTAAATGTATATCTAGAGGCACAGTTACTCCTCGATCCCTCCTCTGGATCCAGGGGAAAAGCAACGCCCTGATTGGCTGGCCACAACCTGACCGAAAAGTTGCAGGCCCCACTTTGTTTCTAGCATTGGCTGGGGGATGGGGAGAAATCAGTGTAAAAACATATAAGGGGTCAGGATACAGGTATCCTGTCCCCTTAGGACACATGAAAGGGTCCCTTAGGGACTCCCATGGACAGAAAATTGCCTTTTATTTTTGGCCATTCCTCAAATCATCCCCGAATCCAGGGGAAAAGCAAGGCCCTGATTGGCTGGCTGCAACCTGCCAGAAATATTAATGTGTATGTTAAAAAAAAACAAATAGAAATTCACAGAAAAAAACAAAGGTTACAGGGACGTTATATTTAGGTTGATGTTTAACCCATACAAAGCCATGGAAATTCAGCAGTTAAAGTTATACTTATCTGAAGAAACTCTAACTCATGTCGAAAAGTAACTTTTGGGCAATTCGTTATAGTTTCTTAACATAAGTATACATATAACTGCTGAATTTCTATGGTTTTGCATGGGTACATAGTACGAGAATCCAGCGTTAGTGGCTCTATTGATGAAATGAAACATGATATATTTTTAAATAATAACATCTATAATGTTAGTGCCAGCAATGTCTTTACTCTGTGATTGATGCGAACACATATGCATTTATTTTAGGTAACAGATATAGCTCCCCGCTGCTGTAAGTGTACTGAGACGATTTTCAGAAATATTTTTATTGCAACAGGAGCTCTGTGAACATGACGTGTGAACCATAGAAACGTCATGGTCGCTGGGGCTTACGTAGTTCTTTGGTGAGTTGAGGCTGAATTACAGTAGCCATAATGTGCCTGAGATGGGCTATGTGATTGATTCTTTCATTTCACATATTTACTATTAAAAGAGGTTAGCTCACAGTAAGGCATTTTTACAAGATTAAAGCATTGGTATATTTAATTGGCCGAACAACCAGAAGTCTTATATGTTGTCAGCTGTGCACTGCAATGGTTCTTTGAGATTTTTCGTTTTCATGTCACGTTTTGATTGATGCATACACTTTTTTTATTTTTTTATAAAGAGCTTTTATTTATTTTAGAAACGAACAATAAGTCACAGAAACACAATGCGGATGCATTGTAACAGTAAATACAAACACAGATACATATACCAATACCCTAACACCTTCTGAAGTAAGTATTCTGTAAATTCCTTCTTGCTCGTCCCCCTCTCTGGTCCCAGTATGCTCTATGAAATCTGGTTTAGTAGTTAGAGTTTAAGTTTGATCCCACTTCTACAGCCCGGTAGTGGTAGCCCCTGTGTTCACGGCCCTGGATGTGGGCCAGCCCAATCATTGTCTCGTGTGGTATGGGTGTGTCTCTCTACCGTAGCAGAGGTGGGATTGTAGGTAGTAGGGTCCCTCGCCCCCGGGTGGTTTTGGTTTAGGGGAGTGTTTGAAGAGATCCGTTGTTCTAGATCGGTCAAGTGTTCAGTAGAATTTCCCAAGGTCCCCACACTCTAGTGTATTTGTCAGGGCACCTCCTCGCCTCGTATATTGGTTTTTCGCACCTTGCGCACCAATCCACACCTCGTCTCCATTTGGTGAGGGACGGCGCTTTTACAGCCTTCCATTCTGACATAATATCTCTTTTTGCCACTAGGCGGGCCACTCCCAAGAATGTTCGATTCGCCCTATTTAGCCCCATTTTGCTCATGGCCCCCAGCAAGAGTGGAGTCGGGGAGATTTCTACTGTTGATTGCAGCGCCTCGGAGACCTCTTCTATAATTGACCTCCAGTACAATTCTATGAGCGGGCAGGCCCAGACCATGTGAAAAAAGTTGGCTCCCGGTAGGGAACAGCGGGGCACTCGTCTGTGGGTCGGAGTTTGGCCCGATGGAGTCTCTTAGGGGTGAGGTAAGCTGCGTGAAGGTAGTGGGTTTGCAATAATTGGAATCGTGTGTATATGGCTAGAGTTCGAGGGGCCATCAACGCTTCTCTCCACTCCAAGTCCCCAATAGGGCCCACCCAGCCCTCCCATTTATGGCGAAGCTCATCAAGGGGGGGGGGACGTGTTAGTGAGGATAGAGCGGTAGATTTGGGAGATTCCCTTTTTGTTTAGGTGTCCCATCATGACCCTTGCTTCTAGCGGGCTATACTCTGGGATGTCGTCCCCTGCCCGTACGTGCACTAATAGGGCGTGTCTGAGCTGTAGGTATTTGTGAAATTGGGTGTTGTTTAAGGAGTGCGTTCTCTGAAGCTCTTCAAATGATCGAATTTGCGAGTCGCCCCAGATATCGGCGAGTGTAGATATCCCAATAATGTCCCATTTCCGAAATCCCTTCAGCGCGGAGACCTCCCCCAACCACTTCCCCTGCCAAAGATGTGTCTGTAGAGTTAGGCGAGACCACCATCTTGTGGCCTTTTGTGCCGCTCGCCACCCTGTGAGAACCAGCCTAGTCACCTCTGGGATGGATTGCGGGATCACACCCCCGTATAGGGCATCAAAGACCCCATTGTAGCCCAGTGTCTGAAGTTCTAGTCTGTATGCGGGGTTGGTCCAACCTCCTGATAGCCAGTCGTAAATCTCTAGTGGGTGCATAGCCAAATAGTAAAAGTATACATTGGACATTCCCAGTCCCCCTTCGTAAATGTCCCTCTGACATGTACCAAGGGAGAGTTTGGGGCGGGAGCCGTGCCACAGGAATTGCCGCGCCGTTGTCTCGATTTCGTTGAACCATTTTCGAGGGATTGGGTATGGGAAGTTCTGCAGCAGATATAGGAATCTGGGGAGTATCATCATTTTATATAACGCTATTCTCCCCAATGTGTTGAGCGGAAGGTTCTGCCAGCGCTGGAGATCTTTTTTGGATTTCTTAAGGAGTGGCGTGACGTTTAGTTCCCAAGTTAACTCAGGGAGCAGAGTTATGTAAACCCCTAGGTATTTGAAACTGTTGCGGCGGATTGGAATGTTTTTTTGCCAGCTTATACATTCCCTAGAGGGGTGTAGAGGGATCAGCAAGGATTTCTTGGGATTGAGTGTTAGTCCCGAGGCCTGTGAGAAGAGGTCCATGAGTTCTAAGACACGTGGGCCACTCCTTGCTGGGTTGGAAAGATAAAGGAGGACATCGTCCGCGTACAGTGCCACTCGGTCTTCTGGGCTCGCGGGCAATGTCCAGCCTGTTACTAGTGGGTCCTCTCTTAGCAGTTTGGCTAGTGGTTCGATCGCGAGGGCAAAGAGTAGCGGCGATAGCGGGCATCCCTGACGGGTCCCTCGATGGATGGGGAACGAGTCAGAGGTCACTCCGTTTACCTGGAAACGAGCGGTTGGATTAGAGTAAAGTAGTTTTACAAGACCTCGAAACTTGGGTCCAAATCCATTCTTTATTAGAACATGTTCTAGATATGACCAATCCACTGTGTCAAAGGCTTTTTCGAAGTCTATCAGAAGAAGGGCGAGGGGGGACCCGGTTAAGGTGCCGCGTTGGGCCAGAGCGACGTTTAGTCTCCTAATGCAGTGCCTGGTGCTGCGAGAAGGCATGAAGCCACACTGGTCTGGGTGTATCAGCGAGGGAAGCACTACCTTCAGCCTGGTAGCAAGTAATGTTGAGAGTACTTTAATTTCGGCGTTCAGTAGGGAGATAGGTCTATAAGCTGAGCGGTCTTGCGATGGCGGCTGGGTCTTTGGGATCACCACTATTTTGGCTTGATCTATTCCGGGGGGGAAACCAGCCGATCTTCTCCGCTTCGTCCAGCATGTTGAGCAGATGGGGGCCTAAAATGTATCCGCATTTACTATAAAGCTCGGACGGAAAGCCGTCTGGACCGGGTGTTTTTCCCGTTGCGAGTCCGGATATGGCTGTTGTGATTTCGGCTAGGGTAATAACTTAGTCTAGGATCTCCATTGTCGCCCGTGGGATTTACAGGGAGGGCCACGTCGTCTAGAAGGGGAGACTCCCTTTCACTCAGAGGGCGGGGGGCGCCGCATATAGGCGAGCGTAATACGAGGCGAAGCTTGCAGCTTAAAGCTTGCAGCGACTTCACTGGGAGTCTTTGCAATTGAGTCCGCCTCGTCTATGACCTCAGGGATAATTCTGTCGGCTAGTGGGCGTGAGGCCAGCCAGTGCAGGAGTTTGCCATTCTTATCGCCCCATCTGAATACGTGAGCCGCTGATGCCCTCCAGGTGTGTTTTGCAGCCTCAAGCACCAACTGCTTTATCTCCTCTGTAACCATTGTTAGGCGCCTTAGGGTGGATGCTGATGTGGCAGTAGTCTCAGACTGCTCCAGGGCCAAGGCCTTGGATTCGAGAGCTGTCACCCGCAGGTCTCGTGCTCGCTCACGGGCGCGTATACGGTGATTGGCATAGCCCCTAAGTGTGGCTTTACATGCCTCCCAAATTGTGCCCGGGAAGCGGACAGACCCCAGAGTTTGATCGAAGTATGGAGTAAGGTGATTCCTGATTTCAAGGGTATACTCCTCATTCTGCAGGTACCACACGTTTAGGCGCCATATCGGGTGTTGGTTCGGGGCTGCGCTCCCTAAACGTATTCGCACTGGGGAATGGTCTGAGATTCCTCGAGGTAATATTTCCGCACCAGTAACTCTGGAGATGTCCAGAGCAGGCATAAACACGAGGTCGATCCTTGCCTGAGAGTGGTGGGCTGCTGAGGTGTGTGTGTACTGCTGGGCCCTGGTGTGCCATGTCCTCCATACCTCACACAGTCCCAGTCCCGTTGTCCATCCATTTAGATTGTTTGCTCTCCCGGCTCGGGTGGAAGAAATAGGTCCAGATACGTCTAGTTTAGGATCTAGTACAGCGTTAAAATCCCCACCGATAGGGAGGCCTATGAGTGTCCTGCGGAGGGTTAGTAGGAATGCATCGAAGCCGGCCGGGGGGGCGTACGCACATACGAAATTGGTCGGTAATCCGTGCAAAGGGCCGGTAACCGTTACGAATCTGCCTTGTGGGTCTGAGTGTGTGGAGGTGACCACCATGGGTAACGAACGATGGAGCAGGATAGCTACTCCCCTTGATCCCCTCGAGAAGCCCGCGTGGAAAAATTTGTCAAATCCCCCTCTCGCTAGGATAGGGCACTTAGGTGTGTCTCTTGTAAGAGAACTACTGAGGGGGCATACCTGCGCAGGGTGTTAAATACTGCGGATCTTTTAATTTTATCTAAGAGGCCGTTGACATTCCAAGAAAGGATCTGTGTCAGTGAGAGAACTCTTTGTGCCATGGTTGTGTGGCGGGTGGTCGGGGATCTAGGTAGGGACCCAGAGATGGGTATATGGACCGAGAAGGATCTGTGTGACGGGTGTAGGTATTGCGATAATAACTTAACGTAACCACTTCACTAAGCCCTAACGTGAGCTTTAAACTCCCCAACCTCCCCCCACCCCATACTTCTACCCTTGAAGCATCTGTCGCCCTAATGCCCAACAGGGGCAAGACAGCCGCGTAGACTGCCATCGAGTGAAGTGGTGGACCCCTCCTGTGTGTCGGATCAATTGCAATTAACTAGAGTAAAACCCCTCTACCCTTAATAAAGTCGTTGGTGTGCGTCACGTGGTGCTATCCTGGGTGTAGTCCTGCTCCGTTTATGTGGGGTGGCACCTGGTTTGGTCGATGTGACCCGGCGGTCCGGAGCTCAGTACGTGTTGGGCTGGTGTCAGCCAAGTTAAGGGGATTGGCTCAGGCGATCGCCTCTTTGACGGCCTCCTGAGGCTTGATCCCCGGGGTGGTTCACCGGTTTCTCTCCGGGCGGTGGGTCCGGGACAGGATGGGTGTCTTCGTTTGCTCGGGCCCTAGAGTTCTTTCGTCCACCCCGTCTGGATCTGGTGCGTTTCCGATCACTCCATGTGTCTGCCCGTGTGTTCGCATGCATCTCTCGGAATCCCTCAGGTGTACTAGGTGGACCTTTCCGGATGCCGATACCTTCTTCTGTCAGCCAGACCCACGCCTCCTCGGGTGTCTCAAAGAAGTGTGCCTTGCCAGCAAGGATTACCTTCAGGCGTGCTGGGAAGAGGAGCATATATGAAAGTTGCATCGCTCTTAGCTTCTGTTTTACATGTTCATACGATCGGCGCTTGGTTTGGACTTCCCGAGTATAGTCTGGGAAGGCCAGAATTTTCTGATTGTCCCTAAGGAGGTCAGGGGAGCGTCTGGCTTCTCTTAGGATGGCATCGCGGTCCTTGAAATTAAAGAAGCGCGCTATCATGGGTCTCCGAGGGCCGCCCGGTGGGGGGCGCGGGGCCAACGTCCTATGTGCTCGTTCTATCGCAAACCACGGTGAGAGAGAGTTTTCTGGCATCCATGACTTAATCCAATTTTCGAGAAATTCAGCGGCTTTACCTTCCTTGGCGTCTTCCGGGATACCTACGAAGCGCAAGTTGTTGCGTCTGGAGCGGTTCTCGGCATCTTCTGCTCTACGATGGAGCTCGCCAGTTCGAGTTTGCAGCTGGGACACTTTGGCTTTAAGGTCAGTCAGGTCCTCCTCTGTTTTCGAAACGCGGTTCTCCACCTCTGTAATTCGGCCCACGGCATTTCTAAGGTCTTGTCTCACTAGTCCCATCTCTTCTCTCACCTCCCCGCTCTTGTTTTCCACCACCCGTTGTGAGGTTTGGATTGCGAGAAGGATCGCATTGACCCCGTCTGTGGTCTGGTCATTGGGAGGAGGGTTTCCGCTGGTCTGGGGGACCGTTGGTGTGGTAAATTGATCAATCCTCTGCTGGGATGGTTGTGTCTGTTTAGAGGCTCTGTCCTTGCCCATGTTGTCCAAGGGGTTGAGCAGGTGGAGCCATGTCTCCCTGGGGCAAGGTCCAGTCGTTGTCGAGGGTTTTGTGTCTCTTATGCTCTTGTCCTCTTGTTCCCGGGGCGGCCTTAAATCAGACCGTTCATTGTTCACTCCGGGGAGAGGGAGTCAGTTAAAAGGATGGTCTGAAGACGGTCCCTCCCAGTCTCGAAAGTTTCCGGATTAGTTTTGTAGGACCAAGGTGCGTTCCTCTGGGGCGATTGTCCCTTGTGGGGCAGGTTTGGTGCTTTCTTCAAACCACTGTGGGGCGTCGTCTTAGGGTGACTCTAGGTCCCTGTTCTTCTTCTGGTTATGATTCCAGGGGGCCTCTGGTAGCACTGGGCCCCACCTCTCCCAGAAGTTCGATATCCCGCCACCGTTGTCCCTGGTAGGGGAGCCCACTCTGTGTACCTCAAGCCTCGGGTCTGCGGCCTGGGCAGTGTCTGCCGGTCACTCGGGGTCTCATCTTGCTGTTAGGCCCAGTGCCCCAGGGCGAGGATCCATTTGCGGCCGTGGACCCCGCCGCCCCTCCTCACCTCCCGGCTTCTGGTCGTCTTTTGGCCTCTGCTCGCAGTGTCGGGGCCGGGGCTGCTCAGATGCCCCGCAGAGCGGCCGCGAATCGGACGGCCGACCGCTGAGGGGAGAGTGCCCTTAGTCCGCCGCCGGTACTCAAGCTGGCGAGCCGCGGGGTCCCAGGACCGCGTCTAGTCTCCCGCTGTGCAGCGGCGTGTTATTTTAGGTGTCTCGGAGGGCGCGGGTCCTAAAGGCCCTCCCGGCCCTTCTCTCCGTGGCTTGTGCCACGCATTAGCAGGCAGCTCTCGGGTGCCGCGGGGTCGCGGCCGCCGCAGGAGCGCGTCAGCCCCGGGGCCGCCCGCTCCGAGCTCCAACAGCCCCAGGTGGTCACTCACCGCGCTTCTTCAGGTGCGCGTCTTCGGCGGTTTCGGTGGGCCCCCGATCCGCCATCTCTTTTTCGAGTTGCTTCGTGTTGGGGCCGGGGCCGTTCAGATGCTCCGCAGGGGGAGTACCCCCAGTCCACCGCGTCAATTCTCCCGCTATGCAGCAGCGTGTTATTTTAAGTGTCTCGGGGGGGTGCGAGTCCCAAAGGCCCTCCCGGCCCTTCTCTCCGTGGCTTGTGCCGCGTACTAGCAGGCGGCTCTCGGGGTTGTGGGGTCGCGGGAGCTGCAACGGCCCCGGGCGGCCACCCACCACGCTTCCTCGGGTGTGCGTCTTCGGCGGTTTTGGTGGGTCTCGATCCGCCGTCTCTTTTCCGAATTGCTTTGCGTCGGGGCCTCAGGCGCGAGGCGTCTTTGTTTCCGGCGTGGCTCGGCCTTTGGGGCGGTGCCGCCTCCTTACGGCATTCAGGCTCCTCGGAACTCCGGACTTCGGACCTCCGAGATCGGGGAGCACTCCGGCACCTTTTAAGTCACAAATGGGACGGGAAACAGGATCAGTGTGGCAGTGGGTTAGGGCGGATGACGGAGGGGTCCAGAGCACTCTGAGTGCGACCGCCATCTTGACGCCCTTGATGCATACACTTTTTACGTATTTATTTGCACTGTATCGCAGTCGTGTGTTGACTTTTGAACATCTGAACGCAGCAGGTGCTAAGATGGTGGAGGAGCGGCCCTGCGCAATCAGTCGCAGGTGACGACCTTGTTTGTTTTGACAAGCTCCTACTGTTTTTATTTAGCTGAGAGTTGGCTTTTCAAAACGTGATAGATTCGCTGTAAAGATCCATACCAGGAGAATCACCATACCCGAAAAGTGACTTGTCTCCTTTGCTTATCCGGTAGGAAGTATATGCAGCTTCTCTGAGCCAGGTCTGCAATTGTGCAATTTTTTAGAAAAGTATACATCATTGCCCTCATATAAGAAACATTTATAAAACTGATTTTTGTGTAGGAGGAATGTGACCTCATACATTCACCCACAGTTAGGCTTTCTTCCACCCCAACGGATTTGAATTTAATCTCGATTGATTAGAAAGTATTTCTAGAAGAACAATGTAAAACACATACAGCAAGATCAGTTCTACGTCTTAAAAGTGTTGGTGCCTTCCCGAGAGAATGTGATCTGCTGGTGGAACTTTCACCCTCATTGACGGAAAAGCAGCCATTTTTAAAATGACCAGTCTTCCTGAGCTGCTTGCTATATGTGCTGCAGAATAATGAAAATGGAAACGGACCGGAAGTATAGTCCTTGCTTTTGGATGGAGGCTCCGCTCGCAGTGCTGTAAAAACTCTGTACAAAAGGTTTACAAGTATAATTAAGTAGAGTGAAGTATTCTGTAACAAAGGTACAGTGCTTCGAAAGAGAAGATTTGGTCTCTCCGCTACAGGTATTACATTGGTAAATCAATGCCCTGTATTAGGAAGCATCAGTCTGACCCCATAGACCTGCAGTGGTCGAGAAATCATTCCTTCACCTCATCTGTGGAAGGAATAGAGAGCCCAGGCTTCCAATACCACTAGAACAATGATTAGGATGTGGTGAATGGCTGTACCTTCATTAGAATGAAACCACGGAATAGCAAAGGAATTACCTTATCAATGGGCACGTTGCTGAGGGTAGTAGTGTCCCTAAAGGAATTTAAGATGTGGTACTGCATAGATATTTCTAATGCAGGAGATCTGGCCGGGACAGAGGGAATAAGATAATTTGCCCGAACACAATATGACCCTGTCACAGGTGAATTGAAATGCACAACTCTGACGTGCAGTTGCAATCCACTGAATTGATTGGACAGATACGCTCGAGGCTAACCCTTGAACAACAGAATTCTGACAGAAAAATTGACAGGTTGCCTATGTCGGCCATTTATAAGACCTTGGTAAATGACAGACCTGACGGCCTACTCAAACTTAGATATAGGTGAGCACAGAATTTGGGAATCCTTGAGGATATTTACTGGGAGGTGGCACTAATGCACCCCTGCGAATTAGTAACTCAGGAGGGACTGGTGATCTTTCATGGAGTATACCATTATAGGAACGGACAATCCAGGATGGTCTTAGTAGCAAATGGTACCTGCTAGAAGTGTAGAGTGAGGGAAGGTACCTTGCTGCACATAGTAAGGAACTGCAGGGTTATCCACAATTGTGTAAAATAAAGGGTTCTCTTACTGAGGTAGTGGAGGTGAAGGTGCTTGCAACATCCCATTTCATTGTCCTCAGCATTCCTAATGATGTAGCTATGATTAAAAAGTTAACCCAACGCTTTCAGTGTATGATGATCATTAAATGGACATAGTGAGAGAATGAGGCAGTGCACTGAGTCCTAGTTGGGGGGATATGGTGTGCGAATGTGTACCAGTAAAAGTGTTCTATGAAGGCAGAGTTGACTTGCACCCAAAAATTCCAGATGACTTACAAGTAATGCATCACCGGAAATTAATATGACCCCAATTCTAAATTAATAAAAAAAAAAAAAAAAGGTATATGGAGTGCACAGGGATATTTGTACGGAGTCCAAGTCACAATGTTCATAGACGATGGTGTCTTTGATTACTGTTTAAATTGTGCAGCAAACATTTGGTTGTAAAAGGTGCCTGCAAGCTTGAATTTTTTAAAACCTTTTTGGATTGATCCGTAGCATCCTTAGCAGGAAGGCGATGGTGGGGGCGTGTGTCTAAACCCAAACAGACGTTACAGACCAAATCTAGAGCCTCAACAGAATTTTCTTGGGTTTACCCCACAGCTGAAGCACTGTTTATCCAAATAGTATCACCTTTTTCTGTATGTAGATAACGGAGCTAATTGGACAGTGTGTTGTTGCTGAATCACCAAATGACGTAATTGCTGGATCCGTGTGACAAATATATACATTTAGTTTTGCCTAGAAGCAAAATCAGAACTGTGTGAAATAATCCCATGCTGCATTGTATTGTCCTAATAGCCATGTTCAAAATGTGTTTCTGAAGAATGCAGATTCAAACCTTGCCCAGTAGGAAAGCCTGAACCCAAAATGGTCGAAGTTTATTAAATCGCAACAAAAAAACACATTTTCCTCACATTTCGGTGACAGAAAGTTCTGGAATCTGAGAGGAGACACAAATTTCCTTCCACCCAGCGTTCCCCCAAGTCTCCCGATAAAAATGGTACCTCACTTGTGTGGGTAGGCCTAGCGCCCACGAAAGGAAATGGCCTAAAACACAACATGGACACATCACATTTTTTCACAGAAAACAGTGCCTATCTGTGGATTTTGGCCTCTAGCTAAGCCGGCACCTAGGGAAACCTAGCAAACCAGCACATTTATGAAAACTAGACACCTAGGGGAATCTAAGATGGGGTGACTTGTGGGGCTCTGACCAGGTTCTGTTACCCAGAATCCTTTGCAAACCTCTAAATTTGGCCAAAAAAACACTTTTTCCTCTCATTTCGGTGACAGAAAGTTCTGGAATCTGAGAGGAGCCACAAATGTCCTTCCACCCAGCATTCCCCCAAGTCTCCCGATAAAAATGGTACCTCACTTGTGTGGGTGGGCCTAGCGCCTACGAAAGGAAATGGCCCAAAACACAACGTGGACACATCCCATTTTTTTCACAGAAAACAGAGGTGTTTTTTGCAAAGTGCCTACCTGTGGATTTTGACCTCTAGCTCAGCCGGCCCCAGGGGGGGCAGAAATGGCCTAAAATAAATTCCCCCCCCCGGGGAGCAACCCTTGCCTACAAGGTCGCTCCCCTTGCGAGATGGCGCACAAAGAAAAGATCCCCGGTGCCTAGTGATTTCTGCCCCCCTTGGGGGCAGATTCACCTAAAATCAGAAATGGCCTAAAATACATTTGCCCCTCCACCCCCCCCCCTTGCCTACAAGGTCGCTCCCCTTGTGTGACATTGGCGCAAAAAAAAAGATCCCTGGTGCCTAGTGGTTTCTGCCCCCCTTGGGGGCAGATTCACCTAAAATCGGCCGATTTGCCCCCAAGGGTGGCAGAAATGGGCTAAATACAATTTGCCCCTCAGGGGAGCGACCCTTGCCTAAGGGGTCACTCCCCATCTCTAAAAAAACAAACACACAAAAAAAATTAGCCCTGGCGCCTAGAGGTTTTTGCCCCCCTGGGGGCAGATCAGCCTAATAACAATAGGACGATCTGCCCCCGGGGGGGGCAGAAATGGCCTAAAATAAATTTGCTTCCCCCCACCACCCCGGGGAGCGACCCTTGCCTACAAGGTCGCTCCCCTTGCGTAACGGCGCAAAAAAAAAGATCCCTGGTGCCTAGTGGTTTCTGCCCCCCTTGAGGGCAGATTGACCTAAATTCGGCCGATCTGCCCCCAAAGCGGGCAGAAATGGCCTATATATAATTTGCCCCCTATGGGAGCAACCCTTGCCTAAGGGGTCACTCCCCACCTCTAAAACTAAAAACTAAAAAAAAAAAAAAAAAAAAAAAAAAAAATATCCCTGGTGCCTAGAGGTTTCTGCCTCCCCTGGGGGCAGATCGGCCTAATAATAGGCAGAAAAGGCCTTAAAAAACAAATGCCCCCCCTGGGAGCGACCCTTGCCCAACGGTCGCTCCCTACCTCTAAAACAAAAAAGTAAACAAAAACAAAACAACAACAAAAAATGTTTTATCCCTGGTGCCTAGAGGTTTGATCGGCCTAATAATAGGAAAAGGCCTTAAGAAGAAATGCCGCCCCTGGGAGTGACCCTTGCCCAAGAGGTCGCTCCCTTATGTCAGTTCCTAAAAAAAATAAAAAAAATCCCTGGTGTCTAGTGGGCGTTTTGACAGCCGGATTGCTTGACGCTGATGTCACAGGGGGGGTGGGGGGATCGGGGTGGAAGGGGAAGGGATTCCCCTTTCAGCCCTGGCCTGGGGGGTGGGGGGCGGCCCTCGGGGGGGAGCGCTAGCGCTTCCCCCGAGGGCCGGTCGCAGGACGTAATGGTTACGTCAATGGCACCACACGGGCGCTGCCATGGACGTAACCATTACGTCCATGGCGACGAAGGGGTTAAAATAGACCATTATCCAATGCAATATAATCTTTATCACGTACTTTTTAAATAATGGTAACAAGTAGGACTTCATGGAGCTACAGCTATCGGTTGCCAGACGCAAAATTGTCTTCATGCTATATGTAATGCATGCATGCGATAGATAATTAAATGTGACTGTGTGATGATTGAGCATACTTTTCAGATGTCCAAGCATGCATACTAAAGTGTACCCTTATTGCTGACCACCCTGTGTCCCCATAACACATCGCCTGGTGCCCATGTGAAGACCAGCCCCCAGGATCCTCCGATGCCCAATAAGTAGTCCTATTCTAATGCCAAACAGAAAGTATTGTCCTGAGGTAAAGCACTTACCTCTCCCCTGATGCACAGCAGCCAGTGCTCCTATGATGCATATCATCAAGTTGCACCCATGAGGTGTGTCACCAGGCTCCCTCAGGTGTGTCATCATTTGCACACCATGTGCTCTCCTGAGCTGCAACACCATTGCGCTTCTGAAGTTCATCACTTCTTGCTCCCCTGAGATCCACCACCCTGTGCTACAAGGAATTGCTTCACTCAGTGCTCTCCTGGGGTGTATTGGTGTATAACGAACAAACCCCCATGCTGCACGTTGCCATGAACCCACTGCTGCATATTGTCTTGTGCTATCCTGCGGAACAAGGTTCGGTTCAACTGTTTCATCTCTGTACAGCTCTGTTAATTTCACATTGACATCGGTATGGATGCATCCCGGTTCAATTTAGTGGAAATATATATCTGTAGGTGTAATGGCTTTTGTATTTGCTCATACAAGCACAAATGTTGTCAGTCTGCACAAGCACTTGGCAACCATTCCTGTCAACTTAGTCAGTGAAAGCCCTCCTTTTAGGGCTCCAATGCTACACCCCTCACCCCCTGTTTTCTGTCCTGTTTTAATTATACCATGATTGGGTAATAAACTATTATACTTTCTTGGTATAATAAAGTAAGTGTGGTCCTGAGACATCCCGAGATAGTTAGTGACACTGATGAATGGCACAAATGCACCTGCACCAGTCATCAAAGATTATCCAGGGCTGTAAACCCTCCCTCCGTCACTAAACTCAGTGCCCTGGCACCCCTCATTGCCTCCCTGTCTGTTGTAAAGCATCCCAGCTAAAGATAGCCAGAGGCACTGCAGGCATAAACCCTGCAGTGGCTGAGGCTACATGCCAATCAGCCAGCTGCCTCACCTTTTCCCAACACGTCACAGAGTTGGAGAAGTATGGGATGAAAGAGCTTATAATAAAATCTCGAATCAAATCTGTGACTGCACAGGTTCGAAGTTTTAGTTTCAAATGCTGGAAGCAGGAAGAAGCTGCAGGAATGCAAATACGATCTGCACAGGCAGCCATGTAAGTGGAAATGCTTTAAAAAGCAGCTTGTGTGTCCTTGAGAGAGAGTGTGCATAGGTGAGCATGTCTGTCTTTGTGGGTGTGTATGGGTGAAAGTGAGTGTCAGTGAAGGAGTGAGTCAAAGTGAGTGAGGATGAGTGATGAGAAGAGTGACTACAAGTGAGAATGAATGAGAGTGAGGCAGAATGACAGTGTGACTGAGTGTTACTCTGTGAGACTGAGTCACAGTCTGAGTGAGTCTTATTGAGGCAGCGAATGATTGAGAAAGTGATCCAGAGTGAGACTGATTGCGAATGATTGAGTCGGAGTGGGACTGTGAGTCAGAGAGATATTGGGTTAATCATTATGAGTGAGACCGAGTGTATCAGTTAGATTGAGTGAGAATAACTAAGACTGGTTGTGAAGTAGCTAGACTTGAGTCAGTCAGTGAGATTGAGTGATTGTCATTGTGTGAGACTGAGTATGAGCTAATCCCACTGACAATAAATGGATTGAAATCAGTAAGACTGAGTGAATTAGAGAGGATGAATGAGCCAGTGGGAGACTAAGGACGATTAGCTGAGAATGAGTTAGACTGAGAGAGTCAGAGTGAGACTGAAGGAAACAGAGTGAGAATGAGTGAGCCATGGTGAGATTGAATGAGTCAGAATGCGTGAGATTAAACGATTCAGAAGGAGTGAGAATGATGGACTGAGTAAGTGAGAATAAGTGAGACTGAGTGAGCCAGAGTAACAATGAGTGAGACTGCGTGAGTCAGTCAGAGTAAGTGAAAGGGATTGCAACTGTGAATGAGAGTAAGTGAATGAGACAGAATGAGTAAGAGAGTAAGAGTGAGGGCAAGCGAGAGTGAGCAAACCGCCAAACCTTCTGAATAGAAGTTAGACTCGTTCACTGGAATTCAAGCCAAGGATTACGCACCATCACTTTTAATGGTCACCAGCTACCACTGGGCTTGGGGCCTTATTTAGAGTATGCCAGGTGGTCCAGGAGGGTAGTAGCCTAGAGATGTGTCTCTAAAGCAGTCTTTGACACTCTGAAGTGTCAGGCTTTCAGAAATATTCTGAACAGGAAAAATGTATGTCAGAACGTGTATTCTGAATAGGGGGGGATGCTTGTAGAAACATGCACCAGCAGTGGCAGCTACCACTGAACGGGGGTGGCCAGGCTGGGATGAAAAAAGAAAAAAAAAATCACTAACCTGTTGATGTTGGAGACACATTTGCCTCCTCCGTCCTCCTCCTCGCCCGGAAGCACACAGGCTCCCAGACTCCCATCAGCCAATCACGATGCTGCTGTCACCAGCATAACAGCAGTGTCATGATTGGTGTGATCGTCCTGCTTCGACGCTGACAGAAGGAATAGCACCCTGTGCACTTTCGCCTCCTTTCTGTGAAATACAGCTGGGTGGAGAAATACAAAGTGTGCATGTCTGTCTGACCGGAACCACTTCTCCCTCCAGCCCAACCCTGCTGCGTCTTATCCTGCTGTCTCGGCTAAAAATAAAATGATAATACTGATCCATTATTAGCCTTTTATTTTTCTGCTCAAAGCAGCGGGGCGATGCTCCCCCGCCCTAGTCGAGGAGCCGCTCCTGTGCACCAGCATCCTAATGCCCTCAGGGGGTTGTCGGTTTCAGGTTTGTGTCAGATCCATCAGAAACATGGCACTTTCTCGGCTCTAAAAGAGCAGGTTAACTGCAAGTTTAACTGCAAGTTTAGTTTCTAGGATGTCTGCCATGTTTTATGGCAGCTATCCCGTATCTATTAAACTCTAAATGAGGCCCTTAGTTATTTTGGGTGCTACTTCTACTTTCATTGTCTTACCTCGAAAAGAGAATCCCTGAAATTTATTGCATAATCATCACTGTTATCATATTATTATCGAGTGGCGCTGGATGTAGGAATGCAGAAGGCTCTGCAGCACCACTATATGACCACAAGACATTGTAACAGAAGGTTGGTCAATGAGGCGCTTTAAATTATTTACTCCAGCATCTGTTGATCAGTTCATTGTGGTTCACAAACTAAGTTGTAATTGAACAGAAACTGTCTTCTGCAAGTACTATGATTTTATGAAGCACATCTGTTTTTAAATGTGTCTAAAAGGGATTGACTTTCTGTAACTAGACATTTAGTGACACTTGATTCAAGAGATGTTTGAATCCAAATGACAAAGGTTTTTTGTTTTTTTTAAAGAAAAAAACTTCGCTGTGCAAAAATATTTTCTTTTCATACGCTTAAAAATGTATAACCAAATTTGAAATAAAAATGATACTCATTGACCCATTATGTTGTAGTGTGACTGCAGCAACAATTTTGTGTTGAATCAAAATAAATGAGTCTTTCATTCTTATTTGTATCATGTGAACAAAACTGAAACCTCTTTGTTATTCATTTAAAAAAATATATTGTCTGGAGCTCCTTTGGACTCTATGGGTGCCCCAACTGGATTCCTGCCTGCGGGTTCACCCTCTGCTTTAGTTTGGTCTGTTGAATCCAGTCCTAAATCTGCATCAGCACCATTCGCAAATCCGCAACCTTCCCCTCAATCAGCTCCAGTGGCACTATTCCTAGCACTGCCCCAGTCAACATATATGACTATGATAAGGAGATGGGCCTGCATTGTCTGACGTTGACTCCAGCTGCCGACTAGAACAAGACTCTCTGAGTCCAAGACAGTGCCCCCATTTACTGACAGACCCTGTGAGGAAAACGATTTGGGCGGATCTGAACATCTTTATGGCTATTCTGACCCCCTAGAAGAGCCAGGGATAGCTGGAATGAGGAATGCCAGTCGTCTAGAAACTTCTCTATACACTGGCCTAGTCCATCCTCCTAGTGTGGCTACAGAGGAAGGGACTTTATTTAGCATGGTGGTAGGGAGTTAGGCTGAGGTCCTCGACCAACGTCTTAACAGCTGTGCTTCTACCTGGAGTAGCCCCCATGGAGCCTCATCTTCCCATTAATGAAACCCTCACTGATGTTCTGCTCAGGGCCTGAGCCAAGTCCTATACAGGTGCTCTTCTGTACAGGACAATTGCATGCTGCCACCATCCTTCTCCTTAGGATCCAGTTGTCCTCGCTCAGCACCTCACTCAAGAGAGTCTGGTCATCCACCAATCCATGTCCTAGGTTAACCCTGGAGCGTTCACCTACCACACCAGGGATAGGGAACCCAAGAGGATGGGCACCTTTGGCACGAAGATGTTCTCTTCCACTACCCTTGCACTGTGCTCAGTGAACACTGCATTCCTCTTGAGCTGTTATTCTAACACAGTTCGGGACTCAGTAGGGCAAGTGCTGCCCGTGGTCTCGAAGGAGGTACATGCCATCGTGCCCCAGGCTATTGCAGATGGCAGGGACCTAGCAAAGGTCACTATATGCTGCAGACTGGTTGCTCCCCACTGACTTGGCCCAGCCCCACTCTGCCTTCCATGGCTACAATAGGGGCTGCCAGGTCCGTCAGTTCAGCCCCAGCCACCATGGCCAACATGCTCCACAGTTGTTTTGTTGCCACAGACGGGGTTCCCACAAGCCTTGTTTGACACAGTGCCAGAACCATTCCTCAGGAAGCACAGCCTCCAAACCATTGTAATATGCCCTCTCGTTATCAAGGATAGAGGCTCGTCATCACCTTCCCCGCTGGCAGCTCATATATTCCTCTCCTTCACTTCTGCCACCTTCCCGGACAGCTGGAAACACGCAGAAATCCAACCCCTCCTCAAAAAACCCAAGGCTGACCCCAACGACCTCAAAAACTTCCGTCCGATCTCTCTCCTCCCTTTTCCAGCGAAAGTCATTGAGAAGATCGTCAACACTCAGCTCACCCACTTCCTCGAAGACAATTCCATCCTGGACCCCTCACAATCCGGATTCAGACGAAACCACAGCACTGAGACCGCCCTCCTCGCCGCCACAGATGACATCAGACATCAAATGGACAACGGCGAAACCTCAGCCCTCATCCTCCTCGACCTATCAGCCGCTTTTGACACCGTCTGCCACCGCACCCTACTGACCCGCCTCCAGGAAGCCGGCATCCAAGATAAAGCCCTCCACTGGATCTCATCCTTCCTCTCCGACAGAACGCAGAGAGTCCGTCTCTCCCCTTTCCGCTCCAAAGCCACCAACCTCATCTGCGGCGTCCCCCAAGGATCCTCCCTCAGCCCCACGTTGTTCAACGTCTACATGGCCCCCCTCGCTCAACTGGCCCGCCAACATCATCTCAGCATCATCTCCTACGCCGACGATACCCAGCTCGTCCTCTCCCTGACCAAAGACCCGCTCACCGCCAAAACAAACCTCCACGAGGGACTAAAATCCATCGCCGATTGGATGAACAACAGTCGCCTGAAACTCAACTCCGACAAGACGGAAGTCCTCATCCTCGGACGCACTCCCTCGGCCTGGAACGACTCATGGTGGCCCTCCGTCCTCGGACCCCCACCCACCCCTGCCAGCCATGCAAGAAACCTCGGCTTCATCCTGGACTCCGCCCTCACCATGTCCAAACAGGTCAGCGCCGTCTCCTCCTCCTGTTTCAACACCCTCCGAATGCTCCGCAGAATCTTCAAGTGGATTCCAACAGAAACCAGAAAGACGGTGACCCAGGCCCTCGTCAGCAGCAGACTTGACTACGGCAACGCACTCTACACTGGCATCCCAACCAAAGACATCAAACGCCTCCAACGTATCCAAAATGCCTCCGCCCGACTGATCCTCAACATGCCCCGCCGAAGTCACATCTCCCCTCACCTAAAGGAACTCCACTGGCTCCCGGTAGACAAGAGGATCACCTTCAAACTCCTGACCCACGCTCACAAGGCACTTCACAACACCGGACCCTCCTACCTCAACACCAGACTCCACTTCTACACCCCAACACGTCAACTCCGATCCGCCAACCTCGCCCTCGCCATCGTACCCCGAATCCAGCGCAAGACATCCGGCGGCAGATCCTTCTCCTTCCTCGCCGCCAAGACCTGGAACGCTCTCCCCACATCCCTTCGCCAGACCGAGGACCTCCTCGCATTCAGAAGGCTCCTCAAGACCTGGCTCTTCGACCGCTAAACCAGCAGAACTCCCCCCCCCCCCCCCCCCATCGCCTCGAAACCCTGACGGGTACATAGCGCGCTTTATAAATACTATGATTGATTGATTGATTATATTCAGACTAATGGGTGCTCCAATTTGTTCAGAGAGGTTACTTCCTTCCATTCATAGAAACCCCACTGCCCATGCCACCATCCTCAGAATGGCTGACGGAGGGTCATCTCTTCCTGTCCTTGGAGTGCAAGGTCTACCTGCCAAAGGAGCTATTGAGAGAGTGTCATTATCAGAAGTAGGTCATGGTTGCCGTTCCAGCTAATTTCTGGTGTTGGAGAAGGAAAGAGGCCTATATACTACACCTGCACCCTCTGATCTTCTTCCTGGAAATGGAGAAATTCAGAATTCTCATGTTGGCTCAGGTTCTGCCTTCCCTGGACCCTGGAGACTGGAATCACTGGACTTGCAGAATGTATATTTCTATATAACTGTCTTTCCATCCCACAGGTGTTCCCTGCGGTTCACAGTGGGCCACGTGCACTTTCAGTTCAGTGTGCTCCCATTTGGCATATCACTGCCCTCATGTGTTCACAAAGGTGAGAGCAGAGGTTGCAGCCTGTATGCAGAGGTCTGTCTTCCCCTACCGTGATGACAGGCTCTGGAAGATGGGCTCCCCTCCAAGCAGGCATCGCCCACCTCCAGACTACGACAGACCTCCTGCACTCACTGGGGTTCACTATAAGCATGCAGTTACAAACCTATCCTTTGGAGCAGTGAGATCACAAAATTCAGGCAATGATTCTGATGTTAAAGCATCTATTCTGGATTTTCATGAGACAAATTCTGAGGCTGTTGGACATCATGGCCGTCTGCTGGTAAAACAGCCTGTTAGCATATGTGGGCTCTGCAGTCAGACCTGAAGTCCCGATAGGTGCAGGATCAGGAGAATCTCTCTTATCTGGTTCAGATATCAGAGGGAGCTGCAAAAGACCTGCAGTGGTGGCTGACGAACCAGGATTGGATCAGTGGCAGACCCCTCTCCCATCTCCACCCAGATCTCACAGTGGTGGCTAATACGTCCCTTCTGGCTTGGGGCGGCCACCCGAGGACTGTGGTCTCCGGCTGATTCTCCGTTTCACATAAACCTGTTGGATTTGTGAGTGATTCGGCGGGCATTGAAAACCTGACTTCTTCCATCATGGGGAGGCTTTTTCAGGTGTTCACTGACCATTACAACACCAGGCGGGCTCTTTGAACACCAGAGCAGAGGAGCTCAGACATCAGTGTCTCACGGATTACAAACTGCATTGCCATCTGAAGATGGTGCAAGGTCTCTTTCGCAACCTGGGAGAACATTGATTAAATCTATTCTCCACCGCCGAGAGAACACTATGTCAGCAATACTGCATTGTGGAGTTCCCAAAGTGACTCACACTTGGAGACACAATTAATCTCGAGCCCATGCCTCGTATACTCCTTCCCTCTGATAACATTTCTGGCCAGAGTTCTGAAGTAGACCAGGAAAGCCCACCCAAGACATTCTCACAGCTCTGTACTAGACATGGAGAGTATCTTATCCCAAACTCCTGAGTATGAGCATTGGTCCTCCAATTAGGCACCCTGTTCGCGGGGATCTCCCTTTTGAAGTCTGGTCTGCAAAGTCATATTGCAGCCAGATGTCCATCAACCAAGGCCATATTGGCCTGCCATTGGAACACGTTTGTGGCTTGGCGCACTGACAATCATATTGATCCTCTCTCTGCTCCTTTGCACAAGGTATTGTTTGTTTTATTGTTACCCCGGCAAGACTTTGCTTTGTGCACAGTTAAAGGGTATCTTTCAGCTGTATTGGCTTTCTTTTGGTTGCCGTATCTCCCCTCCCGGTTTAAATTACCTTTTGTGACTTTTCCCTCTGAACCTTTCATTATGGCCCAATGGAACCATCAATTGGTTTGACCATTCTTGATGTGCCTGCCCTTCAAGCCGATGCACACCTGCCCTCTATGTCCCTTGACAATCAAAACATTCTTCCTGATGGCCATTACATTGGCCAGGAGAGTTAGCAAGCTACTGGTGTTCTCTGTACACCCTCAATAGACCCGCAAGAAACTGTACCGTTTTCTTACCAAAAGTTGTGAAGCCTTTCCACGTTGGCCAGAGCATCACACTGCGACCTTCTTCATTCTGCCCCACCCTTCTAAGGAGGAGGAAAGACTCCATCGATTGGACCGAAAAAGAGCGTTGTTGCATTATTGATCTACATTGATTGCACCAGAGAACACCTGGTGGATGATCAACTCTTTGTTGGGTTCTCTGGAGTAAGGGAAAGCTGTACAGCAACAGATCATCTCCAGAAAGATTGTGCGCTGCATTAAGATCTGCTACGCATTGACGAAGAAGCAACCGCCTGAGGGACCACAGCCAAGGCCTCAACCACTGTGTTAGCTTGTTGAGGCCCCATTCTGGACATCTGTTAGGCTGCTACTTGGGCATCTCTGCACACATTTACAAAGCATTATTGTCTTGACAATCAGGTCTGTCAAGATGGACACTTTGCCTGTTGGGTTCTCCAGGACTTTTTGGTCTGAACCTGTTTGCAAACCCACCTCGGGTATTTATTGCTTGGGTATCCTTTATAATGTAAGGAATTTGCAAATAGAAGTTTCTATCTGATGAACAAGTTACTTATCTTCTGTAATGCCTTATCTGATAGAGACTATCTAGCCACAGATTCCTTACTGAACCTCTCAACCTCCCCACTTCTGTGAATGGCCTTTTCTGCTTTGAAAGGTCCCTGTAGGTCCTTAGTATCTGTACACTGATCCATCAGCCTTCTTATGTTGCTCCGTGCTTCTGGCACAGAAATGTCACAAAAGAAACTAATGGCGTGGCTCCTATATAGACACCATACATGGTTCTGCATTGGGGTCGGCCATGCTGGTAGTGACGACTGACTCCTTCTATCTGCCCACAGAGGTACTGCTCAGAATTTTATGAATCCAGTGTGATGCCTTGGGAATATTCTAAGGTAAGGAATCTGCAGATAGTTTCTACCAGATAAGGCGTTACCGAAGCTAAGTAACTTGTTTTTCATTGGGATGTATTAATCTACACTTGGTTCGAAGTTATACCCTAAAATATGACATGCTTGATTTTTTATTGAGAACACCGACTTGTGAATAAAAATACATTCTAAACCTCAATTTGTTTTGCGTAATTTTAACAACACCATTGCCATGTGATGTTGCAACAAGCATGGCGTGGTGCAGTTGAGGACTCTATGTCAAGAGTCTCTGGATTTAACTGGAGCTTTTAACTTTTGTAAACAAAAAAGGCATTTGAGATTCTAACTTTCGGATCTTGAATTACAGAATCAGGATAAAAATCTTTTTGGAATTACCTAGTGAACGTATGATGATAATAACATTTTTCCAGTGTGATGATTTTTCCTATTGCTTGTGCAGGGTTATGCGAGTGGATAAATGGGTGATTTCAAATTTGGGTGTGAGGTGGTGTTAGACCTGGCACTATTGGCAGGTTCATCCCCTCACTTTGTGCCTCCTTCCTCCTATTTTTTCTTGCTGTTGCCTCTAGGGCCCTGAGCACTTTATCACTGCTGATCAGTGCTTAAGTGCAGATGCACTCCCTTCTAAAGTCGATATGATTGGCTTATACCTAATTAGTATATTTAATTTACCTGTAAGTCCCTTGTACAGTGGTATCGCTATACCCAGGGCCTGTAAATTAAATGCTACTAGTGGTCCTGCAGCGCTGCTTGCGCCACCCACAGAAGTAGCCTTTCAAACCTGTCTCAGGCCTGCTAGCGCAGGGCCTGCATGCACAGTTTTCTGCCACAGGAACCTGGCATCTAAATTTACTTGCCATGCCCAGAACTACCCATTTACTACATGTAAGTCACCCATAATGTATGCCCTAGCCAGCCCTATGGGCAGGGTGCTATTTATGTAGAAGAGAGGACATGTGCCTGGTTGTGTGGTCTGTCCTGGTAGTGACAAACAGCCTATTTGGTTTCTCACTGCTGTGAGTGCTGCCTTCTCATAGGATTGCATTGGAAATGCATTGCCTTATGTGTAGATGGTATTGTCTGATTTATGAGGGGTAGCGTAGGCATGTTTGGTATGGTTGTAATGGTATTGAGAAAATCTGCCTACTGGTGTAGGTGGATTTTTTATTCACTACAGAAATGCCACTTCTTGGTAGTGAGCCTTTCTCTGTGCTTATGACTCTGGTGTTTTGCAGCTTGACTCCAAGCCACGTCTGGGCAGAGTGGCAGTTGGGCTTTGTGCATACTTTTCAGACAGCCTGTACACATGACGTGTGGAGGTGTCACAGAGGTGCATCTGCATATTGAATGGTCTTCCTGGGCTGAGAGAAATGTGCATCTGTAAAGTCTGTGCCTTGGCCTCACACAAAAGGGTTGTTTACCCCCAACTGATGTTTGGAGCCTGTGCTGGAGGAGAGAGGGGGCACTCCCAGAACCAGTTGTAACTGGTTGGAAACTCCTCTCCCCTTCTTTGTTACTACACTGCAAACTGAGTATAAGTACAGGGGATTTTTCCCCCACAATTTGGAGACACTTTGGAACTGAAACAGACTTGTAACAGGACACAGTATGCTGCTGGAGGGACTCACCAAGAACTGCCTTTGACTGCTGCTGCTGTGCTGACCTGTGACCTGCCTGGTCACTTGGAGGAACTGTCAACTGCGTGCAACTCTTTATGCTTGCCTGCTGGGTCCTGCCGCCCTATGTTCCCTCTATTGTGTCCCCCTGGGGATGGGTACTGTTGCCCTGGACCCCTGCCACGACCTGCTTGAAGTGCACAAGGAGCGATTCACTTTTTCTGGCATATAGCCTGAAGAAGCGCTCTACCTGCTTTCTGGGCGCCTCGTGAGCACCCCACTTTATTTACTTATAGCGCCTGGAGAGCGCTGTGGCGTGAAATCATTTTGCGCCTGAAATCGCTTTGCTGATTTAAAAAATCACCGCCGCAGCCGGGCAGTCTGTTTTCCTGAAGCACAAGTGACTCGCGCTGTTTGGTGCTGCCGGGGCACGAAGATTGGCAATCTGGAGCGAGTGCATTCCTAGCAGTGCTCCCGGGCTGAAGCACACTCTGAGGAGCCCCCCCAGGGCACAAGAAGACCCCCACTTAGGGCCGATCACTGCTGCGGCCCGGGCAGGCTTTTCTCTTCTTGGGAGGATGGGCGGATGAGGAAGCCTAATCAGAGGCTCTCCGCCCCACCGGGCCCCTCACCTGTGCTTTGGAGGACGGACAGAGGGACCAGGGAGGGAGGAAGCCTCATCAGAGGTTCCTCCTGCCCTATCGGAGCCCTGATTTTGCTCTAGAGACTGCAGGCGGGGCGGAGGCCCCCAGACCACAAGGTCCCCTCTTTGACCCCTTGTTTTTCATTGTGGCTTTGCACACACCTTCCGCCCCTCCTCCCCCCTTTGGATGGCCTGTTGTGGTCCAGGGGTGAGGCCCCAGAGATTGCGGGCCCCAATATAAACACCGAAGGGGGTGCACTCCGCCCCCCTCCCCCAAAATTGCCAAATGGCCCCTTAGGTAGAGAAGGTCTTAGTCTTGCAGGAGAGAATGGCAGAGGCAGAGAAGCCCTTTTCTAGAGAGAGACTCGCTGTTGAGCGCAGTCTGAAGGTTCTGGACTCACGAGTGCTGCAGTTGGAGTCAAGTGGTGGCAGCAATGTAGAGTGTTGTAGCAAAGATGTTCCTCACATACCCACAGATCTGGTACCTAGGTTCCAAGAGTTGGGTGACATACGTCAACGGTTGAAGGAATATGAGAGGCCTCTGGTAGAGCGCAGAATCTTTGAGAATGATTGGGGGACTGGCCTAGAGAGCTATATATCTGAGTAGGGGAGGGATACCCTACTGGCTCTGGACGGGAGTGACAGGGAGGGGTACTCCACTAGGAAGAACGCACCGATTGAGAAGGATGATTTTCCCCCTGAGGAATACAGAAAGAGGTTCAGGGGCTGTAAGAAACTGTCCCACCAGTCTTGGGAAGAGTTTGTGGAGGATTGCTGTATTGTACTAGATGGATTGGTGAAGGGTAGCACACATTGAGATTGTCCGACAGTACCTGCTTCGTTGTTGTTTTTCAGGGTTACGCCAACACTTGTCAGTGTGTGAGCTCTCTGACCCCAGGGAGCTTGAAAAGGAGGAGACCTTGGGTTGATTGCCAGAGGGTCTGATGTGGCATTAGGGGGTGTTCCTAAAGAGAGTGGTCTAGGTGTTTTCCAACCAGGTGTTGTGGAAGAGGCTTGTGTCCCAGGAAGGTCCCAGTGTAATGGGATGGGTACGGGTTCCCATGGCTTGTCTCAGAGGAGAGGAAGTGGTGGTGGGCTGTGTCCCAGGATGTCCGAGACCCAGTCTCATAGCCTGGTTGGTTCTATGAGTAGACGCCAAGAGGGGAACCTAGAGGGGAGCCATCTGCTCAGAGGGATCCCATTTTGCCAGGGGGACATGGGCAGGTGGCTGGTGATAGCGTTCTGCCGGCCCTGGTGTCTGGTAGTCTCAGTCCAGAGTGGAGAAGGTGAAAATCCAGGTGTAGGGTTGAGAGGGGATCGCTGACCCCAGTGGAGAACTTGGAAGGTCAGGTGTCAGGTCTGAGGTCAGAGCCCCCAGGAATGACCCATGTGATACCATTTCTGGGTTGGGGGAATCCAGCCTCTGTCAGATGGGCAGACGTCAGGAGACCTGCCCCAGCCAGACTGTAGTGCAGCCCTTGGGGAAGGTGTTTTCCTTGTGGGGGTAGGTGTGCCCCCGAGGAAGTTCTGGTACACCAGGCAATGGTTCAACCTCAGGGTGGTGACTAATTTTCATACTAATAGTACTCCAAATACAGGTTATAGTAAGTTTGTAAATTGAAAACTAACACTGAGCAGGCACATCCACATGTGCAAATAGAGTAAGGACGTGATTTATGTACTGGGAAATATTTTCAGGTTTAATAATTGCCAAAACATCTGTGCAAATGTCTTATTCCCTCATTGTGATTTGAATTTGAATTTTGATATTCATGAGTAAATATTGGGAGGTACAAGTGCCCTCGAAAACCTACAATTTACAAGCTTCTACAATTGTTTATGAATCCCAGGATATTAAGGTCATCTACTAAACATTCATGAAAAAACCTACAGAATTAGCAAATGTCCTAACCTGGCCTTGTGAATTGGCCTTAATTCATGAAGAGGTACAAAATCGACCCTTCTAATGTCAAAAATGGTAGTTGCACATGCCACTTATCATCTGTACACCGTGAAAGTAATCATAGTTTTATAATACTGAAAATATTATATCTAATTGATAATTGTTTCTGTTTTTCTCCTCTGTAGTTACAAGGGTGAGATCTCAAGGTTCAGTGACCATATCTTTTAATGTGGTCACGAAAGACATGAAGAAGCTTGGGTATGACACAAGCCCGTCAGATGTCCAAAATCCTTCAGGAACTTCTCTTCCTTGATGAAAAGTGTGCCTTTTTTATAATATTTTATACGAAGTGCTTGTCTTTTTAAGTGATTTTTTAAAAATATGTTTCAAGTATCTTTCCATCTTTTTAGGCATTTTATCTGTAAAGACTTTTTATAGTGTCTTAAGTATATTTAAGATAAATTGCATTTCCTCAAATAGAGAAATTTCAAAATTTAGGTGAATTAGTCACAGAGAAAGCTAATAAGCTGGCAAGATTTTCCTAGTCAAAAGGTAGAAATAACAAGGATCCTGGGATAGGTCTGATGAGACATTTGTCATTTTATCTGAAGATGTGTGTTTATGTTTACATACCACAGCTAAAGCCAAGTACTTAGCTAATGGATCCCTTCAGTAAATTGGACGAAGCCAATATTTTGCAGGCTGTATTAAAAATCTCTGATGTATGTTAAAGCATCCGCTCCAGTTCCAATTTACTTCTCTCACATATATATTGCCAACCTCGGATTGACAAACACGTTCTGCAATATGTTGCCATTATACCTTTTTACCATCCCCTCATTATTTAAGATGACTTTACTTCCCCTCCATCCATTCACATCACTATTAATGGAGCATTCTCAAACAGAATGTGAAGACATCTGTTGCATTTTGGTTATGCAGTCTGATAGATAAATGCAGTACATGTTCCTGTTTAGCCATTATCTGAACGGAAGTTTTATACAAAGTACTGTGTGCTGACATTTTGCATTATCCACTGCTCCTCTTTGTAATGTCACATTCTGTACCTTCAAACAGCTTCACATTTAACAGAGGAATTCCTTCGTTTATACGACCACATTACTGTAAGCACGTGAGGGCTGCCTTTTGTCTTAAAAATGCCATGTATCACTGAAACATGTACACTGGTGTTGGCTCTGACGACAAATAATGAATGGTGTATTTTTAGTAATTTCACCTTCTCCCTCTAATTTACTTCCCAATCCACTTGTGAGAGGGACCAGGTAGTTCCAAGGATCCTCGTGTAGCACAAAGTGAACACAGATGTATGCACTTACAGACTGTACCCTGTAGTAGGACAGTCGCTGGCATTCTTCCACATGCTAGGCATGAAGAGTCCTTGCAGAGAACATTGGCAGTGCAGTATGGTACCCATTGCCCATGTCTGCGAAAGGGCATCCTCTGACCAGGCCCCTGTGGGTGAGTGAAGTACAGAACTGCACCAACACTAGTGGAATCCTTCACGGGAAAGCACACCATGTTTCTGCTGTCCTCTCTTCTGCAGACATAACATGTACCATTTAGGGCATGCTCAGGAAACAGAGTTGGGTGTGTGATGGAGACATATTGTATCTGATATATACTAACAGTGGGCTTTGGATCTGCACCTTGCTCATGATTCAGTGGCTTTCTTGTCTATCTACAGTTCCCTGCTCCTAATTCAACTGAATTCTTTCATATTCCTATGGGTGTCTCGCCCAAGGAACATTTATTTCTCGTTGCATTTTGATCAATTGACCTGTGTCCATCCCCTGCTCTTGTCAGGACCTTGCATTTCAGTGCACAGGGTTCTATTTCCTCTCTTTGTCCATTACTTTTCCTCCTCTCTCCTTACCGCTTACTTTATTTGCAAAAAAAAACAAAACACCTATTTATTTAACCCCTAAAAAATAATAGAGTCTCGACTAGATTGTCTACATTGTGCCGGCACGATTGGTAACTTTTACCACATAGTATAGTAATTCCTATCCCTCAGGCCCTTCTGGGAGTGAATCTTTGAGGCACTACGAGAGTGCTTGAGGGACTAATAGACCTTTTGTTCAGGTATAGCCCTATTAAATATTCTAGATGAGGGATCCAGGAGAGCAGAGGGAACTTTGATAAGTTTGGGTTTGGCGCTGGGGAAGAGAGGGATTGCACAACACTGAAGAGATGTGGTGGACCGTAGTTTGTTACACTGGACACACTGCGGGGATCACTGACATATTTGAAAAGCTAAGCTATGCTGCGAGGGATCGTCCCAAACAAACAAGCACTGGAAGCTGTGGTTTGTGGGAGGAATTCACAGCTGTCGGTGATTGATATCATTGCCTATTTGGCCTCTCACAGGTCGCGGTTGAGATTACTTTGGTAGTGGGACTCAAGATGGTCCCCACATGCATCAGCTTTCACAGAGCGGTGGGTCCTGAATGCAATGCAGAATATTCGACATGTATGTGGTCATATCCTGTGTTTAGGCGCAGTGTCTGTATGTTATCTGGCATATGTTATGCTAGGTTATATAGTGTTTGTTTTTCTCTACCATCAAGAAAAATACAATAAAAATATGTAATTTAAAAAAAAGGAAAACTGTACACATTGCCACAATATAGACCTAGTTGAATGCATTCTTAGGACATGTTTATTTCCTTTAATAAATACTAATTTCAATATCAATTACAAAATGTATGATTGTCTTTATGCATATAGGGATATTCGGTTTAACAAAGCTGAAAACCGAGTATATTCCCAAAGTGTGAAATTTCAGTCAGACACCAAAGATTTCATTTTATTTTCTGTAAATTATTTGTTTTAGGCTTACGGTGCTCTGTTATTTTGGATACAGTTTTCTGTCAAACTTACACCTACTATCTAAAAGTTGCATCAATATTGTGTCGCATCATAATTTAAAAAACTTTACATGTACATGATGTTTTATAAATCACAGTTTTTTAAAACATTTTTGATTTGCTAAAATATTTTGTTTGTTGATTATGTTTCAATCTTGTTTTTCTCATAGTATAATTTGTAGAGTCATATTGTACTACACAGTCATGTGTTTTGTGACTATTTCTAGACCTGAGAAAATTAAAAAAGGCAGTTTGTAAAGTCATTGTCATTTTGTTACGTTTTTCACAGACGGATTTTGTACTTTGGAAAATAAATGATTCTATAAGTATCGAGTCTATGCTTGTTTTGTTGTATTTCGTTATGCTTCTACTTCTTTATGATAATTTGCTTTTATTTATTCAACTCAAATAGCTGATGTGAAACTGTGGGACCAACAATTTGGCTTCAGCCTACTTGTATTAAATTTTAAGATAATATAAGGGATTCTGCAATTCCCGTATAAAACCCTTTTATTAATACTATATAGTACATGCCATTCTGTAGGCCCTGTATAAAATCCTGCCTCTAATTTCTTTATAATTGGCGACTTGTGAAGCACCCAGTCGCCTATTATGAAGAAATGACATCTGAGCTCAACTGTAATAACTTATAACAGTTGAGTTCTAATGTCACAATGCCTCCTGCAGGAGCCAGCAGTTCAGAGGAAAGAAAGGGTCAGGTCACAGTGCACAATTAAAGCAGCTGTTTAATGAATGAAAACAAAACATTGCTTTTATTTCTCCTGCTCTGTTTTTCTAGCTGTATAATGACAACCATAAAGGGGATATTTATGGCAACATGTTTATTTGTTGTGCTTCTTAGGTAATTATCAAAGGTTAGAATCTTTCTGCATGTTTCCACACATTCCAAGCTAATGTGCTTCCTTTTTTAAAACTGACTTGTATTAAACCGATTCGAATATCTTTGTGCTACAGATATCAAACAGCTTTTTTGATGTGCTTAATTTTGTGTTAGAGGTTCTGTTTTTTTTTCATGTTTGCAATTATGCTGTTTTATTCATATTAGAGCTACGCACCAAGGATTTAGGTGGTTTGTGTGAAAGGTAATGGTGTGACCATGTATTATAAGGAATAAAGTACCCACTATCACACATGATAAGGATTTTGCAAGCCAAGTCAGTCTTTATTCAGCCAGTATACTCGGTCATAAAAAAATAAAACCCCAAAACACATCCAGGTTAAAATATGCATTAATAAATAGATAAAAATGTGCGAAATTTCAGCTAGTAATCATCTTAAAAAAATATACATTTGTCTGTACTTACATAGCCACTTTTGAGTGAAGATGTCCTAAAATAAACAATGTTCTAAGGCTTTAAGATGCATAGGCTCTTCTATGGGAAGGACAGCAATAACATAACTGAGCACTGCAGAGCAGATATCAACAGAGGACAGGCTCTGCAAGAAAATTAACCCCTCCTTATAAGATGAAAAATGTTTATTCAGCAAACAGTGACGCAGAAATCTCAATCTGGGTGAAACATATAACACACAAAATAGCAAGGGCTAGTAACCCATGTCAACCCATTGCAAGGGCAGGGTGGTAGAGATGTGCGTCAGGCGACACATACCGGGAAGGCCACCAGGTGGTGTATTGTGTTTAGCCTTAACCTGGTAGGATAAAATCTGTGTTCCAGTTTGGCTAGCCATTACAAATAAGGCTCTAGGCTAGGGCTTGTGCAAATTTGCATGTACCTTGTGACTGTAGGCATATCTAAAGTGCCAATCAGTCTGGGTTCCTCTTTGGCAGAATCATGAAGCTCTATTAGTTTCATTTTAGAATTAACAGCAATGCTCTCCAGATTATCAAAGAGGTGCCCTCAACCTAGATTATAAAAATGGTGTTTTATGTATGCCAGCCATTGAATTAATGCCATACTATCCATCTTAAGCAGTCAATCAAAACTTTTCTGGATAATTGGGCTTGATGGGTACTTCATATTTTTAACCATAGAATTAGGGTCTCAACTTAATACGGTCATCTATGAATCCTACTTCTATTCCTGTGTGTACAATGCAACTCGCAGTGGCTCTAGGAAGGGGTATGAGCCTACATAGAAAGCTTTTTCTGACAGCCTGGAGTTTCCTCGCTGCTGAATAGTCCCATACTCCAGCTCCCTAAATTTCCCCTAATAGACACTTACTCTTGTAGAGCTGAACCAACTCCTGCATCACCTTTTGACCCAGTCTCTTCTAAATTTTAAATATAGCCTCTCCCACTGCCCCATTTTTAATGCTATTTGATATATTAGCCTGTCCCATTTCCCATTTGAATCAAATAAAATACCTAAATAATTAAAAGTTGTTGTTTTTGCAGTTAGTCTCTTGTCTAGACCAAAAATCTTAGATTTAAGATTTTGGGGGTCACATGACATTACAGAAGACTTTAAAAGTTTACCTTGAGCTTCAAACCTGTCATAAAATTATTAAAAGCATCTAAGAGTTTTGCAATATGTTTGCTGTATGCACCAAGAGGACAGCATTGTCCACATACAGCAAAACCGGCACTGGCTGGTTGCCAATTTTAGGAGCATCCTTGCTGCACCCCACCCACTTAATGCTGTATCGAGGGAATTCATATAAAATAAAATAAAAGGAGGGCAAGTATACAGCCCTGCCTAACTTATCTAACTACCCTGATTGGGACTTTACAGTCGCCATTCCGCGAATAGCGCACTCTGGTACTGGCTTCCTGATCGAGCTGCTTTAAAAGGTCTAATAAAGTGGTAGCTATACCCGCTTGCTCCATCAAGACCCACAGTAGCTCTCTATCCACCATATCGAAGGTGCAGGAAAGGTCTATTAAGTCCATATGAAGGACCCCTGCCCTGGCTATCACAGTTTTACCGAAAATGAGTGTGAGATTTAACTGCTGCTCAGCAGTCCCCTGCCCCGAATGGAAGCCATATTGTTTTGGACTGAAAAATGAGTTCTCTTCCAGGGGATCCTCATCAAAGTCATAAACATTGAATATTCCCGCCCTTGTGCGGGGACCCCGGAGCATATATAAAATACACACATATTATACATGTGTAAAAACAGCAATGCAGGCTATAATGTTAAAACAGGCTAAAATGCTTTATTTCTATGAAGTTTTTTTTTTTTATATATATTATAAAATTACAATAGAGAATAAATATCTACCTAAGCCCCCAAAACTGGGCTTAGGGAAGTAAGCAGCAGTAAACTCTAGAGAAAAAGAGAAAAAAAAGCTACGTTGAAAAACAATGGAGCATTCTTAGGCAATAGGCTGCATGCAGGATAACACAGGAGAGCCATAAAAACTTTGGCACCGTGCCTTTAAGACCCTGAGCACCTCCAGTATCCCACCATGCCTCAGGGGTGAAGGAAAGGTGACAGTTGGTTCACAGTTAGGTCAGTTCTTTTTTCCGGCTTCTTCTGAGAGGATCCTGGAGCATTGAACTCTCAGTTTTTCTGAGTTTTTTCTCAGAAAAATCCTTTAAAAAGTGTTTTTTCCTTTTTCATTCGACAGATAACATCTTTTTCTGTGTTTGGCAGTTTTTTCCTGACAGAAAAATGCCTTCACTTTTTGTCAAATGCCCTTCTTGTGGGAAGAAGAAGGCCCAGTCAGACCCACACTCTCTTTGTATTGTGTGCCTGCCTCAGAGTCACTGCTCTGACACTTGCAAGCACTGCAAGAATATGTCAAAGAGGACTCTGAAGGACAGTGAGAAGATCAGGCTACATGGGCTTCATGAGAGGCAGAAAACATCGTCCTCCTCTCTTCCCAGGCAACCAGCAGGCCATTCTCAGGAGAGAATGGCTAGGTTGACGTCAGCAGGTAGGAAAGTACCTGTTTGTTCCCCGTCGACGTCGATGCTGCCACCGTCTCACCGGCATAGATCGCCGTCGACGGCGAAAGACCTGACGTCGAAGGATACGGCGTCGAGGGAACACCATCGCAGGGGCAGATCTCCGTCGACGGCAGCCCGCCGATCGACGTCGAGCCATCGCCGGCGTGCCCGGTCGCCGCCAAAGGCCGTACGCCCCCGACGTCATGAGACGCGACGTCGAAATCGCCACGACGGCATGAGAGACATCCGCCGTCGACCTCCCACCGCTCCACGTCGAGGCACACGACGGCGAGTAGGTCGAGGTCCAAAGATCGCCGTTCGACGTCGAGGCACTCTACGTCGAGGCACTCAATGTCGAGGCAAGAACATCCGATGGGGCGCCCTTCGACGTCGACACAGCCATCGACGTCGACACAGGCTTTACCTGTCCCGCAGGGAGTAGAACATCGCCCTTCGCCAACAGACAAGGCCGCACCATCTCCCGTGGTCTCCATACCGAGCGACTCATCTCGGTCAAGAGCGGCATCATCTGGGCATGTTTCGCCCATCAACCTATCTCCAAGATGGCTAGAGAGCCTTAACAGACCAGCGGCCTCCCCGGATACGCAGTATTCGCGAATGTACTCGCCTACTGCCTCCCTTCCAAGAACGCCATCACCGACAGCAAGGGCAGGACGGGCTCGTTCTGTTCCTCGTCAACCAACCGTGAGACCTGGGCGCTCTGCTACAGCGTCTCGCAGCAGGTCTCGTTCTCAACGGCGATCCAGGTCTCGTTCACGAAGAAGATCACCCTCTTGGTCGTCTTCAGGATCATCTGTCGGGCGTTACTCCCCCACCCTAACAGATTCTCCACCTGCTAGGGTCTCACCGGTGGATGACATTACGACGTTTAACGAGGTGCTGTTAAGGGGAGCGCAGAAATTAAACAGAGGTTCCAAAGCCATCTACCTCCTCGTCAGTCATCTTCGAGACTCTGCAGCATAGATCAGCATCAAAAAAGCTACTGCCTCTAGTGCCTGGTTTGTTGCAGCCAACCATGGACACTTTTCTGGCCCCAGCTACGCTCAAATCTGCCCCGGCTAGGATTCTGAAAAAATATAAGGCTCCCGAACAGGACCCTCTGTTCCTAAGAAAGGATCCGCCACCGGACTCTGTGATATTGGCCGCAGCCCGAAAAACCCACTCGGTGGCATCATCCTCCACGGTCCCCCCGGATAAAGAGAGCAGGCATCTAGACTCTCTGGGGAGAAAGATGTGCGGTACGGCAGCTTCGGCAATGAAAGTCTCCAGTGCTTCTGTACTCCTGGGCAGGTATGACCGTTCTCTGTGGGACTCCCTCAATAGATTCACAGAGAAATTGCCCAGAGAGGACAGACAAGATTTTCAAGAGATCTTGCAGGAGGGATGCCTGGTATCCAACCAGGTTATCAGCGCGGCGGCAGATGGGGCAGATCTAGCTGCACATGGGTATGCACATGGAATCTGTGCAAGAAGGTCTTCCTGGCTGAGGCTGACTGGGTTAAAACAAGAAGCACAACAGCGCATCCTGAATCTCCCATTCGCCGGGAACTCGCTGTTCGGTACCCATGCAGACGAGGAAATGGCCCGCATGAAGACCGAGGTGGACACCATGAGGGCCGTAGGCCTGGAAAGGAAGAAAGATTTCAGGAGAAGTTATAGGCCTTATGACAGGCGCCCTTTCCAGCAGAGGGTTCAATCCCCTCACTGGTCCCAGAGGCCAGAACAACGGCAGGGAAGCCCTCTTTTTCAGCGAAGGAACACAAGGGAGCGAGGGTCAAGTAGACCTCAGCAGTCCACACCGAAAGCGCCGGCCAAACAATGAGATCTCGCTTCCCTCGACACTGTACACCACTCCGGTGGGGGGAAGTATTGCAGGTTATCTTCACGAGTGGCACTCTATCACAAGAGACAAATGGGTGCTCAATATTGTCGAAAATGGCTACTCTCTTCTTTTCAAACAGCCTCCACCACACTTGCCACCAGCCAAATACAATCCATCTCATCTTAGCCTGCTGCGCAAAGAGGCTCTCGCCCTCTTACAAAAGAATGCCATAGAAAGGGTTCCACCTGCACACAGAGGAAAGGGGGTTTACTCACGTTATTTTCTGGTGGCGAAAAAGGGCCAATTCTGGACTTACGGCTGCTGAACAAATACATAAGAAAACAGAAGTTCAGGATGCTAGCGCTTCACCAGATTTTCCCTCAACTACATCAGGGAGACTGGATGTGCTCCATCGAACTGCAGGATGCATATTTTCACATCCCAATAGCTCCCAAGCATCGGAAATTCTTGCGCTTCCAAGTAGCGTCACAGCATTACCAGTTCAGAGTTCTACCATTTGGCCTGAAATCTGCCCCACGCGTCTTCTCGAAATGTATGGCGGTGGTAGCGGCACATCTTCGAAAACAAAAGATATTCATCTACCCATACCTAGACGACTGGTTACTGAAGGCTTCTTCTCCGGAGCAGGCGAGAAGCCATCGGGACATTGTGCTCAGGGTTTGCGAGTCTCTAGGTCTTCAGGTCAATTCCCAAAAGTCAACATTGATTCCAACACAGAACCTTCACTACCTGGGAGCTATAATAAACACAGAAGTCCAAAGAGTGTATCCTTCGGAGGAACGACTATCCTCAATAGACAGGAAGTGTCAGGACCTGTTGAAAGCCAATGCATCTACGGCACGTCAGGTGACATCGCTGCTGGGCTCCATGGCATCATGCATCTTCATTGTCCCAAATGCCAGACTGCACTTGAGGCCTCTCCAAGAGGCATTGGAGAGCAACTGGAGCCAAAGGACAGGTCGCTGGGAGGACAGAGTGCGACTACCGGCAGCGGCACTTCAGTCATTGAAATGGTGGATGCACAGACCTCACCTGTCAATAGGTGCTCCGTTTCACCAGGTAGTTCCATCCGACACTCTCGTAACGGATGCGTCTCTTCAGGGATGGGGGGCTCATCTGGGTCCCCTTCAAGCTCAAGGCCTGTGGTCAGACAAGGAAAAGCAGTACCACATCAATATGCTGGAACTCAGAGCGGTCCATCTGGCTCTCAAGTCTTTCACACCTTTGATTCAGGGGAAAACTCTCCTAATACAAACGGACAATACAACCACGATGTATTATTTGAACAAACAGGGGGGAACGAAATCCCTACCCCTATTTCGAGAGTCCCAAACGATATGGCATTGGCTCCTGGCCAGAGGAATGTCACTTACAGCGGTTCACCTGCCAGGACAACAAAACGTGGAAGCAGATTTCCTGAGCAGACACCTAGAGGACGCACACGATTGGGTCCTACACGGCGAAGTCGTCGAATACATCTTCGCTCAATGGGGTCGACCTCAATTGGATCTCTTCGCAGACGAAGTAAACAAGAAATGCCCAGACTTCGCATCCAGGTTCTACCGTCTGGGATCTCGAGGGAATGCCCTGTTGATCGACTGGTCAGGGATATTTCTCTACGCCTTTCCACCGATTCCCCTCATACCGGCAGTGATCAACAAACTTTACAGATCCAGAACCAGAATGATTCTCATAGCGCCACAATGGCCCCATCAATTCTGGTACACAGATCTCCTCAACCTATCCGAAAAACCTCACAGGAGGCTGCCGTGCAGACCGGATCTTCTGAGCAGAATGGAGGGCAGGATTCTGCATCCCAACCTACCCTCTCTGAGCTTAACAGCATGGCTCCTGAATTCCTGCAGTATGGGCACCTAGGGCTCTCACAGGAGTGTATGAACATCTTGAAAGAGTCCAAACGACCTTCCACGCGGCGTTCTTACTCTTTTAAGTGGAAAAGATTCTACATATGGTGCTGTCAACAAGGCCAGAACCCCATACGGGCTCAGGAGGATGTCATACTGTCCTATTTAATTCATCTGGCAAAGTCTGGTCTGCAGGTATCATCCATTAAGGTACATTTGTCTGCCATTACAGCCTATCGAATGTCACCTTCTCAGGAATCCTTCTTTACGAAACCTGTAGTCAAGGATTTCTTAGAAGGTTTGAAAAAAGTTTTTCCGCCCATTCGGAGACCATCTCCTCCATGGGAACTGAACATAGTATTGTCAAAACTTATGGGCCCTCCTTTTGAGCCTATACACAAGGCCTCTTTACAACACCTTACGTGGAAGACGGCTTTTTTGGTGGCCATTACTTCGGCGAGGAGGATCAGCGAAATTCAGGCTTTGTCTTCCAAAGAACCGTACACGGTTTTTCACGACAATAGAGTGGTTCTGCGAACTCACCCATCTTTCCTTCCGAAAGTGGTGTCAGAATTCCATATCAATCAGACTATATCTTTACCAACTTTCTTTCCCAATCCGGAGACTCCGGCAGAGAAAGCATTGCACTCCTTAGACTTGAAAAGAGTGCTGAAATTTTATTTGGATAAAACAAAATCGATTAGACATTCCAACCGATTGTTTGTAAATTATGGTCATTTGAGGACAGGAGAGGCAGCATCTAAACGAACTATATCAAGATGGATAGTTTCTTGTATTGTTAATACTTACCAGCTGGCTAATAAACAATTACTAGCTAGGCCTAAAGCGCATTCCACAAGGGGAAAAGCGGCTACTGCTGCCCTCCTTAACAATGTTCCAATATCAGATTTGTAAGGCTGCTACATGGAAGTCTGTACATACGTTTACTAGACATTACTGTTTGGACTCAGATGCAAGAGCGGATGCCCAAGTGGGGCAGGCCTCTCTGAGAAATTTATTTGCATAACATGTATCTATTCCTGCACTTCTATTAGACAGCCCGCAGAGTTTAGGGATGGGCTTGCTAATCTATTCAATGTTTATGACTATTGATGAGGATCCCCTGGAAGAGAAGGATAAGTTACTTACCTGTAAATCCTAGTTCTCTTCCAGGGGTATCCTCATCAAAGTCATAAACAACCCACCCTCCTCCCCGGACTCACGTCTCCTAGAAGTGCAGGACAGACTGTTTTTCGAATCAGTTACACAGATTGTCACCGTAAAAAAGTACTGACCTAACTGTGAACCAACTGTCACCTTTCCTTCACCCCTGAGGCATGGTGGGATACTGGAGGTGCTCAGGGTCTTAAAGGCACGGTGCCATAGTTTTTATGGTTCTCCTGTGTTATCCTGCATGCAGCCTATTGGCTAAGAATGCTCCATTGTTTTTCAATGTAGTTTTTTTTTCTCTTTTTCTCTAGAGTTTACTGCTGCTTACTTCCCTAAGCCCAGTTTTGGGGGCTTAGGTAGATATTTATTCTCTATTGTAATTTTATAATATAAAAAAAAAAAAGAAAAAAAAAAAACTTCATAGAAATAAAGCATTTTTGCCTGTTTTAACATTCCCCCAAAGTGACCCTGCCTAGAATCTTCATCGTTGAATCAGTCAACGAGATTGGGCGATAGCATGCAGGCGGATTCCGTTCTCCTTTCTTGTAGATAGTAACTATTGTTTGATTCCTTCCAAGAAGCAACCAGGCCATCCTTCACTGCAGCTCTCAAAACATTTGAAATCAAGGGGGCCCAGAAGTCTAAGTTGGCTTTGGACAGATGTACTGGGGCCTTATCTGAGCCAGTGGCTTTACCAACAGTGGCACTTTTTGAAGCTTTTGTAACTGAGTATGGGTCTACAAGATCTACAACACATCCTTCTTCACACTCATGCCCACATTCATTTCCATTTGTCCTTTCCTTGTTTTCTGGGTTAAAAATGACAGAAAAATGGCTGACCCAGTCCTGTTCCAAGATATGGCACATAATCTCATCAGATGGACTACCTATGAAAAAGAGTCGATTAACTATGCTCCAGAATAACCTAGGGTCATTTAATTGAGCTGCCTTCTGTAAGTCTTCCCATGTGCTCACTCTAACTTCGTGTTTCTTCTGTTTAAGGACTTGGTTATGTTTGGATCTTGTCATTCTGATATTCTCGATATTGCACAGGATACGCTTAGTGGCTAATTTAAGTGCTTGGCGGGCTACTGTGCATTCATGAGAAAACCATGAAAGGATCGGGCAAACGTTTAAGGGTTTGTTTAGTAGTTAGCTCACCTGATATAGCTTTACAGAATCCAACAAAGTTTCCCAAGATATTTGCTGGGCCATCTAACACAGAAACACAGTCCAGGGCCTCATTGCAGTATTCAGTAATCAAATTTATAAAACATTTTTAGAGTTGATAGAACCCCACTGCAGGTGGACCCTACTATTGGCTGAATAAAGAATTGAAGCAATTGCTTTCTCAGATGGGCTGACTATATAAAAGGAATAACATTTAGACTAATTGGATTGTCATCACTAAAAGGCAAGGATAGGACCACATAATCCAGAGGATGCTTGGTCAAATCTCTTGATAGCAAAATAAAGTCTATCGTGGGGCCCCTTCCCCTGTCTGTAAAAGTTGGAGGGATTTGATTACCCTGTCCCTGGGCATCTGATGAAAACATTAAATTAAGGGATAGAATCAAGTGGTTAAGGGCTTCACCATAAGCTGTATGTATGAAATGTCCAGTATCACCATCTTGGACGTCGGTGAATCTGCAAATATATTCCTCATCATGGAGGCATTTAGTGATGTTGAAATTACCTGCTCAGATGATTGAACTAGAAATATTCCCTCTGTCAATGCAGTCTGCAGTTATCTTGCCTAGCTCTTCAATTATGTAAATAGGTAAATAGGGACTGATGTGAAAATTTTTAAATATAAATTGATTAAAAGAATATTAAACTGGCTAGGTGAATAAAGTTTTAGCATTGGAAATCTGAGCCTTGATTCTATTAATGTAGTCTCCAGGTTCCTAACAGATTTTCCCACAAAAATTGCAAGTCCCCCCCCCCTTCCCTCTACCCACATCCACTGGTGTTGCATTGGTGAAATAGGTTCTAAATCCATTTATAACTATATTATCAGGGGCCCAAGTTTCCTGACAACAAATCATATCATAATTCCCAACAAGAGTCAGCTAGTCCTCGTTTTGGAACTTATTCCAAACCCCTGCAATGTTCCAGGACAACAAATGCATGCCTTTACTAGGGCTGTGAGATTCAAGTGTGTCAGAGTTGTCTGTGGGGGAATTTTGAGGAGAGGTTTGTTGATCAAGTGTATTCACATCCTTATCTGATAATCTCGAAGGTTCACAAGCCACCTCGGAGCTCCATAAGCTTATTAAGGAACTCAGCCTTTGACCTTATTTCTCTGTATGGTCATGGATCTCCTCAGTGACTTGCAATATCATTATTTAGTGTGGCATGTATACTTTATCGCATATATTAGAGTTGGGAACCTTGGTTCACATTATATTAACTTCCAGTAGCCAGAATGAGTACAACAGTGATAGTGGAAAGACTCCTTGCCAGTGTATCATAGAGAGCAGAAGGTCACTGTTTGCTTGCAATCCATTAGTCTTAGTGGTACACCAGTAGTGTGAGGAATAACAGAATCTTAATGAGAGGAAATTGGTGGTTTGCATATTTACCATAATCATGCGACCAGGAAGAGAGTAAGAAACAGGATGTGCGCACAAAGAACACATGAATACCTGATTATAAATATAGTCAAGCGAATATTGGTGCGACCAGTTTGAAAGGGCTGCATTTGGGTTTCCCCTTGTAATATATCAAAAGCCAACGTTCCATAGGGAAAAACAGATGATAAGATCGGAGTGAGACTGTGCCGTCATGATAGCTGCAAAGGGGGACAAGGACATTTAACAAGCATTAGCAATGCAATAGGTCTCGCAATTGCGAGAGTTAGATCTATTGGCATTGTAAATGGATAAGTGCACTTTTTTGCGACATAAGTTGGTCAACCGGGCCTCATATTATGGTCCTTTCCTGCCACATAATACCACTGAGCAAGCAGCTCTACAAGATCATGCATGACAAAAGAAAATGTTAATGACAAACAGTGAAACAAGAATTGTAAAGGATAGGGTATCACAGCTCTGTACAATGAGGTACAAAATGTAAGTGCTTAACTATAGTTAAAGAAGTTTGCACTGACATTTATAAGCTGTGTGTGAATGGTATGTGCTGTCTTCTCCATAACTGTGATGCGAGGTAACTAAGAAACAATGTAAAGTAACTGGTAGTCAGGCAAAACGCTCCAATACTCCCAATTGTGCTGTGTAAACTTGAAAGCCCATGTACATGAAGGAAAAACAAAACAAACAATGACAAGCAACTGGTAGTTATGTAAATCGCTCCAATACTGCCCATTGCTCTGTGTGAAACTTGAAAGCGCCATTGGCGTCAGGAGCACAAATGAGAATCAAAATATACAATGGAAAGTAACTGGCAGTCATGCAAAGCGTTCCAATGCCGCCCATTGCACTGTGTAAAACTTGTAAGCGCCATGGCAGCCATGAGTGCACACGAAAAACAAAAGCCACAATATAAAGTAACTCATAGTTATGCAAATCGCTCAATACTGCCGATCGAGTCATGGCACTTTCAATGTTTATACAGCGGGAACTCAATCAGCAGTTTTGGAGCAATTTTCAAAATTTAAAAGCCATGAGCGCAATTGAAAAAGGTAACAATAACAAGTAACTGGTAGTTATTTAAATCGCTCCAATACTGCTGGTCAAGAGAAGGTCAAGCTAAAAGTAAAAAGGTAGTCCACAAAACGTCTGTAAAACATGGGCTCTGTGTATGTTAACAGTTGTTGGCCGGTGCTCTCGAGGAGGGCTAAACAGAGGAAAAGGTATGATGCAAGCATGCCTTTAACAAATAGAATTAAGGAAAATTGGAAACGCAAGCCCATGAACAAATTAAAGTGATAGGCTTGGGATGGAAGTGGTGAAACCCCACAGAATAGATAACAACAGGTCAGAAGCGCTGGCGCGCTCAACGTAAAAAATATATAACAAGTAGGGCACAAGAACCTCGGCTTTGATGGGGTTAAATGCCACTGGGACACGTTCCTTTTTAAATCAATGGACCTGTATGTGTGATATCCAGACAGTAACTACAGGTGATAATGTTCTGTTTGTTTTTGTTAAAAAATACAATCGTGGTGAAACAGCCTTCAATGCAACAACGCGTGCGTTAGTTAACAGCTGTGACCCCAGTTAAGAAGGCAACCCTGCTTTGCAGCAGCAAGCTGTGCCTCCTGCTCCTGTGTCCAGCTCTATGTATATTTAATTAGTCACCTCACCTCTACAATGCGTGTTTTACCACTTGACAGTTTCTGCCATCAAGTGGATGTCCTTGAGATAAAGTCAGGCCTATTGACTCCGAAGCATACTATTTGACTTGGTGTTCAAGAATTCCGAAGAAAGAGCTGCCAATAATGCAATGCACTGTTGTGTAGCGCGGCTTTAACTGAGGGTGTCAGTTGGGTGGAAGTAATTTAATGCTTATTAATAAATTAGCTTAGCTTCATCTTGGGTAGTTAAAGCTGGCATACTGACAAATTAGTTGCTCTTTGTACATAACAGGCAGGAGACAGGCTCGGATTCCCATTTTACAGCATGCTGACAGCAGATATGTCTCATTTCAAGGTCAATAGGAAGCAGTCCATGGAATAAACGTAAATGCCTCCCTCATGCCAATATGCTTTCCATTTAATTACAAAATATTCATTCAAATTGATGATTACCACATTTTTTGCTAATTGAGCCTTTTCTGTAGTCTCTGGGCTATCACGTCAAAAAAATGCAATTACTTTCCAATTTAAAGACGCTTTAAAAAAATCCGATAACAGCTCTCTATGCCCTTTTCAATATTTTCTGTATATTTCTGGTAAAGTGCATTTCAGTGCCTAATTTGTTATAGTGAGCTTCTTCTATTGAGGCTAAATTGTAAAGCGATTTGTGATGTTTAGCTATAAATTGCAACACTCGGGGATGGACTCACAGTGTAACTGCACAAAGGAACCAGTACGCAGCAGCATTCAAGAGGCCAGCAGTTAAGTGACGTATTTACATATTCGGAAGCCTGAGGACACAAGCTGCGCTGTGTAAAATAATACGGCCAATTTACTAGATTCCTGTCAAGAGGGCCGGGCTTAGGCTGACTGTGACGAATAGCTGCCGAAAGTGCAAACAGGAGTCCGACTCCGTCATTCCTATGTTTTTGGAGTAGACCCAAGATCGCATATTTGAAATATTAAAGCTCTTGAAAATTATTTTCTGGTTTGAACCCGCAAGTTGTGTCGACCCCTGTAATATTGTGCTGGCACCCGAGGACCACTACAGGGCTACGAGAGGTTACAGTTGTAAAGAGAAAAAAACGCAGCGCGATCGCACTATGTAAATGCAGCGTTGCGTGGAACTAAACAGATAAAGTAGTCCGGACCTCAGGCGAGCCTCGTAGGTTTTTAGTAGTTTAGCTGTGTAGGTGGGCTAAACACCGGAAAAGTCATGACGTATGCCTGCCTTTCACAAATGAAAGCAATCGGATTTTAAAAGGCAAGCCTACCACCAATGTAAGTGACTGACGTGGCATGGGCGAGGTTTGAAGCCCAAAGAGAGATTACAGAATGGACGAGCGCTTTGCACTCACCCATAACAATGGGGAAAAGAGGTGACACGGATGTTAAAGTCCTACTTTGTCCCTGCAACCAAAAAAAAGCACCCAGCAAAGAGGCGTTGATTAAAATGCCACAGTAGCGCTGAAATGGTTGGTTAAATAAGATTAAATTTAATGACCTTTAATTTTTCTTTCTTTTCAAATACAAATAGCAGCCGAAAGGCTGAAGAGCAATGTAGAAGGTCAAATTCAAGCATGCAGTCAACAAATGATGGAGAGGCAACCGGTCACGGCTGGCGACTCGGCATGGTGGCGGGAGGGTATGGGGTAGAGGCCAAACAAATCTATATATATAAAAAAAAAATGTAAATAAATTACTTACCTCGTTGCCGCTCTGCTCCCGTGTCACCGCCGTCGCACTGCAGGCACAGACTCCCAGCCTGCCCTGCGCCAATCAGGACGCTGCTCAAAGCAGCGTCATGATTGGCTGGAGCGCCCCGGCTAGGCACTCTAGCACAGACTGGGAGCCTGTGCAGGCTCTCTCCAAGTTGGCACCACAATGCCGGGTTGGAGAGAGCCCTTGTGCGCATGTATGTTTGGCCGGCTCGCGACGAACAGCCAAACATACATGCGCACTATTGTTGTTTTGTTTCTAATGGTTGCAACGCCTGCTGCCGCTGCTGCTGGCGGGGAGCGACGTCCCTGGAGGCAACTGGTTTGTGGATTGTAGCTGCATCGTCATGTGGTGTTATTCAGAGAAGTGTATCTTCAAAACTTTGTTAAATTGGGTCAGCTTTGGATTAGTCCAGATTGTTAACATGGATATTGTTACAGATCTGGGGTGCATACATGGACAGGACCTGCTGCCTTGTGTCAAGTCTACCACCTGTTTGCAAAATAACTATTGTGAGTCTACCAAGCCACTGCTTACTATTGGTTGGCTTTATTCTTTCTATCATTTGCTTGCTTCTTATGTAATGTCTCTCCTTGCTCCTGCTGCCTGTTGCTCCCTCCCTTGGAGTATAAGCTCTTTACCATCCTTTATTATAGGCTAAATTGTATCTTTCTACTGCTCACCTTTCAGGAAGCTACCTTTTTTAGACTCGCCTTAACAGCGCTTGTGCTTTTGCTAGCGACGTTCTGTTGTACCTTAAAAAAAACTCTGAAAGGGGCTTGGAGCCCACCTGTTGCTTATTATTGGTAAGCATCGTACTCGCTCTCATTTCACTGATCCTGATTGGTTATTATATCTGGACTCTCTTCTTTGTTTTGTCCCTGTGATAGAGCATTGACCAAGTACTATTTGATATATATATATGTCCTTCCTCTGTCTGCACTCGGATTGAGGTACTTTTTTCTCCCCGTTACTTCCCAAGCCCCCATCTCCCTTGCTTCTTATTAGTGCCCTCCCACTGCTCGTGTCCGGGAGTTTCTGTTTTTCTTTCGCATTCCTTTGAGTCATGCACTAAAGGTTTCATTGGACACTGGCGCCCGTCTGGACTGCAAATGAGAAAGGCAAACACACCCGTCTCCTAAAACGCTCTTTAACTTCAGTGGGTAGGGAAGAGGTTGACTTACACTCAGGCAGTGCGATCTGTGCCAATGATGCGTTTCAGCCGTACATCAATCCAGTCTCCTCAGTTTGAGATCCTCTCTTCCATTCCTTGTCGCACTGATGGATAGCTGTTAGCCCTTTTTTTAAAAAAAATCCTTGTGCACTTCGTTGTCTAGAAAAAGAATCCTTGCTGTTAGTGTCAGAAGTAGCAAGGGGTCACTGGTCAATTACGGCGTTCCATTCGCATTTTTCAGAGTCACGCATAAAGCAAAAGGGCCAGTGGTTTCTTTGGATATGGGCCCTTTCACGTCTTGTCTGCAGCTCAGAAAGGCAAACCCACCTGTCTTTTAAATCCGCTTTTAACATCAGTGCCCCAGAGTAAGTGGGGAAGAGTTTCCTTACTTTAACTCAGTGAGACTAGTGTCAGTGATGGCTCACACGTCTCATATTCGCTGGCAAACAGTGCTTTAAATGGGCCGGTACTCACCGGTACTGAGTACCGGCACTTCTTATTTTTCTCACTCTGAGTACCGGCACTTCTCTGCTGCCAAGGAGAGTACCGGTACTCATGAAAGGTAGGCTTAATAGCTGCTAGTGCTGGTGAGCACTATTGAACCTGCCTCTGACAGCTAAGGTGCTGCTGTAGCTCTGAGCTGACCCCCGCTGAGCTATTCAGCAGGGATTAAGTGGCTAATGTCTGGGTATTCACCATCACGCTGTGTTTGACAGAACAGGGCCCATTCAGGCCCTGTGCTGTCAATCACATTCACAATACTGTGTACATATGTGCAAACACAGGAATTGAGGCAGCTCCGCTGACAGAGACAACCAAGAAAGCCATAGGAGGAAAGTTTAATATGTCTTTAATCCCTCCTGCGTCTTTTAGAACGAGGGTCTGTTTAGGTATGTGTTTGCCTTCTTGTATGTGTGTGTGTTTTTCTGTGAGAGAAAGGCGAATGAAAGAGGGAGAGAATCGGGACACTTTAAGGAGGGACAGTGTGGAATGCTTTGTGTCTGCTTGTTTCTTTCTGTGTGTGTGCACCCTCAATAATATATAGTATTGTGCAAAACGACACCAAATAACAGTACTGCATTAAGAAGCTGCAAATATTACAAAACAAAAGAAATGTTCAAATATAATTGTTTCGCTTCCATCTTGTGTAACGAGTTAACCTGTTTTATTTAAACACACTTATGTGTTTTGGTTTTGCTGCAACGGGTATTTAAGTCCTAAAGTATCCTCATGTATTGCTCTTAGCCCCACCCCTAGCCCCACCCACCACTAGCTCATGTTAAGCAGTACCTGCACTTATTTTTTCCCATTTAAAGCACTGCTGGCAAAGCAATCCAGTTTCCTAATTTTCACTCTGTATCTTATATTCATTGTCTTACTGACCGACAGCTTCTGGGTGCTTTCCTCAGCAAAGTGCAACTCGCCACACCGACCTTCCTTTCATATCAGCCTCGGGAATAGTAGGGTTGTTTTTGTTTGTTTGCTTTTTTTTAAAAGGACAGCTGTCATCCAAGTTAATGTACCAACTGTGTTGTTTTGGCTCCTAATTTAGAAATTGCATACATGGAACAATGGGCCAGATGTAGCAAAGTTGGAAATTGCGACTTGCAATTTGCGAGTCGGAGCGACTTGCAAATTGCAAGTCGCAATTTCCAATGCAGAACGGTGTCTCAGACACCGTCTGCGAGTCGCTATGGGGTCGCAAAGACCCACCTCATTAATATTAATGAGGTGGGTCGCAAATTGCGGCCCCATAGCGACTATAGGCACTCGCTAACATGGAGGCCTGCTGTAGTCAGCAGACCTCCATGTTCGTGACTGCTTTTCAATAAAGCAGTTTTTTTTTTTAAGTGTAGCCCGTTTTCCTTAAAGGAAAACGAGCTGCACTTAAAAAAAAAACCCGAAACCTTTAGTTTCGGTATTTTTTCAGGGCAGGTAGTGGTCCCTTGGACCACTACCTACCCTGAAAAAATAATTTGTGGTCCATTCACAAAGGGGAAGGGGTCCCATGGGGACCCCTTCCAATTTGCAAGTGGGTTACCATCCACTTGAAGTGGATGGTAACTGCGACACCATGCGGTCGCAAATGGTATTGCATACCACTCCGAATCGCAAATAGGAAGGGAACACCCCTTCCTATTTGCGATTCTGAAATGCATATTGCGAGTCGGTCCCGACTCGCAATATGCATTTCTGCATGGCAAAGAGGCATTTGCGCCTCGCAAACGGCGATTTTCGCAGTTTGCGACGAGCAAATCCTTTGTTACATCTGGCCCAATATCTCCAAACTAGGGGCACAGAAACCGTGAGAAACAAAAATTACATATTTACAGTGGCATTGTTCTTGAGCACCTATGTAAATAGAAGTAATTTGTTTGCAACATGTCAAAGCCCTTTACTCAATGTATTCCTTAGGGTGGCATAAAAGCTTCCAAGAAGCCCAAGAAGCGCCTTGAGAAGATTCAGTCCTCATTAAGACGTTATCCAGCTCAATCATTTACCCCTGTGCTTTTTCTTCGAAATGCCTCTGTCAATTGCAGGCCATGAAATAAACTATAGCAAGATGTACTTCATCTATTAACAAGGTTTAACTACACAAAACTTTACTTGTTTGAGAACATATTTATTTAAAACGCTCTCACTGTGCTTGCGCGCAAGGCAGCAATTCACAAATCTCCAACCATTCTTGCACATGACTAGAAGGGTGTCCACGTTAGGTCAAGGAAATCCGAATGCATGCTAGATTTTCTTGTCATCCACATAAAAAAACGTACTTACATTGATTTGAAAGATTATGTAATTGGTCGGTGGTTAGATTATCCTTAAACTATGCTGTGAATCGTGCAGATGTGGATCTGTTTTGGACACCCATCTGTGCCACATATTTTTTTAAAGGCACAGAAGTTCTTCAGGTCTCACTCTTCACTGACCAACACTCTCATATTATGCCCAGTTTCACAAGTAAATGTTAGGACAGATTTACTAAGTGTGTGTGCGCGTGTGTCACATAGTGTGTGTTTGTCTAACACTTCAAAGCAGAAAATGGAAGGAGTGTTTCACAGGACATCTGTTTTAAGCAGACATCTTCCTCCTTACAATTTACACACTCAAATGATCTGCCAAATAGGAGGCATGAGATGGAATTATTACAGTGAAGTTCACAAGCAAGTTGTTTCTTAGTCACTTCAGAATCACGCAGAGTGTTTATGCTCCGTTTTACTTTTCCGAGCTGTAATATTGTCCTTGACTCCTGCATTTCAATGCTTTTTTTGTGGGGGTGTCCAGAACGCTGTACAGTGTTTCACTGAAGACAGGATTTTAACAAGCTACTAAGCTGATGTGGTAGTATTTACATTGTGGATACATTTTCGGTCAGCCATTTTTGAGCGCAACTGCACCATAATAAATGTTAAAACTTACACCTAACACCACATCACAATATAGAATAAGATAAACTTAGATAAAATAAATATGTCAGCACATCGATACAAATTGGTCAAGGGGAAGAAGGTGCATGAGTTTCTACAGTGCATATAATACATTTGAAAACTAGCTTAACAAAGTCTTTTAGCCGCCATATTGGTTCAATAAAACATTCTTGTTCTCTTTTAGTCATCAGTGTTGCTCCCTGCATCCAACTGTCAGCAGAAACTCCATTACCTCAGGTATGTTCACCGAGTTGTAAATGTAGCTAGCTAGTTTATTTTTGTGACCCTTGGGAGAGTGTGTGCCAGGTGCTACAAGCACCTAACCATTATCTCCTCCATGTGCTCTAGGTGGAGCAGATTTGGTTTGGCAATATCATCTGGTTGTGACTTAAATAAAGGAATATTGCAGATGTGCATAATAGGCCCCCAAGCACCTTAACAGGGTTAATGAGCAGTATTAGGCTGAGAACCCCACTCCAAGTCATTATTGACAGTTTTTCCTGTCCAGCACTTTGCACCTACGAATCATTAGGTGTTGCCTGGGACAGCGTATGGTGTTCAAGGCCAATCCATTACTTATCATTTGCTGTCTTCTACACCATTCTCATTCCCTTGCTACTTTTTGGTCAGCTCATTCTGGATTCACTTCTTCTTGATGTGTTTGATCCTCCCCTTGAGCATGGCCCAAGTACTACTTTTTTGCTCATGCATTCTGGGATACTTTTTTCTTTTAGTTACAACACTCCATAAGAGTGCATGTGTTTGCGTGCCCTCTCTCTCCCCACCCATCCCACATTGTTGCTTGTATCTTTCAACTCTTGCGTTGTTGCCCTTTGTTGCTCGCCCATTTCCTGCTGTGCTGTTTCTTGCTCTTCGTTGCTTGCTCTATCCCTCTCCCATGTTGTGTTATTTTCCCCATGCCCTCCCCACATTATGTTGCTTGTCCCGTCCCCTCCACACCCCTCCTGTGTTATTGCTTGCCCCTTCTGCACTGTGTTGCTTGCCTCACCTCTTTTGGCAGAAAAAAGCACTATGACGCAAACGGCATTGGCCGCACAATAGCAATTCTTTTTGTCTAATTTTCAGCCATGCTAAACACCAGCCAAGCTCTTGTACAATATGGCCAAAAGGTATTGACAAATCCAATAGGTCTCACATAAGCGAGACCTATTGGCTTTGCCAATGTTTGTTTTTTCTTTGATGTTAAATACTCCATGACAGTGCATATGTTATGCACCTCGCTCCCTCTACTGCTTTTCCACTTAAATCCCAGCCCCCATCAATCCAGGGGACTTGAAGCTAATTGAGAATGACACAACAGACACCAAACAACTCAACCCACTGAGTGCAGCATGTTTCCAGTGCATACACATTCCACTCTACAGCTCATGTCAAAACTGCACCCTAATAAATGCAACTTTCCTGTCCCTTACCGTGATGAATGGTAGCACAGTGTGGGCTCTGGGTCAACAACAACCAGAGAACACTGGGTATTTTTTAAACCTAAGTGGTGCAACGTGCATAGACTCCAGCACTGTTTCTTAGTCAGAATTCCCTGCAAACACAATAGGTTTAAAAATTACTTTTTACTATATTTGTGAAATAAACTCTTAACACTTCCAGCCACTTGCCAAAGCACTACAACCCTGCATTTCCTCACATAATACAATTGAAACACTTCTTACCTCATGTAAGTGATTATATCCCCCATCATTGGAATGGACTAAAACTATACCCATGTCCAATCTTCATTGACTTCACACAGTCTACGTTTTGACTGGTTCCTGCCGTGGGCAATAGACCAAGTTTAGTACGTTTTCCTGGGTGGTGGTAGATCCAGCACCCAATATCACAGCTACCCGCATCCACAGAAGAGGTCAATTTGACAGGCATAATCTGATGTTTCCTTGTTGCATTTTGAGGCTTTTCCTAATGTGGGTGATAGGCTCAACCACACGTATGGTATCGTTTTAACAAAAGAAGTATGAGAATGGCGGGTCGATAACATTTTGTTGATCCTTGTAGGTTACAAACTTTCCCTCACTAGCACCTGATAAAAATTAACAACTTTAGCCAAAGAGTGATGCTAGCTGGGCATTCTAGATAAGAAAGCACAGTGAGATCCTCACGTCACACCACCCTGGACTCCCCTGGTACCTGATTTTCAGAAATCTTTTTGTTTAGTAGGTTTTCTCATGTGGTGGCAAAGCTTGAGCCGAAATACTGCAGATACCCACATCACCAGAATGAGTCAGTTTGCAAGGCAAAATCTTGATTATCTTGATTTTTTTGGACATTTCGTGTTGTGGATGATAGTCCAAGCTACATAAGTAGGGTACTACTTTTTTCACGGGGAGGACTACTGGGATGCTGGGTGATTTGAATGTTCTGGATTCCGGCAGGCTGTGGAATATTCCTTCACAGAACGTGAGGAAAATCTGTGACTATAACCAATGTTTGATGTTTATAGGGCATTCTGGGTAAGAAAATGTGGGATCCAGTAAATCACACAACCACCCTGGACTTCTCTGGATGTCTAGCCTTCAGAAGCATCTGGGCTTAGTAGGTTTCACTGAGTGCCAGCCAACCATGGGTCTAAATAAAATGAGCCACTTTCCAAGGAGAAATCTCCATGTTTCCTTGTTCTTTTTGTGGATTTTAGTTTTGAGGGTGGTAGGCCTAGCCACATTAATGGGGTATTGTATTCATTGGGAGAAGCATGGAAACGTAGAATAATCGATCACTATTGTTCGGACTTCTCTCATTTCCTATCTATCAAATGTAAGGCAGTGTGCAAGAAAGAAAAGATTTTGGAAAATGCCTTTTGAATCGCATGATCGTATGGATAACTCCGAATTCAGAAATGTACAAATAACCACTATGCTTAAACATAGTACATTAAGTTTCAAGTTTATTTTATTTATGTTACGAAACTCCAAAGGAGATCCACATAAAACAAGTAGCCAAAATACATATTCTCAAAGGACATAAAAGAACATATAGTCGATACGTTCCTCGGAGAACAATAAAAGCCTGAATAGCATCCAAATGACAATACCATATAAACAATAAGATTAATACAGATTTAAAAAGCACTGAAAAAAGATAAAAATTCTATAACAAAACTTTTCATTCATAGGTGCATAAACTGACTGAAGTACTTCAGAGGCATAGAGTATAGATAACTGAAGACATATGGGTCTCAGACATTTGCAACAGTATAGCAACAGAGGCACAGAGTATAGATAACTGAAGAAATATGGGTCTCAGCCATTTATAGCAACAGTACTGGACAGATAAAGAACATGATTCAGGACTTGGAGGCCATTTCGACAATGATTACATTCAGCTGATATATTCCAATTGGCCAAAAGAGCAATACGCAGGAGCAAACCCTTCTGCAGCAGAATCAAAAATTGTCTTATTCCATGCAGCAAATTCAAAGTAATATAAGGTTGTGTTTTATTTACTAGGATGGAATCTATTATTTTCTGAAAGACCCTTTTTTAAAGGTATGCCTCCCTGCCTAAACGAAAGATTAAGATCCATGTAGCCTTCTTTAAACTGATTTCCAAATGTGCAATGTTAGAGCGAATACCAGGCTATGACCTAATTGTAGCATATCTACAGCATAAGAAAAGTTTCTACAAATTGAAAACCTTTCCTTGTATTCAACCATAATTTCTTTCTTTATCAAGGACCTTAATGTGTCATCTTCACTGCGTGCTAGAGAGGCAAACCAGCGTACCACTCCTGCCAGACCATGAACAAAAGCACTTCTCAAGCCCATTTCCAACCTTAAGGCTGCTACTGGCATCGCTTAATTAACAGAACTACAATTATGAGGACTCGTCCTTCCATCATATCCAGGAAGCCCCATTTCGTTACTTCAATCTGCTCTAGCCCATAGAGCAGAGAGGGCAGGATTTGTGCTCGGTAGACCTCTTGAAGATGCGAGAAGTGTCTCCTATACATGGAGCGCCCAAACCTTTTTTTGGAGACTCGGCTTTACTCCTATTATTTTCAAAATGGACCTTATCATGAAGGTTCCCACACACTATCTTCCCCAGTAAGGTGTACAAGTTGACAATTTTTAACTTTTCTGCTCCCAGAAGGCATGTAAAATGACCATATTTAGGTTTCTTCTTCCCATGAAAGCACATGATTTTGCTGTTAGAAATGTTAATCTTTAAATAGTGGGGCTCTACAAATTGTTGCAGTGCCTGTTGACCACTGATTAACCTTTTCGGGTGAAATCCAAAATTATTATGTCGTCCACATATAATTGGCAAACTATTGATTTTCCACCAATTATTGGGCAGTATCCTCACTCTGAGTTAGATGGCCAGGTAGGTCTGAAATATATAAAGAAAATGTAGCAGGGCTAAAAGACACTCTTTTTTTTTTTTTAGCCCATTTAGGGTGGGGATTTCTTGAGAAAGACCCCTATCTCTGCCTAAGAGTACTCTACACCAGGTGGAAGAGTGGAGGGAGATAACTAGGTCTAATAGAGTACCCAGTATACCCAATCAAGAGAGCTTTCTCCACAACAAGGCTCGATCCACTTTATCAAATGCTATGGAGAAGTCCATGTAAGCCAAATAAGTCAGTTCTCTTCTCATTGTGATATATTCTTCATTAATCACCTGAAGAGCCGTTATATCATCAATAGTTCCATGTTTTCTCTTAAACATAGGTTGCGACATCTCCCACCCAGGCTTTAAGGTTTTCAAGGGTAACTTCTAATTTACTTTTCAAGCCTGTAATCATCGTGTGGTCCTACTGTGTCATCGCTGTTTTTTTTTTTTTAAATCAAATTTGGATAAGGTCCCTTCAAACCTCTTTGAACTAATGGGCGACATATTCAAGTGCAAGGAAAAAATCAACAGACTATGGTCACTAAAGGAGGAATCAATAATCTTTAGATCACCCAACAAAAAGAAGGAGGTGCAACCTCCCACCACGTAATCCAGAATTGCCCCTCCCCTTGGAAATGTATGTGTGTATAATGCCGGGGAATCTGAGAGAAGACTTCCATTAGCTAGAATACAATCATTACTTTTCAATTGATCAAGTAGGAGTTTCCTTCTCTAGTCAGTTCTTATCTTTGTTGGAAAGACACTTGGAGGAATTGCCTCATATAGTTGGTGCATGGCATAGCTGTATTCTTTACAATTTAAATCTCCTACCAATATTCTGTGGGGAGCCCGCTCCCTATAGAGAGATTTATAAATAAAAGAGAAAACCTATGCAACAGTGTATCATAAGTAGCATCTGGTAGGGTATAGGCAATTACCGGTAAAAGGGGTGCAACACCCAGCTCCACTTCGGAGTTGAACATGGTAACTGCCATAAACGGATTGCTGGGATCTCAATAACATTTGTACATCTATTTAAGCCTATTGGACAACAGGCATGCCACTACCCCCTTTTGCATGACCCCTCCTCGACGGCATAGCATTACAATCCAAGTATAATAATTTTTACACAAGAACTCTGAGACAAATCGTATCTACTGTTAGTGAATTAAAAAAATACAATTTATCCCTGCAGTACTTTATTACCGCTGCATTCCAAGAAACAACCTTAAGCTAATTGCTAATTATAGGATTGCAGCAAATGACTAGTCGAACATGCACCAGTTAGAACACCATGTAATCAGTTCCAACTATGTGGTCCGTCATTTAAGTCTTGAGCCGAGGAGTTTAAAGGATCCCTGAGTGACACCTGTCTGCAATTGCTCTCTAGGTTAACCTTCAACACCTGATAGCTATATCCCGTGTTGGGGTATAAAGACAAAAAGAGGTCCTGCCCACTACTCCCCTCACCCCTCTGATGAGACACCATACCTACAACATGTCTTCCCTTCTCCTCTGGTGTTGGAACGGCATCAATACCCCTAAATTGCAGACATTCAGAGTTTTTTATTACCATATTAGCTGTAAGCTTATAATAAAAGGTCATCTTTGATTAAGAGCCTGAGCCTGAGTACAACAAAGAAACCACGTTAATATCACTACGTTGGATTAAACTCAAAGTCTTGGTCTCTAAGAACCGTTTAAACAAAGAGGATCTATTCAAAATTAAGTCTTCTGCATCAAAAAGTGGAATAAAGTCTAGTATGCAGGTATTCACATTACACCGAATGGGGCTTTTTTCTTCTTGTTTAGGCAACTCCGAGAGACCTTTCTTCATGCGTAAGTCATCAAACAGTATAGCCATTGGGTTCAGAGGAGATGTCATACATGGAGTTTGAGCAGTAGAGGCCTGTACCACTGTCGCCTCTACTATCTTCTCATTTGATGGGCTTGAGGATCCATAAACGGTGGCCAGTGCCCAGTGTCAAAGGGACAGATTGAGAATTTCACAGTGGCCCTTCTGGCCTTTGTAAAATATCTGTCTCCTCTCTAAATTGTAGTTTCTTCCATCCTCTCTTCGATATTCTACGGTTGGATCATTTCACCCCTCTCTGTGTTTTTCTTCTTGTCCTTAAGCTTTGGGTGAGGTGCACATCTCACCGTCACTTGTATCCTACCTGGTACAAGATTTAAAAATTGTTCCACACACTGTTTTTTTTATCCAAATGAACCCTTCACAGCAGGTATAGTGTCAAAATTAATCTTATGGAGCCAACTGGATTTTCAGCAGAGGAAGCTTTTTTGGGGGACTCTACACTGCGGTTTTCGTGCCTGAGAGCCGAAATCCATATGGGAACGAGCGCCTTTATTCCCAGCCATTCTGGCTGACGACGTAATCACATCCATGAGGGCTAACTGTCCATGATCTTACCCCTTATTTTTCTTGCCATTAGTTAGTTTCTTCAGTATTTCTGTCACCATGTCGAAGATACAATCTGACCCTCCTACAACTGTTTTCCAGCAAATTTTAAATCGACGATAGGAGTCTTTCGAAACTGAGTAGCAAGGTGGAATATTTTACTTCTTGATCTGGGGGATGAAAAGGCCGATTATCACTTACTTCCAAATCTGGCATCACAGACAGGTAAAAATACAACAATGAATGAGTTGAGGGGGTAGAGCAAAAAAGCTGCAGCCCCATAGATAAAATCAAGGGAGGAGTCCCCACGGGCTTCAATTTTTTATCCTTTTCTTGTGGCCCATATCTCCTGCATAAGTCTATATCCATATTTGGCAGTGTGAAATCCTCATCCCAGGACCCAACGTCTACTCTTTGAGGGAGACCCTCAAGGCATGTTACCGGAGACGTATCCACCACATCGGATGCTAGTTATGGAGATCCGAAATAAGGCGTAAACGGGAATAAAGCATGGCCCTATGGTGGACCATGATCTTTTTACAAAGGGTACACATAAAGCAATGTAGTTACCATGTCCTCTTCCTGGGGTATAGTGGTTAAAATAACCCCCTCCGAACTTGTCCAGAATGGGCTTTCAGGCCACATAGCTCCCTTTGACCCCTCACAGGAATTCAGGTTAGTTATAAAATCCTCCTGAGATGTCTCTCTTTTTCCCACAGTGTAAAGATTTGATTCTTGCCCTTCAATGCCTTGACTAAATGGTCTCTATTTTGAAATGGGTTGGATTTTGTTTTTGTGTATGCCTTCTCTGGTAGCAGACACCCAGATCTCAGCTTCTTTGCAATCATTGTGCTCCTCTTATACCTCAAATGAGTATTAGTCAAGCATGTTTCTTATATTCACAATCAAAAGTGACTTCCCAGGCCCCTTTATAACTTATGACCTTGGACACTATACCAACTAGGGAGCATCCTGTCCTGTCTTCTGCTGTCACCTGCAAACTCCACTGATCTCAGCAGAAGCGTAGCACCGGCCTGCAGATCCCTAAGCGGGCACATTTACAGAATCCTTAAGACCAGGGTCATAAGCACAATTACTTCCAAAAGTCCACAATGAAAGTATCAGCTTCCAGACTTTTCAAGAGACACCACTCCGCAGACAGCTAAAATTGTGATACCATTCCACTTTTCTGTGCTGTCCCTTACCACAGATTCCTTTCTGTCTGCTGCAGCAAATTAAAGAAGGAAAGAGAGGGTGGGAAAAAGGCGGGGTGGGCAACAATCCGCACCGCAACATAAACGTGTCTTCCTCTGCTGCCTTTTGCGCTACCCCCTTGGCTAGGACCTTCTCTTGGGGGACTTCAGAAGACTACTTCTTCCGCTCACCTCTCGTCCTCCTGATGATTGCAGGGCCAGAAAATCAGGCTTGTAGATAGGTCAGGAATTGTGCGGGACTTAGAGGCAGAATCAGGTCCATGGCTAGAGACCAGGGCCGATAGCGAGGTTCCGCCCGTCTTTGCAGCCTTGAGCTGGGAAAACCCTCAACCTTCTGAGTTCTCTTGAGCCATACTCCACTGTCCACAGTCCACCCTCCGTCCCCGGGGGCATCAGTACAGCAGCCCAGATGCTACAAAAGCCCTTAGCCTTCTTACTGCTGCTTCCAGCCACTCAATGCTCCTCGCTCTGTTGCATCACGCATAGTTCATTAGGCCTATTTCAAAAACCTGTAGGTTTCCTTCTTCCCCATTTTCCATTCATTAGAATCTTAATTTATCTGTTTCTTCATATTAACATTAGAAGTATGTGACCTTCCAGGAAAAAGTTGTATATACTTCTCTAACGTTCAAATAATCAGTAGCTGCTAGAACCAAAGGATCAATACGAGGAAAAGATGGAAAAACCTCGATTGTATACTAAAGAAAGGTACAACTTTATTGGTACTGTCTGTGGGCTGCAATGTCATAAGAACATTTTCACAATTGATAAAAAAGAAGCCCAGTTGCTTGAGCTGCTTTACAGAACCACTATCAGTATTACTCTAAAATGTGATTAGTTCAGTATATTTGTTATTTGATTGGAGATGATAACCAGATGAATTAGCTTGTTCCACGTCTCTTGCTTTACTTTAACCTCTCCTAAAACATGAAAGATAACGAATTCCTGAATCAAAAATGATAGTAAGAGGCAATCCATGAATACAAAAAAAATCTGTAATTTACATTGTACCATTTTTCAGCTGTTGATAATATAGACGGAAGAGGAATAAACATTGGCAAAGCCAAGAGGTCTCGTCTATGCAAGAGCTATCAGCTTTGCCAATATGTTATAGCTGTGTTGTACACCAGCTTAGCAGCTGTTCAGCATGACCAAAAGTTAGTGCCATGAAGGAGGGTGGTGTTGAGTGTCATGAAGTACAGTGCGTGGATTAGAGTGGGGTGTTATGGAGTGGCGTAGAGAGTTGTGAAGTGTTGAAGAATACCATAACATCCTGTTTGGCAGAGTGATGGGTGTAACCGATGCCGTTCACTGGTGATTTGCTTTTTAGTTATTGGAGAACTTGTATATGGTTTGGAGCACAGTTGGTCCTTGGTCATTTGTTGCACTATAATAGGGAGTGTAACGTGCTTGTTGGATTTAATAACACAAAGATGCCTATTGTGTGCCTGATAAGCTGCAAACACCTAGTGGAGTCTGTGAGTATCTGGTGCTCCACTAATAGTGAGAAAGAGAGAGAGTCCATCCCACATGAGTTGGTGACGATTAAGAGAGTACATGGGGAATTGCTCGGGAAGTGACTGTTTTTTTAATAAAAAACAGAAACCAGTACACTAAGGCCCTCATAATGAACACAGCGGTGTTTATCGCCGTGTTCAGGCTGGTGGTCATTTAACTTGACCGCCAGTCCCCCTGGAACACTGCCGGCAGCATAAAGAACATTCTGCTGGGCCGGCGGGCCCCGCGGCTCCGCTATCAATGCCTCTGTGCGGTGGGTGCAGGTGCACCCGTCGCGCAGATCACTGCCCGTATTCCGGGCAGTGACCTGCGCAATGGGGCCAAGTGCATGGACAGTGACGGGGCCCCGGAGCACCCCTTCCTCCAGCCTTTCCCTAACGGGGGGAACCAACCAGGGAAAAGCTGGGGGCAGTAGAGATCATTATCCGAGGGGCAGCAGTGCTGCCCTGTCGGATAATGATTCCTTCCACCGTCAGGCTGCCTGTCGGAGGCAGCCTGGCGGGGCCCTCCATGTGTTCATTATATGGCGGTTCAGCGCCCCATGCCGGTGGCGGTCTTTTCACCCGCCGCTGGCATGGCGGGCTGAACTGCCGGGCTTCATAATGACCCCCTCAGTTCGTCATGATTGGATCACTGGTAACTGAAACATAAGGAGTGTTTTGGATAATAAGGCCTTTGGTCAGAAGAAGCTTTTCAAGCAGACAAGTATGTGAACTGATTCCTCTGGAAATGTTGCCTTTTGTTTCAAATCACAGGAGTTGTAGTGGTGCTGGGTTTGGCTTAGGCTGTACTAGTCTTTGACAAGCTTTTAAACGTTTTTGTAGGTAAATCTGTTTGAGAAGTAATCATTCACCTACATCACAGGTGCTGTAGTGGTCATGGTTTGACTTAGGCGGTGCTAGTCCTTGTATGTTTTAAACGGTTAATGTGAATAGACCCGTTTGAGAGGTAAACATTTTCTTACATCACAGGTGATCTCTACGGTGATGATTTTCACTTAGAATAAATAATGTAACGGGAAAACACATATGGGAAAGTTTCATTCTATGTTACGTCAAAATTGAAGAATTTTACTTGGGTTCATGGCCAGGCAGCATGAAATATGAATGTTTATGTTATTTTGTATATTATGAGAAGATGACAATAATAGTGTACCTTGAGGGTATTAGATATCTGGTACTATCTTTTGTTTCTGCCACATCAACTTTCAAATAGTACTAGGTACTCTTTAAGTCGAGCACCGAAGTGCGGGGTATTATATGTTTTTAAGAAGTTTTTATTGGTGCTTAATGCAGCCCAGATGACGCTCCAGTGAGAGCGAAATGCGTCGGCTGGTTTTATTGAGAATAAATTGAATAAAGAAGAACAGATTTCATATATTATGAGGTTTGGAGACTTTCCTAGATGGACTCTATATCGTAAAATGACTTGTGTGATTTAAACCATTTCAATTGTTACCTCTCTATTTTTGTTGAATCTAAAAAAAAAGTGCTGTGAGGTTTCAATTATTTATATTATTACCTCCATATTTATGGTAATTGACTACATTTTGGATTGATGAACAGCCAGCCCTTAAAGGAGGGCAAATGTTTGGACAGTGTGCATATTTATCAGTAGTTTGGTACTGTTGACTTAGCTGTTCAGTAAGGTATTTCGAGTACAGAGGCTTAGAGTGCAGTGGCACACAGTATATGAGAATGGCATGAAGTGCAGTGGCATAGAGTGTTGCAGGGGGAATACTTTAGTGGTGCAGAGTAGAGTGGAGAAGATTTCAATGGTGGAGATTGCAGTGCTACAGAGTAAATTGTCATAGAGTGCAGTGGTGTAGAATAGAGTGGTTTAGAGTGTAGTGGCATAGAGTTCAGTGGCATAGAGTAACGTGGTGCAGAGTAAAGTGGAGTAGAGAGCAGTGGGGCAGAGCACTGTGGTGCATAGTAGAATAGAGTGGCGTAGAGCGCAGTAGCATAAAGTAAAGTGGTTCAGAGTAGTGTATGTGGTGTAGAGTGTATTGGTTTTGAGTAAAGTGGTGTAGAGTGCAGTGGAATAGTGCAGAGTAGAATACAGTGATGTAGAGTGCAGTGGCACAGAGTAGATTTTTTCAGAGTAGAGTGAAGCAGTGTAGAGTGTAGAGGCACACAGTGCTGCAGAATGCAGTGTGGTAGAGTGCCATGGTGCAGAGCAGATGAGTGGCTAAGAGTGGATTGATGTAGCGTGCAATAGCATAGAGTGCTGCAAGCTAAAATGATATTTACGTACAGTGGAGTGATGTAGAGTAGAGTGTCATACAGTGTAGTGACATAGAGTGCTTTGGCATAGAGTGGCGTAGAGAAGAGTGGTGCAGAGTAGACTGCAGTGGCATAGAGTAGAGTGGCATAGATTTCAGTGTTACACATTGCAGTGTTGCAGTGTTGACTGTCGTAGAGTGCAGTGTATAGTAGATTGGCATAGAGAGCAGTGGTAAAGAGTACAGTGGTGCGTAGTAGAACAGATTGGCATAGAGTGCAGTGGCATAGAATACAGTAGTGAAGAATGTTGCAGAGTAGAGTATAGTCGCATAGGGAGCAGTGGTGCAGAGTAAATTGGTATAGTGTATTTTGTTTTTAGTAAAGTGCTGTAGAGTACATTGGAATAGAGTGCAGTGGCGTAGAGTAGATTGGTACAGAGTAGAGTGGCCCAGAGTTGAGTGGTGAAGCACAGTTTGTAGTGGCATAGAGTGAAGTGGCACAGTGTGGATTGTTTCAGAGTAGAGTGAAAAGTCATAGAGTCGAATGGGTCACAGAAGAGTGGATTAATGCAGGGTAGAGCGCAGTGTCATAGTGTGCAGTCATACAGATTAGACTAGCATGTCATCGAGTGGCTGGCATAATGTATAGTGGTACAGAGTAGAGTGCATTGGTGTTGAGTGCTAAAGTGCAGGGTTGTTGAGTAGAGTGGTTAGAGTGGAGTGGTGTAAAGAAGAGTGGACTGGGATAAAGTGGAGGATGCGTTGTGTGCTAGCGGGCTGCCATTACAAGACAACTCATCTTCAATTGAAATTATCATTACATTTGCAAAGGCATACGGTTTTACTGATAACAGTATACAGTGTACAAACTGTGTGGAAATGTCACCACATAGTGCATTGATTTGTTTTGATGGTATTAAAATATTTGTTTCCACCACACTTCCGAATTACCCCCAGTAGCCAGCATGATTGTCACATAAATCCTGTCACTTTGAAGTCAGAGAAAGAAAAGTAAACACAGAGCTCCCTCAGAAGATGAAGCCTGACATTTGAACTCTGTCTCTGAATGCACATAAAATGTGACAAGATAAGGAGACTGAAATGCTTGCTTGCAGAAAGCGAGCACTCCGAAGGATACTGTAAATAAAGTTTGGGCGAAGGAAGGAACAAGCCCAAGCTAGACAGCCTAAAACAAATAATGCCAGCAAGCAGAGAGTAAGAAATTCTGAGTTACAACCCAGAAAGCTGATGGTGAACAACAGGCGGAATGCATTCCCAGGAAGCTATCTAAATGTCCCCAAGATGTTGTTAGCAAACCAGCTATCCAAATGTCCCCAAGATGTTGTTAGCAAACCAGACAGCTGTGCTGGTATGCTTCGACCAAAAAAAAAAGAAAATGTATGCTGGAACCATTGCCACACCATATACATTTGAAGGCAGAAGGGCAGTTCTAAAAATCTGTTCAAGTGGTATGCCAAAGTTCAGGATTTATTAGTAATTGTTTAGTAAGGAAAGAAATTTGGAATGAATGCTGGGGTCAAATTGAACAAACAAAAACAGATTCTTGAATACCAGAAAGGAGAGAACGGTTAGTCACCAAAAATATCCTATAACCAAATAGTCTCAAAGCCTACATAACCAGAAAAACCTGAAACATGACACATTTTCATAGTATCTAAATATAATTCTATGGCTGGCATAAAAATAGCTTTTTCTCTGAAATACAAGTAATTTTGTCGAATTATAGGGCATTCAGAAGAAGCTCCTACTGTAATACCTTTGGATCAGTATGTTCTGTAGGAAACCAAGATTTTTGGTGGATTGCTTGAATCCATTTCAACTGTTGTCAATTACTCTGGCTTACAATCCAATCCATCTTTTTTGCCCACCATTCCACCTCACATAGAAACCAGTCATATGTAAATGAGACTTAGTTCAATAGGAAAAGTTCAGCTCACACTGCTAGTCCATGTCTCCTTGGGCAGGAAAACACATAACCACAGACTGGTTTCAGCCTATTTGCACTTGTCAGTAGGGTGCAGTTTGAGTCCTATAGCATAGTGAGCACAAGACCTAAGTCTGGGCATAACTATCACATTTAGGGTATCCCACATCAATCAATCACTTGTAAAGAATGACTTATCCCTCATGGGGTCTCAAGGCACTGTTGCAGGCTTGCTGCTCACTCGAAAAGCCTGGTCTTGTGATCCTTTTGGAACTGCTTCAGGGAGGTGGCATGTCTGAGATTGAATGGGAGCGTGTTCCATGTCCTGGATGCGAGGTAAGAGAAGGATCTGCCTCCAGCTGTGCTCTTCCTGATTCTGGGGATGGCGGCGAGGGTGAGTTGGGAGGATCAGAGATACCTGGTGGGGCTGTAGAAGGTCAGGCAGTGGTTGAGGTAGGCTGTTCCTATGCTGTACAGTGCCTTGTAGGTGTGCGTCAGTAGCTTATAGGTGATGCGCTTGTCAACCGGGAGCCAGTGCAGGTCTCTGTTTGTAGCTTCTTTGTGATGCTGTTGTAGAGTGTGTTGCCATAGTTCAGTTCGCTGCTGACAAGTGCATGGGTGACTGTCCTTATTGCCTTGGTAGTGATCCACTTGAAAATCCTCCGAAGTCGGTGCAGTGTGTGGAAGCAAGACAATAAGACTGCTTTGACTTGGCAGATCATGGAGAGCGTGGAGTCCAGGATGGTGCCCATGTTGCATGCCTGGTTGGTGGTGGCGTTTCCTAGGGCGGTTGGCCACCAGGAATTACTTCAGATGGAGGGGTTGGAGCTGATTCTGAGGATCTCTGTCTGAGTTGAGTTTGAGGCTGCTAGTTTGTATCCAGGCAGCAACTGCTCTCATTCCGTCATGGAAATTTCTCTTGGCTGTTGAGGGGTCGACGGTCAAGGAGAGGATCAGTTGGGTACAGTCAGCATAGGATACGATGTTGAGGCTGTGCTTCTGACGATTTTACCAATTGGGGCCATTTAGATGTTGACGAGGGTTGGGCTTAGTGAGGATCCCTGGGATAGTCAGCAGCATGGATGCCGGTGTGGTGGAGTCTGGTGCAGAGGGTGGAGTGGGATACTGTGTTGAATGCAGCAGAGAAGTCAAGGAGGATGAGGGTGACGTGTCTCCTTGGTCCAGTATGGCGTGGATGTCGTCAGTGGCTGTGAGAAAGGCTGTTTTGGTGCTGTGGTTCCCTCTGAATCTGGACTGGGAAGGATCTAGGACCTGGTTTGCTTCGACGAGCAATATGCAAATCAGTCTAGATACTACACCAATAAGAGCAGTCCAACCAGAACTGCCAGACCGAGTTCCATCTGAACCGGAACAAAAGCAACGCAGACTGCTTTTGGCCTATTTGGGCATCATGAGAAGGGTGCAGCTCGAACCCAATGGCAAAGCAAGCTTAATTTAAGCATTCCACCTATAACTGTTTTGTTTTTCTCCATATGTTTGTGAGGCATAATGACCTTGTCTAAGAAGGACTGAAATACTTCTACCATATATTCAAGAGAATCAAAGGTTGATCATAAATAAGTAATGCCGGAGGATACACAGGGGACAAAGCATTTGCCAAAATATTATTTGACCCAGGAATATAGGTGATATTACAATTATACTACGCAAAGCAAAATTCCTTCAAGCTTGACCGATATTCCTGCAGCAAAAGACCTAAAATAATACAAATTAAAGTGTTCGAACTTCAAACGGTTCTCTAGGGTTCGTCAAAAGATGTCTTTATTCAGTATATGCCATCTCCTAGGCTAAGAGTTTCTTTTAAGTATTCAGTTGTTACATTCAGGCTCTGGCAAAACATAAAATAGATAAAAGTCAAGAAGCTTTAGTCTGTCATATACTTGCTTTTGAAATAAAACTGGTTTCAGAGGTGCCTGGTTCCACAATGAAAGTATTAGGATGGCATACAGTTAGTGCTTGAATAATAAAAGCTTTCCCAACTTGATCTTCCCGTCAAAAACCTCCATTCATATTTTCCTTTGTCAAAACATGAGTAAGGTCACTAGTTATGTCTGCAATAGTGTTGATAAATTGACTATAAAATGTTGTAAGTCGTAGGACACTTTGAGTCTTTTTAACATTAAATGGTGAAGGGCAATCGACAATAGCCGAAACCTTCTTGAGTTCCATTGGAAAGTCATAAACATTCTCTCTAAATATAAGCTGCTCAACTACTTCCTTCTCAGACCCACATTCCTTGGTTTTTAGGGCAAATGCTCATGCTTTTATAACACCAAATCGATGTCCTAGATGCTGCTCAAGTGTCTTTGAAAACATTAAACCAACATCCAGATAGAGGAATACAGACAGATTTAAGACATCAGATTGTATCATTTGAGAGTATATTAATATCAATATAAAATAAAGCAGTGAAAGATGGTTAGGACAATTGCACAACCCAAATTGCATTGCACAATATTCAGTATGTGATGCAAAATGGGGTGTGAGAAGCCATCTTCCTCGCATCGCCTTCCTTTGGTATCCAGCAGATGCTAAGCATCATATAAATCAAGTTTAGTAAGTTGTTAAGTAGTTAAGTTGTTGGGACAGAAAAGTCCTCTCCATGCTAAGAGACGTACCCCTGACATGAGTGCCCAACTGTACTGTTGTCTGGATCTTTAATTTTTTGTCATAGGCAAACATGAATCGTGTGTGCGCCATGACAACGGCCTGCTCACAGATTGTGGTTTTGTTGGGCTAGAAGGGGTTCCCAAACCACTACCCTCATAGTGGTGGAAGGCTACTTTCGTTTCTACGAGTTAAGCAGTACAAGCACTGTGATGGTAGCAAAACGTGTAATGATAGCTAGTAGTGAACAGGACCTTTTTACCCTGTGTCACTTGAGTAAGGGCCTAGAAGCTCACTCACCTTCTTAAATGTTCTGCTTCTTTGTGCTGTACTCATCTTTGGCCTTCTTCAGGTAAGTTGCAGAGTGCTGCACAGCGCAGAATTAGTGACTCTGTCTTAGTTGTATGTGTGCCTGGGAAGGGTAGAGAACTAGGACAGAGCAGTACTGTGAAGTGCATGTGTGATTAGTACATGTACTGAGTGTATGTATGCTGAGAGTAATACGTACCATGAGAGATGTAGTGCTGTGCTCTGCATGTATGCTTCCTTGGAGAACAATTTGAAGGGTGAAGTGGTGTGCAGCACGCATATAATGAGTGTGTGTGTGCTGGCAGAGGGCGTATTTGTAAATTGCACAGCCTGGCTAAATATAGAAAAGCTTCAGTGCTGAACAATGCACCCAGACTGAGTGTGTGTGCTGAATGTATGTGAGAAAGTGAGGGTTGCAATGCATAGAGTATTTGCGATGAACTGAAAGTTTGCTATGAATGGACACTGAGTGAGTGTGTCTGCAATGTTACATTGTACGGAGGATGCTGGCTTCCATTTTGGAAAGCCTAGATCTTCCTAGTAAAGACATGAGGAATAGCAGAATCCCCAGAGACGGTTTTGTGAATTGCTGCATTCCTGTGAGCGGGGTAGGGATACACTGGAGGAAAAAGAAAGAGACTCCCTTTACATTTCAAAAGACTGATCTTTATTTAGTCATAGATCGAAAGGAAGTGGCTTGGACGCATCTCAGGAAGGGAGATGGGGCTGATAAGGGAATCATAAAGAGTAGATTTGGGGATCTCGATTAACCTTTTGATGCACATGTCACTGTGGCTGCCATCCAGGTGTGATCTCGGGTCACTTCCATGAATTGTGTTTTGGACAATTATCTTTGGAGCTGTGTCTGCTGTGGCAGACCTCTTTCACAAACGAAGATGAAAAGGAGAAGTGCCCACAGCATATGACTGCAAAGACCCAGGCCCTAAATCACATTTGGTGTCTGGAAAAAGTCTATAAGAAGGGGAAGTTGAGTCCCCAAACATTTTCAACTGCCAAGCATCAAGATTGCCTGTGTGAGAACGGGAAGCTCTGCATGACTTCTGCTCATGACCAAAACTGAGAGCCAAGGCCTGCTAGTCTCCTGGCTGGGTGAGGGGACGTCACCCAGGGAAACCAAATCCGGCTGCCTTGGAGCACCAACACTTTTCTGCTTGCCAAGACCAGTGTGCTCTGTGAGAGAGGAGAGCGATGGTGGATCTAAGGTCCAGTGGGGAGTATTACCGTGAGGACTCCCTATGTGAGGTGTGAGGACTTATCTGAGCACTGATCGGGGCATCGCCCATGTGGAAGATTGTTTTTGCTGACACCTGAATGCCAGGAGATGGCCAATGCAGACTGAGCCATGTGTTGTGGGCTGTGCAGTCCTGCAGTGCCCATATCACTGTGCTGCAGTGTCCCTGTATTCTAGAGAGGGCCACTGACAAAGTTGCAGCTTCAAGCGTGGTCAAAACTTGTGACTGTAAGGGTCTGGATGCATGTGCTGCGAGAGCCTGTAATCCCATATGCCAGAAGGGGCTGCAGGTAACAACGTTGCCAAAGGATTCAGGCAGACCCCAGAAGGAGAGGCTGAGGCTACACTGAGGAATACTGCAGAGGCTGTGTACAGCATTGCACCATTTCTGGCTCCCACCAGGAGTTGATGAAAACCTTCCTCATCCCTCTTGAACAAAACCAACTTACTCTGTTTTCATGAGCAAGGAATTGCTTCGACATCTGGAAGACCTCCACCAGTTCTGCTTCAGAGAGAGAGCCTGTGCTTCCAGGTGCTGCTTCATGGGTCACCAGCAGCCCAACCTCTTTGAACTGAACAGGACTCGCAGGACTTTCCTGAATTTGAAGGCACTCACTGTGTTGCTGAACTCTTCTGTGCTGCGAGAGTGAGTAAAATGAGAACTGGACCAATTAGGCCCCAGGGAATTTTGCTGCAAGTGGTGCTGCAGCACCAAAATCACTTTTGACTAAGTTCCCAAAAGGTCAAAAGGGAGAACTCTTGTGTATCGCCTAATGTTTTGCATTCCCTGATGCAGCCAGTAGTGAATGGGGAATAACCTTGAACACATCACACGAAGGAGGTTGGGACAGGGATTCACCCCACAGCTACTAGAGCTCTGGTATCCAGGCAGATTGTTGTTGCATTTGAATGTCACATTTCTTTGCCTGTGTGCGTTAGAAATAAAGTACCCCTTTTTCTTATAAAGCAAGTGTTTGGCTGGACATTGATCTATTGTTCGTATTGTCTGCACTTTGTGTTTTGAGTCATGTTCACTGACCTGTATCTACATCCACCACTTATCACATAAAGCGAGAGGAGGAGGTCAAGCCAGCCACACATCCTCCTATAACAACCTATTATCACAACCAAGTGTGACTGCTATTGGTAGAAAATCATGGATGGGAGTAAACACCACTAGGGTGAAAAGGCGGAGTCCCTGCCCCTGTGTCTTTATCCACAGAAGATATTTTCTTATGGAAGGGGAAGCTTCACACACCTAATAGGGTAATGCTACATCATCAACCACCTCGCACCAACCTGGTAGGATTGTACCACCAGGTGGGACTCAACCTCCTGATGGATTCAGAGCAGAAGGAAGTTCTTAAATAAAAACTACTGGATAAGACTTGGATCCAGATTGTTAAGTTTAAAATACCTTGCAGTTCCCTGGTGTATTACCTTTATTCTGTGGGGACTGCAGGTAAGATTTAAAGCACATGGGATGGGTTGGTTATTGAGAATTATGGCTCATGCATCTAAAAAGACACCAACATGTTTCTTCCCTCAATAATTATCCCTAAGGGGTCTTGGGCATTCCTCAGAGTCAAGGATCCCTATAAACCCCCTGCAGTTAAAAAGAAACAACACAAAAGGTAAAAAGAATTCTACTTGGCAATCCTGTAGTTCTTGATTGTAGGTCAAGATTCATAGTGAAATTATTAGACAGGCACAAAATATCTGTTGATATCAGGTAAAAGAAAAGAGCCTTTGATAATGTCTAGAAGTAATATCCCGTTCCAACTTTAAGGAGCAAAAATCCTATAGCAAAAGAGCAGTTGAACGCTACAGTGAAAAATCAGGAAACACTGAGATTTGTATTTATTTATGTAATAGCTTAATATAGTGCTGTTTCACAAGAAAGTTATGAAAGTGTTTTATATAGCAAACAATGAGGCCTACTTGAATGCTTCTAGATGAACTAGGAAAGATTCAGGGGAGAAATATAACTACTACATTTTTCATATCTAGAAATATAAAGACAAACTATTGAGCTTCAGTTGTGACGTTAATGACTGTTAATCATTTCCCCACCCCACTTCTTGTATGGTATTCACTATCACTGACATGACAAACATAGAGTCTAGTACACATTAGCTCAGGAACCCATGAAAAAATCCTATTGCTAGACCACCATCTGGAAAGGGCAATTTAAATGGTTGCTATACACACCCCTTTTCCTGAATACATGGCGTTCGTTTGGAAAATGCAGATGCCCAAGTTGGACATCCTTTCCCCAATTCTGAATTCTGCGGTTCCACCACTGCCTTTTATGTCCAATTCTCCTGCTCCTCTAGGTTACTGCATGCCTGAGATGCCACAACAATCTAGGCAGCGACGATGCCCAGCCATGCATTAAGCGTGGTATTCCACGAAGCACAGTCAAACAACATGTGGAGCCCTTCTTCTTCCTCTGAATGCATGTTGTCTTTGTTAAGCTCTCAGTGTTGCTCTAACCTCAGATTTCTTGTTTTCAAATGTTGACACAACTCCTGCTCCCCTTTTAACACTCCACTTAATTAAACCCTCCTTGCCTGCTCATGCTTTGAGAAGTAGCAATCAACTACGCTCCACCATGCCTCAAACCATGCTTTTATCTTCAGGGGACAGGTAGTTCTTAGTCCTGGCTGCTGAAAACCTTGAATTCTCTTCCAAGGTCACTTCATAGTTCTCCCTCATTAACAGGCTTTAAAAGGTCCATGGGGAGATTTATTTTCTAAGCATTCCCTAGTCAAAGGATGTTCCATAATCTAGAGATCCTTGTGAGAAATGCATGCTTTAGAAATTTATTAAGGATTAGCAGGATGTGGTGTGCCCCATAGCTTGAGTGAACGCCAAGGATCATCATAACAATGAGAAAATTGTAATACCAGGAATATAGACAATATTTTATGTTATACCAAATATGCGCCAGGAATACATTAGTTTTATTCTGATTAAGCTGAACAGTTAAATTTTAGCAAGTGGTTTAAACTATTTCTTCTACTCTTTTCAAGTAAAACGCCTCATTGGAAACCTCAAGAGCCTTAGTCACTTCCATGTACTTTCCCAAAAGTAGAATTTAGGATGGGTCATGCTGAGATCACTTTCAGATGTATGGAGTTTAGGCCATTAGGATGCATGTTGTATCCCCATAGAAGCCCAAATGAAGTAACTACAAACTCCTTCTATGCACCTAAGTAACTACAAAGTATGTAGCACAATAAAGATCTTGCTAGATATAAAAATCCTGATCAAATGGTCAATTTATTGCATTTATTCTACTAAGGATAGTAAGTGGGAGAATAGCCCAACTTTTGGGCTTTTCATCTGACAGAAAAGACAATATTTTATACCACAATAAAGATCTTGCTAGATATAAAAAACCTGAACGAATGGTCAGTGTATTGCATTTCTTCCACAAAGGATAGTAAGTGGGAGAATAGCCCAACTTTTGGACTTTTCATCCCACAGAAAAGATATTTTATAGCACAATAAAAATCTTGCTAGATATAAAAAGCCTGATTTAATGGCGAATTAAGGAAATCCCAACTTTTGGACATTTAATCTGACAGAAAAGACAACATTTTACAGTAAAGTTTCTGATGACTAATTCGTAGTTTGGCCCTTGAGTAGTTTACTATCTGTAAACAAAATTCAGATGGACAGTCTACTCATTCAACTACCAGGATATGAGTTTATATGCTTTTAGTTTTGAGCAAAATATGTCTCCAAAATGTTTAAGTCACTTATGATTCTACTATGTTACTGTTAAAACAGTTATATCGCTAACAAATACTGAAAAGCTACATCTAGTATGACCAGCATTTTATAGCAGTACATTACTATTTATGTGCAGCTTTAAAAAGAGGTAGAGCAAAGAGGCAGATTAAAGTCTTGCCCTCTTCCACACTCTATTCAGTTCAGTGGCCGGGCTGGTTGACCCACATATCAGTAGTTGAATGTTGTTCAGCTTGGAAGCATTGGACAGCTGTTAGACCTGACAGACTCAGGGTGGTCACCCGTAACTTTTTGCCTGCCTCCCTCCACTTTTTGGACACTGTTTTTGCTGGTTTTTAGACTCTGTGCACTTTACCACTGCTAACTAGTGCTAAAGTGCATATGCTCTCTCCCTTTAAACATGGTAACATTGGATCATACCCAATTGGACTATTTAATTTACTTATAAGTCCCTAGTAATGTGCACTCTATGTGCCCAGGGCCTGTAAATTAAATGCTACTAGTGGGCCTGCAGCACTGGTTGTGCCACCCACTTAAGTACCCCCTTAACCTTGTCTCAGGCCTGCCATTGCAAGGCCTGTGTGTGCAGTTTCACTGCCACTTCGAATTGGCATTTGAAAATACTTGCCAAGCCTAAAACTCCCCTTTTCCTACATATAAGTCACCCCTAAGTCCAGGGGACAGGGGGTAACCTGACTGCCAACCAAAGACCCCGTTTCTAATAACAGCCTTAGGTAACCCCTAGAGCAGGGTGCTGTGTGGGGAAAAGGCAGGACATGTACCTGTGTAGTTTACATGTCCTGGTAGTGTAAAACTCCTAAATTCGTTTTTACACTACTGTGAGGCCTGCTTCCTTCATAGGCTAACATTGGGGCTGCCCTCATACATTATTGAAGTGGTAGCTGCTGATCTGAAAGGAGTAGGAAGGTCATATTTAGTATGGCCAGAATGGTAATACAAAATCCTGCTGACTGGTGAAGTTGGATTCAATATTACTATTGTAGAAATGACACTTTTAGAAAGGGAGCATTTCTCTGCACTTAAATCTTTCTGTGCCTTACAATCCAAGTCTGGCTGTGTTTAGTTGACAGCTCCTTGTGCATTCACTCAGACACACCCCAAACACAGGGTACTCAGCCTCACTAGCATACATCTGCATTTTGAATGGGTCTTTCTGGGCTGGGAGGGTGGAGGGCCTGCTCTCACACAAAGGACTGCCACACCCCCTACTGGTACCCTGGCAGACAGAATTGAACTGAAGGGGGACCTGGTGCACTTCTAAGCCACTCTTTGAAGTCTCCCCCACTTCAAAGGCACATTTGGGTATAAAACAGGGCCTCTGCCCTACCACCTCAGACCCTTCCTGGAGAAGAAACTTGTAACCAGAACCTGCATCCTGCCAAGAAGAACTGCCTGGCTGCCCAAAGGACTCACCTGACTGCTTTCTCTGAAGGACTGCTGCCTTGCTGTTGCCCTGCTGCCTTGCTGTTCCCTGGCTGTGGTGAAGAAGTGCTCTCCAAGCGCTTGGATAGCGATTGCCTCCTGTTCCCTGAAGTCTCAGGACCAAAAAGACTTCTCTCTTGCAGCTGGACTCCTTGTGTGGCGAAAAATTTGACACACAGCTTGCTCCGCTGTGAATAATTCACTGCACGCCGACCCGGGACGACGCCACTCGACCTCGCAAGGAAAAGATCGATGCGGCGCCTGCGGTGCGACCGGAACTTCGACACACGGCCCACCAGATCGACGCACAGCTGACCTGGGACGACGACGTCTGACTCCCAGAGGGGAAATCGATGCCGCGCCTGCCGTGAGGGAGAAATTTCCCCGCATCGTCCACTGGAACAATGCAGAGCTTGCCAACAAGCCCAGAATTCCACGCACAGCCCCCAGCGTCTGAAAACCCGCAACCCGAAGAGAAGGCGCCGGAAAACGAAGCAACGTCTTCGCCGCGAGGAAAATAACGCAAATCGTGTGTGATGAGGCGAACCAACGCACACACCATTTTTCCACGCATCTCCTCCTTTGCGGCCCTTTGCGGAGATTTTTCACTCAAACCAGGTACTTTGTGCTTGAAAGAGACTTTGGGCCTGATTCTAACTTTGGAGGACGGTGTTAAACCGTCCCAAAAGTGGCGGATATACCACTTACCGTATTACGAGTCCATTATATCCTATGGAACTCGTAATACGGTAGGTGGTATATCCGCCACTTTTGGGACGGTTTAACACCGTCCTCCAAAGTTAGAATCAGGCCCTTTGTTTGCTTTTAAAAGACTTAAGACACTTTATATCACTTTTCAGTGATATCTTTACATTTTCTTATTGCATCTTTGATCGTTTTTGACTTGCAAATATCCAGATAAATATCATATATTTTTCTAAACACTGTGTGGTGTACTTTTGTGGTGCTATATGGTGTTATAGTATGATTTATTGCACAAATACTTTACACATTGCTTTCTAAGTTAAGCCTGACTGCTCAGTGCCAAGCTACCAGAGGGTGGGCACAGGATAATTTGGATTATGTGTGACTACCCTGACTAGAGTGAGGGTCCTTGCTTGGACAGGGGGTAACCTGACTGCCAAACAAAGACCCCGTGTCTAATAACAGCCTTAATGAATGAAGGGTGGGACAGTTATATGTTAAAGGCCTTTTCAACATTGAAGGATAGTCCCACCAGACTCTGGACCAGCTAATGGCACAATTGAATTAAGTCACAGCAATGGTTGTGTGTTCAGTCATATTTGGGCCGTGGATAGAACCATGCTGCTCCAGAAATAACTATCTATGTAAGAAGGTGAATCAGACAGTTTGACTGTATTGTAACAAATATTTTACCATCTACGTTCAAAACTATAATAGTTGGGGGGACATGGGCAAGAAACATGGCTGGCGGGATGCGCTCCTAGTGAGCGCCCGTCACCGGTGACATCCTTCAGGAATCCTGGGGTACCTGAGACCGTGGGGACCCCTCTCCTGCAGTGGGATATCACCCGGAGGGCTCGGGCGTGGTTGGATCCCGTTTTGGGAGCCGGTGGAGCAGGCGCCGTGGTGGTGATCGCACACCTCTGCTGGGCCACGTGGGAGAGAGTGGCAGGTCCGCGGAGCGTGAGTGGAGTAGTGGGCTGTTGCCTGGCGGCACAGCTGGTTCGGGGGGGGCCTGCATTGGAGGTTGCCCCCGACTTGCTGGAAGGTCTTTCTGGGCCGCAAGACGAGCGGCTAAATCTGTTGGGGCTCCGGATGAGTCGGCGGTGCCCCAGAAGACAGCACGAGGTCTAGCCGGAGTGGTGGCAGTGAGTGAGGCCTCCTCCTGGAATGTGCAGATCGGCTGCTGGATCTGCTTCCGGGTGCGGCCTTGGTGGGCAGGCAGCTCCTCCTGCGCTGCTGCCCCCCCGGAGGGCCTGTTGACTGTGTGGTCTCTGGCCTGTGGAGACATTTACCTGGGACTGGAGGTGATCGGCGGCATCCTGTGAGGGAGCTGGGGCGGCTGGCCAGTTCCCAGAGGATTACATCACGGGCTGTGGACATCGGTGAAAAGAATAAAGCAAGGCAATTGGGAGATAAATCAGAAAAGAAATTGGGTAGGAGGACACGTAGAGGAAAAAGAGGTAGCGAAAGGCGACACCTATGTGGGCATGAAAACAAGGTCACGGGGCAAAAAGACATAGGTATTAATGTTGAATTAGAGAATAATGTGGTCAATTTGTCTGATAAGCAACTTTCCTTGGAAATGTTATCACTTTTGAATAAAGGACTAGGTTTTTGTCCATCGGTTAAAGGTAATGTTTCTCAATCTAAAATTGATTTATTTAAATTTATAAGGAAATTGAAACTTAAGAGATATTTTGAATCGCGTGCGATTGGTACAGAAACGTCTTCTGTTGGAATAGGAACACTGAGTAAATTGTCGATTCAGGATATTTATGACACTGTAACATTAATGACGATCACAGACTATGAGGGAGATCCAATAACCATGTCTTCAATTTTACAAGATTTGAGTATCTCTCCGGACAAACATATTGCTAGTGGTTTGAAACGAAGATCAACCTGGGTACCTAAATCAACTGTGGACAGCAATATAGAAACATTTTTTAGATTAGTTTGGAATGATTTGGACAAAGAAGAAACTAAGAAGATACAATGGAGAAGACCAAATTTGAGACAAGAGGAATATAAGGCATTAAAGACTTTGAGATCAGATATGGAGTTAACCATCAAAAAAGCGGATAAGGGCGGTAACATAGTGGTAATGAATCGCACGGACTACGAATTGGAAATTGATACACAATTAAGTGACACTGCTTGTTATGAGAAGCTTTCGTATAATCCAATATCAGCTTTGACAGGGAAAATAAATAGAATGTTAAGGGACTGGAGAGATAAAGATTTATTGAATGAAGAAGAATTTTTGTATTTACAAGTATTTCGTCCCAAATACCCGTGTCTTTATACACTACCGAAAATCCATAAGAAATCTAAATTTCCACCGGGGAGACCGATAGTTTCGGGCATAGGAGGACCTACTGAGAGGCTGTCAGAATTTGTCGATATTTTTTACAACCATTTGTAAATAATTTACCTTCACACATTAATGACACGAAACATGTACTGAGTTTATTGTCAGATATCCAATGGGAACCAGGGATGTTTTTGGTAACGTTTGATGTGACAGCCCTCTACACTAGTATTCAGCATGATTGGGGATTGAAAGCAATAGAACACACCCTAAACAAAAGATCGGCGAGCCTATTAGAACATACACACATGCTGTTGGACATGATTGATCTTATACTCAATAATAATTACTTTTTGGTCAAACAAAGTTGGTTCAGACAAAAGCAGGGTGTAGCGATGGGCTCGAAATTTTCACCATCGTATGCCAACTTGTTTATGGGATGGTTCGAGGAAAATTGGGTTTGGGGCTCTAAAGCGGCTAATTGGCACTCATATATCCTCTATTGGGAGCGATATATTGATGATTGTCTTATGATATGGACAGGGGATGCAGTACAGTTGGAGAATTTTTGTGACTTTCTCAATGGAAATGATGTGAATATAAAATTTACATATAAGTATAGTGAGTTTAAAATAGAATTTTTGGATGTAGAATTATTTGTGGAGAATAACAGAATAGAAAGTAGATTGTTTCGGAAAAGTACCTCTTGCAATACTATATTGCATGCGTCAAGTTCACACCCATCACACCAAATAGAGGCTATACCGTTGGGTGAGATGATCAGAGCGAGAAGGATCTGTAGTAGGGACTGTGATTTTTATGATACTCTTGCTGATATGGAGCATAGATTCAAAGTGAGAGGTTATTCAGACAATAATATTATTAAATCTCGAAATAAAGCTCTTAAGATCTCCCGTTCGCAGACACTATCACCAAGAACTCAAAAGAATGAGGAGGATAAGAGGAAGAGCGCTCAGAGATTGAGGATAGTTTTAAATTATACGGAGGTTTCTCATAAATTATTGAAAATAATGAAGAAATACTGGCCAATTTTGATTCAAGATGAGGCACTTAAGAAATATATAGGTACGAGACCGGAGGTGTCGTTTAGGAGAGGTAATACCCTCCATAGTATTTTAAGCCCAAGTTATCCATTAGAGGAAATTAAGGTAAATTGGCTTAGTGTACATAACCGTGTTTTTTTTAAATGCGGTTCATGTGCAATGTGTAAATGGGCCTGGCAATCTAAGAAAGAGTTTTTTCATAGAAGAGGAGGCAAAATTCATATCAAATCACATATAGATTGCAATACAAAATTTGTAGTGTACATGCTTGTTTGCAAATGTGAGAAGATATATGTGGGCAGCACGATACGCCCACTCAAGACGAGAATTTCGGAACATTGGAGGGCAATAAAACAATTAGATGAGCGTTACCCGATAGCTTTGCATATGATGGTATGCAAAGCACAAGGAGCACACAAAGACTTTAAGTTTTTTGGTTTTGAATATTGTGAAAATAACCCACGGGGGGGTAATAGAGAGTTGGCCCTAAGAAGAAGGGAATCATTGTGGATTATGAAGTTAGGAGCGGTAGAACAGGGATTAAATACAGATCATGAGATTGAGTATTTTCTTGGTGAGTAATAATAAGTTGAAGTCTCTATGAATGAATTTATACCGATCTAATTATAAGTAAAATTAAGGTTATATTAATATGATTAATTAAGTTTATCATTTTTAATTTTACTTTATTTTCTATTATCATTTTATAAAGTAACTATCTCTAGTAATAATCAAATAAGTGTCATTGTATTTAAGTATAGATAGGCATCTATTAGTATTTGGATATGGAGCTGATATAGAATGGAGCCCATGTAGAAGGAAACTAGCTTTAAATGTGTTACAATTACTAGACCAATGTGGTTGCTTTCCCCCTTGGATTTATTTGCAGCTAATATAGTCCGTTTTCGATGTCTAATATTCTTTGTTGTCAATTAAATAGGGAGATCGCAAGATGCAAGTGCATCATTTATGTTCATAGTATAGCAGATTAGGTTCGCGGTAGTCCTTTTTCTATTTTGTATTTCTTCGTGGCGTCCGAGGTGTTTAAATAGGACGCACATTAGCAACTCGGTTTGATTAATTGGAAGCGTACTTGCTGATATTCGGACATCGTACTAGGTAAACCAAGATTCTCAATTTCGATCTGCATGAATAAATTTAAATGTATCGTCCATATATCTAATTGGTGCTATCTCTTGTAATAGGCACATCCAGTGGTAATAAGTGGAGAGAGTTTTTAGTATCTAATTCAAGTTTACAAATGAACGGGTACGTTCATTTGGGGATCGTATGAATTCTGTTTACACGTTCGAAAATGCTGAATTATTGAAACAATTTATTATTGTTGGATTCATATATTATTAGATATCTACTTTGATGACCAAGAAGCACTCTGGCTCGTTTAAAGAAACTTTAGCATAATCGAGCGAATAAGGAATTATTGGATGGATCCTTATGTAATGAGGAAGTCCTGAGGAAATCCTAGGGGCACTCCCCTGGATGAAACACGTGTTGACAACGGATTTGAAAATAGGAATTTCTTTTGGATTAGGAAGTTATTTAATTAGACGAATCATGTGATTGTGAATTTGAACAATGTTATTTCCATTCATGATTGTATTTAGGGTTTATGATTTTGTATATTCTAGAATCTGAAACGAGAATAATAAATTTGTATTGATACATTTTGGTGTTTTTCCAGATAGATACAGTGTGTTCAATATTTTGATTCATGTTAGTTTTTTCTATCTACTTAGAGTGGATTTATTGCACGTGTGCCACTACTCTTTATAATAATGTGGACATCGGTGACTTGTTGGTGCTCACTGGAGAGAGGGTGTGCGGAGGTGGCCCCTGGACCCCCAAATAACTTTTTCTCCTTTTTTTCTCACTGCCTCTCTTCATTTTTGATCTTGATGGCCCTTACTGTGACTGCCACGTGAGTGGTGCACTGATTCTGAAGATGTCTGGGGCCCCTGCGCTGGCCACCAGGGGAGATACTGGTACTTAAAGGTGCGGAGAACAGCAGATACTATCTATGTGGTACTTTGTATTTGAGACCTTATTGGTGGCTATTTACTACATTTGGGACTGAATCCTAGCCCGGGTCAGGGCGGGGGACGCAGAATGGGGCCACACAAGCGGACGGATGCATTACAGGGAAACACCATGAAACAGTATACTACTCCAGTGCCTCTCCCGCAGCGTGTGGCCAGATTGGAGGTGAGTGGAGATGATATGAGGGCGCCACTGAACCCCGAGGAGCCTTTAGGCGCTGAGCTCTTTGCGGCCATCCAGGGCTCTAGAGTGACACGGAAGGGTAAGATAGAGACTGTGGTGGTGGAGGTCAATCTGCTGCGAGCAGACCTCCGGAAGGTATCCGACAAGGTTAAGGTGGTGGAGTGCTCTATTGTGGAGCTACAAACAGGTGTGGGGGCACTGCAGAAACAAATGATGCAGGCCACCTCCACAGTTGGATGCCTGGAGGTGCGGTTGGAGGATGCAGAGAGGAAGTCCCGGTGGAACAATGTCAGGTTGCTGGGCTTCCCAGAGCGCGCAGAGGGGTCTGCCACGGAATCCCTTGTTGAGAACTGGATAAGAGACGTGCTGCAGCCAACTGGGCAATGTAGGTTTTTTGTGGTGGAGTTCGCACATAGGGCCCTTGTTGCGCCCCCTCGGCCCGGCGCGCCGCCTAGGGCCATTATTGCCCGCCTACTAAACTATAAGGATCAGGACTCTGTGTTGCGGGCTGCACGTGAGTCGGATAAGGCAATATACGAGAACTGTAAGATATCTATCTATCCTAATTACACAAATAAGGTGCAGAGTTCTCGCATGGGGTTCATGGAGGTCAAGGCAAAACTCCGATCCATGAGCATTAGATATATGCTCTTTAATCCTGCAAGTTTAAAAGTTCTTTCAGGCTGGAGATCAAATTTTTTCAATCGTCTAGAGGAGGTGTGGCGATGGTTGGAGATGTGGGACAAGGTTTCCCTGGGGAGGACGGAGGGACCTGGTGGCGTCACTCGTCGGGCTTATGGAGCGAAAGCCCAGATTGGAGGTCGTGTGAAGCTATTCGGCTGGTGGACGCAGGGACCGGCGGGTCTGCCGTGGACTCTCACTACAGAGTGGAAATACAGCAGGACAGAACAATGGGGGTGGTGGCCACTGATCTGGTTGGGGGCACAGCCCCGGAGCGGGTGCTGGGTGCGGGTGGGGATCCTGCGGTGGCCTGAGTGTTTTCTTCATGACTCGGGGTGCCGGCATGCCTCCTTTCTTTCTCCACTATGCAGGTTTGGTGACAATGGAGAGGGTATCTTTCTGGTGGGATCTGTGGTGCTGACTGGTTCCAGTCCAGATGGGGTCCTATATACAGACTGAACTACACTGGCCTTGGGGGGGCGCTGCTTACACTTATGGAACTCAGGTTGGAGTGGTACTTGGTACATTTTTAGATTGAAGAGCACAAACTGGCTAAGAAATGGCGGGGACAAATGCTTTCATCCTCCTTTTCTTCCTATGCATGGGGGGTGTCTGTGTGGGTGGCTCCTGGGGTTCCCTTCAGTCATGTATACAGTGAATGTTGATGTTGAGGGCCAATATGTTCTGGTGTAGGACTTGCTAGATGGTTTACCCATTGTTATCCTCAATACATATGCCCTCAACACGGATGATCACTCCTTCTACTCCAAAATACCTGAGATTTTGGGGGACAGTGTGGATAGGCCTTTGGTCTGGGCAGAGGATTAGAATTGTGTGTTGCATGGGGATCTGGACCACCTTGCGCCGAAGCTGGGAACTAAACCCCTGATGGTGAAATCTCTTAAGGAAGTGATGGCACACCTGGGATTATGGGATAGTTGGAGAGAACTGCACCTTGAGGGCAGGGAATACACTTGTCACTCCAGAAAACATAATACTCATACCCGACTGGACAGATTTCTGCTGGGTGGTCTCAGTGACTCACACGTGCTGGACGTCACACATATGGGTAGGTTCTTTTCTGATCATGTGCCAGTGCGGTTAAAGCTACAATGGGGAGCAGCGGCCACCTGCACAGTGCGAGGCTGGCGTATGCCTGCGGATTTACTTACTGATGCGGGTGTCGGGAGAGGGTGGGTGAAGGAATAAAACAATATATGGAATTGAATTGGAACACAACGGAGTCTCGGGCCTGTAGTGGGAGGCTATGAAGGCAGTCATAAGGGGAGAGTGCATAGGCGTGGTATGCGGGGTGTGCAGACAATTGGAGTGGGATCTTACAGACCTGGAGGTGAAACTGGGGGGAATTTAGCAGCAGTCACTGGATGAGAGCATGGCTGGACGGGAGGAGCTCAGGTTATAGAAGGAGGTTAATACTTGTTGGGATACATTAAGCAGGACAACACTTAGAAGGTATAGGCAGCGATTGCATTGAGAGGGAGATAAATCTGGCAAGCTTTTAGCGTGAATTCTGAAACGGGAGGTGAAGGCCCCTCCCATTCTGCATATTAGGAATGCTGAGGGTGAAATGCTCACGGGGCGCACGGACATCCTGCGGTAGTTAGCTGCGCACCTCCAGAGGGTATCGATGGCTGGTGCTGTACTAGCTGAGGAAGGCGTGGGGGAGTTTCTGCGCAGATGTGGCTTCTGCGCTTTGGTCCAGAGAGTAGGGATGCCCTTGAGACTCCGATCACCGTAGAGGAAGTGGGGGAGGCAGTGGCTGCATTGGCAAAATCCAAATCTCCCGGTAGTGATGGTTTTCCTGTTGAGTTGTATCAAGCGTTTTCCTTCTTACGGGAGAAGCTCCTGGAGGTCTTTGATGAAGCGAGTGCATGGTATATTTGCCGGACACCATGCATCAGGGTATAGTGTGTTTGATGCTTAAGCCAGCGGGGAACAACGAAGTCAAGATACTTTGCAAGATTTTAGCAACCAGGCTTCGTGGGGTGATTCAGGGTTTGGTTCATGAGGACCAATGTGGGTTTATCCATGGTCGTAGTATGTTCTATATTCTGCGCCAGTTGGCACACATTTTGCACGAGATCAAAGTGTGGAGACAGAATTGGTGCTGGTCTCTCTTGACTTAGAAAAAAAACTTTGACACAGTTGAGTGGAAATATCTTTTGGAGGTCTTGCAGGGCATGGGGTTTGGCCCCAGTTTTTGTGCTTGGGTTCGGCTGCTGTATACTGCTCCATCTGCACAAGTACGAGTGGGGGGAGAGCTATTGAATACCTGGGAGATAGGCAGGGGTACACAACAGGGATGCCCACTCTTGCCTCTTCTGTTCGCTCTAGCAGTGGAACCTCTAGCGATCTGGCTTTATGAGGAGCTGGTACAGTGAGGCATTTCGGTGGGACGGTCCACACATGTAATCTACATGTATGCCAATGATGCATTGGTTTATGTACGGGATCCCCACGTCTCGTGCCAATGCTGCTGCAGAGGCTGGATACTTTTGGGGATGTCTCTGGTCTTAGGATCAACATGAAGAAGTCACTCCTATTCCCTTTGGGAATGTTGAGAGAGTAGTGACAAGCCTGGCATGTTCGGTCTCCTTCTGGAATAGGTTGTCTCTCTCAGTGATGGGTCGGGCAGCAGTGGCAAAGATTGTGTTCCTGCCCCAATATTTATACCTGGTACAGAACTCTTTGTATCCTTTGGCAGCGCAGCTTTTTCGTTGTTTGGACAGTCTGCTGATTTCTCCAGTATGGGCCGGTCAGCGGAGCAGGGTAGCATTGTCTGTGCTGCAGAGGGATCTTGATGGTGGTGGACTGGCGATTCCCAACAATAGATATTACTATTATGCACCACATTTGCAATGTGCTGCCAAATGGATGACAGACGCTGATAGCTAGGAGAAGAGGTTGTATGCTGGTATGTGTGATGGGCTGTCATTGGTGCATATACTGATGTCGGAGGTGTAGATCTGAACCCGTCCTGCCCTACCTGGCCAAGACTACTGCTGGGATCTGGGAGCAGGTAATTAAACATGTACTCAGATGAGCCCCTTTTGATAGGGAGCTGAAGATATGGGATCTGGCACCATTTTGGGATATGTAGAGGTCAATGTCGGCAGAGGCCTGGCGATTGGGACAATGTGAGATGGCTGGTGATCTTTATCCTAATGGTGAGTTTCTATTCTTTACTGACGCTCGGGATCTGTTTGATCTGGGTCCTGGTCAGTTTCTGCAATATGCAAAAATTGAGAGTGTGGCACATGAGATTTGGGGCAGTTTTCTGGTTGCTCCTAGGGCATCCTTGGTACTGAATGGTTTGATTAATTGGGGTGAGAGGATGCACTTGATTACTCGGTTCTATAAAGCCCTATGGGAGTGTGATAAGTGTGGGACGTAGAGCATTGGAATCTGATTTGGGGGAGCCAATAGCGGATGCTGATTGGGATTTGGCTTTGTCATTGGTGCAAACGGTGTTGTGTAATCACAGGTTCAAGCTGTTGTATTTTAACTTTGTACACAGAACGTATCTCACAGCCCATAGACTGAATAGGATTGACCCGAACCGTAGAGTGTGCTGCCCTAGGTGTGGTGAGCTTGGTGCTTCCTTCCTACACCTGGCCTGGACTTGCAGGGCGGTATATGACTTTTGGCAGGAAGTGGTAGCAGTGATCGGGGAAGCCAAGGGATTGGGGTTGGAGGCAGTCCTGAAGACCTGTATCTTGGGAGTGGTGCTTAAGCCGAGGGGTAAGGGAGTTGTGTATAAACTGGTGCAGCTAGTATTGGTACTGGCCAAGCGTAGAGTAGCAATTGGCTGGATGAGCACTCGGAATCTGACGATTTCCAGTTGGCTGCGAGATCTATTGGAGCGGGGAGTGGCAGAGGAGCAGCATTTGTGCTTGACACGAAGTGATGAGAGGGCACTCGCTGATGTGGCAGCTTGAGGTACATAGTTGGAGCTGTTCACCGGTGAGGAGGATGTGAGCTCTATAAGCAGCGTCGAGGATGAGGGGAATGGGAATACACCCCCCCCCCCATGAACAGGTGGTAACCAATTGTGGATCGATATGCTCCTACACGCATAAGTTGTTTAAAGCCTGGTCTAATAAGGCTATGGATTGGGAAGGTGGGATACAGGATAAGATCGGTACAGTGGTTATGACCTTCTCTTGATGTGAACTCTGGTGTATATGCCCTATGGTACTCCTACGTAATGAAGATGTATTGTCTTGCTGTAACCTGCACTGTACTGCACGTTTTTGTTGGTTTGCATTTTTCAAAACTTAATAAAAACAGTTAAATAAAAAAAATATATATATCATATAATAGGTCTGTACAATCTGATGTGCACTTATAAAGCTGTGCTAAAATACCATGGGAACCAGGAAGTTTATAGTTTGGGAGATTAGCAATGACCAACCATTTTAGCCTAGAACTAAGGCTTCAGCGCTTTCCAACTTGGCAGGTTAGAAATTAGCTAAAATCATTATCTCTTTGCAGAGCTCAGCCTTGTATAGTTCTTGGTAATATTACACAATGCCATGAAAGCACATTTAGCATCTTTCACTGGCTTTTGGTCCTGATTATAAATTATTTTTAAGAGCTCGATTTTTATCTGAATACTGGCTATATTCATACAGTATTTCACAATGAGAAATACGTTCTGCAGCATTGAACGTTTTATATTCATGAAAACATCCAAGTACACAGTGCAGAATCCATCAATATTTTCTTTTAGATTCAGCATATTCATTTTTTAATTTTTTTATTTTCTTTTAAAAGAAACTATATATGTGCTTATTGGGCAATTTCATCCTACGGAAATTGTGACAGTCATTTTCCTTGATTGCTGTAAAGTACATGGGTTTCCACAAATTAGAGCTTTCACAGTAGACTTATTGACCGTTTTGTGGGTGAACGTAATAAATTATTCTAGTTTCTCCGTCATAGTTATTCAGCGGCGTGGAACATGGCCCTTTTGAAAGTCCATAGCGTTTCGAGAAGTAAGATTCTTAAACGAGAGTTACACAAACATGAGCGGTGATAGGGTTAATTAATATCCGAGGAGCAAAGGTTGACACACGTTCGAAATCATAAAGTAATCAACATAAGCCTAGATGCTGTGGACTACTTTATGAAGTGTATAACTCCTATTAGCAGGGTACTGCTTCTCCAAGATATTTGAAAGTTCCAAGTTGTACACCAGCCATTCCTTTTGGGCCTGGCATTGGACGTGTGTGGCTGTGAGCTGTCCACTTGAAAATCCAGAGGAGTGCTAAAGCTGCCACATACAATGTACAGTGCCACAAAACTAGCGCGTGCCCAAAAGCTCCCGCTATTGCACATTAGCGCATACATCTGCAGTTCACATTTAGGCATGCCGGCCTTTCTGTTAGGGACATAAAGGCCCATGATGTTCAATGAAAAAAACAAAATACTTGTTTTGTATCACAGAACTGGCTATCTGTTAGCAAATATAACCATCCTTTAAAAAGGAAAATAGCAGTTCAACATTGAAGCCAGAAGATGCCCATCTCTTCCTGGGCAAAATTTTAATTATGCAGGTTAATGTCTCAAATTTCGCACTACTTGAAATGTGAGAAATGTGTTAATATTTTTCATCCATCTATTTCGAGTGATTGACCGAACACAAATTTGCATTTAAAAAGTCATGGAGGAAGCTAGCACATAACTTTTGCTACGAAAATGTAAATTTCTACATTTTCATGAATTTCCCACATCCCTACATGTAGCTGTTGAGATTTTGCTAGCTATAATATAAAATTCCTTTCATAACCTTCAATTTCTTACAGTATTTGAGAAACATACGTATGCACCACAATAGCCCCAATTTAAATAAGTGTCCTCTTTCTCTACTGTTCTCTCTTCTGTATCTTGTTTGTCTCGCTTTCTTACTTTATGAAATAGAGTATACTGGCTCTCAAACCTATTATCTACTTTGTTTCTTTCCAACTATTGTATTATTTTTTTTATATTTAACTGCTCCTTGAGCTTGCTATTAACTGCCTACATTTCTTTTCTCCCCTTCTTCTCTTCTGTCTTTCCTTCTCATCCTTTACCTTTACTCCTGTGACATTTTCTTCCTCTTGCTACACTTTTGTCTACTTTCATACTCCTCTGTCATTCCATGTAATCGTTATGTTCTGTGGCTAGGGTTGCCACCTGCATAATATTTTACCAGCATGGTCAGTATTTTTATGTCAAGCCCAATAATAAAATTGTGTAAATTAGCAAACACTGGGATTTATAAATTTAAAACTGGAAATACAAGAATAATTAACCTCTAAAGTAATTTGTATTTTACTGTTGTCTCAACAATTCCCATATAATTGGCTTGTTAAAAACCGCATATGTTTTGAAAAATGATATTCAAGTTCATTCTCCTGGTCCTTCTAGAAACTCAGAACATGAACATACGGCTGTCATTTTTCTTAGAGAAATGTGGCGAACCCTATTTGTCCCCCATTATTCTATTTCTCTATAATCTGTTTGGTTCTATTGTTCGATCCCCTCCTTTCTGCATTGTCTATGTACTCCTCTTCCTCCCCATTCTCCAGTGGGGAGAGACAGAGGCGTAATCACAATTTGTCAGCAGGCTCTATATTTACCACTTCTGTCTTGGCAAAAGTATCTTCCACACTCCTCTTACACTGCCACTTTTTTTTGTATACCTCCAAACCTTATTCGCTCGACTGTGTGTGTGTGAAGGCAGACAGTGTTGATCCCTGTATAGCTGAAAATTGTGTCTGTCTTCTCTTCAATTAAGTTCCTTTTGAGTAGGATGGTCAGTGTCATGGAAGCGATTGCAGGCTATCTCACAGCACAAAGAGAAGAGTGCACAACCAAGTGAGTGGCCTTGATTTATCTGCTACAAATTGTAATAATTGCCTGTTGTGTTTGAGTACGCAAGTGCTGGCTTCTTATCTGTTTTGTAACATTCAGAGTTCTGTGCAGCATACACAGATGTTCATGCTTACACATGTTCGTTGAAGCTACTCCTAGAATACAAAAGTACTGTTACTTGCAGTGAAATTACGGTCGTATTATGAGGTATACCCCACAACCCACTCCGACCCTCAGATTGTCATGGTTGGAAGTTAAGAGGACCTGTACCTCTGCAAGTAGGCACATTTCCACAATTTCATTTTGGGAATTGATCTGGAACAGTGAATTATGCACTTGGTAGCCGCCCTACACCATGTAGGTACTTCTGTTCTTGGATAATTATCTTTGCGAGATGGGGCCTTACTGTGCATAAAGAGTTTATTTAATAAAGTAAACCAGGTTTAGGCACAAAGGCCCTCATTTGGACTTTGGTGGTCAATTTCATTGACCGCCAATGCCCAACCCACCAGACGACCACCATATTATGAGTGCTGGCTGCTTTCCGCCATTATTGAGACTGAAAGCAGTCAGCAGTCACGCTGGCGGTCGGCGCTGCAGAGGCGGTTCCCTCACTGGCCAGCAGGACTCCACCTACCATATTACAAGCCGTAATACGGCTTGGCAGAGTCCTGCTGGCGTGGTGGTGGCGGAGAGGGAAGACTGCAGGAACACATCCCCTCCTGGATGTCCCCCTCAACTGAGAAGGTAAGGGGGCATCCGAAAGGGGGTGAGGGGATCTGTGTGTTTGGGAGTGTGTGTGTGTGCGCGTGTTTGTGGAGGGGTGCTGAATGCTTGCGTGTCTGCGAATGAATGTCGTTGTGTGTGTGCGTGTATGTGCGCGTGTATGGGGGTGTCTATGGATGAATGCGAGTGAGTGGGGGTGTCTGTGTGGATGAATGCGAGTGTCTGAGTGCATGTATGCGTGTGCTGCATGTGTGTGTATGTCAATGCATGCGAGCGTGAATGGGTGGGGGGGTTTGAGTGTGTGGACAGGTGGGGGGATGTGTGGATGTGTGGGGACATGTGTGTATGTGTGTGCCGGTGACAGGATTGAAGATTCCTGTCACCAGGTGCGTGACCGCCAGGGTTTTCGTGGCAGGGTGACCACCACGGAAAGCATGGCGGTGTGCGACCTCGTAATCCGGACGGCAGGCTGGGGCCTGCCTCCGGTTTGGAGGTGCTCACCGCCAGCTGTGCGACCGCACCGGCAGGCCAGGCGGGGTTGTGGAGCCAGACGGGGTTGTGGAGGCTTAGCGTCTGCCAAGCCCCACAACTCGTAATGTGGCGGCCCTTACTGCCGGCTCCGCATCAATGGGACCGCTATGGCACGGCTGGAAGTCTTATGACCGCCAGCTTCGTAATGAGGGCCAAAATGTTTAAAAGACCCCAGAGTGCAATGTGACTGATTACGAGTGACTATTAATAAGCAGATTTTAGAGTTCAAAATACAGTCCACAAAAGTGATTCATTGAGAACATCTAAATTTTATTACCAGTTTAAATTAATATTTATTACGTTACAGTTTAATTTATCCAAAATCCATGTATTGCTGTTTTTGTGGGGTGTCAGAGGTTGGACAGCTGCCCAGCCCAAATTATGGAACCTTTATTTTCTGAGCTATCGTTTTTTACTTTCTTTGCATACCTTTTGCAGGGAGAACATTGCCTTCCGTGGTACTCGGTCAATAGTTTATACATTGGCTCTGCCCCTGCTGCTGTCCAAGAGCTCTGCCAAGCCTCCCTGCCTCTCCCGAGCTTGCCTTCACCGCTTTGGCATTCCGAGCTAACAATGTTCACACCATCTCCCAACGCCAGTGTTCTTAGCGCAATCTAGCGTACTTATATGTAAAATAATTGATTTAATTTTAGCATGCCAAAAGCAACTGCCGCCTTCGGGATTATCAAACAGAACCCCTGGCACAGGGCTGAATTCAGTATTCACATTATGTTCGAGAGGCTGGATAAATGAACTTACAAAATGTGTTTACAATTATCAATTTCTCTTGAGCATGGCAAAGAAAACGCACACGCTGGTTGGTCATGCCTTGTTTCACCTCACACAACCTTCTCGTCACAAATCCAGTTAGAACTCCATCCTTAGAGCCAAAGCTCTCTAAGGAAGTGGAGCACGCGCTAATTGAGATTGAAAAGTAATTGAATGGATTCCCGGCGATTCACTGGACAAAAAATGAATAACAGTAAGAAACAGCCTCGCCATTAGAAAGAACAGGAGGAACAGCAGAAATTGTGCCTTACCCCTCTAATGTGTGTGCGACTCTGTGTAAATTATGCATTGATTGAAGGTTATTAAATTGCAATTCTGCTGCTCCTTAGTATGGCTGAAATGTCTAGACATGTCTGCAATGTGTCATTTCTGAAAGTCTGCAGTCTAGGAGGTTGGTTGTCATGTCTGTCAATTCAACAAAATGCCAAGGCTGGAGGAAGTGACATCGCGCGCCATCTGACCTCCACTTTCACTCACACACACATACGTATACATAATTCACACTACACACACTTTCACATAAACACACTCTCACTCGGAAGTATGCACACAACATACATTAAAATTTTTTTTTTTCTTACTTCAACTTCCATGGAAGGGCATATTCCCAACTAGTTGTACCCCATTTTATTACCCCAATGGGAAACAATAAATTATTAGCCACTATTAGGGTAATACAAATGATGAGAAAGCAGGTATGGAGCCCCGAGGACTGACGTCCATAAGGACGAGCTGCCAGTATGCTCCTGGCACTGAATTTGCCACCTCTGAAGCCAGGTGTCGCAAAGGCAGTGCCAGGGGTCGCAAAGGGCAAGCTAGGGGTCGTAGCTGCGACTCTTGGTGACCCCTAAATGACGCCCTTGCTGGATATAGGGATGAATGGGCTGCCATTATGCATACCTGAAAGAGCTTAGCCAATTTCAGTGGTTAATTTGACACATTGGTGGGTACCAGCACTTATTTTTGTCAACAGATATTTTCTGAGCACAAGAGAGGGGAAAAAACATACAGATCGGAAAGACGGAACAAGAGGAACTTAGAAAAACTGTCACAAAGGGAGACATTAGGAACCTGCAAGGAAAGGGGGCAGGGAGTGCCTTGTAGTGGATTAAAGAGGTATGCACTGGATTTAAGACTACCATTCTTGATATTCGGCGGACAAACGTTTAATTGAATTGGCCCGTAGCTTCTGAGCCCAGTCTCCCATTGCAATGTGTGGTTGATTTGAACATTTTAACAAGGTTTTGACAGAATGTTCTTCGAGTGGAGGGAGGAGTGGTCTCTTACTCCTGAATGGGCTGTGCCTGCCCTCACACAATGCACTCTCCAACCCCCTGGTGTGTGTCCGAGGCCTGGCCTGGGCAAGGCAGGATCTTGTGAACAACAGAGACTTTCCTTTGAAGTTTGCCAACTTCAAAGGCAGAAAGGATAATAAGTAGTGGACCCAAAACCCCAGACGTTAGATCACGTCTGGAACCAAGAGGAACCTCTGCCAAGGAAAAGAGCTGAAGAGCTGAGAAGTGCTGCCACTGCCTGTGACTGTGGTTTGTTGGGCTATCCTGCAGTTGCTGCTTCTGCCTGTGAAAGGGGACAAAGACTGGACTTTATTGTGCATACTTGCTTGGGAAGAATCTCCAAGGGCTTGACCTGAGCATGACCCCTGTTTTGAAGCCTCTGGGCCATCAAAGACTTACTCTGACAGCACCTGGACTCTTTGCTGAAACTCCTGTCCTGCCAAGTGGTTCCCTACCCAGTCCCCCCTTTAAAGGGGAAGTTGGAACAAGAGGTGAAATCCACACACAGAGTGCCGTGTTGGGAAATTTTCGACGCACCATTTGCAATGCGGCTGATAAACGATACGCCACCTGCTTTACGGCAAGAATTGACTTTCCACCTGCATTGTGGCTGAGAGATCAATGTATCAAGGCTGGAGAAACAACGCAACACCTCTTGTGGCTGCTGATAATGACGTAAACTCTCATGCAGTGCAGTTTTCTAACACCGTGCAACCGGATTTCTCACACATCGTCATCATGAACCTGCGCGGATCTGGGTGCCCTGTCTGGAAATCGACGCATCGCTTTCTTGCGAGGTGAGAAAAACGATGCATCTCCTACCCAACCAGAGAAGAAATGACGCATGGCCTCACTTGTGAGTGAGGAATCAAAGCATCACTTACTTTTTAGATGCATGCTCCCCCATGCTGCTTTATTTTTTATGCAAACCAGGTACTTTGTGTAAAATCAGCGTTTCCATTATTTTCTATAGAGTAAGACTCCTAGGGCCAGATGTAGAAAGATTCCAAATTGCGATTTGCAATTTGCGAGTCCCTGCGACTCGCAAATTGCAAGTCGCAATTTGGAATGCAGAAAGGTGTCTCAGACACCTTCTGCAACTCGCTATGGGGTCGCAAAGACCCACCTCATAAATATTTATGATGTGGGTCGCAGTTTGCGACCCCATAGCGAGTCTAGGCACTCACGGGGATGGTGGCCTGCTGGAGACAGCAGACCACCATCTCCGTGACTGCTTTTAAATAAAGCAGTTTTTCTTTTTCTCTTTGCAGCCCGTTTTCCTTAAAGGAAAACGAGCTGCAAATAGAAAAAAATACCGAAACCTTTTGTTTCGTTTTTTTTCAGAGTAGGCAGTGGTCCATAGGACCACTGCCTGCTCTGAAAAAATAATTTTGTGAGCATTCACAAAGGGGAAGGGGTCCCGTGGGGACCCCTTCCCCTTTGCGAATGAGTTACCATCCACTTCAAGTGGATGGTAACTGCGAGTTGATTTGCGACCGCTTTCGCGGTCACAAATCAACTTAAATCGCGGTGCGAGTCGCAAATGGGAAGGGAACACCCCTTCCTATTTGCGAGTCGGAAACACATTTTGCGAGTCGGTTCCGACTCGCAAAATGTGTTTCTGCATCGCTTGAGGGCTTTTGCACCTCGCAAACTGCGTTTTTCGCCGTTTGCGAGGTGCAAAAGCCTACCTACATCTGGCCCTTATTCTTTTGAAAATTCATTTCTGACTTGTGTACCTTGGATTTTTGTTGTCTTGGTCCTGTTTGATTTAGCTAAATATTAGCTATTTTTCTGAACTGATGTGGTGTCCATTTTGTAGTGTTTTCACTGCATTACTGTATGTGTTGGTACAAATATTTTACACATTGCTTCTGAGATGAGCCTGCCTGCTAGTGCCAAGCTACTAAGGGGGTAAGCAGGGTTTATCTAAGTATGTTTCTCTATTACCCTGACTAGAGTGAGGGTCCCTGCTTGGACAGAGTGCAAACCGACAGCCAACCAGATACCCCATTTCTAACAGGTTAGCTATTGAAGCTGTACATGTTCTGGTTAATGGTTTATCAATGGGTCAGGCTGCTATGGTGAGAAGACGTAAGGAGTATTAAGATTGCTAAACCTCCTGCTTATAAATATGACTCCCTTTGGAATGTTGTGAAGGTACTGACATTTATTGAGAGTTGGGATTGTAATGATAAACTCAGTTTGAGAGATTTGTTTTTGAAAGTAGCGATGTTGCTGTATTTGTTCTCTTTTAGGAGAGTGTCTGATGTGCATGTTCTGGAATACACCAGAGGGAATATGTTTTCATTTGAGACAAAGAACAAAAACAAATTCAACTTCAATTTTCTACCTATATTTTGAAGAGAGAGAGAGAAACTATCTGTGGTTAGTTGTGTGAAAGAGCATGGAAGTAGAACAGAGATAAACTCAGCTTCTTGGGTTTTTAAGCAACCTCATGAGGGAGTTTAGACTCCTGCTCTAGCTAGACACTTGAAAGAGTGAATGTAGATCTGGTGTGGATGTGAATGTGGTCAGTGCTCATTCAGGGAGGGGAGCTGATGTGTCTAAAGCTTGCTTGATGGGTGGTAATCCGCAAGGTATTTTGCACAGTGCTAATTGGTTGTCTGATTCTGTGTTTAGGCATTTGTATTTCAAACCTGTAGGGAGTGTTGCAAATTGATTGATTGCAAAGATTTAAATATGCATTGTATTGGCCTCCAGGTCTTGACATAAAATGTAGCCCTGGTAATCAGAGAATCAGGATTTTATTAAAGAGACTGAGGCTAATGTTATTCATCCCGATATTTACCCTTCTCCGATATGTTAAATCTTTTGTTTTCTTCAAGTCCGGTTTAGTATTGTGATGAGATTCATCGGATATTGATGGAAGAATGGGAAAAATGTTCTATACAAGTTTTCAAGCTTTGTAGGACTGTGTTTAAGAATAGTTTTTTGCATCATGATTTTGCAACTTCAACAACTGAAGGAAGATGACTGGGTGCTAGGTTTTATAAACTTTGAAATGTTCTAAAGTTCGAAGTTCTTTGGCTTCATAATGGCTGCTGAATTTTGGCAATAAAGGTTTTACTGCATAATATTAGCCTCCCTGTCTTTAATAAAATCCAGGGCTGTTGAAAACCAACATTGTCAGTTAAATGGTTTTGCCCCTGGAATGAGCAATAACCACGTGGACCCAGATTTAATAGATTTAGATTTACTGGCTCCTTTCCCGCATGGTTATCTCTGATTCTGAGAGCAATTGTGTTTCCAATCACCACCTGTATTAAGCAGGTGCCAGGGGACAGGAAATCCTATAGGCTGATTGAGGGAAGTGTTGTATGGTCCTCACTTTCAGATAGGCAGGGACAAGGCTGTGATTGCACCTAAAGCTTATGTTTGGATCATACTTGATTTTATTAAGTGCATTTTTTCACTCAGTAAAATCGTTTCCGATGTTACTGCACTCATTAAATCCGGGTGTGAGCACAGAAAGCCTGTTGTGATCTGCCAGAGTGGCATCTCCCCAGGGAATATTGTTGCGGCTGACCTGCAATTGGCCGCACTGGAAGGACTGGAATGATCAATATTTAAGAGCCCTCAGCTAATGGCAGATCAATATACTGAAAAGAAAATTAAGGCAATAACACCACTGTTGCAAGTTGTAAAACATCAAGGCACAGCAGCATCTGAATTCAAACTCAAAATGATGCAAAGTCATCTCAAATACAAAAAAAACAATCTCAGATTGTTTGCAGCAGAAAAACCCAGAAGGCAAAACAGGCTAGGATAAACATGGTGGTGCAGTAGCTCAAAGTAGATATCAAGGTAATCCATGTGACATGTCAGGGGAACAGCCAAGGTGGGGACGTGGGGAATCAATTTTGATCTAATAAGGGTCGGAGTCAGGTTTCCTGGACCTCAGGAGGCAGGTAGTACTCAGAACTATGCCACTGAGCTATGGAGAATATCTTTGTGCTATTTGCTTAAAAAAGGTATCTAAGCATGTATGATGCTCAGAAGCTTTCAACGGTGTCAACAATTTGCTGTACTCTTTGATGATATCCTTAAGCTCTCCATCACAACATCTTCTCCGGGCGACGATTGTACCAAACTCAAAGGCCTACCTCCTAAATAGTGCATAGCAAAATATGGATGTCCACTCCCTCATGAAAAGGATATTAGGTCTCAACTACATACAGCCTTATTTTCCTGGTGCTCAGCAATATGGAAAGAAGGTAAAGATAATGGAAGAGCTACATCTAGGTTTGGCCAATAGCCCCTTAACACTTCTTAACATTTGCAGGAACCACATCACAGGGTTCCTGTCAATATTGTAAATATTTAGCGGATTGCTCCGTCAGTCATGAAGACTGCAATAACATAAGAAAGGCCCCTGCAGCCCCTGCGGTGCGGGGGGCCCTGAGCTCCAAGGGCCCCTCCTCTTGACAGTACACTGTGAATAGGCAGAAGGCCCCTAACCAGGTCCAGGGGGAAGTGGGACCCCCTCAAGTTTTGTTATGCCAATGGAAGACTGCCTTTCAAACATTTACAAAGTTTTTATGTGCCAAAAACAGACTTCTATTTAAGGAGTTTTCTCCTGTGGTGTAAGGATCATTTTTTTATTTGTCATTCACTGCCAGGTTTTACTTGGTGATGGACAGCAAATAAAAGACATCCTTCACCCAATCTAATCTTGCTGATGTTATGCAAGAGTGACAAAAATGAAAGATGAGATTTATGAAGTCACACAAGGTCACCTTGTGTGACCCTGCGTGGCTTCATAAATCTTGAGTACTGTAATGCAACCCAAATCACTGTGTTACATTACTCTGCACCATGGAGGTGTTTCCATGAGTGTTGTGTGGGTGTTCCTATCCAACATTCATGGATTTTGATGCATTCACAGATTTACAAGACCAGGTAAACCTGGGAATGCACCATAAAGATACACTAGCCAGGGGAGGCGTATCGAGGTGCAAGGGTGTCTGTGTTGGGGCTAGGTAGTACATTGTGTGCCAGTGCAAGGGAAAGGAGAGACATTTGCTGTCTTGCCCTAAATACAGCACATTCCTGCTCTTTAGTCCAGAATGACCAGGCACTCAGAGAAATATAGTCCGGTTATATCAATGGGAAAAAGTTTCCCTAGGTAATGTGGACCCAGAAGCGGAGAAAAAAACACTGATTCCAAGTTGATGTTGGTCAAAGTCTTTAATCCTTTAGACCGTGTTGGTCATAGATGAGTTTTTCATTTATGCAGAGAAACAGCCAACACGTGTTTCGTCACACAAGTGACATTCCTGCTCTTTCCCTGTCATACTTTCTGTGCTGCACTGCCCTGTGTGACTTGGCCATAAATATGGTTCTGGATATTTATCATCATACTCACTGGATACATGACTCGTCTTATCAGCACTGCAGGAATATTTATATCTATACACATCAAAAGAGTTTTAGTTTGGTTTCTGTTCTGTCTCTGGCATCTAATCTCTAACATTGAACACATTATACCAAATACCTTTTGATTTCCAGCTCTTTGTAGTTGAATGAAACTCTGTGTTTACATAGAGCTGAAAAACAATTAGAATTTATACAATACAAGCAAATAAAACTATGATCTATTATACATTGTTTGATAAATAGAACTACCCTCTACTGTATGCATCCGATGGGCTGAATTACTTTCAGTGTGACTAATTCATAAATGCCAACAATATAAGAAGTCTAAGTATTCATTAAGATCATATAGCTCACCTCAAGGGCCAGCAATTAGATGCTCATGCATTGCAAGAGTTTAATACAGTTCCTCTTCTAAATCTGATATGACAGAATGTGCAAGATGTGGCTTCTATAGCTTCCTTTTGTTGAAACACAAGTAATGTAATAGGTCTCTCTCTCCAGTTTAGTCTTTCATCAACTCCCAAAAATAAGAGATTGTGTGCTTTCCAATATTCTGAAAACAGATTCCCTGCCGCAGCAAGTATGTATAATGACTGTTTTTCCAGGAAATTTTGGACCATGGGGAGCCTATGCTCTAATCTTTCAAGATGGCCACCACCATTTACAAGTCTGATGAAAAGTCTAATGGCTCTATGTGAAATGTAGTCCTTCATTTCTTCACTTATGTGTTCAAAGTATCAAGTCAATGGAAGGCACAAAGCCTCTTTCAAGATAGTGCCTGCACCCTGTGCACATCCCTATCCTTTTGTGCCCCTGAAGTCACGTATGTTCAGGAGGATAGGAGTAAGTGTGTCCATGTGATACTGGCATGCAACTACCTCGGATCCTTCCATAATCTTATTTTAGGACAAACCCAGTCCTGAACTGACTTTTTAGGCATTTTGGCACTGCCTGATGGACTAGATTGAAAGGGCCGAAGAATGGGCTTATTTGTGAATGTTATGACCCAAAACCCCCAAAAATAATGGCTGACATACTTTCTCTTTAAAGATTGCCAATCTAGCAGTGTCAGACTGCCAGGCTGCCTAAAAGGTCAGCCCAGTACCGACCAACCTATAATTTGAATCTACGAGTGCTGAAGTAAAGATTTGTATTACAATGAAAGGTGTATGTGTGTATGTTCTAGGACTGAGAGCCCAAAGAAGTGTAAAATAAAGGTTGGCACATTTAGTAGATAAGAATGTTATCCGTGAATGACCAAGTTAGAGAATGATATGATTCCCCTAAAACCAAAACTTCATGGTTTGCTTACTGATCAGTCTAAAGACATATGCAAGATGTTATCTAAAATGATGGTTAATGATATTACAAAAAAAGAGTTATCTGAGTGGGCTTCACCTATAGTTCTTTAAGCTAAATCCTGACAGTATCTTACATCCCCCATTCATTTAAGAGCATTAAATGCCTCATGATAGCTGATGTTGAACCTTTACTTAAAAGTAAATACTTCATTTGAATGTTGGAAGGCGCATCACTGTCCTCAGCTCTTGATCCTAGATTGCTTATCATAAGATCACATTGTTAACAGAGTCAAGAGCACTGTCTGCTATAGTATAACTCCACATTGCTTGTTACAGTTCAAAAGAATGCTGTTTGATTTTTTCTCAGGGGCATCTGTACTTCAAAGTGCTGTATACCATGTATTCTGCTATGCAGGGAAACAAGATGGCATATCAGTATTCCCTGAAGATGAAGTGTCACATACTGAATATCTTAAAAAAGGTTGCTGAAGAAAGGCCTAAGTTTCAAGAAAAACGTGAAAGCCATTCCAAAAAGAGATAGACAACTTTGGTCACATAGTTTGAGAAATACATATTTTTCCCAAATAATCTTTACCAGAAGCTTTCAAGTGAGAAAGAAAACCTGCTGGTTTGTGTGCATTCTACAGAGTACCTGTTAAGAACTTTGCAGAGAAAATGGAATAAATTAGTTTGTTATTACACACTCAGGTGTTCCGTTTTTGTAGAACGTTGAACTGCAGCATCCATTTTAAAACATCAGGACTTTGATTTTTAATTTGAAACCATTTTAACTGTAAAATAAATGTATTATAGCTAGGGGTGGGCGAAATGTTTTTTTTTCATCACTCTGTAGGTGGACTCTAAATAGCGGGCATTCTGCTGTTTCTGGTCTACTTGTCCAGGTTTGTAAAAAAGGAGGAATGCAAGCGAAATTCACCTGAGTACAAAAAAATCCTTCTTATGTTCTGTCAGGAATTCATGAACCAAGAGGTTCTTGTGCTGTCCAGTGGTACCCGGGGCTAGTTAATGAAATTACCTTAATGGTGCTTACAGTAACTAATTCACAGTTGCTAGCCCCCGACAGTGCTTTTCAAAGCAACTTTCCCAGCAGAAGTGCTGCATGTGGGATCTGCCTGCTAGAGCTCCAGGAGGATGCTGTATGCAGGTGCAGCATAGAGACTTAGGCCCGTATTTATACTTTTTTTGCGCCGCATTTGCGTCGTTTTTTGACGCAAAAACGGCGCAAACTTGCAAAATACCATTGTATTTTGTAGGTTTGCGACGTTTTGCGTCAAAAAGCGGCGCAAATGCGGCACTAAAAAAAGTATAAATACGGGCCTTAGCATCTGGAAAAAATTCTTGGAAGTGCATTGTCTGGGTACAGGGAATGTGTTCTTATTCTCTTTGTTTTGTTGCTCATTATTATTATGTTATTCTTCTTTACTATGTATATTTATATAGTCAAAGGAAATAGCCCCGACTTTGACCAGACCTCTAAGACACCAGATGAGGGGATGAGCTAGCCGGACCATCCATACAGGTCTCCACGAGGGGGTGTCGGTGCTGAGGGGTTTAATGCTTCTAAGAATATTTTTAAAGACTCCCCAACACAGTAAAATGTCTGCCAGGTAGTTCTGGAGGGACACTCATGAAATCAGGATAACAAAAAGTAATGATACCAATATACTGAGGCTAACCTACTTTAAGGATTTTATAGAGTTCCTTCTTCCTCTTTTTTCTCTCTACCTTTTCTCTTTTCCTTTCTGCTTCATTCCTATGTCTCACTTTCATGCTTCGTTTCTCGTTTGCCACTTTTTCACTTCTCAATTGGTAAGAATAATTTTTCCAGCCTTCATCACTATGGGGGTCATTATGACTTTGTCGGTTTTCCATGAAGACCTCCAAAGTCCCGGGTGCTAGAAGACCGCCATAGCATGTGTACTGCTGCATTTCTGCCACACTTTTGGTGGAAATCCAGCAGTATTCGTGCTGGTGGGCGGAGGTGCTTGTGTGGTTCCAGCACCGTCCCTGCACTGCCAGAAGGACACCACCCGCTGTATTATGAGCAATAATACGGCCTGGCAGTGTCCTCATGGTGGGGCGCTGCCGGCGGGGCAAGCGCCCATTCCCGTTCTCTGCCCGACACCCTCCTCCCTGGACCAGATAAGTTGATCGTCCGACAGGGGAGGGAGCCGAGAGGGTGGGGTGTGTTGTGTGTGAGTGTGTGGTGTCTGCGAGTGTGCATGAATGTGTGTATGCGTGGTTGTATGTGGGGGTGGGCAGGGGTGCTGTTTCTGGAGGGGGGCGGGGAGGTGGGTGCTGTGTCTGGAGGGGGGTTGGGAGTGGGGGGGCACTGTGTCTAGAGGAGGGGAGGAGGAGGGGGCACCTAGTCTGGAGGGGGATGGGGGATTTAGTGCTTGCTAGTGGGGTGGGGTAGTCATCTACCATTGACAGGGAAGAAATTCCCTGTCATCAGTATCCTTTCCACCAGGATTTTTCATGGCGGTGCTACCACTGCAGAAACCGTGGTGGAGAGGGGGCTACTAATACCGCCTGCGGTCTTCTGTGGACCGCCGGGTCAGAGATGCTCATCTTCAGCCCGGCGGCTCCAACCGCCAAGACAGCATGATTGGAGATGTGGCGGGTTGGCAGAGGGCAGCACACCACACTCATAATGTGGTGGTCTTCACTGCTAGCCTGTTGGCGGTGATACGGCCACCATTACCCTGGTGGTCTTAATGACCCCCTCCAATATCTCCAATGTCATCCCTTGACCTCCACCTCTTAGCTATGTCATGGCAATCTGGTCAATCTGGTCAAACTATATATGATTCCTCATAAAAAACAAGCAGAAGAGGGGCAGGAAAGCAAAAAAAAAACTTTAAGTGTGACCCAACCTTGTAGGCAATTGGGGTCAGTGGACTTCTGTGGCTGCTTCAGTCTGGGTTTTATACCCCAATGCATATAATGTACTCTAGTTACATTCCATTTTTCTTTCAACGTTATTCTTATATTACTTCATGCTACTTGTAGACTATTTCTCCCATCTCCATCTATTCCCAATGTTGCTTAACTGTGCCCTCCTCCACTAGGCAACAACATTGTTTCCTCTTCATCTTTTGTTGAAGGGTGATCTTTTCTAAGTTTACCATTTCCCAGAGACTTCCATGTTGAACTGCCAAATTCTATGTATCTTCTCAACCAGCTCTGCTTCTCCACCACTGCAACCAAGCATTGCTCTTCATTGCATTTGGGGCCAGATGTAGGTAAGTCCGAGTTTGAGACTTGCAAATTGCGAGTCTGAGCGACTCGCAATTTGCAATTTCAAACCCAGATGCAGGATGGTGTCCCTGACACCATCTGCGAATCGCAAAGGGGTCGCAAAGACCCACCTCATTAATATTAATGAGGTGGGTCGCAATTTGCGACCCCCTTGCGATTCTCAGCACTCACAGGGATGGTGGCGTGCTGGAGACAGCAGACCACCATGTCTGGGACTGCTTTTTAATAAAGCAGTTTTTGTGTTTGTTTTGCAGCCCGTTTTCCTTAAAGGAAAACGAGTTGCAATGCTCACAAAAAAATTAAACGTTTTTGGACCACTGCCTGCTCTGAAAAAATGTTTTCAGAGCCATTCACAAAGGCGAAGGGGTCCCATGGGGACCCCTTCCCTTTTGCAAATGGGTTAGCACCCATTTGAAATGGGTGCTAACTGCGAACTGCCTTGCGACTGCGTTCGTGGTCACAAAGCAATTCTACATCGCAATGCGAATCGCAAATAGGAAGGGGACACCCCTTCCTATTTGCGAGTCGCATTCCCATTTTGCGAGTCGGTAACTTGGTTACCGACTCACAAAATGGGAATGAGCATCACAATGTGCGTTTTGCATGGCACAAACAGCGAAATTCTCTGTTTACACCATGCAAAACGCTTGCAACATCTGGCCCTTGGTCCACAAGAGCATTTCACTTGATATGGCTGTGACTATGAAACAGAAGTTAAACACTGATCCCAGGGGGATGCAGGCAGACCTAAAAATATTATTGTGTCCTATATGGATGCAGGCAAACAAGCAGCTTTTAGCTGTCAGGAGGACTGAACATCAGGGACAATTCAGCGAAGTTGCCCAGTGTTTGGTAAAATATAGCAGATCCGTAGTTTAAATTGCCATAAAGTTAAATCCCTCAAAAGACCAATAGAAACTTTCCCGAGTAACCCTCTCTCTTATCTTAAAAAGAGCCTAAAGGAAAATCACACAATTTGTCTTGCTGCTTTTCTATTCCATGTCAGGACTTGAAAAGTTAGTTCCTTGAAAAAGATCCTGGAAAACTCATTTTCTGAACATTGACATTTCTTGTTGACTGAACGAGGAGATTTTGGAACCTATTTGACAGGGATGTGTCATAGCTCAATTTTTTTAATTGGTGGAGTCAAATGAGAGAGCACTAAGAAAGCTGCACCCACCTCATGTCTTTAAGAAGTTAAGTGAAAAAAGAGTGGTCGTCCTGGGGAACGCCCCAAAGGATGCTGCTTGCCCTTGCAAGTACTTTTTAGTAACAATTCATAGAACACTACTCTTCTGACTTTCCAAACTCTCTTTAGTTGTTTGAAACTCTGTGTTAACCAAGAGCTCAAAACAATTGGAATTTATACAATATATGCAAACAATACTTGATCTAATATACATTGTTTGCTAAATTGAACTACCTTATAATTTATGCATCCTGTAGGTTGAATTACTTTCAATGTGACTAGTTTATAAATTGTAAGAGAATACGTTTTCTACGTACTCATTAAAATCAGATAGTTCACCTCCTCAAGAACCTGCAATTAGATGCCCGTTTATCACAATACTTTAAAATGAAACGTCTTCTAAAACTGATATGACAGATTGTGAAAAATGAGGTTTCTATAGCTCCTTTGGTAGAAACAAAACAAAATGTCATAAAGAGTTACTAATCCTAATTGATGGACTCCATGTGAAAATAAGCAAGTACAATGTAGAATTTGTAATCCCTTCGGCACCTTATGAAAGCGCGCATGCAATAAATGAGTCCACAATTCTTTATGTATGACTCCTCTAATAATGCTCAAATTAGAAGGTCTACGTTGTCTAATAAAATGCCATGCTCCAGTGTTCTGCTTCCAGTTCATCCTTTCATAGGCTCCCAAGAATAACAAATTGCGTGGGTTTCAAAATTCTGAAAAAAAGATTCCTGGCTACCGGAAGTAAGTAAGTATCATGATTGTTTGAACTGACACTTTGGCCCATGGGGAACTTATACACATCTTTAAAGTGGCCTCCACCATCCGCAAGTCCAGTAAGAGACCTATTGCTCTATGTGAAATGTAGACCTTCCTGTCTTCACTCGTCTTCAAAGTAGTATCCTCTTTTGCTCCTGAAGACCTGCATGCTCAAGAGTTAGGAGTAACGTGTCCATGAGGGACCGGCATGCAAACGTTAGTGTGTCACTTGGATCCTCAAGCGATCCTATTTTTAGGATAAACTCAGTCCTGAAATGTCTTTCTAGTCAGTTTGGTAATGCCTTCTGGACTAGGTTGAAAGGGCCAGTGAGTGGACTGTGTTTTGGGCCTGTTATGCCCCAAAGGACCCAAAAGTAATGGCGAACACACTGGCCCTTTAAAGATGACCCATTTTGCAGCTGCAGCGTCCCAAGCTGCCTGAAAGGTGAGTCCAGAACTGACTAACCTACATTTTGAAGCCAGGGGTACTTAGTTAAGGATTATATGACAGTGAAAGGTGTATGTGTGTGTTCTTGGATTGAGAGCCTAAAGCAAGTTTAAAATAAAGGTTGATTTGTGTACTGTTGATAAACGTTTGGTTATATGTGAATCTGACAAGGTAGATACATATTTGGGTACGTTTCCCAGAGTGCTTCCTGCCACATTGAGTAGATTGGAGAGTTATCCTTAAATGACAAATTTAAATAATAATTTCATTCATGTAAAACCAAAACGTCATGGTTTGCTTATTAGTGCATGTAAAGGCACATGCACAATGTTATCTAAAATGATGGACTATGACATTACAAAAGAGTTAGTCATCTGAGAGAATTTCACCTATGGTTCTTCTTTCAGATAAAGCCTGGCACGAATTTGCATCTCTGCATTCAATTTACGGCATTAAAAGTTATATAAAAGCCGATGCTGAACCTTTATGTAAAAGTAAATACTTCATTTGCATGCTGTAAGGAGCATCAGTGTCCTCAGCTCTGGACCTTAGATTGCTTACCCTAAGATTACATTGTTAACAAAGTCAAGAGCACCGACTGCTAGTATGTTTCCACATTGATTGTTACAGTTCAAAAGAATGCAGTTTGAGCTTTTCTCGGTAGAATTTGTATTTCAAAGAGCTATGTATCATTTATTCTGAGACGCGGTGAAACAGGAAGAATGTTTTCAAGATGACACTTCTGTATTCTCCGAAGATGAAGTGTCACAAATTGTATATCTTAAAGATTGTGTGAAGGGCTGCTGAAGAAATGTCTAACTGTCAAGAAAGAAAATTTAGAAGGCGTCCCAAAAAGAGATAGACAACGAAGGACACATAATTTAAGAATCCCAAATAATCTTTACTAGAAGCTCTGCCGCTTCTCCAGATTTCAAAGAAAACCTGCTGCTTTGTGGTTTGTGTGCATTCTACGGAATAACTGTCAAGAACTTTGGAGAAAAAATAGAATACATTAGTTAGTTATTGCACGCAGGTGTTAGGTTTATGTGAACATTGAATTGCATCATGCAATTGAAAACATTAGAACTGACATTGTTAATTTAAAATAATTTTGACGGTAAAAGAAATGCATTATAACTTGGGTGTGAGAAATATTTGTTTTATTCCTCGGTCCTTGGACTCCAAATTGTGGTCTTCTGCTGTTTCTATATTTGTCTGCCATGAAATACAAAGGATGAGGAATGCACCTCAGCACAAAGAGTCCTAATTACGCGCTATCAGGAATGCATGAACCAAGGAATTCTGCGCTGTTCAGTGTTACCCAGGGCTAGTCAATGAAATTACCTTAATGGTGCTTACAGTAGCGGAATCACACTGACAGTGTTCTTCAGAGCATCTTTTCCAGCAGAAGTGCTGTGTGGGGGATCTGCCTGATAGAGCACCAGCAGGATGCTGTATGAAGGCGCAGCATTGAGACTTACCAGTTAGAAAAAACTCGAAGTTCATAGTCAGGGTGCAGGGAATGTGGTCTCATTCTCTTTCTTTTATTTTGTGTGTATTCATATAATCAAAGGAGCAGCCAGAAAAATAAAACAGCGCCCACTTTAACCAGACTTCTAAGGCACCGGCTGAGAGGATGAGCTCCAGGAGGGGGCGTTGTTGCTGAGGAGTGTCTGTTCCTAAGAATATTTTTAAAGGACTTTCCAGTCAGCAACATGTCTGCCAGGTAATTCTGGAGGGTCACCCATGAAATAATAATAAAAATAAACAGTGGCACCGGTATACTGAAGATAACCTACTTAAATTATTTTAGGGCCTCTCCGTCCTCATTTCCTTTTCTGTCTACCTTTCCTTCTTTTCTTTCTTCATTTTTCTTCGTCTCACTTTCATATTTTTTTCTCCTTTCTGTCTCTGTCTCACTATCTAGATTTGCTACTTTCTTACTTCCCAGTTCGTATGAATTATTTTTCTGGCCTCCTTCACTATACCTCGATTGTCATCCCTTGACTTCCACCACTTAGCTCTGTCATGGCATTCTGGTAAAATTTTATTAATAAGCTTCCTCATGAAAAAAGAGGCAGACAGGGGAAAGAAATCAGTAATAAAACGTTCAATGTGACCCTGCCAGGCAAACAATTGAGGTCAGTGGCCTGCTGTGGCTGCTTATGTGGGTGTTCTCTACACCAGTGCATTTAATGCACTCAATTTGCAGTCCCTTCTTTTTACATTATTCTTATGTTGTTGAATGCTACGTGTGGACTGATTTCCCCCTCACAGTCTATTCCTAATATTGCTTGGCTGTGGCATCCTCCAATAGACAATATGATGTCTCTTCTTCAAGGGTGATCTTTTCGACGTTTAACATCCTCAGAGACCCCCATGTTGAGCTAGCAAAATCTGCTTATCTTCTCAACTAGTTGTGCTTCTCCACCACTGCTACCAAGCATTGCTCTTCATGACAACTGGTCCACAAGAGCATATTACTTGCTTTGACTGAGGCTATGAAACAGACGTTTCAAACTCATTCCAGGGGTATATAAGGATGAAGGCAGACCTAAAAGTATTTTTCTGTCCTACATGGACACAGGTAAAAAAAAATAGCTGTCGAGAGGGATGAGCACCTAGGAATAGTCAGTGGATTCACCCAATGTTTGGAAAAATACAGGCTAATCCATAGTTTAATTGGTATACAGGTATTATATCCCACAAAAGACCAATAAAAACTATCCTGAGTAACCCTTTCTCTTTCATGCAAGAGAGCCTAAGGGAAAATTACACAATTCACAATACTGCTTTCTAATTTCCATGTCCCATTTCAGGATTTGTAGTCAGTTTACCAAAAAAGATCCAGGAAAACGTATTTTCTCAAGATTGACATTTCTTGTTGACTGAATAAGGAGATTTCTGTAGGACGTGTCATAAACGCGACCCATCGGGGAGGTATCCATTGTTTGACTGGTGGAGACACATCAGAGACCTCCATGAAAGCTGCCCCCATCTCATTTCTTTAGGGAGTTGAGTAAAAAACGTACGTTTTTCTCTGCAGGAGTCACCATCCGACACTGCTTGTCCTTGCCAATACTGTAAATAAATCGCTACTCGGATTTCTGAACATAATCTGAACAATTCCATAGGAAAATATTCAATTTATTTGTAATGCTAGTTGTGAATCTCTATCATCACAGCTGGCTTGCTCCTACAGTCTGATGCATGTATTTTGACGTCGAGTGTAACTTTCCAATGTAGCAAGTAGACCAAATGATATTTCTTATGGTAGCACACATTTATATAATTTCTAAAAGATGGAGTTACATTGCATCCTACCAGGAGCTTTGCTGGGATGGCCTGTACTTTTATGTAAAAAAGGCAGGTTAGAAATGTAGCTTGCACTGTCATTTTCACAGGAGGACTATATATAGCCAGACATATATCATGCAACATAACAAGCAGCCAAAGTTGTTTTGCTGTGTTGTGTAAACAGTAGAAAACAGATCAGCGCCATATCTACTAAGATACTGTTTTCTTTGTACCCTGCACTGGCACACTTTAGACACTCATGCACCAGCACATACACCACTGCACAATAGTGAGTGTGTTCTATCAAGCATACTTTTTTGTACTGGAAAAGGCCCCTTCCAGGACACAAATGATGCTTTATTTGCTTTTCCCACTTTGTAAGTGTGCTGGACAGTGCAGCACACATGCAAACTTAGGAAAATGTGGAATGTTTGAAAACCTGCTCCACAGTAACATCTGCCTCAAGGAGGCGTAGGGATTTACCCCAAAATCCATGGGTGGTTGCATAGGAATGCCCATCTACACTTCCTTGATGCAAAATAGTGCATAGCACAACATTGAATTACTTTGGCCAACTTTACAAGGCAAATGCTGATCCTGAGAACAGGAACATATGTCAGGAGTGGGAGGAATACCCAAATGCACTCTATACCTGGATGTATATTGCTTTCCTTCCCTCTTCATATTTCGCACTGTGCATCATGTCTGGAAAGTGGCCATAGTGGAAGCTCATTCCTGCACGAAATTCAGCAGGGTGCTTTCATCTTGTAGTATTTTTTTTTACTGTAGTATTCTGAAGCCTGTTTCATTTTTTGCTTTACCACGTGTGCATTTTAAATTTGCATTTCATATGTGTAGCATGTTCGGGAATATGTGTTGCACAGTTTATTTACACAATTCTGAGTCACTAGGTGACAATATTGTGTTTTTTAGCACTTCAGAAATAAAATAACTTAAATGTTCAAGAGAATTAAAAATGCCGGAGACTGCACACTCAAAGGACTGAATCACTGAAAAACAAAACAAGTGTTGCCTAATTGGATCTATCTGAGCCCTTGGGTTGTAACCCACCCTATGTAAGAGCTTTACAGTACAATGCAACGATTGATTGTGCCAAAAACATCTGGTGGGAACAAAATTCCAAACTGCCATTGTCAAGCTATATCCTATATTAAAACAGGATGACAACTAGCAGTGCTTTATTTGAGCTGGTGGTTGCAGGTGGGGTTCACGGGCACTCATTTTATGGACCAGCACGTATTTTCCTTCAACAGGCTTTGATCCAGAACAAGAGATTGAAAAATACAAAAGGGAAAAGAAGAAGTAAGGGAATGACGGAAGCACAGTGCCAAAGGGAAAAAGCAGGGATGAAAATAAACCTGCAAGAGTGAGATAAAGGAGTAGGAAATATCTGGTAATGGATTAAAGACGAATGAGGTACAATAAAAACTATACAGTCCTGGTATTCATCACTCTGAATTTTGATAGCACCAGTCAAGGGCTTCTGAGCATAGCTTTGGCCCCGGCATTTATTCTTTTACAAATTAAGCACTAGCTACGCAACTGGAATCCATATCTCCTTGTAAGTGGAACCTTGCTTCCAGGAAGTTACTGATGCAGTTGGTTTCCGCATACTCTTTCAACTGAGCTGTACTTGAAATGTTTTGCATAGTGTGCCATTTCCATGTTTATTCCAATAGCTTCGTACAGTAAGGAGGCAGGACACAAGATCACTGTAACTGACGGGTCCAAAGAAAGTTTCTTCTTAAACCTATACATTTATTTACTTTATTATTATGTTAGTATTAACTATGATATTAAAAACAATTTATTTACGTATGTATTTATCTATTTATATATGTTCCAGTTTTCATAGTGCTCTGTCACAATTAGGCTGGTTTACTAGTGAGCAAGAAACTTAAAATTAAGAATTTTTGAACTGAGTATTGGTAGGGAGAAACAAGAGCTTAGATGCATTCAGGAGTGTAGGTGTTCTTAAAGGATTGAGAGACTTTCTGTTAGCCCAAAGTTGTAGCACATGCCTATGCGGTGACTTTGGTGCAGCGTTAAGGCTTCCTCCACACTGGAGGGGCCGCCACTGCAGCTGCGGCTCCCCCGCAATGGCAGAGGAGGGTAGCCCTACTGGCTCAGAGCCAGCATGTGCAGGGAGGGGCGGGGTTAGGCCATGGGAGAGGGGCGTAGGAGTGAAGTGCACTTAAGCATGCATGTCTGTTTGGCCAGCCACCTTAGGCTGTATTTGACAGCCGGGTTGGAGAACAGCACAGACTTCCTGAGCGAGCGGTAAACCAATCCACTCAGGCTAATCCCTGTGCTGCTGTCATGCCTGGTAATAGCATAAGAACCTCTCAGGGATTGCACAGGGAGTCTCTGAAGCTGTACTATGGACTTCAGGGACCAGTACAGACTGCAGAGGAGCAGGACGAGGCCGGCAGCACCAAAGAAGTGTTTTTTCGTAAATTATTAATTTTTAAACGTGCGCTCCCCCCGCGACCCCTCCACCCACCCCACTGCTTTTAAATTGCGTGGGCCGCCACCGCCCCTCTGTGGTGAGTGTGACTGCCCTAATGGCCAACAGGTCTAACCAACAAAACTTGTAGATCCTCTCCTTTGTTGACAGCGTAGATAGGCTTAAAAGGAAAAGGATCGCAGTGTCACCCAGTGAATGTGATCAATGAAGTCCAGAAAGAAATAGTCGACCAGAAAGGGGACCAGAATAAGGTAAGAAGGCAGAGCAGGGGAAGATGTGACAATAGACTTACTGCTGAGAGAGAGATTATAAAGAAACAGATTAGAGAGATGTGTGTGCGAGTGTGTTTTTGTGTGAATGTGTGTTTATATGTGTGCATGTGCAGGGGCAGTGCTTAATTTGTAAAATAATGAGTGCCGGTGCCGAAAGCACTGCTCAGGGGCCCAGCCGGTAATATTAAATGTCAGCAGACAGAATACCAAGGCTGCAAAGCCCTGAACCTCCTCAGTCCTCTTTACTACACTGCCAGTCACTGCCTGCTCCTTTAGCTCGCTTTTGCAGATTTCTGTTTTCTCCCTTTGTGGAGGTTTTTTCACCTTTCTCTTCCTCCTTCTTTCCTGATGCTGTGTTTTTTTCCTCTCTTGCTCTCAGGAAATGTCTGGTGAGAAAAAACAAGTGTCAGTCCCCCAAAATGAGAGCCGGTGACCCCATGGCAAATCAAGCACAGTGCAAGGGCGTAACATAACCATGCACAACCTGCGGTGGAGGAAGTCTCCAGAGCCACTTGGCTGTGTTTACCTGATATTCTACAGGTAGGCCTCAGCATGCTATATTCTTGGTGCAGAGACAGTGCTGCAGACTGACACCGCCCAATCAACATGTTAGTAACAAGTTATTATTACATTTTAGAAAGACCCTGGTTATTCAAAATGCCAGGCCAGGGACGTTTTCATTTTATAAGTGGGTGATGGGCTCTTGTAGAAGGGGCTGGTTAGATGAATAAAGGGTGGCCTTAATTTTGGCCTCTCCCCATCCAGCATGCACCATAAATCAGCGTCTAGTGTCTAAATTAGACTACAGAGCTGGCTGACAGCACAATCACTGAAGTTGGGTATCTTACGTCTTGGTCTTCGTCCAGTTCAACCCATTCCTGCTGCAACCTTCTCCCAGGACATGGTGAAAATGCCCAGCTGCTAACAGAGCTGTGATGCATGGGGATTAAAGTAGTAGCCTGGTGGTGCTAGATCTGTCAGCGAGCAGCTGAGTTCTCCACCAGCCCTTTTCGTTTTGACTCTAACCTTGATGTAACAAAGGGAGGCATAACATAACCTGCAGAGCTCGGGGGTAGTTGAGACCATAACACAACTCAAGTTCTTTCTACTCGCTCTGTGCTTATCACCACCAGAGAAATACGGAAAACCCCACCCAGCATCCATCTCAGTAAGTGTGTGTGCGGTTATTCCTTGTCTCTGCCAGTACTGAACAAACAGAGGCAACTGTTTAATCAATACAACACTTGAGCTGATGGAATCGGTTTGGGAGTGGCTACATCCATTGTTCGGTATGGCTTCTCAGGGTTAGGTGTTGACCTCCCTAGGGGCCAGATCTGATGAAGTCAGTGCTGGCTTTAGGGCGTCACATCCGGAGCATCCGCACGTGGCATGGGACTGACCTGGGATGGGGGGCTTGGAGGCGAGGTGTTGTGGGGGAGGTTAACAGTGGTTGTTTGAAAACAATTTATGGCTCAAAAGCACATCCTGCAGAGGTCGTTGTGTGTTCATAAGTTTTTAGGCAACTATAAAAATGTCAAGTTAATGATTAATGATCATACTTAAGAGAGATCAGAGGTTTGTCTAATGGTAGTTTGACTCTTCCTACAGTTGCGTCAAGAGTTAATGTACCTGCCGCAAAGAACTTGTACCATGTAGATCACAGAACTTTGTGAGTGAACTATGTAGCGCTTTAAAAAAATGAGATGCATGCCAGAAAGGGTGAGGGGCACTGTTGTATGGTGGTAGTGAGGGAACCCATAGAGAAGGAGGTCATGGGAGGGCACCAAAAAAGACTGTTGCACCAGGCTCCACCAGCGCAAAAGCCAGCTGTGGATTAAGTAAATGCACCTGCCTCACCACCAGCACACGGTTAAGTTGAAAATTGTGGACCACCAGCAGAGTTGCATTCTCTGTAGACATGGATTGCACATGGGGCTCTGGTGTAAGGATAGAGAGGAAAACCAAGACGAGGTCTAGCTCTGTGACTCTGGGAGTGGGCTGCAGCTCAAACTGTGTCTGTCCCAGGATCATAGCAGAGTGGCCATATGGATCTGAGCCCTGAACTGCAGAAAGGATCCTCTGAATGTTGGACATTGATTGTTTTAATGCAAGTTTTTCCCCCATAATTAATGACAACAGGGTGAGACTGCTCGGACAGCTTCCCAAGCAATACTAACCAGGTGTGCACTGCACTTCTTTAAAACCTACATTTTTTACCTCCTGCAGCAGAGGACGGAAAACTATGTCAAAGCTCTATGGGAACTCAAATAGCTTGTTCCTGGTGTATTACCTGCCCCTTGTGAATCACTCGCAACCAGCCAATCATCTCTCTTTTCCCTGTTGGTTGTCCCACTTTCATTCTGTGGGTTACCTCTTATCTCCCCTATCTCTGCATTTTGTTTAAATCCTCCTTCTTTCTTTTCACCCCTCCACAATTTGACTGCTACTACGAGGGTACCTGTCTTCTGTCACTTTCCCTCTTTTCTCCATTTGGCTGCCTCTTTTCAAGCAAGGAAAATGTCCTTAACAACGCATCCTTAAGGACGTGGACATTTCCCACGCAAGCATAACCATGCCTGCTGGAACAACGAATGGCTTTTTCTGTGCCTTAACCACGCATGTGCTAAACTACACATATGCATGGTTAAGGTACAGAAAAAGGCGTGTTGTTGGGGAGAGAACGTGGAGGATGAGGTGAGGTAAATGGGGATGGGGCAGGGTTGGTGGGTTGTTTTTAGCACTGGGATGGATTTAGGGCATAGGGTGGGTGGGGGGTGTTGAGGTATGTTAGTTTTAAGGGGCAGAAGTCAGGGTATTTTCTTTAGGGCTCAGGGCGGGTGTGGGGGTCAGGGTGATGTAGTTTTTAGGGGCAGCGGTGGGGGGTTGGGATCGTTTTTTTTATGCTTAGGTTGGGTGGGGGGTCGGGGTAGTTCACTTATCGGGGGAAGGTTTTAGGGCTCAGGGCTGATGGGGGTGTTAGGGTAGTTTAGTTTTTAGGGGCTGGGGCAGTTGGGGTAGTTTTTTCTTAGGGCTCAGGGCAGATGGGAGAGTTGGGGTAGTTTACTTTTTAGGGGACGGGGTGGGTGGGTAGGATAGCTTTTTTTTTTTAGGGCTCAGGGTGGGTGGGTGGGGTTGGGGTAGTTTAGTTTTATGGGACAGGGGTGAGGGAGTCTGGAAGTGTTTCTATTAGGGTTCAGGGCAGGTGGGGGGTCCGGGTACTTTAGGTATTAGGGGTAGGGGTAGTTTTGGGCTCAAGGGCAGGTGGGGTGTGGGTTGTATGACAGAACCACTCATGCCATTACGCATCCGCTTTCACACATGCCTTTACTAGGCATGCTTTTACAATGAAAGTCATTGTAAAGGCATGCGTGGTAAAGGCATGCGTGGAAACAACGTGGCCATTGTTCCGACCGCGTTGTTAAGGAATGCGTTGTTCCGGCCTGCATGGTTCCATCATATAACCTTCAAGCAATCTTACTCTCTGACCATCTCTAACACTTACTCCCGATCTCTTTCACACACATCCTATAAGAGTGTTCCTTTATTTATCTTTATCCAACAGGCTTAGAACGCATTTAGTAGTGTCTGTGTGTGTGAGTGGTGGGGAGACTAGTTGAAATCAGTGGGACGGGTTGTGGACTAGTCTGTTATGGAATGGCTTTCTTTTGCATTTGTTGAAAGTGGAAGGGGTGTGGTGAGAGGTGGTGTGGACAAGGGTCTGGTTTTATGGGTCTAATTTCTCCAGTAGATGATGAGTGAGTTCTGTTATGTATTTTTGGACTGAATGGTTGATGTCTGATGCATGGAAACTGTGAGGTAAAGCTGGGTGAGCATGTGCATTATATTTTGTAGCATTTGGTACTTGCTTGGAGCCAGATTTATGAGCAGACTGCGCCATGCTTGCACCACGCAACGTGGTACATGTGTAGTGCAAACCATTAAGTCATATTTTTGAAGCCACGCAAAGTCACTTTTCATGGCTTTGAATAGCCTAAAAAATATAGATTAAGCTAAGGCAGTGCAAATCGCTATGTTGCCTTACTCAGCACCAGGGAGGCAATCTAGGCGTCGTGTGGGTGTTCCCATGCACCGCCCATGGATTTTGACTCATTTCCAGAGTTACCAAACCTGGTATACCTGGGAATGCACCAAAAAGATATCCCTCCCTCGGAGAGGCATAACAATGAGAAATACTTCCTCTTTCTACGTGTGCTACCTTCTGCAGCACACACAGATAGAAGAATATGGGGGTCATTACAACATTGGCGGTAAATGCCGCTTACCGCTGCGCAGAAGACCGCCAACACACCGCCGCGGCAGTGGAGTTCCGCCACAGCTATTATGACCCACAGCTTGGAATCCACCAAAATCCAGACACCCACACAAGTCCGCCACACCAAAGGTCAGTGATAAACTGGCGATTACAAAACCTCCACTGTCACGCCAACAGGAATACACCCAATCTATCATGACCGACAAATCCACGTGGAGGTCTTTCAACCGCGGTATTCCATTGGCGGTACACACCACCGCGCTCAAAATACACACACATTAACAAAACACTACCACATTGGACAATTCCAAATACACACACCTAATACACATACACACACCACTCCCACACACTCACAACATTATAAAACACACACCCACATCACCCACAAACCCTTACTACCAAAAATTCAGAAAGTAGGCCAGAGAGACAGCACAGCAAAGACAACCCCACCATACAGAGGCACACAACACCATCACACATACACATCCACGCACAAAACACCACACACCCCTAAACATCACCCCACACATCACAACACACACCACCTCACACATCACCCACACCACCTCATGGCACCGCAAAGACACCCCAGGTGTTCTGAGGAGGAGCTCAGGGTCATGGTGGAGGAAATCATCTGGGTAGAGCCACAGCTATTTGTATCACAGGTGCAGCACACCACCATAGTTAGGAAGATGGAGCTATGGCGCAGAATTGTCGACAGGGTCAACGCAATGGGACAGCACCCAAGAACACGGGATGACATCAGGAAGAGGTGGAACGACCTACGGGGGAAGGTGCGTTCCGTGGTCTCAAGACACCACATAGCGGTTCAGAGGACTGGCGGCAGACCCCCATCTCCTCCCCCAGAACTAACAACATGGGAGGAGCAGGTCTTGGCTATACTGCATCCTGAGGGCCTCGCAAGAGTAGCTGGAGGAATGGACTCTGGTAAGTCAAATCTTTCACTACTTCATCTCCCACCCTAACTGCATGCTATCACATACCCCCACCCTTGCCCTCACCCCCATCACTCCAACTCCTCACATATGTCCCTCTATCACAACCCACCCATCCCAACACCAAGCCCTGCATGCAACAACAAAGCATGGACACCCATCACCAATGTATTTCCACTACACATACCCACACAGACCCCTAAACAATTATCACACAAGGTCCTACACAAGAATGCAAGCACTGGGGTATGGGGTCACCCATCCATTGCACACCATGGCACACACAGATGCAATAATCATGCCTTTACACCCCTGCAGGACCCCTACCCAACGTCACCCGACAGGAGGGTCCAGACATGTCCACTCCACCCACAGAAGAGGCCCACAGTAATGATAGCAGCTCTGTCCAGCTGGATCTAGATGACCTGCCCTGCCCATCTGGGACCTCGGGACATTCGGTTCCCCTCACACTGGCACAGGTCACAACAGAGCCTCCCCCCTCTGAAAACACCAGCACAGCACCCACCCAGCGGGCCCATACCTCTGTCCTCAGGGCACGTCACGCAACAGTGTGTCCACCACTACAGGGAACCCAGGCTAACCCACCAACCCAAAAACAGCAGGGACCTGGGGGCAGTGGCAGTGGGCACACGGTTCAGGGGACAGAGGCCCAGGAACACAGGGGAACTGGGAGAGCTGCTGTGCAACAGGGGGAGGACAGGCCCTGGGAACCCACTCTCCACAAGGCCCTCTCCAACATCATGGGAGTCTACCACCATTCCCAGGAGACGATGGCAACGGTACTGGCCAAGTTTCAGGAGACCCAGCGGCTGTAGGAGGAACAGTATTTAGGGTTCAGGGAGGAACTCAAAGCCATCAATTCCACCCTGTGCACCATTGTAGGGGTGCTGAAGGAACTCGTCAACACCAGGGGGGACACCGTGGCACAAGAAGGGGCCACTGACACTAGCCTGGACGATGAACTGCCCACCACCTCCGCCGGCGCTAGTGGACAGGAGGCACCGCCACAGGACCACGATACCAGCACCCCACCCCCTGCAGATAGAGAACCACCCCACAAGCGGTCCCTGAGATCCAGGTCAAAGACAGAGAACAATGCCAAGACCCCCGCCAAGAAATTAGACCACCCTGATTGTCATCCTTCTGTCCCACTTTGTCACCCTGTCCATACTTAAACTGCCCCAGCTCCACTTCCTATGCCCCTTTGGACAATGCACCTGGGAGACTAATAGACTGGACTCTGCCATGGATATTCCTCCACCATCACCCCTGACCATTTTACAACCCCCTCCACTATTGAGCACTTAAATAAACACCCTTAAATCAAAAAACAATCTGGAGTCAGTCTGTGCTTTCGAAAATGTGTATTTGCAATAACTGAGCAAAAATGATATATCCATTGTATTGTCAACATACCTATGTCACACAGCTCTAGACCATGAGGAAACAAAGCAGATGTCACACAGTGGGACCCACATCTGTGAAATCAAGAGGGAAAGTGACAACTCAGGCTCCATACACTGGGTGAAACTGCCAGACAGATGAGAGGTTGAACAAGGGTATCAGATGTAGCAGGCAGTGATGTCATCTTACCTGTGTCTCACTGGAAGTATTGATGAATCACCGTGTTTCTTTTGTCGATATCCTCTTCTTCTGCTTCCTCGTCTTCACTGTCCACAGGCTCCACAGCTGCCACAAGATCTCCATCTGGACCATCCTCCTGCAGAAAAGGTACCTGTCGTCGCAAAGCCAAGTTGTGAAGCATACAGCAGGCCACGATGATCTGGCACACCTTTTTTGGTGAGTAGAATAGAGAACCACCTGTCATATGGAGGCACCTGAACCTGGCCTTCAGGAGGCTGAAGGTCCTCTCTATAACCCTACTAGTTCGCCCATGGGCCTCATTGTAGCGTTCCTCTGCCCTTGTCCTGGGATTTCTCACTGGGGTCAGTAGCCATGACAGGTTGGGGAAGCCAGAGTCACCTGCAAATGTTGAGGGACAACTGTTAGACACACACTAACCCTTAGGGACAACCCCAGACACCTAGTCACACTGTATTGGGTCCATGTCCTCACCTAATAGCCACACACGGTGCCTCTGGAGTTGCCCCATCACATAAGAGATGCTGCTATTCCTCAGAATGTAAGCGTCATGCACTGAGCCAGGAAATTTGGCGTTCACATGGGAGATGTACTGGTCGGACAAACACACCATCTGCACATTCATAGAAGGGTAACTCTTCCGGTTTCTGTACACCTGTTCACTCCTGCGGGGGGAAGACCCACTTGCCAGGAAATGGAGTATTGACAGCACCTGCACTAGAGGGGGGATACCTGTGGGATGGCGGATAGCTGACATCAGGTCCGGCTCCAACTGGGCACACAGTTCCAGGATTGTGGCACAGTCCAGTCTGTAGGTGACAATTACATGTCGCTCTTCCTTTGTCGACAGGTCCACCAGCGGTCTGTACACTGGAGGACGCAGCCATCTCCTCACCTGCCCCAACGGACGTGCTCTATGGAGGAGAACAGCGATCAGAGGGTCAGCCAACACTACGAAAACACTACTTTATTGCACAAATTTTTCAATCCGCTATGTCCCTGTCGTAATGTGTATGCAAGGCCTAGATATGTGTGACGCATTTAAAATTAATGCCATGTGGCCCCCCTGAAATGGCGGCTGCCTGACCATAATGTGGGACAAGGGGATATGAGGTAACTGCGCTGGCGTTGTACACCGTGGCGGTAGGCGGTCGAAGACCGTGGCACAATCCTGCATTGGTTAACATTGGACCCTATGGGTCCCAGGAGCCAATGACGATGTACGCCGGCGGTGACAGTACGCACCACCGCGGACGTGACCACCATTTTATCTCTGTTCACTCACTTGATACCTGATCTTCAACAGGAGAGGACCCACACTGCAAGTGCTGCTGTGACCTCAGTCTGGACGAGACAATGGATCATGTGTCTGGGGAAAGGGCCCCTGCCTTCACCACGGAGGAGTTGGAGAAGCTAGTGGATTGGGTCCTCTCCCAGTGCACGCTATTTTATGGTCCTCTAGACAAACAGGGAAGTACACTGTGAGCATGCTGTATGGGCAATGCCTGTGTGGAGTGGTGTGGATGGAAGATGGGGGGGAGAATGAGGCGTCCATGTGCGTCATGGCAAGGGTAGGAACGCGGGCCAATGACTGTGACGGTCCGGACGGTTATATCTTCTCCTTTTCCCCTGACCATTCCTCTAGGTCAGCGCCCACCGAAGAAGGATTTTTGGAGTGCGATCGCCAAGGAAGTCCGGACCCTGGGGGTCCACCACAGACGGAGCACCCACTGCCGGAAAAGATGGGAGGACATTCGCCGCTGGAGCAAGAAGACAGCGGAGGCCCAGCTGGGGATGGCCTCCCAACGTGGGAGGGGTGCCCGTCGCACCATGACCCCACAGATTTTCCGGATCCTGGCGGTGGCCTATCTGGAGTTGGATGGGTGCTTGAGAGGATCACAGCAGCCACAAGGGGGTGAGTACTCTCATTCAGCTGATTGAGCGTGCATTACGAGGTGTCTGGGTGGGGGAGGTGGGCTGTGGGTTCCCCTAGGCCAGGGCAAGTTTAGTTGGCAATGTCCCTTCGTAAGGCAGGCCATGTGGCACCCCACCCCACCAGTGTTCAGAGGCAACTACACCTAGTCAGGCTCGTGTGACATCCATGTGTGCATCAATCGGGCATAGGCCTTGTACCCCATGCCCCTCTGATTATTTAGGGAACTCTAAGTGCACGGCGTAGTGCAGAGGTTTTCTGTCTATAGTGTCCACCAAGGGTAGCGGTATTGCATGCACTCAACATGTCTTTCTTCTGTCTCCCCCCCCCTTTTTTGGTCTCCCTGTTCTTGCGTGCAATAGCATGATCAGGCAGAGGAGCAGTGGCACCAGAGCAGGAGGGAGCTGCATCCCACATGGCCCTGGAGGGCAAGACAACGGAGTCTGAAGGCACCAGTGGGACGGAGGGTGAGGGGAGCTCCACGGCGGGGACAGGAGCTGAGACCTGAGACACGGACTCCTCCTCTGATGGGAGCTCCCTTGCGGTGGCAGGCCCCTCTGTGCCCCCGCATCTACAGGTACAGCCACCACCTACCCTACCAGCACCGCCCTCCCAGCAGCCCCTCAGCGTGTGCCCCGTGGCCGCTCACCCAGGAGAGCCCCTGTCAGCCCTGCTACCCTGAGTGAGGAGGCCATTGACCTCCTCAGATCCCTCACTGTTGGGCAGTCTACCATTCTGAATGCCATCCAGGGTGTACAGAGGCAGTTGCAACAGACCAATGCATACCTGGAGGGCATTCATTCTGGTCAGGCAGCCCAACAGCAAGCTTTTCAGACTCTGGCCTCAGCACTGATGACAGCCATTGTCCCTGTGTCCAGCCTACCCCCTCCAACTTTCTCCATCCAGACCCAAACCCCTTTACCTCAGCCTATCCCATGCACACCATCAGACCAGCATGCACACACCTCAACACACAAGGGAAGCTCTGGCAAACATAAGCACCACACATCCCACAGGCACTCACACAAGCATCATACCCATACACGCATACCAGCAGCCACTGCCTCCACTGTGTCCCCCTCCTCCTCGTCTTCCACCTCCCTCCCTGTCACGTCTCCACTCTCACCTGCATGCACTACTTCTTCAGCCACTACGTCCATTAGCAGCACACCCATCACCACACACCACTCACGTGCACTCACCACCCCCACTACCATTCACACATCCCCTGTGTCCTCTCCCAGTGTGTCTGTGAGCCCACCTCCCAAGGTACACAAACACAGCCACACACCCACCCAACAGCCATCCACCTCACGACAGCCTCCAGCCCATGCACCTTCACCCAAAGTCAGCAAACAGACACCTTCTACAACCACTGCCTCTTCCTCCACTCCCAACCCCCCGCCATCTACCCGTCCCATTGTGTCTAAAAAACTTTTCCTGTCCAACCTTGACCTCTTCCCCTCACCTCCCCCACCCCTTCAGTCCCCTAGGGCCCGCCTTTCCAGGTCCCAACCCAGCAACTCAGCCACCACATCAGCGGGAACAGTGGTGCCAGCAGTAACTGGCTTCTGGAGTGCGCCAAGCAGCAGGGCAGCCAATGTGCCAAGGAGCCAGACCACAGACAGTCCCCCACCTCAGAAGCATAAGAAGTTGGCCACTGCCCGGAGGGAGAAGGGTAAAACACCTGCCACAAAGGGCCCTCCCAGGACTACAGTTGGGAGTGGGAGGAAAGCTGTGCAAACATCCAAGGTGGGGAAGAGGCACAGAAAGAAAGGGAAGTCGCAGCCAACCTGCACGGCGGACAAGACCGCTACCAGCACTGATGCCCAGGACACCGCCGCTACCAGCACCGCTGCCCAGGACACTGCCGCCACCAGCACCACTGCCAAGGACAATGCCGCCACCAGCACCGCTAGCCAGGACACCGCCGCCACCAGCACCGCTGCCCAGGACACCTCCGCCACCAGCACCACTACCAAGGACACCGCTGCCAAGGACAACGCCGCCACCAGCACCGCTGCTCAGGACACCACCGCCACCAGCACGCTCACTGAGCCACCCACCAGCACCGCAAGCCAATGAGCGCCGCAAGTACCATGGCTACTGAGGCCGCCGCGAGCAGGATGAAGCACTCTAGGCACCAAGCCCCCTCCACAACCAGTGGAGAAAGGCATCCACCACCTCAGTTCTTAGCAAGATGAAGCACTCTGGGCACCAAGCCCCCTCCAGAACCAGTGGAGAAAGGCATCCACTACCCCAGTCCTTGGCAGGATGAAGCACTCTGGGCACCAAGCCCCCTCCAGAACCAGTGGAGAAAGGCATCCACTACCTCTGTCCTTGGCAGGATGAAGCACTCTGGGCACCAAGCCCCCTCCAGAACCAGTGGAGACTGTTATCCACTTGAGAGACTGTGGCTTTGCACTCCCCAGGATAAAGCAGTGGGCAACCCACCCCCTTGAGAGACTGTGGCTTTGCACTCCCCAGGATAAAGCAGTGGGCAAACCACCCACTGGAGAGACTTGAGAGACTGTGGCTTTTCACTCCCCAGGATACAACAGTGGGCATGGAGCCCCCTTGTGGATCTGGCATCGTGCACTCATCCGGCTGAGGTGCCCGCCTTCCCTTCCCCCTGAGGTGCCTGTTGTATTTCTATCTGATGCTCCTGCAGTGTTATCTCTGTTTTGATCGGGTATCGAGTGTGGGCCTCACCCATACATTTTGGGCCCAGTGGTCCACTGACTTACTGGTGCTATCACTGGACTTGTGTTATTGGTGTATATATTTGTTTATAGTGTATATATATTTTTGAGTACTGGATTTTAATAGATTACAATCGTTCATATAATTTCCTTTTGTATTTGCATTCTTCCGGAGGGGGTTGGGGGTGGGGGAGTTGCGTGTGTGTGTCACTCTCTTTTTCCTCCCCCTTCCCTTGTGTCGTAGGTGTAGTACTCACCGTGGTCTTCGCCGCCGGCGTTCGTGCTCCTGGTAGAGGAGCAGGAAGACAAAGGCAGGTAGAATATGGCGTTCGGGCTCCATGCTGTCCTGGTTCCTCGTGGGGTGTGTAGAGGTCAGCGTTTTCCCTTCCAAGTCCTGTTTCCGCTGTGTTTTTGTTTGCGGTGAAACAGCCCCGGAAAAAGTGGCAGATTGGCCTGTTGTAATACTGTGGGCAGTACATTGTCTTACGCCTGTCTGTTGTCGGTGACAGCCATGCTGTTTGTTTGTATCGCCGTGGAGGTCGGAGTGTAAAAGTGGCTGTCTTTGTTGGCGGTTTCGCCCATGGTCTTGATTCAATTTTTTTCCGCCGGCCTGTTGGCGGTTTTACCGCCGCTTTAACACCAACCGCCAGGGTTGTAATGAGGGCCATTGTCTCTAAGGATTTTTTTCCGCAGGAAAGTATTCCTCTCTGCACAAAAACAATCCTGCATGCAACAAAGGCACTCTTTTTCCATGGTGCAAGAATGCCTGTGTTGGTGCTAGGCAGATGCTGGGTCATGAAGGACAGAAGGGAGTAGAATAGGGGCATGGAAATTGGATAGGCAGGGTGGAGGTGATAGGGATAGGTGGTAGTCATCCATCCATGCTAGGCGGGTAAGAGGGGCAGTGACAGCTCAAAAGAACACTCAGAGTACATAGGATGGGCAGTGGCAAGTACATGGAACATGGTGGTCATAAAGGAGGCAGCAGGGGCAAGCACACAGAAATCAGAGGGCTTGGGGAAGGAGGGCTAGGAGAGTAAGCAAACCACAGAGGCTAAGGGCATAGAATTGTGCAACAGAAGGCAGGATGAGTGGGCAGGGACATCAAGCCAAGCTAAATGGAGGGCAGTGGAAGCACATCCGACTATGCAGAACAGGATGGAAGGGGCTGGTGCATGGACTCGGATTGGACAACGGATAGGAGGGAGGTGGTGGATGGGACAGCAAGCCAACTGTTCACAGCAGGCTGGAAGGGCAGTGGCAGAACAATGGCCACACAGGGGTGTAATGAGGGAGAAGGGGCATGGACTTGGACAATGGATGGCAAGGAGGAAGGGGGCAGGAGCAGAAAGCTTGGGTGGGGGCCAGCACAATGTCATGTCAGCCCCTGCGTCTAACTCCCCATCCTCCCCGTGCATCGCAAAGGGTATTTTGCTTAACATAAAAAAAACCTAGACGTTCACTGAAAAAGCAAAGGTTACAAGGACATTATAGTTAGGTTCTGAATTTACATGCACAAAGTCATAGAAATTCAGCTGTTATAGTTAGAGTTATTTCAAGTAACTATAATTTGTGCCCTAAGGTAACCATACCTCCTGCCCTTGCCACGCACTGCTGATTATCCCATATATTACATCACGCCTTACGTCCTCTGTGACAGCATTGATAATATCACTGTAGCATTTGCAGCAAACTTATTGTTGAGAAAACTGTACATGGAGAGGGCGCAAGTTTTAGTTACCTTAGAGCACGAGTTATAGTTACTTGGTATAACTTCAACAGCTGCATTTCTATGTTTTTCTGTGTGTAAAATCTGTACCTAGCAACAACATCCATGCAACCTTTTGTATGTTAGTGCATATATATATATATATATATATATATATATATATATATATATATATATATCCTTCAACAAAAATATGACCATTGCACTCCAGGAAGTCTATTTGCGAGCTTATTTATTTGGAAAAAGTGTGTGCTTCCACCACCCGACACGTTTTGACCAACAAAGGTCTTGATCACAAGAAACCATTGTACCTTTTCCTTGAAATTTATATAGTCCTATGTTTGTGTCCACTACTGAAGCATTCTGGGTAATGTAGTTTTACAGAGTGTTTCTTGCATTTTTAACATTTTTCTTAGCTCACATTCTGTAATTTTTTACCATGATTTTCAACATTATCTTGCTTTCTGCTATTTCTAAGTCACATTATCTATTTTATTATTTTAAGGACAGCATATTTAAGCAAATTTCGATTGCCACCCATTTCCTGAAAAAAAACAATCCTAATATTTAGATGCCATATTAAGACCCTTTCATATTACCAATTTTTCCAAATACAAAATTCTCATTTTGTGTCCTTATATTCACTAGAGAAAGAGGGATTTTAGGATAAGGTATCTAAATCGTCTTCACTTATAAAAAATAATTTCTAGTCACACTTTTTCATAAACAAATGCGGAATTATGGAACAATGTTACTATCAATAGCCCAAAGTGTTATTAATAGCAGTGATTCCTCCACAGACGGTGGCAATATATATTTAGTCCATAGTTTTTTATGTCCTGTATAAATTCACGAGAAATTTAAGATGATTTTTTCATGAGAAATTTAAGTTTGCTTGTTCACAAACGTATATATAGTTCTTCATCGGCATTCAGGCCAAACGGTATCTTGGTCCTTAATTTAATTATATATCTGGATTCCAAACGACAAAGTTTCAATGTCCTGTTTCCTCCTCTTTTATTTTGGGGGACATGGGCTATTCCAAAATAACGCATTGTCTGCCAACTGTTTTCATGACACTGACTTTGATGTTTCACCATTGCATAACTCAAGTCTTTTTTGCTCACTGCTCTGATATGTTCCAATATAATTTTTTTAATTTGCAGTTTGTACTTCCTACATACTTCATGCCACATCCACATTTTAACACATATACTACATAAGTTGTTTCATATGTTATTTTTTGGTTGATCTTGAAAATTCAACCTGCGGTATCTATTACTTCTTTTCTATTTTCGCCAATTTGGCATGCCTTGCAACCACTTGGAAAACCCCATACTTTCTTTATCCAACCACATTTGAGGTACTTCTCCAGTAAAATGACTTCTCAGTAGTTTTTCTTTGATGGACGGGGGTTTTTTGTAAGTGATTTTTGGTCTTGCTCCTATCATAGGTCCTACATCAGGATCATTTTGCAACACGCTCCAATGCTTTCTTAAGATGTTCATAATTTCATTATGTTCTTTGTTGTATGTCATTATCTTTCTGATTGCTTGGTCTCCTTTAGTATTGCTGTTGTTTTGTCCTTTCTTTATCAAGCTTTGCTCTCTACGTGTTTCTAGTGCTCTTGCCATGCCCTTTTTAATGTATTGTTTAGGCTATCCTCTAATTTCAAATGAGTTTTTCACATTTTCAAACTGTTTTGTCATTTCTGTATCCTCTGAACAGTTCCATCTAACTCTTAAAACCTCACTATAGGGTATGCTTTTGAGTAAACTTTGTGGATGAAAACTATTTCCATATACGATGCTATTTCTTGAGGTAGGTTTACGGTATATGGTTGTATGCAAGGTTAGATTTCGAACATAAACCTTGATATCCATAAATTCTATTTGTGGTTTATTTGTTTACATGGAAATTTTAGACCAATCTCATTGGTATTTAAAATTTTGAAAAATTCCTGAAATTCCAAATCCGGTTCCTTCCAAACTATAAACAAGTCATCAATAAATCTCAGCCAAAGTATTGTCTTTTCCATGTGTTGGTTGTTTTCCTCTCTCCATGCTGCTTCTCTCTCCCACCATCCCATGGTGAGATTGGCGTAGCATTGAGAAAAGGAAACTCCCATAGCTGTACCCTGTGTTTGTAAAAATAACTCATGATTAAAAATAAAAATATTATTGGTGAGATACATCTTGATCATTGTTAGTAACATCTTTGAATGTTGCAATTCTTGAATATTGCGCTGTCTGAAAAAGTATTTCATAGCTTTAAGACCCACTTCATGCTTGAAGGACGTGTACAGGGACACCACATCTTTTGTTACCAGTAAATATTCATCCTGCCATGTAATCCCTGTAGGTATTCTTAAGAAATCACCCGTGTTCAACGATACTTACTTGAGATAACTTCAACAGCTGAATTTCTATGTTTTTCTGCGTGTAAAAGCTGAACCTAACAATGACACCCATGTAACCTTTCGTATGTTAGTGAACATATATATATATATATATATATATATTGCAAAACAATTGGTCTGAAAAGCTGCGCACTCTGGCTGCTGGTGCCAGCATAGGGTTGAGACCAGGACCCTCGAAAAATAAGCCAATAAGAATTGCTGCACTTCCAGAGGTAAAAATTTGCAGAACGCAAATATTGATTAGTAACTTTTAAAGAAGGACTCTGAAAGTGGCACTTTGAACTATAACTCCCAGAATGCCCCTGTGGTTATATAAGGCAGGTAAATGAGAACCATGTGTGCCTTCAAACTAAAACCACCTGAGGAAGATGAAATGTTGAAACGCATAGTGGTGTTTGAAGTTCTGCTTTGTGAGTAAATGGAATCTGCTAATCTTTAACTCTGGGAGTGCAGCAATTCTTGTTGGTATATATATATATAGATATATATATATATATATATATATCTATATATATATATATATACATACATATATGTATATATATATATATATATATATATATATATATATATATATATATATATATACATACATACATATACATATATATGTATACAAATATATATATGCATACATATATATATATTTTATTGACATGCTTGTAATATAATTATGAAAATTTGATATGGACATGGATTTATTGTGAAACTATTGTAAGGCAATTTTACAGCAATTGACTGATAAAGTGTGAAAGTCTGTCTTCCATGATTATACATCAGGTGACTACCATTTAAACCAATGTCAGTAACGTGCGCATGTGAACAAGACAAGGTCAGGCTTGGCCCAAACATGTTATGGATGACATGGTGGAACAAACAAGGAAAAAAGCAATTGGTGTCTGTGCCTGGTTGTTTCGGTTGGAAAGACGGAAGTGTTTATATGAAAAAAATATATACGTATATATATTCCTTCACTCAGCATTCTCCTTCCAGGCTGCTGACATGGCAGCACAGCACAGATTGATCCACAGTCAAAAATGCAGAGTGATAAAAAAATTTATTAAGTAAGTGCTAGACTTTCCAAAGTGTGCAAACAACAGGTGGAAAATTAAATGGCCTATGTGTTTCAGCTCCATGTCTTCAACTGGGCCTCACATACAAGTACAGTGGACATCTTTTATCACCTAGTCCTTCCTCAACCTCACTGGTCCTCAAGCATTAGACCCACAACCTTCTATTCACTTACCTGGTAAAATGAGGCATCCATTTTTTCAAAGATAATTGCTTCATTGTTACGCTACAGCACATGTGAGTAAATCCATTTTCAACGTCATCACCCCTTCCATACAATATTCACAACATTCTGTCATAATTTTAGTTAAGTTTGTCATTCATAGTTCCTGTTCCAGATTCAAATTATTCCCTTACTTATGCACATAAACCAAAAATCAATGCTTCACTTCTTGATCACATTCTTAAAGCACTCAATACTGTATATCTAAAGTGCATATGGAGACCACTCATTCTCAAGATGTTTTTTTTAAAGTGCTTACAGTATCTAAAGTGATTAATGCACATATGAAAACAACTTATCCTCATGATCATTCTTTAAAGTGCAATCGAATTATATAACATACATCAATTTAAAAGTGCATATTATTCATAATAGGCATACAAGTATGAGCCCATTCATCACAACCATATTTCATCCAAGAGTGCTAATGGATACGGTACTTGAAACACATGGTGCTAATTGCACCTACGTAAACATAATGCATTGCATTCATGATTGGTATATAAATATAGACACCCTTGTCTCAATCCTATTACATTTAAAAGTGATAATTGTGATAAAACAGGGCTAATTGCAGAGGCCCCCTGACTTTTTGCCCGCATATTTCACTTTTTGCTGTTGTTTTCCTGACTCTGATGGTGCCCTGGGTACTGATAACCAGTTCCAGGGTCTGTGCTCTGTATAAAATAGATATGCAAATTAGGCGAATTATAATTGGCTAAGTCATCCTACCTATACGGCCCTAGTATATGGGAGGGCATGTAGGCTTAGAGACCCCAGCATAGGTGGTGCACCCATAGGTGCATTGCTGAGGTGCCCAGTGTAATTTTATAGGCAGGCCTGCCTTGCTGGCTGCTTTTAAATTAAAGTTATATGCAAATTCGATTTTATTTTGTAATTAAAAGTAGTTCCAAAGTCTTAAACTACCTTATTTTTCTATATAAGTCACCCCTGAGGTGTGCCCTATGTGCCCCTAGGGGTGGGTGCCATGTAACTACAAGCAGGGTCCTTATAAAAATAGTTTTATAAGCTGTGGTGAGGTAAAACAGCCAACTTAGTTTGTCCCTCATTGTAGTGAGTGGCCTCTAAAGGCTAGAATGGGAAACTTTATTTTAATTTATAAAGTCCCCTTAAGTGGCAGATACCTCAAATTTGGTATCAAATCAATTGTTATAATTAATCCCATAACTTACAATTGTTGGATTTAATATAACTTGATCAGGTAAAGAGTTTTAAACTTTACCTAAAAAGTTGCCAACTTCAGCCCTGTAGTGCTTTGCTCTGATTGGCCAGCCTCTGGCAGCCTGGCCAGGCTGCATTGATGAGATGTGAAGTAGCCTGGACTAAACACAAAGAGATGTGCCTGGTGGAGGAGATCTTCTCTCAGCAGATGGAAAGACAGGAAGGGGGAGGGCTGCCAAACTGGTGTTCAAAGGCAGGGAAGGATATTTGAAGCAACCCAGCACCCCCATCACATCCTGCAAGCCCAGACTATTAGGTGCCCCTCTGATTAGATTAGGCGAGGGCAGGAGAAGGGTGTGTTTAAGATTTTTTGCCACACCAGTGGGTGGGTTCAGCCAGATGTAACCTCCAAAACTCATTTTCAGCCATGATGGATTTTTGAGTAATTTTGCTCCCTGGGATTGATTTTTGTCACACTTCCCAGGAAGTGGTCATCACTGGGGAAAGGACCCTGCACTTGATTGGAGAACCAGGACCTCCCTGTTTTCTACCCAGGAGCAAGGATAAAACTGGCAAACCTACACCCACACACAAGATCCGTACTAGATTCCAACAAGGCAGAACTACAGAAGAAGAAGGACTGCCCTGCTGGACACCTGACCTGCACCTAGACACTGCACTCTGAAGGACTGCACCAGCTGCACACTTGGGCTTCACCACTAAAAAGGGCTTTGCCTGTCTTCAACTGCTCCAAGAAGGGACTCCCTGTTTACTACAGGTACAAAGGAGCTACCCAGAGTCCCCTACATCAAGTCCTGCAAGCAGAGCCCAGCTGACCAGCGTCCAGTGGCCATTTAAGGATTCTGAGCAGGTGCATTCTGGGAATTGTAGTCCCAGCGCCCAAGGAGCAACTCAGAGCTTTTAGAACCTTTGATCAAGTTGTGGACACTTCAAGGACCCAAAAAGGACCTTTGGAAGAAGATCCAGAAGTTTGGAGACGTATAGAGCAACTCTATAAGTTGAAGAGGTGCATTGTGGGATTTGTGGTCCCAGAGTCCAAGAGGAAAACCAGAGCCTCTGAACCCTTGGCTGGTGCTGTGGACCACTTGCCTGAATCAAGAAACACTTCTGAAAGTAAATATGACAGTGTTACCTCGTGGGTGGCCTGAACTCTGGACTTTGTTAATTTCCAGTGGGACCTTTTTTTTTAACCCTTTGTGCGCTAGTTGCTTCTATGCACTAGAAAGCATTAAGTCTTTACGAATTCATATCTCCGGTTTCCCTTATCCGATTTTAATCATTTTGGTGTTATTGTAAAGATAAAAACATAATCTATTTTGATAAATTGGTGTTGGACTTTTAGTGTGTTTTGTGTTTTACTTATTTACTGTTTTGTGATTTTTTAAATGCTTTTCACACTAGTCTCCTTAGTTAAGCCTTGTCGCTCGTTGCCAAGCTACCAGGTGTTGAGCTGGGTTTAATATTATGAGACCAAATGGACCTAAGTGGAGGCTAGTGGCCTATTACTAAGTGTAGGTACTTACCTGCCCTTACCAATAACCCATTTTCCAACCAACAATAATGCATGCAGTACTCCAAACGTATGGTGCAAAATGCATATAATTCAACAGAGATGTTTTTGTGACCATCCCTACTCAAATGTATAAATGAATTCCTGTGGTACATTGATTAGAAATATATATAACTCAAATGTGTAAATGGATCTCCCATAGTATTGTGATGTAAAATATATATAACATATTAAACACATATCCTCATATGCATCACCATACTTCTCAACTTGTTCTGAGACCACTTATGATAGGAGTGTCAAGGCTAGGCCTGGATGAAAAACTCTGCTCCACTGACGGAGTTTGTCAGCTCTGCGTTCCACAGAGAACATGGAGTTACCGATAGCCTCTGCAGTTTTTTCCTGTTTTTAACCCTGTTGGGCCGAGCGGTAAGTGAGACGAGAGACTTGGGGTCTCTCACGAGCACAAACAAGAATTTTTACCCACTCACAAGAGTTAGTGCTGCGCCAGCAACTTCCGCCACGTCTTTTGTGATGTAGGCAAGTGTGAGTGAGCGCAATTGACTGCTGCTGCAACCTGGGGAACAGGAATCAGGTAAAATCAGCATCTTCGAATAAATACATCTTCTCTAATTGTCCGTTCGCATTGATATTGTTGTCCGAGGAGTACTTTTTTATTTTTCCAACAACAGGAAGTGCCCTAGAGACTCCATCCTCCTGTTCCTGTCCAACAGGCTCCCCCCACTCCTTTGTCCATCTCCTGATCATTTTTCACTTGGATTACGAGCTGGAAGGATTACTTTTTTGTCTCTTGGATATATCATTGGATTTAAGGACTTTGTTGTATTTGAGATTTCCCAAGTAAGTTAGAAAACACTTGTATAAGGCTGTTGTACAACTTGTTTGTTTGACCGAGGGCATGAACTAGGATTTATCTGCATTTGTATGCATTTTTTTCATTTATGGTGGTAGGTGGCCTGCATTTGGGGCCTATTCATAGTTTTACTTGTAATTTTTGTTCTCCAAAGGAAACATGTTTTACAGTTCAATACATTTTCTCTACGTTTTGTTTTGTAAATTTGCAATATTTATTAAATTCACTATGTTAATGTTAAGTTGATTTAAAAAAAATATTGTACTGGTCCTATTTTATTTGCTTAATCTTACGCGCTGTATGTAAACTTTGTCTTAACATTTTTTCAATACTTTTAAACGTGTTCCATATCTTGCATGACTACACTGTACATTTTACCTACCTTGTTGTGGGTGGTTCTTTCCTGCTTTGAGGGCTTATTGCAACCTCCTCAGTTTTTTTTCTTCTCGGAAGTGAGGGTCTGTTGTGCCCCACTTCCGGTTTTTGACCGGCATATGCATGGCAAGCATTCTAGACGTCAGGGGTCTTCCTTTTTTCCTCCGAGACCCGGCGTCCTAAATGCCAGCATCCATACGGGCGCGCAGCTAGAGGTGAGCGCGCTGCCGCGATTTCAGCCTGATTTTTAAAAAAATATTTTACTGGTCCTGTTTTATTTGCTTAATCTTACGTGCTGTACGTAAACTTTGTCTTAACATTTTTTAAATACTTTTAAACGTGTTCCGTATCTTGCATGACTATACTGTACATTTTACCTACCTTGTTGTGGGGGGTTCTTTCCTGCTTTGAGGGCTTATTGCAACCTCCTCAGTTTTTTTTCTTCTCAGAAGTGAGGGTCTGTTGTGCCCCACTTCCGTTTTTTGACCGGCATACGCATTGCGAGCGGTCTAGACGTCAGGAGGACTTCCTTTTTTCCTCCGAGACCCAGCATCATAAATGCCAGCATCCTTGCAGCCGCCCAGCTAGAGGTGAGCGCGCTGCCGCTATTTTAGCCTGATTTTTTTACAAATATTTTACTGGTCCTGTTTTATTTGCTTAATCTTACGCGCTGTATGTAAACTTTGTGTTAACATTTTTTAAATACTTTTAAACGTGTTCCGTATCTTGCATGACTACACTGTACATTTTACCTACCTTGTTGTGGGGGGTTCTTTCCTGCTTTGAGGGCTTATTGCAACCTCCTTAGTTTTTTTCTTCTCGGAAGTGAGGGTCTGTTGTGCCCCACTTCCGGTTTTTGACCGGCATACGCATTGCGAGCGGTCTAGATGTCAGGACGTCTTCCTTTTTTCTTCCGAGACCCGGCATCATAAATGCCAGCATCCTTGGAGCCGCGCAGCTAGAGGTGAGCGTGCTGCCGCTATTTCAGCCTGATTTAAAAAAAAAAATTTAACCGGTCCTGTTTTATTTGCTTAATCTTCTGCGCTGTATGTAAACTTTGTCTTATCATTTTTTAAATACTTTTAAACGTGTTCCGTATCTTGCATGACTACACTGTACATTTTACCTACCTTGTTGTGGGGGGTTCTTTCCTGCTTTGAGGGCTTATTGCAACCTCCTCAGTTTTTTTTCTTCTCAGAAGTGAGGGTCTGTTGTGCCCCACTTCCGGTTTTTGACCGGCATACGCATTGTGAGCGGTCTAGACGTCAGGAGGTCTTCCTTTTTTCCACCGAGACCCGGCATCATAAATGCCAGCATCCTTGCAGTCGCCCAGCTAGAGGTGAGCGCGCTGCCGCTATTTTAGCCCGATTTAAAAAAAAAAAAAATTCTGGTCCTGTTTTATTTGCTTAATCTTACGCGCTGTATGTAAACTTTGTCTTAACATTTTTTAAATACTTTTAAACGTGTTCCGTATCTTGCATGACTACACTGTACATTTTACCTACCTTGTTGTGGGGGGGTTCTTTCCTGCTTTGAGGGCTTATTGCAACCTCCTTAGTTTTTTTTCTTCTCGGAAGTGAGGGTCTGTTGTGCCCCACTTCCGGTTTTTGACCGGCATACGCATTGCGAGCGTTCTAGATGTCAGGACGTCTTCCTTTTTTCCTCCGAGACCCGGAATCATAAATGCCAGTATCCTTGCAGCCGCGCAGCTAGAGGTGAGCGCGCTGCCGCTATTTCAGCCTGATTTAAAAAAAAATATTTAACTGGTCCTGTTTTATTTGCTTAATCTTCCGCGCTGTATGTAAACTTTGTCTTAACATTTTTTAAATACTTTTAAACGTGTTCCGTATCTTGCATGACTACACTGTACATTTTACCTACCTTGTTGTGGGTGGTTCTTTCCTGCTTTGAGGGCTTATTGCAACCTCCTCAGTTTTTTTTCTTCTCGGAAGTGAGGGTCTGTTGTGTCCCACTTCCTGTTTTTGACCGGCATACACATTGCAAGCGGTCTAGACGTCTTCCTTTTTTCCTCCGAGACCCGGCATCATAAATGCCAGCATCCTTGCAGCCGCGCAGCAAGAGGTGAGCGCGCTGCCGTATTATCAGCCTGACTTAAAAAAAATATTTTACTGGTCCTGTTTTATTTGCTTAATCTTACGCGCTGTATGTAAACTTTGTCTTAACATTTTTAAATACTTTTAAACGTGTTCCGTATCTTGCATGACTACACTGTACATTTTACCTATCTTGTTGTGGGTGGTTCTTTCCTGCTTTGAGGGCTTATTGCAACCTCCTCAGTTTTTTTTCTTCTCGGAATTGAGGGTCTGTTGTGCCCCACTTCCGGTTTTTGCCCAGAATACACATGGCGAGCGGTCTAGACGTCAGGAGGTCTTCCTTTTTTCCTCCGAGACCCGGTGTCATAAATGCCAGCATCCATGCGGCCATGCAGCTAGAGGTGAGCGCGCTGCCGCTATTTCTGCCTGATTTAAAAAAAATATTTTACTGGCCCTGTTTTTTTGCTTAATCTTAAGTGCTGTATGTAAACTTTGTCTTAACATTTTTTAAATACTTTTAAACGTGTTCCGTATCTTGCATGACTACACTGTACATTTTACCTCCTTGTTGTGGGGGTTCTTTCCTGCTTTGAGGGCTTCTTGCAACCACCTCAGTTTTTTTTGTTCTTGGAAGTGAGGGTCTGTTGTGCTCCACTTCTGGTTTTTGACCGGCATACGCATTGTGAGCGGTCTAGACGTCAGGAGGTCTTCCTTTTTTCCTCCGAGACCCAGCGTCATAAATGGCAGCATCCATGCGGCCACGCAGCTAGAGGTGAGCGCGCTGCCGCTATTTCAGCCTGATTTAAAAAAAATATTTTACTGGTCCTGTTTTTTTGCTTAATCTTACGCACTGTATGTAAACTTTGTCTTAACATTTTTTAAATACTTTGAAACGAGTTCCGTATCTTGCATGACTACACAGTACATCTTACCTACCTTGTTGTGGGGGGTTCTTTCCTGCTTTGAGGGCTTAATGCAACCTCCTTAGTTTTTTTTCTTCTCGGAAGTGAGGGTCTGTTGTGCCCCACTTCCGGTTTTTGACCGGCATACGCATTGCGAGCGGTCTAGACGTCAGGAGGTCTTCCTTTTTTCCTTCGAGACCCGGCGTCATAAATGCCAGCATTCATGCGGCCATGCAGCTAGAGGTGAGCACGCTGCCGCTATTTCTGCCTGATTTAAAAAAAATATTTTACTGGTCCTGTTTTTTTGCTTAATCTTAAGTGCTGTATGTAAACTTTGTCTTAACATTTTTTAAATACTTTTAAACGTGTTCCGTATCTTGCATGACTACACTGTACATTTTACCTACCTTGTTGTGGGGGTTCTTTCCTGCTTTGAGGGCTTATTGCAACCTCCTTAGTTTTTTTTGTTCTTGGAAGTGAGGGTCTGTTGTGCCCCACTTCCGTTTTTTGACCGGCATACGCATTGTGAGCGGTCTAGACGTCAGGAGGTCTTCCTTTTTTCCACCGAGACCCGGCATCATAAATGCCAGCATCCTTGCAGTCGCCCAGCTAGAGGTGAGCGCGCTGCCGCTATTTTAGCCCGATTTAAAAAAAAATATTTTTCTGGTCCTGTTTTATTTGCTTAATCTTACGCGCTGTATGTAAACTTTGTCTTAACATTTTTTAAATACTTTTAAACGAGTTCCGTATCTTGCATGACTACACGGTACATCTTACCTACCTTGTTGTGGGGGGTTCTTTCCTGCTTTGAGGGCTTAATGCAACCTCCTTAGTTTTTTTTCTTCTCGGAAGTGAGGGTCTGTTGTGCCACACTTCTGGTTTTTGACCGGCATACGCATTGCGAGCGGTCTAGACGTCAGGAGGTCTTCCTTTTTTCCTTCGAGACCCGGCGTCATAAATGCCAGCATTCATGCGGCCATGCAGCTAGAGGTGAGCACGCTGCCGCTATTTCTGCCTGATTTAAAAAAAATATTTTACTGGTCCTGTTTTTTTGCTTAATCTTAAGTGCTGTATGTAAACTTTGTCTTAACATTTTTTAAATACTTTTAAACGTGTTCCGTATCTTGCATGACTACACTGTACATTTTACCTACCTTGTTGTGGGGGTTCTTTCCTGCTTTGAGGGCTTATTGCAACCTCCTTAGTTTTTTTTCTTCTCGGAAGTGAGGGTCTGTTGTGCCCCACTTCCGGTTTTTGACCGGCATACGCATTGCGAGCGGTCTAGACGTCAGGAGGTCTTCCTTTTTTCCTCCAAGACCCGGCGTCATAAATGCCAGCATCCATGCGGCCATGCAGCTAGAGGTGAGTGTGCTGCCGCTATTTCAGCCTGATTTAAAAAATATATTTTACTGGTCCTGTTTTTTTGCTTAATCTTACGTGCTGTATGTAAACTTTGTCTTAACATTTTTTAAATACTTTTAAACGTGTTCCGTATCTTGCATGACTACACTGTACATTTTACCTACCGTGTTGTGGGGGTTCTTTCCTGCTTTGAGGGCTTATTGCAACCTCCTCAGTTTTTTTTCTTCTCGGAAGTGAGGGTCTGTTGTGTCCCACTTCCTGTTTTTGACCGGCATACGCATTGTGAGCGGTCTAGACGCCAGGAGGTCTTCCTTTTTTCCACCGAGACCCGGCATCATAAATGCCAGCATCCTTGCAGTCGCCCAGCTAGAGGTGAGCGCGCTGCCGCTATTTTAGCCCGATTTAAAAAAAAAAAAAAATTCTGGTCCTGTTTTATTTGCTTAATCTTACTGCTGTATGTAAACTTTGTCTTAACATTTTTTAAATACTTTTAAACATGTTCCGTATCTTGCATGACTACACTGTACATTTTACCTACCTTGTTGTGGGGGGGTTCTTTCCTGCTTCGAGGGCTTATTGCAACCTCCTTAGTTTTTTTTCTTCTCGGAAAGTGAGGTTCTGTTGTGCCCCACTTCCGGTTTTTGACTGGCATACGCATTGCGAGCGTTCTAGATGTCAGGACGTCTTCCTTTTTTCCTCCGAGACCCGGCATCATAAATGCCAGTATCCTTGCAGCCGCGCAGCTAGAGGTGAGCGCGCTGCCGCTATTTCAGCCTGATTTAAAAAAAAAAATTTAACTGGTCCTGTTTTATTTGCTTAATCTTCCGCGCTGTATGTAAACTTTGTCTTAACATTTTTTAAATACTTTTAAACGTGTTCCGTATCTTGCATGACTACACTGTACATTTTACCTACCTTGTTGTGGGTTGTTCTTTCCTGCTTTGAGGGCTTATTGCAACCTCCTCAGTTTTTTTTCTTCTCGGAAGTGAGGGTCTGTTGTGTCCCACTTCCTGTTTTTGACCGGCATACACATTGCAAGCGGTCTAGACGTCTTCCTTTTTTCCTCCGAGACCCGGCATCATAAATGCCAGCATCCTTGCAGCCGCGCAGCAAGAGGTGAGCGCGCTGCCGTATTATCAGCCTGACTTAAAAAAAATATTTTACTGGTCCTGTTTTATTTGCTTAATCTTACGCGCTGTATGTAAACTTTGTCTTAACATTTTTAAATACTTTTAAACGTGTTCCGTATCTTGCATGACTACACTGTACATTTTACCTATCTTGTTGTGGGTGGTTCTTTCCTGCTTTGAGGGCTTATTGCAACCTCCTCAGTTTTTTTTCTTCTCGGAAGTGAGGGTCTGTTGTGCCCCACTTCCGGTTTTTGACCGGCATACGCATTGCGAGCGTTCTAGATATCAGGACGTCTTCCTTTTTCCCTCCGAGACCCGGCATCATAAATGCCAGTATCCTTGCAGCCGCGCAGCTAGAGGTGAGCGCGCTGCCGCTATTTCAGCCTGATTTAAAAAAAAATATTTAACTGGTCCTGTTTTATTTGCTTAATCTTCTGCGCTGTATGTAAACTTTGTCTTAACATTTTTTAAATACTTTTAAACGTGTTCCGTATCTTGCATGACTACACTGTACATTTTACCTACCTTGTTGTGGGTTGTTCTTTCCTGCTTTGAGGGCTTATTGCAACCTCCTCAGTTTTTTTTCTTCTCGGAAGTGAGGGTCTGTTGTGTCCCACTTCCTGTTTTTGACCGGCATACACATTGCAAGCGGTCTAGACATCTTCCTTTTTTCCTCCGAGACCCGGCATCATAAATGCCAGCATTCTTGCAGCCGCGCAGCAAGAGGTGAGCGCGCTGCCGTATTATCAGCCTGACTTAAAAAAAATATTTTACTGGTCCTGTTTTATTTGCTTAATCTTACGCGCTGTATGTAAACTTTGTCTTAACATTTTTAAATACTTTTAAACGTGTTCCGTATCTTGCATGACTACACTGTACATTTTACCTATCTTGTTGTGGGTGGTTCTTTCCTGCTTTGAGGGCTTATTGCAACCTCCTCAGTTTTTTTTCTTCTCGGAATTGAGGGTCTGTTGTGCCCCACTTCCGGTTTTTGACCAGAATACACATGGCGAGCGGTCTAGACGTCAGGAGGTCTTCCTTTTTTCCTCCGAGACCCGGTGTCATAAATGCCAGCATCCATGCGGCCATGCAGCTAGAGGTGAGCGCGCTGCCGCTATTTCTGCCTGATTTAAAAAAAATATTTTACCGGCCCTGTTTTTTTGCTTAATCTTAAGTGCTGTATGTAAACTTTGTCTTAACATTTTTTAAATACTTTTAAACGTGTTCCGTATCTTGCATGACTACACTGTACATTTTACCTCCTTGTTGTGGGCGTTCTTTCCTGCTTTGAGGGCTTCTTGCAACCACCTCAGTTTTTTTTGTTCTTGGAAGTGAGGGTCTGTTGTGCTCCACTTCTGGTTTTTGACCGGCATACGCATTGTGAGCGGTCTAGACGTCAGGAGGTCTTCCTTTTTTCCTCCGAGACCCAGCGTCATAAATGGCAGCATCCAGGCGGCCACGCAGCTAGAGGTGAGCGCGCTGCCGCTATTTCAGCCTGATTAAAAAAAACATATTTTACTGGTCCTGTTTTATTTGCTTAATCTTACGCGCTGTATGTAAACTTTGTCTTAACATTTTTTAAATACTTTTAAACGAGTTCCGTATCTTGCATGACTACACGGTACATCTTACCTACCTTGTCGTGGGGGGTTCTTTCCTGCTTTGAGGGCTTAATGCAACCTCCTTAGTTTTTTTTCTTCTCGGAAGTGAGGGTCTGTTGTGCCCCACTTCCGGTTTTTGACCGGCATACGCATTGCGAGCGGTCTAGACGTCAGGAGGTCTTCCTTTTTTCCTTCGAGACCCGGCGTCATAAATGCCAGCATTCATGCGGCCATGCAGCTAGAGGTGAGCACGCTGCCGCTATTTCTGCCTGATTTAAAAAAAATATTTTACTGGTCCTGTTTTTTTGCTTAATCTTAAGTGCTGTATGTAAACTTTGTCTTAACATTTTTTAAATACTTTTAAACGTGTTCCGTATCTTGCATGACTACACTGTACATTTTACCTACCTTGTTGTGGGGGTTCTTTCCTGCTTTGAGGGCTTATTACAACCTCCTTAGTTTTTTTTCTTCTCGGAAGTGAGGGTCTGTTGTGCCCCACTTCCGTTTTTTGACCGGCATACGCATTGCGAGCGGTCTAGACGTCAGGAGGTCTTCCTTTTTTCCTCCGAGACCCGGCGTCATAAATGCCAGCATCCATGCGGCCATGCAGCTAGAGGTGAGCGCGCTGCCGCTATTTCAGCCTGATTTAAAACAAATATTTTACTGGTCCTGTTTTTTTGCTTAATCTTACGTGCTGTATGTAAACTTTGTCTTAACATTTTTTAAATACTTTTAAACGTGTTCCGTATCTTGCATGACTACACTGTACATTTTACCTACCTTGTTGTGGGGGTTCTTTCCTGCTTTGAGGGCTTATTGCAACCTCCTCAGTTTTTTTTGTTCTTGGAAGTGAGGGTCTGTTGTGCCCCACTTCTGGTTTTTGACCAGCATATGCATTGGGAGCGGTCTAGACGTCAGGAGGTTTTCTTTTTTTCCTCCGAGACCTGGCGTCATAAATGCCAGCATCCATGTGGCTACGCAGCTAGAGGTGAGCGCGCTGCCGCTATTTCAGCCTGATTTAAAAAAAATATTTTACTGGTCCTGTTTTATTTGCTTAATCTTATGCACTGTATGTAAACTTTGTCTTAACATTTTTTAAATACTTTTAAACGTGTTCCATATCTTGCATGACTACACTGTACATTTTACCTACCTTGTTGTGGGTGGTTCTTTCCTGCTTGGAGGGCTTATTGCAACCTCCTTAGTTTTTTTTCTTCTCGGAAGTGAGGGTCTGTTGTGCCCCACTTCCGGTTTTTGTCTGGCATATGCATTGCGAGTGGTCTAGACGTCAGGAGGTCCTCCTTTTTTCCTCCGAGACCCGGCGTCATAAATGCCAGCATCCATGTGGCTGCGCAGCGGGTGCGCCGCTGGTGTCCTGAAGGTGCGCTTAAGGCAAGCCTGTCTGCGCCCGTCTGTGCTAGAACAGGGCCAGGGGCTAGGGACCCTGCCCAATTTTTAAACACGGGTACCCTGTCCTCTGCACACCTACGAACATTTGCTGGCAAACCTTGTGATCACCAGATGGTCCCTGACTGCATCACAGACCGGACATGCAGGCCTTGCAATTGGACGTTTCATGCTCCCTTAACTTTGGAGGAGGTTAGAGCCCAGTATGAAGGGTTATTAAAACTAGGTAATTTGACAAACTGTGATAAGGTGGCTTATAGAAAACTGCTTTGTTATGCTCTGATAAATGCCCGCTCTCTCCCCAAACATAAATTAGAAGTTAGGGAGATGATTGGCATCTTTAATATTGACTGCCTATTTTTTACAGAAACCTGGGGCAAACCTGAATCTAATCCTGATTTTATCAAAGCCACTCCCCCAGGATATGCCCACTTTAGGATAGACGGGACAACGGGCAGAGGAGGAGGACTTGCAATTATTTGCCGAACTGGTTTTACATGCATATGGAAGGGCACCCCCTCTGTGACATGTGAAGCTATGTCTTGTAAAATTATTTTAAATAACTTAGTATTTCTCAAACATCTTTTAATCTATCGTCCCCCTGGACCCTTTTCTAGATTCTACCAAACTTGGACCGATTTGTTAGAATCTTTGGTCATGTCCACCAAGGCCATTATACTAGGGGACTTTAATATTCACTGACGAGACTAACAATCCGGAGGTCATAGAATTTTTAAACCTTATGTCAACCCTTGACTGGACCCTTAAGGTATCCTCTGCTACTGATATAGCAGGGCATCTAATAGACGGAGTTTGTGCCCGTACTGAGGATCAGCTGGTTTTATCAAATATCCCGCTGAGCTGGACTGATCATAATCTCTTGACCTTCACAGTAACAGCTGGTCTTTCCCCGCCCCGGTACCCAAAGCCAATAACAAATCTATCAGACTATGGAAACGGGTCAAGTTGGAAGAATTGGCCCCCGCCTTGGAAGAGGGATGGGACAGGGCGAACAAGATGTCCCTGCCTCAGTTAGATAGTTTCAATCAGGGAATTGAAACTGCCATGAAGCAATTGCCCCCCCCTAAAATACTGGTGCCCTGCAACTCTAAGAAGCCCAGTCAACCCTGGTTTACTAAAGAACCTAAACTCTTTCAGAGGAAGCACTGCCAAAAAGAGCAACGCTTGAAATTTAATGTTTCTCCAGGGGAGAAAGATAAATTGAAATCGGTCCTTAAAATTTACAAAGCTCAAGTTTCAAAACCAAATCTGCTTTTTACACGCTTAGAATTAAAGAGTCCTCTAACGTCCCCAGAGAGCTTTTTAAAGTGACTAAGGCGTTATCCTCCCCCTCAATGCCGTCTGAATTGGAAAACTCTCATGAATTTTGCGATTAAGTAGCTAAACATTTTGAAACTTTTTTTTTACAAATTTACGCCAATCTCACTTCCCATGAGGACACTGTGGACCACTTTACTACGACTGACATGGATTCCAATGCTAGTCACGCAACACTATCCAACTTTCATTCCCCTTCTCAGGATTGTATCCAAAAGTTGATTGCCAAAATTAAATCAGGCTCTCCTTTGGACCCCTGCTCCGCCTCCATTTTTCAATTGGCCCCTGAACTTTTTCCCCGAGCCTCAGTCCCTATTTTTCAGGAGGTCCTCTCCTCAGGGATCTATCCTGCTTCCTGGAAGGAGATTATAGTGATCCCCCTGAAGAAAAAGCAAAATGGAGACAACCAGGACCTAAGTAACCTACGTCCGATTGCGCTCCTCCCTTTTCTGGCAAAGATCTTTGAAAAGTACATTAATAAGGAACTAGTAAAATTCCTAATTGAAGAGGGAGGACTAGATCCTTCCCAACACGGTTTTAGAAAGGTACACAGTACGGAGTCTGCTCTCATCTCTTCTTCGGATTCCATCCGGAGAATGGTGGATGAAGGGCAAGGGGCTATCCTAATTCTATAAGACTTGTCTGCGGCCTTTGATACTATTTCGCCTTAAATTCTGTTAGCCCGCCTTTATCAAGCAGGCATTAGAGAGCAGGCGCTTCAGCTATTAGAGTCCTTTCTGACTGATAGATGGACCTCGGTTAGCTCTGGCGACTTTAGATCTACGGCCTATCTTTTACCCTGTGAGGTTCCTCAGGGTTCTTCATTAAGCCTCACCCTGTTTAACGTGTATGTTGCTCCACTGGCCATTTTGATTTGTCGTTTGGATTCATTCCCACGTCTTATTCAGATGATACACAGCTAATTATCCAAGTTAATAAGAACTGGGAGGAAGTAGCCGATCGTTTTAATAATTGCATGCAAGCAGTCAATAATTGGATGAGGACTAATTGGCTGAAACTCAACGGCGCCAAAACCAAAATCCTCTACTTTGGATCTGGCATCGAGCGGTGGAATTAACGGTGGTGGCCGGCCGACTTTGGCACCTTCTCAGCCCCCACTACCGCTAGTAGGAATTTAGGAATCATCTTTGATGATCACCTATCTTTTAAAGGTCAGGTAAATCACACTGTTACAACGTGCCTGTGGACTTTAAAAATGTTAAGAAAAATGTTCCCTTACCTTCAACGGGAATGGGGAATCACAGTCACTCTAGCCCTGGTCATGTCCAAAATGGACTATTGTAATGCCCTTCTACTTAATCTAGACAGAGTTTCCCTGAATAAGCTACAGATGATCCAGAAAACGGCCGCTAGATCCATTCTCAATCTTCCTCGTTCTGCCTCAGCCAGAGACAGGGTCAAACAACTACATTGGCTTCCTGTGGCTCAACGTATTATTTTTAAAACGCTCTGCATGACCCATAGAGCGGTTTATGGCATTGGCTCCCACTACCTGGTTTCTAAAGTCTGCTGGTTTAGACCCAGGCGACACCTCAGGTCATTCGGGGCCTTTTGAATTCAGGCCCCTCGCTCCCACAGAGCTAAATGGGGGGATAAAGCCTTTACCGTGGCCGCGGCAAAATGCTGGAATTCACTTCCCCTGTATATCAGGAAGGAATTCAGCTATTTAAGCTTCAGGAAACTGGGCAAAACCTGGCTCTTCCCGCGTTAGTCACAGTTTTCTGCTCTTTCTTTCTTTTCCCTTTCTTGGTATCGCGACTCTCGCGCTAAACTTCTATTTAGCCCTTCAATGCTCTTTTGAGCCGGAATGCGCTTTATAAGTACTACATACATACATACATACATACATTAAGTGGCCTAGCCTGCTAATGGAATAGGCCTTCTAGCTGTACGGCCAGTACTAGTCACGGGTGCATGATGAAATAACTGTTTGTGGTGCCTGTGCAACTGAAACACCATGAATGGCATTGGATTAAAGATAGCAAAAGATTGTTTGGTGGTATTTCACATTTTTTATTCTGAGAACAGTGTATGGTGGGGCTATAGTAGTTGATGCCTTTTTATGATGTGTGTTGTTATAAAAAACTTAGTCCCTTTAATTTTAGTTTCTGGAATTACTGACTTAAGGCTTTTTTTCTCCTGTACCAATGCTTTCTTTGTCTGACCACCAGTCCATGAGAGTATTTGTCAATAGCCACCATTTGTCTTTGTCCCCATGCCATGTGGTTAGGTGCTATTTTTGTATGGTCAATTATAGTCCTATACCTATATATGTTTTTTGTTTTCTATTCATCCTGCTTGTTGTTTGACCATGTGGCTGGTGGCTATTTTGTGTGTGCAGCCAGTGTGCTTTAGACCTGCATTTGTTCTTCTTTGTTGTGGTGGCCATGCCTCCTTGCTGGTTGTAGTTTGACCATGTTGCTGACGGCCATTTTGTGCGTTACTCAGGCCTAGTAGGTCAATGCTTATTATTGAATGTATTGTATGAGCAGTTTTTGATATTTTAATATAATCTTTTTTGCATTTTTCACCTCCACCACTCCTCTCAGATCCCTGAGTTTTTTCACGGTAGTCCCCTTCCCCCAGTACATCAGCAATTGAAATCTATTTTTAAAAAATTATTCTTTTTTTCCTAATTTTTTTCACAAACGTTATTTTTTTTTATCATAACAGTATAATAATAATAATAATGTTATTTATATTTTTTAAATTTTAATTTCTTGGTTGTAGAATTTTTTTTAAAGTATTTTTTTTTTTTCTGATTTCCCCACTATCCCCATGTCTGCCATAAGGGTACAGTTGCAATAAATTGAATTATTCAAGGATTATTATTATTATTACCAGCACCTCCCTGAGTGCCACATGCCAAATTTAATGCCGACAGATAAAGCTAACGGTTACATTCTGTATGTTGTAGTTGTTGTTCTTTTTCATCCTTCATGACTCTACATGATAATCAAAGTTAATGTTGGTGTGGTTTTACGAATGGATACACTGTATTTCATAATTATTTATAAGTTTAGTTAAGTAATCATTAAATGATTTTGTTTCTACTACTAATGCAACTGCAACAATGCCATGTTTCACTGACCCTTCTTGCATATTTGCTTTTAGGTGCACAAAGAGAAAGAGACATTACCTACAGTACTGCCAGACAGAAAGCCTGTGCACGACGTGACACATGACCACACTCACGACCGCACGGACATCTCTTCAGCTTGTGAAGCTATGTGCTACTGCCAACTGACAGTTCAAGATGGCCCCAAAGAATGCTGCTACCAAGAAAGCAGCCAGTGATAAGGAGCTTCCCACCACTGATATGCCACCCCAGACCTTTTTTGGACAAAAATGTGTGCGTGCCCCACCAGCCTCTGGGAAGCAAGCCTGGAGCAGCACACCTGCATCAGCGGCCCCATTCCAAACTAGCCCAAGCCCATGTCTGGCACAGAGGCTCTTTAATCACAGGAAAGCTGACGAGCAGTGACTTTGAATTGGACTTACTTCTTTCTCAAAGTAGCACCCAATCATTGCTGTAAAGTCAATGTAAAGTCAGGTCAATGAACAACAACAGCCAGCAATGGCAGTTCCTTCTGAAGTAGGAGCACATCAGGATGTTGAGCTTCATGCAGAGGAAGCTGAAGAAGCCCATCTTTCACAAGATCCCCTGTCTTTGGGATCGCCGCCATCTTCTTCAAGCCCCCCTTCCGATAATCAAGACTCCACTTGGATGCCACCTCAGTCTGAGACAAGCAGGAGAGGCAAGGAGTGAAAAGGAAGGTTCCTGAAAGCCTTAAAGTTATGGATGAAGAAGAGGAGGATGATGAGTCTGACGATGAGCCAGTCATTATAAATGTTAGCCCAGACCCAGTGGAGTCAAACATTACCCCGTCTTCTCAACCTGCTCTGAAGGATGTGGCACAGATCCCTCTACCTCCACCAGCTTTCATATTTACAAGGCCCCTACATCCCCAGCCACCTCAGTAGAAGGTAAAGGTGAAGAATAGGGTGACACTTTTGGTACCCAAATCAGCCCTGTCCCTTGCAGTGCAGTAGTATCGTCGCCCACATCAACACCATCGCAACGGCACAGGAAGACTCAGAGTCATGTCGAAACACCAAGGCAAGAACATACACTAGCTGCCCCCCTGAGATGCACATTGAGCCAACCACCTCCTTCTAAGTGGATTGTATCAGTGACACAGCAAAGAAAAAAATGCTATTACTGAGATGTTTAGGCAGGAGTGACAGTATGGACGCAACCACCCAACAGCACGTTTATACAACTGGAAGCTGGCTAAAATGTTAGCTTAATCCCTTCACTTATCTGTTAATACAAGGCTGCAAAGATCAATTGTGTCATCCAAACATTACATCTGTGCCACAATTCTGGACTCACAGTACAATTGCTGCCCACCTTTATTACTTTTTCTGTCGGGATGTTTCAAACTACAGGACTTGAATTACTGAGAAAGCCAGAGACCTAGAAAAAGAACGGCTGGAAATTAGAGGCCCACTAACATTTAGAATTTCTAGGGTGCAGCCTACAACTTCCACAGAGCCAGTGGACAGTGTTGTTGGCTCACAGCAGCTAAAATCAACACCACAACCAACAACAGGAACAGGGGCAGCAGCCCCCAAAATCTGCATTTGATTGGTTTCTAAAGGTAGAGCTTAAGTCCACTACAGTGGAGAAGGCAAAAGAGCTTGAGCAAGGAGGGGCACCAATGACTATTGAGAGGATGGCCCAAACCTACCTGGATGACCCAACAGAGGTCTATCTGTCTCAAAACTCATTGGTGTATTTGTATGGGAAAAGGCGCTAATGACCAGTGCTCAGCAGGCTGGCAACAAAGTATCTGATTTGCCCTGTAACCAGTGTGTCTGCTGAGCATGTGTTCTGTGCAGCTGGTGTGGTTGTCATAGTGATACGGGTCCATCTCTCGCTCCAAAACATTGAGAGATTGACCATCATCAAAATGAATTAGCACTTTATACTACCAAATTACAGCATGCGTGAAGTACAACAGGAGGTGGATGAGGGTGATGATTGGTCAGACTCAGATAATGGTAGTGTATTAGCTGACTAACGTCTGGGGAAAACTCCTGAGTTTGAGGATGAACTCTACTTCCCTGACTAGACCTGTGGCACCATAGACTGTTCTACTTTCCACTATTGATGAACTGCTTTGAGAAAAGATATAGCTAGCTGGGGGAACTGTATTATTTTACATTGTTTGTTTCTGTCTAAATGACTAATGAACCACAACTGTTTCAGGCAGATGTATGGCCGAATTAGAGTTGAACCAGTGTGCATTGAAGAAGCCCCCAAACTCATTTCAAGGAGATTTGAGAGACAATGCCTGCCTCCATTCTGTGCCTCTCCTTCCTTTTTGTCCACGAACAGGACTGCCCCAGATATTTGATTTACAACTTACCAGTGTGTGTTTTGTTTCCTGAATTGAAGAGGATCAGCAATGTGCCACTATTCTTGATTGGGACCAGTAATGTTGATAATTGAGATGGTTCATGTGACTCATGTCTAGTGGTGGCAGATAGTGAGAGTGGGTGTTTATATTGTTTAAATATATTACGCTGGCTTCTGTTTGTGTCGTGATTGATTTACAATGTTGGTGGCCTAAAAATAATTATGGGTGATAATTTGTTTCTGAAGGTGTTTTTTTCCCTTCCTCTTTGATACTTAGCTAAATGTTTTCACTGGTGTTTACACGCTGCTTTGTTTTGTGGTGCTTTGCTTTCTAGTTCACATTTGTCAAAGAAGACCCGACCAGTCCATTTAGCTAACAAACAAAATTCTAGTCCAAAAAAAACCTACTCAATGTTTCTCTTGTTGTTAAACAGTTACAGGTCGCTCTATCTCAATTGGGTCGGGATACTGTGACTCTTGGGCGCAGTTGGTATGGAGTTGGGAATAATAATCTTTAATCAGAGTCTGGAGGATGATGAAAGGAATCATAGTGTGATTTGACAACTTAAACAACTGCCAGAAGATGGAAGGTATCAACTTCATGGAAATGAACATGGATGATTTGAGGATGATTCTAAGAGGCCTATTCCAGTCTGTGGACTGGTTGTGAGAGGTACGTCAATTACTTGATTTGGGAAATGCAATGCTGCAATGTGTGTCTGCTGGCTGGCTCAAACTTGAAACAATTGTTTGGGTGGGGGCCTGTTGCAGGAAGCTGGAGGAGACAGACATGTGATGGATGATATTGTCACAATATGCAGTGCTCTAGTCTAAATGGTATGATGAGCATGACAGTTGCGAGTTTGATCATCCCGATACATGCTGACATAGGTCTATGATTGTTGGTGAATGATCTCAAAGGTCTTTTCTCTTGCTCTGCCACCTCCGAGACTACTTCTTTGTACACTACTACTCATGAAGCTTACCTTCCATTCCATCCTTCTTCATTCTACAATATCATGATAATCATTTCTGTTTTACAATCCGCAGGCCTTCTCTTCTCCTGCACCATGACACTCATGCTTACCTTATCGCCCGCTTCAGGCAGGCACCCAAGAAGATTGACGGGGCAATCCAAGAAGATTGCACCACCCAATTTAGCAATACAGACTAGTATCATTTTTCTTTCAATATTCTTTTTTTTTAGACCTGTGTGTGTTAGTTTCATCCCAAGATTAATTATATGAACTATTTTGCAAACGTAGGTGACAACATTTTTAGATATATACAACTTGACTCTCACTGGGGCTGACAGAATGTAAAGTTATCTTTGTCATACATATTAATGTTTTTCTATTCCTCCCACAACAGGCTGCTGATTATTTCCCAGATTAATATTGTGTCTGTGTAGTGTTTGTCTTTTTGTCACACCTTTCCCAAAATCCCTTTTCCTTCCATTCATCAAATCCCTAGCCCTCTTCCCCCAGGCTGTGTGATTGATTGAGGTGTTACTTAATAAGTTACACCTCTGATTAATCACACACTTGGTGGGGCAGATGTGGTAGAAGCAGGATCTTCATTTGAGTTCACCTAGGTGGAGTGGGAGCTCACTTCCGATGGCTTTACTGTTAGTGTGCTAGCATGCTACTACTGCACCTCCATGGTAACTTGAGATACCATGCAGCCCTTCCTTCATTCATTCAGGTGAGAGAATTATGGAGCATTGTTGTACTTTTAGTTTAGGCAATATTAGTGGCAATTGCCAATCTCTCCGTTCCACTCCTATGGATCACATTTTGCAGAGTGCACTGCAGAAACTAGAGAGTATTAGGACAAGGTTACCTAACTGCATAAATAATTGTTATACACTATCAGCACATTTTGAAAACGCACTGCGTAAAGGAAGCAGTGCAGAGTAAAACACCTCAAAAAAAGATCTTAGGCATAAAGAACTGTAAATAACTATTTATTTCATCCCATCTCTAACTAAACAAATAAATACCCACCCCTTCCACCCACAACTGGTCCACCCCATCCCCAAACAAATATCCCTTACCTAAGCCAATGTTCCAAACAAAAAATGTCCATTTTGTCCATGTTGATTTGAAGAATAACAAAAAAGGTCCAGCAAAAACCCATTCCCACCCTCTCCACACACAACAAGCCCACCCACCAAAATAAAAGGTTAAAAAAGGGGCAGAGGAGGGCACTAAAGGCGTGCCAGGATTCTTCTAAGGAGGCCCTCCACATGTGCCTGACAGGCCTCTAACTTAGGCAGCCTCCGAGGGATGTGGCGTTGGAAAACAGTCTCCGAGGGGGACATCAGGGATAATGCAACGGCTCCCCTGGCACTGCGGCGGAGGTGTTGCTGGGCTGGAGGCACTGGGTTCTGGCTGGGACCCTGCTGCCTCATCCATTTCTTCAGTAAGGATCACCAGCTGCTGGTACTCGGCCCGTATGACCTCTAGCTTCGTTTGCCGCAGCCGGACTGCTAGTTTCTGCTGTGATGTTGGAACAGCAGGGATAGCTATATCAAGAAAAAAAAGAGAAATTGTAAGCAATGCTCTGAGTAAAACACTTGTTGAAAATCATGTAGTGTAATGGCACAGTAGCAGTACATTTGGTGATCACCTCAGGACATTCAATTTTAAGGTGATAACTGTCACAGCCATAAAATGCACTATGGAGTACAAGTATTATTTCCTCTCCTGTTGTGCTAGATTAATGGTGGCATTGCTAGCTCAGCTAGCACCCAAGTCATTCTCATTACTGTCTGCAGCTGGGGCAGCTGTAGTATAAAATTATTTTATCCCAGTAGCACTGTTCTTCTTTGTACTACAAGGATGATGAGTACTGAAAATGAAAAACGCCACATAGTATAATATAATCAATCATGCAGACATCCTGTCTGCCAAAAGTAGGCGGTGGGAAAAGCGATGCACTGCGGTACAGGGAAAAGTTTTAAGGAATGGGATATAGATTGTATTTGGCGCATTTGCTTAATCACAAATTATCCCATTCAGGAAAATCAAGACACTTACTTATGGACCACTTTATTCACTGTCCTCATGCCCCTCCTGCACCACACTTTGTAATAACTACTTTTTTCCAAAATAATGCATTTGCTTTTGCAGTAAAGAAAGGAATCTTCCTAACATGCTCAACTGCAGGGTAAGGTAGAGGGGATTAGGATGGGTAGGTAGAGTACACACTTTACAAATCAATCAATTTCTCATCGTCATCATGTGCCTAAGGATTGGCTAGTAGTGTGACTCACTGTGGTTGGCAAATGTTGAAAGGGAAAAATTAGGACAGAAGTAAATTGATTATGGAAGCCATCATGAATTATATTTAACACTTGGCTTGAAAAATGTGGCGCAAGCAAAGATTGGATTTTTCATATTATTCAGAAGTCTGGTTTTATAACTCAAGAAAGATTAAAGGAGTGAAGTACTAGGAAGTGACTGACACAGTGGGCACTGTGAGAAAACGGAAACACACCTTGTTTTTGTTTTGCATTTCCATGCATTGAAAAGTGTTTGACACATTAACCTAACTTAAAATGACAGACGCACATTGCACAGCCAACACTGCAGTGCCAATTCTGCCGAATTGAACCATGCAGCTGTTAGGTCATCATGGGTGGCACTGGTGAAAGGCCATAGTGAGGGAGGCAATGGTAAATGGATGCTGGGTTACATATTACCTGCCTCACTTGAAAAATACTGAGTCAAAGGAATATTCTGAAATACCATACAAACCTTTGCATAAAACCTTTGATAAAAGCCATTCCAAGCAAGTAGGTGAGAAGAACACCCCTATCCAGAAGAGCTCCCTTGTTTCTTCATTCCAAGCATTTATCTATTCATCATTGCAAATGTGTTCTTCTAGTACTCTTATTCTTCACCCTTGGTTTTAAAACACACCATTTAAGCTAAGGTTTAAATTCTCTCATCCAGTCTTTCACCATTTAAAACCACCCACATTTCAAACATAGCTCTCTACTAACCTTTCACCACCATAATTTTACCCAATAACCACCCATGCATCCTTTCACTCATTCACCCATCCAAGAGATCTAACCCACCCAAGGAGTCCGTTCACCCATCCAGGCATGGAATCCTTTCACCCATACCCTTTCAGCCACCTGTGTTGGCATCCTTCACCTGTATACCCTTTCATCCTTCCTTCACCCACACATGCATCCTATCATCCTCCTCATCGCCCACCTGTATGATTATTATAATGCACCCTTTCATCCACACACACCCTTTAACTCATATTATATTTCACCCATCCATTCTACTTCCATCCTTCTTTCAATTTTCCTAAATACATCATGGTTCAAGTTCATTTTAGAAACCCTAGTCTACTGTGTTGCAGATAAAAGAGACCAATACTTACTTAACTCCCCCTGCATCTGCAAAAGCAGGGTGTTTACGAGTGAGTCCACAACACTAGTACAACCTTGTAGAGACTATGGGCCAGATGCAGCAAGCCGTTTGCATGTCCCAAACTGCGAAAAACGCAGTTTGCGCCATGCAAACGGCCTCTCGCAATGCTCATTCCCAAATTGCGAGTCGGTACCGAGTCGCAATTTGGGAATGCGCCTCGCAAATAGGAAGGGGTGTTCCCTTCCTATTTGCGACTCGCATCGCAATTCAGACTTGCTTTGTGACTGCGAATGCGGTCGCAAAGCAACTCGCAGTTACCACCAGTGTCACACTGGTGGTAACTCATTCGCAAAAGGGAAGGGGTCCCTATGGGACCCCTTCCCTTTTGTGAATGTCGACAAAAATATTTTTTCAGAGCAGGAAGTGGTCTATGGACCACTGCCTACTCTGAAAAAACAAAAACAAATGGATTTCGGTATTTTTTTCATTTCGCAACTCGTTTTCCTTTAAGGAAAACGGGCTGCAAAGTGAAGAAAAAAAACTGCTTTATTTAAAAAGCAGTCACAGACATGGAGGTCTGCTGACTTCAGCAGGCCACCATCCCTGTGAGTGCAGGGACTCGCTATGGGGTCGCAAAAAGCGACCCACCTCATTAATATTAATGAGGTGGGTCTTTGCGACCCCATAGCGAGTCGCAGAAAGTGTCTGAGACACCATTCTACAAATGCTTTTGCGAGTCTGAAATTGTGAGTCGGTGCGACTCGCAATTTCAGACTCGCAAAAGCATATCTTGCTACATCTGGCCCTATGTACTAATTGTCAATAAGCAAGCAATAGGACTTACCATCGCTATCACTCCTGCAGCCACATCGGAACTGGCACTGCCGGCCCCAGCACTGGTGGTTGGTGCGGCTAGAAAAAAACATTACAGAATTTAGATGCCACATCCTCCTCCCCCTATTGTTTTTCTGTAATAACAAAATACAACCACAGTGCATCACTATATTTTGGTTACAGATTCTCTTCTATCAAAATAGGTGGCATTTTGTTGGTTGGCAATTTTTTTAAAGTCAGGTACACAAGTAAAAAAAAAAGGGTAATGAAGGGGCAGAACTAGCTAGAATCTGTGTTTTTCAAGAGATATAAAGGGGTGGAATAATTGGTCAATGACGTACATATGGTCTTGGTTGGCTAATGCAATGGGGCCATCCTCCTCATACTTCCAGCCATGGTGCACAGTCATGAACTGATAGTATTCTAATAATACATACACAACATAGGAGGGTACAAACAATTACATAACCATGTTCAAAAACAACTTTTATTTCTTTTTTTTAATGATTGATCTGGAGCCTGGAGCAAGAAAAAGAAAGCCTTCTCATGAAATATGTGTAGAATACCCTACTTGGCATGCAATCTTCTGTACATATGTACAAGATAAGATAAATAAGGGAGAGGAAAAGTTAACTGACAAAGCAGGAGAAAGGAAGCTACAGACAGACTGGTACAGACAGACAGACAGACAGGTTGAAGGAAAGAAACTTGAAATATAGAAAATAAGTAAATAGGATAAAGCAGGGATAAGAATTTACGAAACAGATAAATCAAATTGAAAAACTAGGATACAGGCACAGTGAAAAGGCAGAAAATAATTGGGCAGTAAAAATTAGGGAAATAATTATTAATATTAACAACAGGAGGGCTTAATGGGGCCAGCAAAGCTATCTGCCCTGCACTTGTTGATGGGCAACCTTCAGCTGTCTCACCCGCCTTGTCACCACAAGCCCTCTTCCTGCCCCTAGATGCTGGATGATGTAAGAAGAAAAATTAGAAAAGATTAGTGGTACTGTTAATAAATAATCTCTCCAAGAATATTAATTTTTTTAAAGGCAAACGCAAAAATAATTCTACATCAGTGGTTCAGAGTGCCTGTATAATAATAATACTAGTATCATGGACCATCCTATTCCAAATTTCCTAACCCTATTCCAAATTTCCTAAACTACATTTTGTAATTACTATAAAATTGCAATGAATGATTTCTACAGTTATCATCTCATTCTCAATCTCTCAATGCATAGAGTGGATGCATGCAAAACTACTATACATCACGGGGAAATTGCTTGCCAATTGATACAAAACGAGCTACAAAAAATAAAGGCACAGAGAAGTGAAAGAAAATGCAAACTCACTAATAACAATACATCAACAATGACTATCTTAGACAGGGCACAGGAGGAGACTTTTGATTACTTCTTAATCAGCCCTGGCAAGCTCCAAAAACAAGTACAATTAGATAGTGCCGAGAACCGGTCTAGATGACGATCACATAATATTATATTTGTAACATAAAGTTAACTTACCTGGGTGTGAGCAGCATGCTTGCTATTTGGGAAGAAACTGTTAGCAGAAAACAAATACATTTTTACTCACCGAGCCCTGCAACCTTGATACCTAGCAGGTCGAGCAGGTCCATCTCCTGATCAAGGATGTTGGCCCACTGGTGCATCAGCTGTTGCTGGGTGCGCTGAACCCCAGAGCTGTATCGCACAGCCCGGCGCACCCTCTCCCAGCGTTGCTGGTGCTCCCGGTGGCCGTACCCAGACCCAGGCCTGCTGCCTGCTTCCAAGGTGGAGGGGAGGTGGCACTGCACATAGAATAACAAGGCAGCCACCTCAGAAAATATGGTGCAGGGCTGCACCACTTGACGTTGCAGCCACCCGCAAGGAAGGTGGCTGGCGGTTGGGGACCTGGCACTGCCACTCCCCTGCTGTGCCATGGTGATGGGGACTTAGGGGAGGAGTGATAAGGAAGGATTAGGAAAAAGGAAGGGAAAAAAGTTAAAATTTAACAAGAGAAAGAGAAAAGGTAGTATAATTAAAAGAAACTAGGGGAAAATAGTTTTATAACAGAGGGATGGGAGGGATATAGAGGGATAGAAAAGTAGGCCCCAGCCACAGAACATGCAAAAACCCCAAGATGGCCGCGCCCATGCGAATTGCGTGGTGCCGTTCTTGTGAGGATTCTAAAGCAAGGACGTACTTCACATTGCTAATGACGTTAAACATCACAAGAATGGGTGCAGCAAGAAACTGCACCCGCTCGTGGGAGTCCTCATAGCTCGACAGAGTTTATTTGCAACTTTGCGGTGTTCCGTTTAGCACAGCTACACAAACTCCACCCAGGCCTAGTCAAGGCTGTATGCCTCTAATTATTGATTTGCATACCTAGCGAATATCTTGAGGTCTCTTGATAAAAATCAGTGGTGAAAACACACTTTTGATCTCACATGCCTATTGTCACGTATATCCTTGTATCAATATTCATGAATGACCCTCTTTCCAAAGTGCATAATGCATATACATATGCACAAGGGCATATAAGAGCCCCTAATAGACATTTTGCCCAACTAGAAAGTGCAAAGAGTAATTGTGCCTTGGTATCAACAAACTTCTCTTCTTCTCACACGTGCCCCTATCTCACCATCCATGGACAATTCCTTCTCTTGAAGTGTACAATGAATATATACAAGAAACACAAGCAAATAGGAAATCTTTACAGAGCATATTCACAAATAAAGTATGCAACTGCATGCTTATATCAATATATCAGTGGACCTTCATTCTCCAAAAAGATTCATCATAAGGGAAAACAGCATAAATAACCTGATCATATAGCAAGAAAATATGATGCCATCACACCCCCCTAATTAGAATGCAGTTACATTCGCTCTTCCTCAGGAGTTAAAAAAATGGGGTATCCCCATTGTCTTATTATAAATGTACATACAACTCAGCATCTGTGTTATGGGCCCAGGGAGTCTCTGTACCTAATGTCATTATTAGTCATGATTCTTCTCTCTGTAGTATTTTCTCCCTGTCACTCACTTTTGGGTGTGTTCTATTGTACTTGATTTCATATTATCTAAATATTGCAAGGAATCGACCATGGTTCTGTTCAAAATGGCATGCCATAGGGTAACTCATCACTATCAGTGATTACACGTCTGTGTTGGAGAATTCTGATTTTTAACTTGTTAATGGTGCTCCCAAAATAGAGTTTATCACACCCACATTTCAAAACATATATCACATGATCCGTATTGCATGTGATCCTATCATTGATCATGATATTCCGGTCCTCACATGTTTGATAACTCTTGCAATCAAGCCCATATCAGCAAGCTTTACAGGAGGTGCATTTAATAAAGGCCCTTTTGTTCTTGATTAGCCAATTCTTCTTCCATTTAACTAAGGTTGAAATAGCTGGACATTAAAATATCCCCCAGTGATCTAGCTTTTTTCAAATGTATCTGTGGGCCCACATTTACAATTTCTTTCAAGTGTGCATTTCTACTCAGTGCATATCAGTTCTTTTTCAGTATCTTCTTAATGCTGGATTGAACTGCATTATATTCAATGAACAATCTCTTCACCTTGACATCCTTTTTATTTGAGCTGTTATTCTGTGGGTACAATAATTGCTCCCTCAATTTTTAAATAACTCTATTTTTTGCATCCTCAAAAACATTCCTAGGATAGCCCCTCTGAGTAAATCTCCTCACCATATTGGACCGCTTCTTATCAAATTCCTCCACCATTGAGCATATCCTCCTGTCCCTCATCAACTGGTTATAAGGAATGCTCCTTTTCAGGGTTCCTGGATGGCCACTATTCGCATGTAATATTGAGTTGGTGGCAGTTGGGTTCCTATGTATCTTAGTTAATAATTGGCCATTAGTCACATCCATCTCCATACCCATAAGATCATAATGCCTTCTGCTATATGTGCTAGTAAACTGCAGATTCAGTTAATTATTGTTGAGTTTTTCTATAAAGGAACATGGTTCAATTTCATCACCTTCCTGGAAGATGAATAAGTCATCTATGAACTGTGTCCATAATGCTACTTTTTGGACAAACTCTTCATTTTCCTAGGCCCAAGCAACCTCCTTCTCCCACCACCCAATGAACAAGTTTGTGTAGGTGATGACAAACAAGGTGCTCATCGCTGTACCTTTCTTTGGTAGATAGTATTCCTTATTGAAAATAAAAACAATATGAGTGAGACAGTATCTTAACATCTCTATTAACATTTGGATGTGTTCCAATAATTCTATAGGTCTGGTCTTAGGAAGTATTTACATGCCTGAACCTCTTTGGTATGGTCAGTAGATGTATATAATGATGTTATGTCAAGCGTGACCATTATATACACCTGTTTCCATGGATTACCATCCAATTTCTTTAGAAAGTCCATTGAGTCCTTTAAGTATGAGGGCAAATTGATAACATATTCTTGCAAGAACAAGTAAAAATATTGTCAGCTGTTCCCTAATAGGGACCCTATCGAACTCACAATGGGTCTCCCTGGAGGGGCTTTAATATCCTTACAAACCTTGGGAACGAAGTAAAGTGTTGCCATTCTCGCGAGTTCCACCCTCTGGTATTGGCATTCCTCACTTTCCAGAAGATTGTGGTCAAATCCTGACTCAATTTCAATTGGTATTCCTTTTCCATTTCCTTAATGGGATTCTTTAAGAGGCAACTGTAATACTCAGTGTCACTTAGCTGTCTCCTTGCTTATAACAGATATGTACTTAAACCCATCACAACAATGGTGCCCCCTTTCTCAGAAGGTTTAATAACCAATCAAGGATTGTTCTTTTAATAAAAAGTGTCCTTCCAATCCCTAGGTGAGAAATTGCTCTTCTCTGGTTCATTCCGTCATTTCCTCATTCATGTTTTCAAGTCATCTTCTACCAGCTCCTAGAACAGATCAATTTGATTCCCTGGAGGACATTGGGGGAAGAATTTGCTCTTAGATTTCAACTCACTTTCTACTTGATGATCTGTTTGAGCAGGGGACAAGGTGGCAGTGACGGAGCACAAAAGTTGACAATGGAAGGCAGACCGGATGGGCACTGGAATCACCGCAGACCATGGAGGCACCAGTGAGACTATATTGGTATATTCACAGGCAATGAAGGAAAGGTGGGAGGGGTTCAGAGGATGCAAGCTGAACACACAGGACAGGTTGGAGCAGCTGCGCAGCACAGAGGACCATGCATGGCAAGCAGGAGGGTCAGAGGCAGCACTATGGCCATTGTGGGCAAGAGGGAGAGGTCAGGATTATGCACAAAGGATCATGGAGGGCAGAAGGGGAGGGTAGGGGCTGGACACAGACAAGATATTGCAGGGGAAAGAGCTTCACAGCTCACCACACAGGGTAGGCAGGACGAGCAGCTGCGGCACAAAAGAGCATGGAGGGCAGAAGGAAGTGGCAGCAAAATGGATCATGGAGGACAGGAGGAAGGGGATAGGTGCTTGGAACTCAGACAGGCAGGGTGGAGGTGGCAGGGACAGGCATCAGTCATCTGTCCATGCTAGGCAGGTAAGTGGGGGCAGTGACAGCTTAATAGAACATTCAGAGTAGATGGGAGGGGCAGTGGCAGGTCCATGGAACATGTTCGTCAAGAAGGAGGGAGCAGGGGCAAGCTAACAGACAGCAGAGGGCAGGGGGAGGAGGGCTGGGGCAGCAAGCAAAGCACAGAGGCTAAGCAGAAGGGCAATGATGCAGCATAGAATAGTGCAACGAAAGGCAGGAGGAGTTGGCAGGGACATCAAGTTAAATGGAGGGCAGTGGTAGCACATCGGACCGTGCAGGGCAGATGGGAGTATGTTGGTGCATAGCCTCGGACAACAGAGAGTAGGGCAGAGGTGAATGGGACAGCAAGCTAACTATTCATGGCATGCAGGAAGGGCATTGGCAGAAGAATGGCCACACAGGGCTGTGATGAGGGTGCCGGGACATGTACCTGGACAATGGATGGCAATGAGGGGGGCATTAGCAGCAAGCTTGGGTGGGGGCAGCACAATGCCAGGTCAGCCCCTGCATCCAACTCCCCATCCCCACTGTGCATTGCAATGGGCATTTTACTTAACATAAAAAAAAAAACTAGAATTTCACTAAAAAAGCCCAAAGGTTATAAGGACGTTAAAATTATGAACTAGAATATAAAAAACCTTAGAAATTCACTAAGAAACCATAGCTAACAGGGATGTTATAGATAGGTTCAGATTTTACACACACAAAAACATTGCAATTCTGCTGTTATAGTTAGTTATTTCAATAAAATATATGTTGTGCCCTAAGGTAACCATACCACGTGCCCTCACCATGCACTGCTATTTATCGCAGATATTGCACCACTCATGGCATCTTCTATGACATAATTGATAATATCACTGTAACATTTGCAGTAAAATTATTGATGAGAAAACTGCATGGCTAGGGCGTGAACTATAGCTACCTTAGGGCACAAGTTATGGTTACTTGAAATAAATCTAACTATAACAGCTGAATCTCTATGGTTTTCTGCATGTAAAATCTGAACCTAACTATAACATCCCTGTAATCTTTAGTATTTTAGTGATTATATATATATATATATATATATATATATATATATATATATATACAGAACGCCACACTCCAGGGTGCTAGTTTCCTCAATATTGTATTTGGAAATTCAGTCACCACTCCACACCAACATGTATCAATTTCACCAAGTCTTGATCACAGTATGTGAGTCGTAAATCTATTTTCTTATTTATATTTTTGCCCATTTAAGCATATACTGAGGCTTTATGAGATATGTAGTCCAGAAAATAAAAAAAATAAAAAATGTATCATGGTTGAAAGAGCAAGAGGAGGTTTCTTCAAGTGTAATAAATGCAAGGTGTGTCAAATAGGCAGGAACATGTCAATGTTTCTGGACTATATGGGACAAGAGATTACAATCAATGAAAGAATTACGTGCGAAACACAATATGTAATTTATGTGATTGAATGTATGTGTCAGAAGAGATATGCGGGAAGTAAGATATGCAATCTAAAAAAAAGGCATATTGGAACGCATATGAGCGGTTCAATAAAGAGATTTGAGCTATACAGTGGCAAAACAGTATACTTAGCATCTAAACAGTGATTGGAGAACCATGAGATATTTTGGCATAGCTTCTATTGAAAAAGATAAAAGACGAGAGGACAGAGAGCTAAAGTTACGGAGACTAGAGTCATATTTCATTCTCAAGTTCCGTACAAAGATTCTGCACGGATTAAACAACAATGAAGAGCTACATGTTCATTTATGATCACATGCATATCGACATCAAAGCCTAAAAAAACTGGTTTAGAAAAAAATGTTAAAAGACAAATTGTCATATTAATTGAAGATAACCATAAACTGAAAAAAATATAAAAAGCCAAAGTGAGGTTGATAACAAAATACATGATAACTCAGAAGTGCTTTACTGTAAATACAAGTGAAATTGGAAGTGTAATCCAACAGCATTTACATTTGACTGAAAGGTTGGGAGGTTTTTGGAAAGAATAAGCACTCAAGCAGCTCATATATTTGATAGAACGTAGAAATGGCAGGCAGATTCCTTGATTCCATTACATACTATCTGGAATAGATAGATGCTAAAAGGGTTGGGTGTATACGAGGGGAAATTGGGCACCTCCGTTGGGAATTTATATTTAAATAAGTGACCAAATGGCCATTGAGTGCTGAAATTGTGATGACTTAATGAAAATAATTGTTGGTATAATTGAAATGGTGAAATATCTGAAAACATTGCATTATTGTATGACTTGATGTCATTATGCCCTCCAGGAATAATTTTTTAATTTTAAATTTGTTTTTTGATTCACTTGCCTACATATCCCATAATACCTCATTATGGGCTCAAGTGGGCTAACGCAGGGGTTCCCAACCTTTTGACTTCTGTGGACCCCCATTTTATCAATACTGGAGCCCGGGGACCCACACTGAATCATTATTGGAATCCGGGGACCCCCACTGAGTCATTACTGATAGTTGGAACCTAATATTATTACATTTTCTGAGCAGTCACGGACCCCCTGAGGAGTCTTCGCTGACCCCCAGGGGTCCCCGGCCCACAGGTTGGGAACCACTGGGCTAACGTATGAAAAGGTAAATTGATGTAGGACTCACATAGTGTGATCAAGACTCAGTGAAGTCGAAACCCGTTGGTGTGGAGTGGTGGTGGCATTATCTAATAAAATATTGAGGAATTTATCACCCTGGAGTGCGGCCTTCTGTTTGGTGTGAGTGTAAAGAAGGTGCTAGGTCAAGCTTAGACACCAGCACAGTGGGGTGTGCTGCAAATTTGACTGCTTTGGTGACAAAAGATACATTATTATATATATATATACACATATATATATATATATATATATATATATATATATATATCAGCAGAAAACCAATGTGCTCACATGGGGGGAAGTGAAAAATTGTGTTTTAATGCTACCTGCCACTTGATGCGTTTTTTCCTCACCGGAATTTGATCACATGATCTCCTGATATGCACCAATTTATTTACATTCCATAAACAAAGGACAAAATCACACTTTTGCATGTGTTAAAGCCATCTTGGAAGACAAAAAGTAAAACAGAATTAATTCAATCTTATTATATTCACTCATATGGCTGAGTCTTGTGCAGTCTCAAGATTCCAATTAGGTTTAGAAATTTAGTATTCAACCTAGGTCACAATCAAGCCACTGGAGGCAAACTTGAACATCCAGACAGAACATATCAGTGTATGACAGCCCAATTAAGCAAATGCACAATAACAGAAAAGTATGATAAAATAGTAAGACTAATACAAAAATAGATACTTTTCATTCAGCCCAGAAGAATAAAGTATTCTGACCATTGCTCACTAGGCCGACACATGTTTCAAAATCAAATATTATAGGGAAATATGCCTGTGTATAAAATAACCCTAAAGGGGAATGTAAAACATAAACCCCTTCCCAGACCTTGCCCTTACTTTCCAAAATTACAATTGAAATCCAAATTGGCTACATATATAAGGTGAAACACAAAAGTTAAAATTGAGTGTGAAAAACAGGAAAAAGTTTAGAAGTAAATCATAGGAAGATGAAAGGAAAAACAATTGAGACCGGCAATTATAACAGTAACGTACAAAGGGTGAGATAAAATGCTTGTGTCATAAGCCAGTCACAGGTGTACAGTTTTTGGGCCACATGTACGAAGCTAAAAAATTTCGAATCGGAAATAGCGACTCAATGTGATTCGTTATTTCCGACTGGTAAAACGAGATGTAACAAAAAATCGCAAATCCATTCTGCGATTTGGTGCTGAGTCGCATCGCAGTTTGCGAAATCGCAGATTGCGAATTCCTAAATTGCACGTGCGTGTGTCACAGAATTGCAAATTGTGACTGTGTCGCAATTAGTGAACGGGTGCAAAAAGAAAAGAGAAAACACACTTCCTGGTGCTGGATGATGACCTCAGAACCAGGAAGTACCCCCCATCGAAGTGGGAGGAGTCTAGCCAGCACATACAGCAGAGGCACACCCAGCTGAGAGGAGCAACTGCAGCCATGGCAGGTCAAACTAAAGCAAACTAAGGAGGCACCCACTGCAGAGAGGAAGCTGAAATTATCTGATAAAGAGTTGGAGGCCGTGACTGAGGAGTGCTGCCTACACCATGAGGTCCTGTTTGGCAAGGCAGCAATGAGTGTTTCTGACACACAAAAAAGAAGATTTGGCTGGACATACGGAGCAAGATTAATTCCATAGGAGTCAGCCATCGCACCATCGAGGAGGTGAGCAAAAGATGGTATGACCTAAGGTCCAGAACCAAGGAAAGGGTTGTAGAGCAGTTGAAGGAGGTGCACGAAACAGGTGGAGGACATCCACAGTACCACCATCCACAGCAATAGAGAGCATGGTGGAGACCACTCTGGAGCCAGAGGCTGTGGTAGGAATTGGGGACCTGGACAGTTCAGCACCTGGAACCTCCAAACGTAAGTAGCAAATCTCACTTATTTACACTAATCAAGGCACCATGCACACAACCACAGTCCACAAAAGCATGCATCTTCCAAATTTGTTCCATGCCTATATGCCAACGTCAAGGACAGCGCATTATGGGTAATGTAGTACAGTAGTCCCAACTGTTTAGGAATATTCATTTTTAAACACCACACATCTGAGAGGCACTGATAGTGTATCCCCTGTGTCCCACAGGTCTCCCTCAAGTATCCACTAATGACCCTAGTGTGGAGGGAGACGGCGATGCCACCATGACAGCAGACAAGGCAGTCAGCATTTCCAGAGGGGAGTGCAGTACCACACTCATTGTCCACCATGCACGTGAGACCACAGAAGAGACAGATATGGACAGTGAGGCAGGAAACCTGACACCGGGGCCATAGATGGGTGGAAGTCGGCCACTGCGAACAGCTGAGTTTGGGTGTAGAAGGCATTGCTGAACACATGATGCAGGTGAGGAGGATGTCACAAAAGAACAATTCCTTGGACTGGAGGCATCCCTACTGAGCAGTCACGGCCTGCAAAACAAATAAATGCGAATGATGAACCGGAACCTGCACAGAATGCAACAGACCCTCACACAGGGATTTGGAAATGTTGAGAACCAATTATCCACCATGAACACCAACATGGTCAACCTCACCACCGCCATCAATGACCTGTGTAGGGAAATGGTTGCGGATCGGGCCCATGCAAGGCGCAGAGAGCGCAACACAGCTGCACGTTTGGACCGGCTCAATCTGTCCATTGGCCGCCTAGCCACCACAACTACCTGCCTGTCAAGGCACACTGTGACGCTCCAGGTGGAACAAGGCCATTTTTCCAGAGGTGTGGCAAGGGGTCTAGGGCGCATTACTGCTGCAGTTGACCTCATACATACCTCCCAGGCAGCAAGAGATATTGGTGACACCCCTCAGGACAGTGAGGACATATCAAGCGTAAGCAGCGTTTCTGTCTCAGATGCCCGCATCCTGTGTAGTAGCAGTGCCTGCCAGACATTAGGGGACCAACCAGGCACATGCGATGGTGGACGTAGCCGTAGGAGGGTGTGATGTTGTCTCCCTGGGTTTAGCCTGAGGCACATGATGTTAATGTGTCAGACTTTGTTACATTTTACTTCTTTACTGCTAGCTAAACGGCAACATTTCCATAATATACTCCTGACATTAAAGGAAAGTTTTGTTTTGCACAACCTGGCTATGCGTGTCTTACATTTGCGAGTGCTGTAACGGTTGCCACTTACCTGCCAAAGTAGTGAGGTGCTATGTGGTCCCGTCTCCGTCTGCCCTCCATTGCGATGCTACCATCCCCAGGCTGTCGTTGTGGTGGCTCCTGCTCCTCATCCTCTGAATCTGTGTCATCTACAGTGAGATGTAGCCCATATCTGGTTGCTATGTTGTGTAGGATGGCCCATGGTGCCACAATCTTGCATTCAGTCTCTGGGGCATACTGGAGTGCACCTCCACTTTTGTACAGGCATCTAAAATGTGACTTTAACATGCCAAAGGTCCTCTCAATGATGGTTCTGGTTCGCCAATGTCCAATGTTGTTGCATCTCTCATTCTGATTGGCAGGTGTTAGATATGGGGTGAGTATCCATGGCCTCAGAGCATATGCACTGTCACCTGCGGGACAAAACCGCAGATATGAGCATGGCTGCACATGGTTATGCATTGAAATGTATTGCTGACATTGGTGTGTACTACACAGTACCTAATAAATATCCTTCACCAAACTCCCCACGTCCGGACTTGGTGTATCCCACTGTGCCTGAATATGTACGCATCATGTGTGCTCCCTGGAAAAATTTGCCACTATATCAGTTATGACATTATGTGCATCACATACCACCTGAATGTTTAGTGAGTGAGCACATTTCCTATTACGGAACACATATTCCAGATTTGCAGGTGGACATATGGGTACATGTGTCCCGTCCACACACCCTATTACATGGGGAAAGTTTGCAATTCTGTAGAAGTCCAATTTGGTGTTGTGTATTTCCTCCTCATTCCTGGGTAGGTATATGTATCTGGACATGTGTGTGAGTATGGCATCTAAGAACTGTCTAAAAAATCGTGACAGGGAACTTTGGGACACCCCACCAGCAACTGCAATAACCCCCTTGTAGCTACCCGAGGCCAAGAGGTGCAGTGAGCACAGCACTTGCACACGTGTGGGGATGGAGCAGCTGCACAAGGTTTGGCATTCTAGCTGAGGTTTTAGCAGTTCAATAGTCTCTAAGATAACTGCGCTGCTCAGTCTGTATTTGTCATATATTTCCTCCTCAGTTTGTTGAAATATGGTTTGTCTGGTTCTGTATATCCTTTCCTGACTCCGCCCCCTCCTCCTCTGCTGGGCAGCCTGGACTCACCTCCTCCATGCAATCACACCTCCATTTTGTGTTCCTCTGTGCATCTCCCCTGTGTCCTGATACAGCCCAGTGTTCAAGGATTGCAAAAAGACCTAGGTAAGGAGCCCAAAGTTATTTCTGGTTAAATAGTATTAATTGTTCAAAAAGTGTTTGTTTTACTGTGGACTCTCTGTGTTTCAGGCAGCCTGGCCTCTTTTAAAGTGTAGTTTGTTTAAAAAATCGTTTTTTGCCGTGACTGTGTGAATTCCCTTGCTAGTTTGTGGCTCCCCCCCTCTTCCCCCCCTCTGCCCCCCTTTTTTTCACCCCTATTCTTAGTAAAAAGGCTACATACATCTTTCAGAGTGTGGTTTTTAGGAGACTGTTTTAATCTGTTTGCGTGATTTAAATTGTGCTTAAAAGCTGTCTGCCCCCCTGTATTTTTGCCTCAAAAAAGCCAGATTTTAGAGTGTGCGCCCAGCACAATTGCAGTGTTTGTCTCTTAAACATTCTCCCCCTTACCTGGAAAGTAGACTCTGCTAGCTTGGAAGTGTGGATTCAGCCTGTCTGTATCCAAGGAGATACTGAATAGAGCAGCAGTTGCCTTCCCCCAGGCATCAGGGACTGGACTTAGCTGATTGGCTCCCTGTGTCTCTGCTGCACCTGAGACCTGCCCCCCCCACCTGCTCTGGCTCCTTAAGTTTGTGGAGGGAAGGCCAAAGACAGGCACCTCCATTTTGTGTTCCTCTGTGCATCTCCCCTGTGTCCTGATACAGCCCAGTGTTCAAGGATTGCAAAAAGACCTAGGTAAGGAGCCCAAAGTTATTTCTGGTTAAATAGTATTAATTGTTCAAAAAGTGTTTGTTTTACTGTGGACTCTCTTTGTTTCAGGCAGCCTGGCCTCTTTTAAAGTGTAGTTTGTTTAAAAAATCGTTTTTTGCCGTGACTGTGTGAATTCCCTTGCTAGTTTGTGGCTCCCACCCTCCCTTCCCCACCTCTGCCCCCCTTTTTTTCACCCCTATTCTTAGTAAAAAGGCTACATACATCTTTCAGAGTGTGGTTTTTAGGAGACTGTTTTGATCTGTTTGTGTGATTTAAATTGTGCTTAAAAGCTGTCTGCCCCCCTGTATTTTTGTCTCAAAAAAGCCCGATTTTAGAGTGTGCGCCCAGCACAATTGCTGTGTTTGTCTCTTAAACAATCTCCCCCTTACCTGGAAAGTAGACTCTGCTAGCTTGGAAGTGTGGATTCAGCCTGTCTGCATCCAAGGAGATACTGAATAGAGCAGCAGTTGCCTTCCCCCAGGCCACAGGGACTGGAGTTTAGTTAACTTGCTCCTTATATAGGTTCCTCGTGGTTGTTGCATATGCTGTTGTGATTGGTTGTTGGGAGATGGTGTTTCATTGGTTGCTAGCTCCAGGGATGCAGTTATGATTGGTAGATAGGGCTGGGATTCTGATTGGCTGTTGGTTCTAGGGCTGTGATTGGTGGATAGGGCTGGGATTCTGATTGGCTGTTGGTTTTAGGGCTGGGGCTGTGATTGGTGGTCAGGAATAGGGCTGTGACTGGTGAATAGGGCTGGGTCTTCCATTAGTTGGCTAAATCAGGGTTTAAAATAGGATTGGCTAGGGTTAGGACCAGCTTCTTATTGGCCGTTAGGGCTATAAAAGGCCAGGACTCAGGGCGTCTCAGCCCGGGCGTCTCAGCAAAGGGCGGAGAGGACAAGGGCAGCTGTCTGTTTGGGGGGAGAGGACAAGGGCAGCTGCCTGTTTGGGCGGAGAGGACAAGGGCAGCTGTCTGTTTGGGCCTGTTCGGGACAGGTAGGGACTAGGGACTAAGGCCAGAAATGCTGCCCAATTCATATTTCACCAGGAATGGATTCTACCCCAACACATCCCTCAACATGCAAACGCATTATCTGCAAAGATATCCAACTCATGCATCACAAACTGACCACAGACAGATTGCATTGCCCCACCACCCAACACAATACCCTACATACAACACATATACACATACCCCCATAACTACTACAGTCAAACACCTTCATTCTCACAGCAAACACTACTCTGTCCCCGCCCACTAACACTACCTACCACCACCCACACAATACAAAACTACAACATACAATTCTCTCAGTTTCAGTCTCCCAGATACACACTCTCTGCTCATACTAACCAAAAACACTATCCGCAGTTCACTCCACACAGACCGCCTGTCTTCTTAACAATGCCCAAACCCTGCCTTCAAACACATCATCTACAAACACTCTTCCCCTCTCCTCACCAATTACACACAACCATACAATCCCCACATTTCACTCCACCACACATATTACCCCTTCCGGTCATCTCAACTAATACTTATTTCCCTGACACACACCGATCACCTCTTACACACCTCATACATTCATCTCCAAAACACATCAACACCCCAACAAACTCTCAAATTCCACTTAGCAGCACTAACTCACATATAAATCCCTCACCAAAAACAACTACACCAATAGCCCCTCTCATTATTCCACAAAAACAATACCGACCACAAACATCAGCACATCAAAGCAACACAAACTTACATTACACTCATCATCATACCCACTCTCACCCCCAGGACTATACAAAGGATACAAATTCCATCCTATCTCCACCCCTACCCCCCCACTCTTCACAAACACCTACCACAAGCACCCCATCCCAGCAACCTTCATTCACTCGCCTCTCCTCCATTGCTTAATTTAGAGCCTTACATCATGATCCACATGCTCCTCCACCACCCCTAACCCATACTCCATCCACACTAAACAAACGCAAAGAAAATAAAAAACATGCCACTCATAGCAACCTCGCATCCCCTTGCTTGTTACATAATAAAACTACCCTACAAAAAACATTACACTCCTCATGGCTCTCTCAGCCACCAAGTCCACCACCCACCCACACAGACCCAACAAAATGCCTCCTTAACCTGCTGGAAGAGGAACACTATGTTGAAAAGCAAGACTATTGTGAGCCTCAAACAGTTATCACAACTAGCAACACTCCTGCTTCAAGCTCACATTATACTACTTACCCTTCTACTAAACAAAACACTACCACTAACACACCCTATGTAAACTGCCAGCTCAAAATGCTCGATCACTCTCAAAAAACAAGCACCACATCTACGACCTGCTCACAGACACACAACCTGACTTACTATTCACTACGGAATCCTGGTTGGGAGATGACATGGCACCAGTGTTGCACGAAGCCCTTCCTCCGGGCTATCAAACCATCACACAAAACCGTATAGGCAAGAGAGGAGGTGGACTAGCTATTATATTCAAACAGGCAATAAACCTCAGTAAAACAGACAACATCTCCATACAAGGTTGTGAAGCCCTCCTTACCAGATGCCACCCTACTCCAACTTCCGCCTGTAACTTTCTCCTCCTTTACAGACCTCCACCTAACAACTCCACTTTCCCAGATGCTTTTCTTGACACAGTCTCAAACCTTATTACACTATACTCCAATCTATGCATTCTTGGGGATCTAAACATTTGGTTTGACAAACCCAATAGGCCCCATCCAAAAGCTATCACCACTGGCCTGCTCACATTGAACCTACATCAGATTGTACACAATCCCACACACATCGCTGGTCACATCCTAGATGTCATTTTTGCTAAGCATGAACTCGTTACTATTCATAGCATCACACCAACCACCTGGTCAGACCACCATCCGATAACTTTCCGACAGACAACTCCACAAATCAACACACCCCACAACCACTTACATACATACACCTATCGACCATGGAGCAAACTCAATCTGGATCACTTAGAAACACAACTAACAGCAAACACTGATCTAGATACAATCAATTCTGTACCAAAACTTTATGAGTGGCTACAGGAAGCTTTTGATGTCCTAATACCACTCAGAAAAACTAAACATGACAAAAGAAAATCAACACCTTGGAGAAACACAGAACTTAAAAAGATAAAGCAACAAATCAGAAAGTTGCAGCGGACCTGGCTCAAAACAAACAACAGTCAAGACAAACTGCAGCTACACAAACTTAACAGGATATACAAATCATCAATCAAAAAAGCTAAAAAAAGATACTACTTAGACAGAATTCTAAATGCTCAATCTACAACCAAGGAATTTGATAAAATTCTCAATGAATTTCGAAAACCTACATGCATGGAAGGAAGTCATCCCACCACTCAAGATTTCACAAACAAATTGGCAACTCACTACACAACCAAGGCAGACACATTGGACTCCTATTTATAACAGAAGAAAACCATCAGCACCAACCCCTTTACTAAAATACCCTCTAAGAATAAACCATCCCAACCTCTACAGTCCTTCAAACAAATATCCCAGGATGAATTTATGGATTTGGTCAAAGCAAGCAGACCTTCTGGTTGCCCTTCTGACCCTTGCCCACCACAAATCTTCAAGAACATCCTGCTATCTACTTCTGCTGCCACACCTGTAAGAAGAATCATCAACAACTCTTTAACTTCAGGAACTTTTCCTACAGACCTGAAAAAGGCATACATACGACCATTATTAAAGAAAACAAACCTAGACCCACAAGACCCCAACAACTACAGACCTATCACAAATGGACCTTTCCTGGGTAAATTGATAGAAAGAGCAGCATTCGCCCAGATGTCACAATTCATTGAAGACAACTCAATACTTTCAGACTTCCAAACTGGATTCCGCCCAGGAAGAAGCACTGAATCAGCACTCATGGCAATCTGGGACGATCTTAAAAACACAGTCGACCGAAATGGAGTTGCTGCACTACTTCTCTTGGACCTCTCAACTGCCTTTGACACGGTTGACCATGACACCCTAACTCAAAGACTCCACGAAGCCGGCATACAAGGGATTGCTCTCGACTGGATTACTTCCTATCTCCAAAAAAGAGCGAATATCATCCACTCACCCCCCTTCTCATCCGAACCCTACCTCACAAAAACAGGGGTCCCCCAAGGGTCAATCATCTCACCTTTGCTTTTTAACATCTACATGATATCCTTACCAGAACTGATCAATGATTTCCATCTCACATGCTACAACTATGCAGATGACACACAAATACTACTTCAATTAGAAGACCCCAAAAACATTGAAAACTCACAAATCTTCAGTTGCCTCAGAGCCGTTGATCAGTGGATGACCTGGAGCCATATCAAACTAAATACCTCCAAAACAGAAGTACTCATATGTGGTGACTGGAAAAATTATGACCCTCTGTGCGTCTGGCCTGACGATCTCGGACCACCTCCTCAATTATCCAAGGAAGTTAAAAACCTAGGAATCACCATGGATTCCAAGCTAACTATGAATGCCCAAGTAGACAAATTAGCACGCACAAGCTTCATCACCTTAAAGACTTTACGAAGCATCTTCCCCCACCTCGGATTTCCACACAAGGTGCAAGCTACTATCTCACTTGTATTATCCAAACTGGATTATGCCAATAGCCTCTACCATGGATCATCTCTATCTGTTATGAAAAAACTACAACGTATCCAGAATTCCACAGCCAGGCTACTACTACATATAAAGCTGCAAGCCCACATCTCCCCTGCCTTGAGAGCACTACACTGGTTACCCGTTGCCAGAAGATGCACTTTCAAGCTGCTTTGTATCACCCACAAAGCTATACATGGAACAGGACCGCTTTTTATCAGAAAGAAAATTACCAAATACATCCAACAAAGAACCCTCCGCTCAAGACTGGCACCCGCCTTAGAACACCACCATACAAGAAAAAGACTGTAGGTGGTACATCCTTCTCCGTCCAAGCAGCCAAACTATGGAATTCATTACCCCCAACTATAAGAGCCACAGATAACTTTCTTGTTTTCAGAAAACTACTCAAGAGTTGGCTCTTTCCTTCATAACCACCTTTTTCAAACAACTATGAACTGCATATGCCTATGTGGATAAATATTTTTTTTCAGATTATATGTATAGCTCTATTTATTTATAGTTTCTTTGGAAAATATGTATTTCAATTTATTTATAGTTTCTTTGGAAAATATGTATTGCTACTGTCATAACAATAAAATACACACACACTCTTTTAAACCTGTCTGACTAAGTATTTTTTACCCATGATTCGAATTATGTATTGTATGTGCATATGTGTGTGTATTCATGTGTGTGTGTATAAATATATATATATGCGTATGTATATGTAGATGTTGTTTCTGTGCTTGGCATGTTTGTGGATTATTGCATGGCTCCTGGTTTTTGGGTTGTTATACTAGATATCTATGAATTTCTGCTCTCATTTTATCACACTTATCTACTCATCACTCTTATGTCATGTCTCTATCAAACTATTCTCCATTCTCACTCTGACTCATCCCAAATCCCTTCGACCACTTTCATCTCCTAAATATTTCTGCCTAAGCTCTTCCCTCCACCTCCACATCTAACTCACCAAACCTCACTCTGCCTCTGTGACCTCCCACACAACCCTACTAAATTCTCCTGCATTCATCTCACCCTGCTACTATGCTCTCCCTAACCCTTCCACATACTCTTCCCCCTCCGCCCCCCTTTATTCATCCCAAGCCTTTGGATTGAGTAAATGAAGGATATACTCCCAATTAAAACTTCTGGATTTCTTTCCTCCTCCAGCCCTCCCTTACTTCAGTCAATCTAACTAACAAACTCTCATATCCGCGGCTCAAATTAACTCATAATAATACTAAAACTATACTCATTATTAAATGATACTAATCCATCACTAATTCTTGTTGGGTTCCGGAGTAGTGTGCTACTCATCGAAAAGCGCTTCGACGCCTCGTCAGGGGTAGTAAGCGCTATATAAATACGATTACAATACAATACAATACATAGAGTGCAGCCATTTTGAAAAACCCTGATGCCTTCTGGGTCTGTTTTTATACCTTGGTTCTGGTTACCACCTGTTTGGAATCAGTGCTAATCTGGGTGTGCAAAATGGCCTATTTGTGACTATTCGCAATTTTGCGACTCCTTTGTACATTCGGTTTGTGACTCGCAAATTGCGATTTCTGAATTGCAAGTCGCAAACTCGAGTCGCAAATTTTTGCGATTCAGTAATTGGTCGCATCGCTATTTGGGACTCCGAAATGGCACTGGAACATACCATTTTGTGTTTTGCGCGGTCGCAAATAGCGCTGCGACTGATTTGCGAGTCGCAAAACGTACGTACATGTAGCCCCTACTCTATTCTGCCCTGATGTCTATCATATTTCTATGGTAAGTACTATAAGCATATAACAACAAAAAGAACTGTCTAATTTGCAAAGTACATTAATTGCTTGTTTTGTCCCAGAACAAAAGGGTAGGAGGCTCTTGCATGTTGGCTGGACTGCATCTCAGAGCACAAGACCTCTCAAAAGTGCCCAGACCGATCAGGGGAAGAGTGCGGTGCCTAGAGGAGAATACCAGCCCAAAATGTAAACGTACTAGCAAAAAAAGAATTTACTCACTTGGAGGAAGATAAAATATGGTCTTTTAATGCCACGCCAGATGCATTTTTGGCCTCTCCGTGCCTTGATCACATGATCTCCTGTTATGCACCAATTTAGTTATACTCTCTATATATGGAGATACCATGCATACACAATAAAGCCATAAAAATAAACACTTGAATAAGATACAATATATTATTTTTTGTAGACTATAATGAAATATTAAACATTTAAATGTACAAAAATACTATAAACATTAAAACAAATTTAAAAATAAAAATAAATGATACAAATTATAAAAAAATAAACAATGAATGGTATATATCTATTTAACCAATATTATGAAAACTATTGAAGTCTAAGAATATTAAATATACTATTCCCACTCTAGTTTGTCCAATAGAGGGGAAAGTGCTGGATTTCTTTGGGGTTAGATTTACTATTCTTACTCCAGTCACTGCAATAATAGGGAACATTTTGACCTTTAGAGGAGTTAGATTTACCATTCCTACTCTAGCAGTGCAACAATAGGGAAAGCATTTGAGTTTGGAGGGGTGAAATTTACTATCCCGCCTATAATCTAAACAACAGCAGAGAAAGTGTTGGTCTTTGAAGGGGTGAAAGTAGTAGGAAAAGTTTTGGACTTTGAATTAGTTAAATTGACTAATCCCACTCCAAACAACGCAACTGTAGTGAATGTATTGGAATTCGGAGGGGTAAAATTTACTATTCCTACTCCAAACAGAGCAATAGCAGGAAAAATTTTGGACTTCGAAGAGGTAAAATTTACTATTTGCATTCCAATCTTTGCAACAATAGAGCAAGCACTGGAATTCGGAGGGGTGAAATTTACTATTTTCACTCTATACAGGGCAACACTAGGGAAAGCATTGGACTATGGACGGGTAAAATTTCCTATTCCCACTCCACTCAGCGCAAAAGTAGGAAAGTGTTGGACTTTGGAGGGGTAAAATTTACTATTTTCACTCCAGTCTGTGCAACAACATGGAAAGTGTTGAATTTCAGAGAGGTGAAATTTACTTTTCTGGCTCCAGTCAACACAACAGCAGGGAAAAGAGTGAACTGCAAAGAAGTTAATTTTACTATCCCTACTGCAGTCAAAGCAAGAATAGTGAAAATACTTTCTTCAAACACATTACATATATGAGTAACACCATGGATGTAAAAAATATGAAACTGTAATACAAAAATAATAGTAAACATAAATGAATGTGTATTAATAAAGCGAAAAAACAGTCAATCAATTCACAAAATGACTGGTATTCAATTATTAATTAACTTCTCACCCCCTACAAGCCTAGTGGCCCACTCCTTCCCCTGCAAGGCAGCACCTACAATACATTGAATAAATAACTATTCCATAACTTGCATGTTTAAAATAAATTAAATAATTAACTATCAAATAACAATTAATTGTTAATCATTACCTAATTAACTTCCCACACTAGATCCCTTAAAACCTAGCATCCCGCAACTAAAACAAATTGAAAAGAAGTACTCCAACATTTGCAAATTTAAAATTCAATTAAATAATTAATCTACAAATAATTAACAGTTAATTATTAGTTAATTGACTCCCATCATGCCCCTACATATCTAGCATCGCACAACTACATATAAGTAAAATAAATCAGTATTCCCTAAATTACAAATTGTAAAATCAATTAACGAATTAATTAACAATTAGTAATAAATTGTTAATCAATTGTTACTTAAATAATTTCTCCTCATATTCCTATAAACTTAGCAGCCCACAACTGGTTGTATGATGGAACCACGCATGCCGGGACAACTCATGCCTTAACAAAGTGGTTGGAAAAACGACAGCGTAGTTTCCACAAATGACCTTACCACGCATGCCTCTACAACTAATTTCATTGTAAAAGAATTGCAGAGAAAAGGCATGTGTGGAAATGCATGCAAAAAAGCATGCAGCATTCTGTCATGCAACCCCCCACCAGCCCTGAGGGCCGAAACTACCCCCATCCCTAATACCTAAACTACCCCAACCCCCCACCCACCCCAAAAAAAATACTATTCCAACCCCCCACCCCACCCCTATAAACTAAAGTACCCCGACCCCCCCACCTGCCCGGAACCCTAAATAAAAACTACCCCCACCCCACCCCTGCCCCATAAAACTAAACTACCTTGACCCACAACCCCACCCCTAAAAAGTAAACTACCCTGACCCCCCACCCACCATGAGCCCCAAAAAAAACAACCCAACCCCCACCCCTAAAAACTAAACTACTCCGACACCCCCACCCGCCCTGAGCCCTAAAACCTTCCCCAGTAAGTAAACTACCCCAAACCCCACCCACCCTAATCCCTAAAACAAAACTATCCTGATCTCCCACCCCACCTCTAAAAACTGTTACCCCAACCCCCACTTACCCTGCGCCTTAATAAAAATACCCCGACTACCCACACACCCTAAGCCCTATATCTTCACCGCTAAAACGTACCCACCAACCATGCCCCAACACCACTTACCTCACATCATCTTTTCCCGATCCTTCCTCCTCTTTTCTCCTCCTGCATTTCCTTAAACCTTCCCCCACCCCTTTAGATATAAACTACCCTGACACCCAACCTAAGCCCTAAAGAAAAAAATGCCCAAACCCCCACCCCGCCCCTAAAAAAAATACCCGACCCATCCTAATCCCTTAAAAAATTACCTAAACCCTAAGCCCCGCCCCTTAATAAAAGTAGCCCAACCTGAACCCCCACCCACCCCATTCCCTTAATCAATCAATCAATCAATAAAATTTCTTAAGCGTTCTACTCACCCAGTAGGGTCTGAAGGCGCTGGGGGTGGGGGAGTATGTTACTGCTCGAAGAGCCATGTTTTGAGGTGTTTTCTGAAAGTTAGGAGGTCCTGGGTCTTGCGTAGGTTGGTGGGGAGGAAGTTCCAGGTTTTGGCGGCGAGGTGGGAGAAGGATCTGCCGCCGCAGGTGGTGCGTTGGATGCGGGGACTGTTGTGAGGGCGAGGTCGGCGGAGGGGAGCTGGCGGGTCGGGATGTGGAAGTTGATTCGTTCGTTGGGGTAGGCCGGTCCGGTGTTGTATAGGGCTTTGTGAGCGTGGATTAGGATTTTGAGGACGAGTTTTTTGTTGATGGGCAGCCAGTGTAGGGATCTGAGGTGGGCGGAGATGTGCTTGTGACGCGGAAGGTTGAGGATGCGACGTGCGGTGGCGTCTGTATGCGCTGGAGTTTTCTCTGAAGCTTGGCTGTGGTCCCTGCATAGAGGGCGTTGCCGTAGTCCAGTCTGCTGCTGATGAGGGCATGGGTGACCGTTCTTCTGGTTTCTATTGGAATCCACTTGAAGGTCTTGCATAGCATGCAGAGGGTGTTGAAGCAGGAGGATGATATGGCGTTGATTTGCTGAGACGTGGAGAGAGACGAGTCTAATATGATGCAGAGATTGCGTACGTGGGTGTCAGGAGTAGTCCTAGGGTGGCGGGCCACCATGAGTCGTTCCATGCTGTCTTGTTGGGTCAGAAGATGATGATCTTGGTTTTTCCTGAGTTTGTCATCCAGCTAGCGATGGCGAGGAGTCCAGCGTGTAGGTTGTTCTTGGCGGTAGATAAGTTCCTCGTGAGGGAGAGGATGAGCTGGGTGTCGTCGGCGTATGAAATGATGTTTAGTCCGTGGGGGTGAACGATGCTGGCGAGCGGAGCCATGTAGATATTGAAGAGGGTGGGGCTGAGTGAGGATCCTTTGGGTTCTTTCGGAGAGGAAGGAGGTGAGCTAGTCCAGGGCTTTGTGGCGAATTCCGGCGTCAAAGAGGCGTGTGCGAAGGGTTTGGTATCATACGGTGTTGAATGCTGCGGAGAGGTTTAGAAGGATGAGGGTAATGGTTTCACTCTTGTCCAGTCTGGTCCTGATGTCGTCAGTGCAGGCGATGAGGGCGGTCTCAGTGCTGTGGTTTTTGCGGAATCCAGACTGGGAGATGTGGAGGATGTTGTTGTCCTCCAGGAAGCAGGACAGTTCTTTATTTACTATTTTCTCTATGACCATCGCGGGGAAGGGGAGTAGAGAGATAGGTCAGTAGTTTGTGAGGTCTTTGGGGTCTGCTTTGGGTTTTTTGAGAAGGGCCTTGACTTTGGCGTGTTTCCAAATATCTGGGAAGATTGCGGTCTCAAAGGAACTGTTGATGACGGCCCGGAACTGGGGAGCGATGATTTGGCTGGCCTTGTTGAAGATGTGGTGGGGGCAGGGGTCTGTTGGGGAGCCTGAGTGGATGGAGCTCATGGTTTTGCTGGTTTCTTCATCGTTGGTGGGGGTCCAGGTGTTCAGTACGTTGGTGCAGCAGGGTGCTGTGGGGTTGGCTGCTTCAGAGGTGGTGATGGTGGGTGGCGATGATATGAAGCTTTTGCGTATGTCTGTGATCTTGCGGTGGAAATAGCTGGAGAGGGAGTTGCAGAGGTCTTGCGAGTGTGGAGTGTTGATGGCGCAGGATTTGGGTTTGGTGAGTTCTTTAATGATGGTGAAAAGTTCCTTACTGTTGTGTGCATTGTTGTCCACGCATTCTTTGTAGAAGGATGGTTTGGTGGTACGGATGAGCTGATTGTGTTTGCGCATGGCTGATTTGAGGGCGGAGAAGTTGCTCAATGACGGTTCTTGGTGCCAGGCTTTCTCAATTTTCCGGCATTCTCGTTTGGAGGTCTGAAGTTCTGCGGTGAACCAGGGACATGTCTGTTGATGCGGGTGTTGTTGGGGTTTTTGAGTGGAGCGAGGGAGTTGGCGCATACATCGAGCCATTGTGTGAGGTTGAGGGCGGCGGCATTTGGGTTGTTGGTAACGGGTGGAGTAGCTTGGGCGAGGTTGGAGATCAGTTGTTCCTTGGAGATCTTGTTCCACTTGCGGAAAGGGATAGGATGTTGTTGTTGGTGGGCTTCAGGAAGGAGAAGTGGACGCAGTGGTGGGCAGTCCAATAGAGTTTGGTGGTGTGAGTGAAGGTGATGTGGCTGCTAGACCAGAATGGAGGGAGGCATGCTCTTTGGCTTCTTTCGGAGAGGAAGGAGGTGAAATAGTCCAGGGCTTTTTGGCGAATTCCGACGTCGAAGAGGCGTGTGCGAAGGGTTTGGTGGCATACGGTGTCGAATGCTGCGGAGAGGTCTAGAAGGATGAGGGCAACGGTTTCACCCTTGTCCAGTCTGGTCCCGATGTCATCAGTGCAGGCGATGAGGGCGGTCTCGGTGCTGTGTTTTTTTCGGAATCCAGACTGGGAGACGTTGAGTATGTTGTTGTCCACCAGGAAGTGGGACAGTTGTTTGATTACTATTTTTTCTATGACCAACGCGGGGGGAAAGGGAGCAAAGATATAGGTCAGTAGTTTGTGAGGTTTTCGGGGTCTGCTTTGGGTTTTTTGAGCAGGGCGTTGACTTCGGCATGTTTCCAAATATCTGGGAAGGATGCGGTCTCGAAGGAACTGTTGATGGCGGCCAGGGGCTGGGGTGCGATGATTTGGCTGGCCTTGTTGAAGATGTGGTGGGGGCAGGGCTCTGTTGCGGAGCCTGAGTGGATGGAGCTCATGGTTTTGCTGGTTTCTTCATCGTTGTGGGGGTCCAGGTGTTCAGCACGTTGGTGAGGCAGGGTGCTGTGGGGTTGGGTGGGTTGGTGGTGGTGATGGTGGGTGGCGATGATATGATGCTTTCGTGTATGTCCGCAATCTTGCGGTGGAAGTAGCTGGAGAGGGAGTTGCAGAGGTCTTGGGAGTGTGGAGGGTTGATGGCGCAGAATTTGGGTTTTGTGAGTTCTTTAATGATGGTGAAAAGTTCCTTGCTGTTGTGTGCGTTGTTGTCTATGCATTCTTTGTAGAAGGATGGTTTGGTGGTCCGGATGAGCTAGTGGTGATTGCGCATGGCTGATTTGAGGGCAGAGAAGTTGCTCACTGATGGTTCTTGGCGCCAGGCTTTCTCAATTTTCCAGCATTCTCGTTTAGATGTCTGAAGTTCTGCGGTGAACCAGGGAGCTGTCTTGTTGATGTGGGTGTTGTTGTTTTTTTTGAGTGGGGCGAGGGAGTTGGCGCATACGTCGAGCCATCATGTGAGGTTGAGGGCGGCGGCATTGGGGTTGTTGGTAATGGGTGGAGTAGCTTGGGCGAGGTTGGAGATCAGTTGTTCCTTGGAGATTTTGTTCCACTTGCGGTAGGGGATAGGATGTTGTTGGTGGTGGGCTTCAGGAAGGAGAAGTGGACGCAGTGGTGGTCAGTCCAATGGAGTTACGTGGTGTGAGAGAAGGGGATGTGGATGCTAGAGAAGAATATGGCATCAAGCATGTGAAGTGAACAGTGACTTGATGCCGAGGTTTGTGAGGTTGTCCAGCAGGGCAATGGAGTTGTAGTCGCTAGTGCTCTCCAGGTGGAAGTTTAGGTCGCTGAGGAGCAGGTAGTCCGAGGAGGCGAGGGCTTGGGAGCTGATAGCGTTGACAATGGTGCAACAGAATGGGGGATGGGGGCCTGGTGGCCTGCAGACAAGGGTTCCTCTCAAGGTGGTGTTGGCGTTGATGTGTATCTGAAAGTGTAGGTGCTCTGCGGCGTCCAGGGTGTTGTTGGTGTTCCTGATGGAATTTCTGTGTATTATAGTGATTCCTCCTCCTGTTTTGTTGATACGGTCTCATTGGGTGATTTTGTATCCCTCCGGGATGGCTATGGCGATGTCAGGTTCCGATGAGGGGTTCATCCATGATTCCGTGAGGAAGGCGATGGTGGGAGAGGCTGTCGTGAGTAGGCCCCAGAGCTCGATGAAGTGCTTGTGGATGAACCGGGTATTGAGGAGGATGCAGCTGAGGTGATTGGGGGGTTTGGTGTTGTTGTGGTGCTTGTTGGCTTGAGTGCAGGAGAAGTGGCAGCCCCATTTACCTCACCACGTCCTCTGCGTCCTCCCCCAAAAAACGCATGTCTTTTTCTGTGGCTTATCATGTATATGGTTGTTCAGCAGGTGCTTGGCTAAGACAAGAAAAGTAATGCGTTGTTCAGGAAAGCGTGATTACGCTTGTGTGGGAAACGTCCACGTCCTTAAGGATGCGTTGCTAAGGACGTTTCCTCTCACAACTAATATATAAGTAAAATAAATAATTAGTCCATACATTAAATAACTAAAAATCAATTAATTACCAAGTAATAATTAATTGTTAATTAATGATTAATTAATTAATTTCCCACCCTATACCCCTACAAACCTAACAGTACACAAATAAAATATAATGAAAACAGTCAGTATTACCTAAATTATATAATAAATTCCAATTATATAATTAAATAAAATGTATGAAATAATTCTCAATTATGTATTACGCAATTCACTTCTCACCTTATCCCCCTACAAAGCAAACAACCCACTATGACACTATAAATTACCATTAAAATGTAATAAAATATACAAAATTACTTAAAATTACAAGCTATATTTTAAAAATAGTAACATTTAAATGAACAACAGTAACACTAATAATTAATATATCAACTATAAATTATATTTCAACCATTATTTTAGTGAAAAATGATATTAAAAACATCAATTATATTTACAACAATATTACTTACCTCAAAAAACAATATTCTTCTCAATGATATTTTTGCATCATGATATTTGTGTTTCACAATACTTGATTTCCGATATTTCTGTCTTCTGATATTTTAAAAAATATTTTGTCCAAACTCCCCATCAATACCGCATCATTGAAATCATGAGGATTGTTCAGAATCCAAGTGCCAACAAGGAAGAAGTATAACAAATAATTCACACCCATCCTAGAAGAAAATGGTAAGGGCTGCTATATAGCTGGTGGTACATGTTGGAAATATATTACTAAACCATGATGTGGAGTCCACCAGAGAGGTTTAGCTATGTCCAGACACAAGGGAGCACCCAGTATAAGTCAAAACAAATACCTTTCAGGGTTAGAGTGACACATA